>NC_138546.1:43100094-43767594 GCF_964234715.1 Podarcis melisellensis | reverse complement strand
CAAGTTGAATACTGCCATCCTTCATTGCCACCTCCTATACTGGTACAGAATCTTTCTAAGGCTCCCACGGTTACTTGGGAGTAAGTCCCAATAAGGTGAATGAGACTTATTTCTCTGAGTATGCATGTATAACATCACACTATAAATTCCTAGTTGTTCTAACAGCCCGTCATTTTAACATAAATATCAAGAGAAATGTATAGCTACCATTCAAGACCTAAAGAAGGAGGAGAAAGATTCATGTGGGTCTCAGGTAAGAAGTAGTGGAACATAGAAGTGGTCCTCTGGTGAAAACTAGTAAAAATCTGAAAACAGGTCTCATTTCAAAGAATCAGAAGGAAATGGAATGCCAAAAAGGAAGCAATAAGGACTGGAGGGAAAAAAGAAACAAAACATTCAGTCCTAGAAAACAGAAGCTTTCCAAGAACTACTCCAGTGTAAACATTACCCGGGGCATGTATAATAAGCAAGAGGGAAAATCAAAACTTGAAGCCCCTTTCTCCTCTGTAAGAGAAATGGCAAAAAAAATGGAGTCCAAAAAGACCCTCCCCACAACTGCCTTAAAAACAAAGTGAGATCTGGTGAATAAATGACTTCTCCTTTTCTATACTTTCCTTTGTCTATCTTTCTCAACCCTCCCATAAGTCACTTTCCCAATTAAAATTCATTTCTGTATAGATCAGAGTTGGGGAAGCTGTGGCTGGACTCCAACTCCCATCAGCCCCAGCTAGCACAGCCAACGATCAGGGATGATGAGAGTTGTAGTCCAACATTTACAGCTCAATTGCCAGGCTATGACAATTTTGCAACATCATTTAGACCAGGCTTCTTCACCCTCCGGCCCTTCGGGCGCTGCTGGACTAGAACCCCCACCAACCCCAGACAGCAAGATCAATGGCCAGGAATGATAGGAGTTGTTACTCAACAGTATCTGGAGACCACAGGGCTGGGGGGAAACTGAATTGGACAAGTTTCCCTTTGTTTGCTTAAAGCAGGGAGACCGGCACATTATAGGTGTCTTATCAGGGAAACATTCCAGGCCAAAGCCACGAAGATTTCCCAGCTGCTGCTGACCAAAGAGAATGTACAACATTGCTGTTGTTGTTCATCCTAGTCCATTATTTAATGGCGGAACAGGGCCAATTAAAGCCATTAATCAGCCTCCCTTGCATTCCAGCATCAAGGTCGAGGGAGGCTCAGTTCTGCTATCCAAGCTGGAATGTAATCATGACTGTTGATGAGCAACATTCTGGTTCAGAATAAACTCTGGATGAAGGAAGCCTTTTTTCTTCCCAGTACGCCAGAATCGAAAGAACCAGATGGACTTTCTTAGACTGCAATCCTATATACAAATAGTCTTTATATTGTGGAGAGGGGGGGGCACCCCCGGATTGCAAATCAAGGAGTCTGATGGCACATTAAGGCAGGGATGAAAAAACTGTGGCACTCCACGTATAATTGGACTACAACTTCCATAACCCCAGGCCATTGGTCAGGCAGGCTGGAGGTGACAACAGTTGGAATTCAACAACTTCAGGAGGGTTGCAGGTTCTAATCCCTGGATTAAGGCATTTCTTGAGGTATATTTTGTATGCATGAAAATTTATCCCGTGTCTGCAGGCAGTAACAAATTAAGCAGCCACTGGAATCATAGCTCAACAGGAGCCATCTTGAATCAACTAACACTGTATTTGGTTTCCCCATCAGTCTTTAACTGCAAAAGTTTATGCTAGTCTTTGCCAACCCGACACTGTCCAGATTATTTCAGACTACAGTGGTACCTCGGGTTAAGAACTTAATTCTTTCTGGAGGTCCGTTCTCAACCTGAAACTGTTGTTAACCTGAGGTACCACTTTAGCTAATGGGACCTCCTGCCACCGCTGCACGGTTTCTGTTCTCATCCTGAAGCAAAGTTCTTAACCTGAGGTACTATTTCTGGGTTAGCAGAGTCTGTAACCTGAAGCGTCTGTAACCCGAGATACCACTGTACAACTCCCATCAGTTCCAACCAGCACACGGTGACTGGGGCTGATGGGAATTGTGGTCCAAAATTTTTGGAGGGCACCAAGTTGGCTAAGGATGTTTTATGCTAGCATAAGCAGAAAAAGGGCTTCATTTAGAAAAATCTCTCTCCTGCTTCCTTCTCAAACAAAAAAACCCTTCTCATTTATCTAGGAAATGAGCTTTATGTGTCTTCTGGTGTATTATCTGGGAGGTGAGGGAAAGAGGGAGTTTGAGATGATGCACACAGGTGTATTAGGAGGTACCATCTCAGAATAGCTATTCCCCATTCTCACTCTTACAGGAATGAATGCCTCTTCTAAGATAATGCTTGCCACCTGCTGTTTTATAAGTACTGCTGTTGTTGTTGTTTAGTCGTGTCCGGCTCTTCGTGACCCCATGGACTAGAGCTCACCAGGCACTCCTGTCTTCCACTGCCTCCCGCAGTTTGGTCAAACTCATGCTGGTAGCTTCGAGAACACTGTCCAACCATCTCGGCCTCTGTCGTCCCCTTCTCCTTCTGCCCTCCATCTTTCCCAACATCAGGGTCTTTTCCAGGGAGTCTTCTCTTCTCATGAGGTGGCCAAGGTATTGGAGCCTCAGCTTCACGATCTGTCCTTCCAGTGAGCACTCAGGCCTGATTTCCTTCGGAATGGAATAAGTACTGTACTTGTCTTCAAAATAACTTTTAAAAATGAAATTTTGTTGCCATATTAAATGGGGGGATGGGAGCTTTTAGTGAAACATGGTTTGCATGTATTAACTAACAAGCTAACTATTATACCTTCTTCGGACTGTGAAAGTATTTTTAAGAGCAGGGGTTCACAATGCCACAAAGGATTTCACTGGTGTCCCTGGGCAGATGTCCCAGACTCTGAGCTTTCATTACTTTTTAAAATTAAGTTTTCCATCACACAAGTCCCCACTAGATAATCTGTGGTAAATTGTATAAATTTGTGCAATTGGTGTACCATGAGGTGGGTGCACTATATTTAATTGGGGGAAGTTAGCGGGAGCACATCCGCTGCATTATTAATTGGTGGTATTAAGTGGTGGGTCTGCTACAAGGGGCAACCTCGGTCCTGTATACCTGAAGGAGCGTCTCCACCCCCATCGTTCAGCCCGGACACTGAGATCCAGCGCCGAGGGCCTGCTGGCGGTTCCCTCATTGCGAGAAGTGAGGCTACAGGGAACCAGACAGAGGGCCTTCTCGGTGATGGCACCCGTCCTGTGGAACACCCTCCCATCAGATGTCAAAGAGATAAAGAATTACCTGACATTCAGAAGACATCTTAAGGCAGCCCTGTTCAGGGAAGTTTTTAATATGTAATGCTGTACTGTTTTTAACACTGATTGGGAGCCGCCCAGAGTGGCTGGGGAAACTCAGCCAGATGGGCGGGGTATAAATAATAAATAATAATAAAATAATAATAATAACCACAAATAAGTTTTTGTGTGGAAGACCACTGAGTGCCATTCAATTCTGGCTCTTAGACACAGTTTCTAAGCGTCAGAAATCTTTGATTCTAAGTGTATGTCTTTTGCACTGTTATAAGAATTCTAAGTTCTCAAAAATAACATAAATATGCATGAATACACACATAACAGTACAGGAGAGCAATCCTGAAGCCATTTTGACTCTCCTAATGACCTCAAATATTCCTCTGCAGTAAGGGAGGCAAATGGGGACAGCCTTCCCATTGTCTTTTCACTTACAAATCCTGTCTTAAGGGCATATTTGTGTATGAATAGGGTGACCCTGTGACCTGGATTTAGGAACTAAAGTATCCATCACAAAAGAATGGCCAGGCTGCCCAGCGAACATTATCAAGTATCCTGGCAGACAGGGTTTAAATACCATAAATAAGATAATCTTTATTGTCATTGTCTCATACAGAACAACAAAATTGAAAAAATCTACATCAGACATTCAAAAACCAACAAGCCTGCTATCCCAGCTATTTCTGCTGTAGATGCCTCCTATGATGTATGTATGATGATGATTTTAGGGTCGTCTTTGGCTAAGGGGGTTGGGCAAAGTCAAAAGTCTTTAAAGGTTCCTGCATACTTTTGTTCAGGATCTCTCCCTCCTTGGAAGGAGGAGAGGGAACTCTGTTGCAACAGAAAAATAAATATCTGCCTTGCTTTCCACTGGATCCTACTTCCATTTATTTTTCTCTGACCGATCATGGACTTAGGGGACTCCGAGTCCCATGGGGAGTTGGGCAGCAATCGCCAAACCCCAATTTTTACATCAGTACCAAGCTGGAATCTTATACACCTCTGGGTTTAACGGCACAATTCTCCTGTTGGATGCAAAGTGTCCTGTGTTCAGTTAATAAACAAGGCTTTTAAAAGAAAAGACACGTGCATGAAGGAAAGAACAAGGCTACCAGCTGCCACTAGGAAAAATGGCTTTCTTGCCTAGCTTGCAGACTTCCCACAGGCCTCTGGCTGCTGACAGTGAGAACTGGATAGGGGACTAGGTTGGCCTGATCCAGCAGGGTCATCTTATGTTTTTAAGGCCCTGGAGTAAAGACAGGTCACACCTCAGTGGAAGGGCCATAGCTTGTTTTACATGAAGAAGGTCTCAGGTTCATTCCTGGTGAAAGGATCAGTTAGCAAATGATGGGAAACACTTTCTCTGCATGAGATCCTGGAGACACAAGGGACACAAATTGCTTGGACTGGGGTAAGCCAGCTTCCTAGGCAAACAATACATTTTTTATAGTGCTTAAGGTGCCATTAGACTTTTGTGTGTGTGCTAGTTGAGGGTTGTACAGTGGTACCTTGGGTTACATACACTTCAGGTTACATACGCTTCGGGTTACAGACTCCGCTAACCCAGAAATATTACCTCGGGTTAAGAACTTTGCTTCAGGATGAGAACAGAAATCGTGGAGTGGCGGCGCAGCAGCAGCAGGAAGCCCCATTAGCTAAAGTGGTGCTTCAGGTTAAGAACAGTTTCAGGTTAAGAACAGACCTCCGGAATGAATTAAGTACTTAACCCAAGGTACCACTGTATTTCAAGCAAATATTTGGAGTAGTAACTCATGAACCAAGTCTCATGAGCTACAGTTGTCAGCCATGAATTCAGGCATCTCTAGTAATTGAAATTAGCAAAGGATTTTGTTATATTACCACAAAGGCACCAGGAGAGCAATGAAATTTCTCAGAGGATGTACAGTACACCTCTTTCAAAAGATGCAGTCTAGCATCCATTCAAATGGAACGCAAATCATCTTAGATGGGCATAAATAGGTTTGCAGGTTACTGCAAAATCCAGGGCTGTAACCTGAGCCTAAAGAGGGGGAAAAACACATCTTATTAAACTCACTCAGCCTTGGCTAACAGTGACATCTACCGATCAGAGGCATTACTACATACAACAGCTCAAGGGATGATATAGCCGCAAGCATGTCTGTTCTGGGATTACCGTATTTTTCGCCCCATAAGACGCACTTTTTCCCCTCCAAAAATGAAGGGGAAATCTGGGTGCGTCCTATGGGGCGAATGCAGGCTTTCGCTGAAGCTTGGAGAGCGAGAGGGGTGCGTGCGCACCGCCCCCTCTCGCTCTCCAGGCTTCAGGAAGACATCCGCAGCCCGGGCAGCCCTGCAGGAGGTCCAGCAGGGCTGTCTAGGCTGCGGATAGCAGCCTGCTTCCCGGAGCATCGGGCACCCTGAAAGTAGAGCGCCCAGCGCATCGGGAGCGCATCCGCAGCCTGGGCAGCCCTGTGGGAGTTCTCCGCAGGGCTCTCCACGCTGCGGATAGCAGCCTGCTGCCGGGCGGGCGGAGCACCCTGAAGCACAGCACCCCGTGCGCCGGGCAGACATCCGCAGCGTGGGGAGCCCTGCAGGGGTTCCCCGCAGGGCTCCCCACGCTGCGGATAGCAGCCTGCCGCCGGTCGGGCGGGGCGCCCTGAAGCAGAGCGCCCCGTGCGCCGGGCAGACATCCGCAGCGTGGGGAGCCCTGCAGGAGTTCCCCGCAGGGCTCCCCACACCGCGGATAGCAGCCTGCCGCCGGGCGGGCGGAGCACCCAGAAGCACAGCGCCCCGTGCGCCGGACAGACATCCGCAGCGTGGGGAGCCCTGCGGGGGTTCACCGCAGGGCTCCCCACGCTGTGGATAGCAGCCTGCCGCCGGGCGGGTGGGGCGCCCTGAAGCAGAGCGCCCCGTGCGCCGGGCAGACATCCGCAGCGTGGGGAGCCCTGCAGGGGTTCCCCGCAGGGCTCCCCACACCGCGGATAGCAGCCTGCCGCCGGGCGGGCGGAGCACCCTGAAGCACAGCGCCCCGTGCGCCGGACAGACATCCGCAGCGTGGGGAGACCTGCGGGGGTTCACCGCAGGGCTCCCCACGCTGTGGATAGCAGCCTGCCGCCGGGCGGGTGGGGCGCCCTGAAGCAGAGCGCCCCGTGCGCCGGGCAGACATCCGCAGCGTGGGGAGCCCTGCAGGGGTTCCCCGCAGGGCTCCCCACACCGCGGATAGCAGCCTGCCGCCGGGCGGGCAGAGCACCCTGAAGCAGAGCGCCCCGCGCGCCGGACAGACATCCGCAGCGTGGGGAGCCCTGCAGGAGTTCCCCGCAGGGCTCCCCACGCTGCGGATAGCAGCCTGCCGCCTGAGGCAGACATCGGCCAGCCCCACAAGCTCAGGGAGGTGCAGCGCCCTTCCTCGACCTGGTTTGGTTTCCCCGACCTGCTTTTGGGGGGGAAGTAAAGGGAAAAAATTTTTCCCCCCAAAAAAACTAGGTGCGTCCTATGGGACAGAGCGTCCTATGGGACGAAAAATACGGTATATAGCGGCAAGCAGCCAGATGGGCGGGGTACAAATAAATTATTATTATTATTGTTATTATTATTATTATTATTATTCCCATGAAACCTCCCAACTCTATTCAGAGTAGCCTTCCAAACCCTGAACTGTATGAGGTGTAACTTGACAGAAAATCCTGGGATTTGGATACCTTAAGGCATGGGTAGGCAAACTAAGGTCGGGGGGCCGGATCTAGCCCAATTGCCTTCTAAATCTGGCCCGCAGACGGTCCGGGAATCAGCTTGTTTTTACATGGGTAAAATGTGTGCTTTTATTTAAAATGCATCTCTGGGTTATTTGTGGGACATGCGAATTCGTTCATTTTTATTTTCAAAATATAGACCGGCCCCCAACAAAGTCTGAGGGACAGTGGACCAGTCCCCTGCTGAAAAAGTTTGCTGACCCCTGCCTTAAGGGTTGCTTTAGCCTGTGCCTTCTGATCAACATCAGAGACCCTGTTCTGTCACTGGGATATGATCTCTGGCCTCTGCCATTATTATCAATTACCTGCCCTTCACCCTGAGGTCCCAGGGCTGGTTACAACAATTAAAACACAACATTAAAAACAGTTTAAAACAACTTACAATCACAGGAAATCAAGTGGGTCCTAAAATATACATCTAAAGTTTCAAAAGTCAGGGTAAAGAGCCTGTGGTCTATGGACTGCCTTGCATGTGTACTTAAAAGGAAGAAGGTCACTAGTCCAGATCAGAGGATCCTGCTGAGGTTACTGGTGGCTGAATTTGCTTGCTTTCCTCTTCCTTCTCCATTTATTTTGTATCATGTTAGTGAGTCTGCAAGTAGGGGACTATCTTTATATTTTAAACTCTACATAACACTTCCAACAATTTTAGACATGTTACAGGCACTAATCAAGAACAATAGGTAGATGAATTGGATAAAGGTAGCCTAGAAATATAGGAAATATATTTTTGCTGCGGCGTGTTATGTTCTTTTACATCGTGCTTTGAGAAACTCTTTGCCTAATTATTAAGTCAGTTTGTGCCCAATGCAAAAGGAGACAAAGAAAAAGAAGCAATGACCCATTGTAAATACAAAAGCCAGCAATTTACTCACATCAGCCCAGGTAACAACTACTCACCCCAGGTATCTTTAGAAGCTCTGATACAAGAATAGGCAACTTTAAAGCAGCCACACTTCCAGTAACACCAACAAGGATGTGAGTGTTCTTCTGCATGGGATCCATTTCAATCTTGGGAACCATCACATTCTGTATGCAAACAAGGAAAACATGGGACTTGTTGCTTTCAAACATCATTTCAGGAATCTGTGTAGGGCCAGATTTATTTATTTCCTTGATTCCGTGTATGAATCGCTTCGCATAAAATATATGAAAGGATATTTTATTTTCAGTAAGCACATCAACAACAAAAACAATTCCATATGAAAAAATAACTCCACATTTACAACTAAAAGCAATTCCATATGTAAGGACAAGTTCCAACACAGTGGCATAAAGGTTTCCACTTACCTGTTGAAAAAGGATGGTCTTCAGTAGGGACTGAAAAGACAATAGAGACAGTGCCTGTCTGGAGGGAGTCCCAAAGGGTATGTACTACCACGCTAAAGGCCCAATTCCTATATTGTATGGAATGGACCTCCTGGTGAGATTATATCCTGAAGAGCATAGTAATCTATTGGATATATAAGGGGTGAGCTGATCTTTTAGGTATCCTGGTCCCAAACTGTATACCGCTTTGTGTACCAGAACTAACGGCTCAAACTTAGCTTGGTAACTAATTGGCAGCCAGTGCAATTCTTTCAACAGCAGTATAGCACAATGATGATAGTCAGCCCAAGTGAGCAGTTCAGGCACTGCATTCTGCACTAGCCGCAGCTTCTGGGCCAACCTCAAAGGCAGCCCCACATACAGCACACTGCCAAAATACAACCTGCAGTTTACCAGCCCAGGGACAACAGTGGATTCAATGCACAATGACTTACTAGTCTACTTTCCTACAGAAAATGCCAATTCAGGACCAAACACAGGCTAAACAATCTCTGAAATGGCAGGTGTGTATAGGAGAAGGAGAGTGATGGGACTGCAGGACCTCTCCATGTAATCTGCTGAACGATCAGGAATTTTTGGCTGCTCTCTTTTAAATCTTTCCATTCAATCTTTCTAGTCCATTCCAATAACTCCATAAGTAGGATAATATCCAGCTCATTAAAGACATACAAACAAAAATACATACCTGATGAATGTACACATCAGGCTTGAACATTGAAGCATGGTACTCCAGAGAATGGACAAAAGCTGGCATGCCACATTTGTGCAACTAAAGGGAATTCTAACCCCCATATTTTCTAGAATGTGTGGCAGTGTTAGAAACTCAGAAATATAAGCTAGGCACCAAAAGGATGTCTAGTTGTCATTTGGGGGCAAGATAGACTGTGGTTGAATTATCTTTTCAGCATGGGAACATTGCCTTGCAAATCAGCCAACGAAGGATGCAAACCATGTCAACTCAGAAATAATTCCCAATGAATTCAGAGTGGCTTACTCTTAGGAAGACAGGGTGAGGATTACAGGTAAAAGTGCCACTCTCCTTAAAGCCTCTTCACTCCTACAGGAGAAGAGAGGAACCAGGCCTTCTCAGTAGTGGCACCCGCCCTGTGCAACGCCTTCCCTTCAGATACCAAGGAAATAATCAACTCACTTTTAAAAGACATCTGAAGGGAGCCCTGGATGGGGAATTTTTTTATGTCTAATGGTTTACCATTTTTTTAATGTGCTGTAAGCCGCCCAGGGTGGCTGGAGAAACCCAGCCAGATGGGCAGCGTATAAATAAAATTGTTATTAAAATAAAATTGTTATTACGCCTTTCAGCAGCCACGCCATGTGCACACGGCGAGGTATACATGTGTATGTATATATGCATGTCAGGGCGTGTTTGATCCGAGGATGGATCAAATCCGCAGGGAACCATTATCTTGGCCCGATCCCTCCCTTTCTCACTCTGGCCCACCTCACAGGGCTGTTTTTCGTGAATCCCAGAATGCAATCCTAACCGCGCTTCTCTGGGAGTCAGTCCCACTGAATTCAAGGAGACGTTGTTAGGACTGCAACCTAAAACGGGAGGTGGGGGTTGCGAGGAGAGAACGGGGTACGATGCCCTCAGCCTCCTGGAGGAAATGCAACTAGCATTAAAAAGCATATAAATAAGCAGCGACTCTCGACCTTCCCTTCCCCCAAACTCACCTGAGGGAACGACCCGTCCTCGGAACCTTCCAGCGAGGGGCGCAGGAGCACGGACACTAATGGGAACGGACCTTCCGCTTCCTAGACGGCTGTTGCAGGCGCATTTATTTGAGCGGTACTCGGAAAACCACTTCCGCTTCCTTCCATAGACTTACTGGACAGAATGACGAACGGTGCGGCTCAACTTCCGGTTCCTTTCTCGAACGAATGTAACCATAGACTTAAAAGTAGAGTGGCGCGCAAGCGTCAACTTTTACTCCTCCATTCCCCCCCACCCCCCCAGAATAGAGGAAGCAGCAGATGCTCATGGCATTTAATGGATGATTCAAGGATTTAGGAGATGCTTTTTTTAAAAAAGGAAAGAAAAAAACAAATCAGCCAGGTGTTGTATCTCTTAATCCCAGCATCTCTAAGGGCAGCCTGCATAGGACATAGGAAATCCCACAACTATTTTTAGTTAGTTACTGATTTTTTTATTCGCAAATTTAACAAAGAAACAGAAATAAAATTAAAAATATTATTTAAATACTGCTAATAATAACAAAAAACATAGCAATCATCTATTCACAAGCTGAATGCAATAATCATCAGTACATACATCTTAAGTTACTATAAGCCCTCCAAATGCCTATTAATTCTGTTGCTGCTCACAATCCATCTTAAGACTGAGACCAATGCAGACTTTATGGCTTTAACGCCAAACCAGTCTCCACTCCTGCCCTCAACACCTTGCTTAACACCAGGCTTTGATGATGAGAACTCAAGACATTTGTTCACTATTTTGTGACATTTTAATTAGCCCAATAAAGGTACTGAGCTACTATGGACTTTGGAATTCTGCAAGGGGCCACATTCCCTGAATAGCCAAGCTTCTTTGGACCCCAATGCCAACATTGAGCAGGCCCCCCCCCCAAAAAAAAGAATGGGCAGAGCAGCAGACATGTCTCTTACATTTGGGCAATAGGCTACATTTCAGTCACACACAAGTTACAAGTTAAACACACAGAAGCTCCAACAATTTCTCCATCCTCCATCAAGGCAAGTTTTTTTTCAGGGGGAACTCAGCAGAACTCGGTCCCAGCATCTCTCAGTTGAGTTTTGGCACCTCTGATGGGTGCCATTGCCATTCTAAGAGAAGGAGGGAGGTGTTCATGATGAGTTCCGGCACCATTTTTTCTAAAAAAAAGAGCACTACTGAGAACAGAGCATTTTAGTGCTAGTTATCTGAACAAACTTACATTCCCTGAAGAACTGTCTTTATTGAGCTGCATTTCCAAGTGATGTCCACTGCAGTCTTGGATGGCTGCTACAAGGTCCTGTATGCAGGCAGACTTTGTATTTGTGGTTAACCTTGGGTGGAATACATCATTATCTGTTAACCTGCCCCTTATATAGAGATCCCAAAGATCGCTTTCTGAAACCTTTGTTCACACAAGCAGGCAGGCACACCTTGGCAGAAATGGTTCAGGGTTTTTTGAGTGACAATAATAGCTTTGTAACACACAGTGACTCTATGCGAAAACCGCAAAAAAAAAACTTCAGGAAAAAGGAGTTAGCTAAAATCACTGTAAATTGTTGCAGTGATTTGGAGGTTTAATCTGAAATCAAGCTAGATTTTGGCAAATTGGTTTCTCTGTGTCTTCACTCTCTTACATAATGGATGTTGGCTTATGTTATGGGTATATGTTCTGTATTGTTTTTATTGGTACTATTGCTACAAGTATGTCATGGCCTTTGGCTAGAACAATAAACTTGTGAACTAATCTAATACTCAGTGATGATTAGTTTAGGAAACTGTGTTAGTTAAGTAACTAAAAGGCATGGAGTATTTTAAAAGTATTTATGAAGATGCAGAGGATTACCTGTTTGAAAATGAAGATGGTCTAAATTAAGGTGTTTCAATATTGCCAAGGTATTTTGTTTTAAGAATGGATACTGAAGGCATACTACCCTTATGTAATTTGTGTACATGCTGTTCCTGATGTTGCCTGTTTTTAAGTGCTTAATAAACACATAAACCTAATGTGTCTAATTCCCCCATTTTTCAAACTGCACATTATCAGCTTTCCAACTGCACACTATAAAAAACCCCTTCCCCCAGCCCTGCAACCATACACTTGCTCACCCAATTAGCAACCCATGCAAGAATCTATATCCACCCACTTTCTTGCCTGTCTGTCACAGCTATCTGGCAGTCTCTCCCTCTCTCTTATATCAGCTTCTCGAACATTTTTGTATTCCTCTTCACCATCTCTGCATCTGACTCTTCTTTTCTCTTGCCATTTTCTTTCCGAGGAATTCTTCTCCAACGATGCACACATTTTTTTATTTTTTTGTGGTGCTGCACCATCACAATACAAAACCAAACCAAAAGCACAACCTTTGATATAATTTGTTTTATTAATTAGTCTCCAGGTTGACACCATTTCATCAGGGACAGACATGGAATGACTGAATAATCACAAGTGGTCCCCATATTTAAAAACCCCACCCCTTGCTTTTCCCATTTGTTCTCTATATAACATTTGTTTAAAAACTCTGTTGTGAATTAGATACATTGAGATGATTACTTATGGCACCACAGCTATTTGAGGAGTCTCTGAAAAGAAATGCAGAACAGGATCGCCAGTGTCTCTCTCTTCTTTACCAAACAGGAGCTCAGCGGAGGAGAAACCTCTGCTCTGCCTGAGCAAGGGAAACTCACAAGAATTCAATGCACAATGATTAGAAGCCATTATATTCCCTTTTTGAAAAATAAATTATTACAAATGCATTCAGCCCACAATTGTTCCCTATCAGATTGAATTTTTTTCCATGAGTAACTCAGTCCAGCCATCAGCATCCAGCAAATGAAAACCCTTCTAAGACGTTACTGTCTCAAGTGGCAGCCCATAAGCAACACCCACTACATCCAGGCTAAGATTCAAGGCCTATTGGTGCTACCATTTCAGCACACAGTGGACGCTGGAAATGCAGCTGCAAGATGGCCTTGAGGGACAAGAAGCCAAAACCCAACTAAGGAGGAAAAAGCAATGGGAAGCTAAACGTCAGGACAGATGAACAGAAGCTGGTGCTGGTAACCGTGAGGTTTGGTGCATGAGGTTTGTGAATCTAGCAGAAGACATCTATGGCTTACCATAGGTGCTGGGAGATGACAGCAAGCAATGGAACAATATATAATTGCAGGTGATAGGACACCACAAGCAGAAGAGCCCTGCTGGATGAGACCAAAGGCCCATCAAGTCCAGCATCCTGCTCTCACAGCGACAAGGCCAGATGCATATGAAAACCCCAATAGCAAGACATGAATACAACAGAACTCACTCACTCTTGTTCCCCAGCAACTGTTATTCACAGTTACATTGTCTCTGGGGTATCCTTTCTGGTTCAGCTCCACGCACCTCTTCTCCAAACCATCTCAAGGAGGCATTCCCCAATCCCTGCAAACAGCAAGCTGGCAGGCACAGAGCCCACAGTCATTCCCCACTTGCATGGTCTCCATTTGGGAGGGGCACAGAGAATGAACAAAATATCTAGCCTAGAATCCGTGAGATGCAGTTCGGGCACAAGATTTATCTGTACTAAAAACGCGCCTGCCGTTTTGGCTTACAACAAAACCTGTGAACAAGGGAGGATAGATGCTAACACACACACACCCTAGAGCTGATATCATTTGGGTCCTGTTATCACCAAGCTGGTCAACCTGGGATGGGACTGTATTACTTCCAGCTGCGGGTGGGATTTCACATGATTCAAAAACAACAACATCCCTACATGAAGAAAACCAGCACATCAGGGAGATAAAATCTAGCTTAGCCTTCTCACTGCTTGCTTTCTGTGTACAGGGATTTTTTTCTTTTTTTAAAGGAGGAACATTTGCCTGAAGTACTGTCGGGGGGGGGGTAATAAAAAATTGTCCAGTAGAAGAAGAGTTTGGATTTGATATCCCGCTTTATCACTACCCGAAGGAGTCTCAAAGCGGCTAACGTTCTCCTTTCCCTTCCTCCCCCAAAACAAACACTCTGTGAGGTGAGTGGGGCTGAGAGACTTCAGAGAAGTGTGACTGGCCCAAGGTCAACCAGCAGCTGCATGTGGAGGAGCGGACACACGAACCCGGTTCACCAGATTACGAGTCTACCACTCTTAACTACTACACCACACTGGCTCTCACAATTTAATTTAATTAATTTATTAAAAGTAGCATATTTAATTAATTTTTTTTTACTACATCAGACCAACATGGCTACCTACCTGAATCTGAAGTACTGTGTTCAGTTCTAGATACTGCAGAGGATACTGATAAACAGAGCATGTCCAAAGGTGGGCAAGAAAGATGGCTAGAGGCCTGGAGACCAAGTCCTTCAAAGAAAGTTCGAAGGAGTTGGACATCTCTAGCTGGATAAGAGACAATTAAGAGGTGATGTGATAGCCATCTTCAAATACTGTGCTGGTTAGAGTATTGGGCTGGGGGCTGGGAGACCAGGGTTCAAATTCCCTACTCAGCCATGAAGTTCACTGAGTGACCTCGGGCCAGTCACAGTCTCTCAACCTATCCTACCTCACAGGGTTGTTGTGAGGATTAAAATGGAGAGGAGAACTGTGTGTGCCACCTTGCGCTGCAGAGAGGAAGTGAGGAAGTGAGAGATAGTCATGTAAAAATAATAGAATCACAGAATAGTAGAGTTGGAAGGGGCCACGAGGGTCTTCTAATCCCACCCCCTGCAATGCAGGGATCTTTTGCCCAATGTGGGGCTCAAATCCACGACCCTGAGTGTAAGAGTCTCATGCTCTACCAGCTGAGCTATCCACAATAATAATAATAATGGCAGAAGGCTGAACTACTTGATTTTGAGGTCCCTTATAACTCCTTATGATTCTACCATTCAAGATTCAAGCTTATGAGCCCTTACGTGCAAGCTGAAGTAATACTTCCCCAACACAAATTCACCATTGCAGAGAGAATTGCTCATTATGTATACCTGAAGGGCATTTTCTCTCTTAGGGATCAAGAGCTACAGATCATCTTCAAACCATTGTCCCCCCCATTCCCTTCACAGATTCGACCAACTTCTCTAATCCCAGAGCTTCAAGGATCATTACAGAGCACTGCCAGGCACACTCAATGGGAAGCAAGTTCCCCCCTTCTTGTTGCTGCATTTGAAAGCAGGGCTCCCTGAATTTCTCAAGTCTGACTCCTCCGACTGATGAGCGAGATGAACAGAGGCCAAGCTGTTCTAACTGATTCCATCTGCTCAGAATGACAAAGCTGGCTTGCCATCTTTGAGAACAGGCCGGCCTTTGCAGTTTTTAACGAGAGAAACAGGCATGCACTGAGAAGGTGGGTGGACTTCTACAGGGATGCTTAAAAATAGCAGAGTTTAAAAACCCTTGCTGCTTCCCTACCCCTGCCCCACCAATACATACATTAACCCATTTCACAGAACCAACACAGGAGCAGGAAATATGCTCTTGTGAAGCAGGAGGAGGAAATTGCAGGTGATGGAGGTGAGGGGAGAAAAGGAAGTAAAAAGATTCAAGAAGGGAGGAAAAGCACGCCACCAACCTGAACAAGTTTTGAAAGCATTCTTCTTTGGGGGTCTCTAATCCTATGGGATTAGCCCACTTTTATTAGATCTAACACAACAGAGGAAGAAGTTGCTGCAGGTAGCCAAAGAGAATGGCTGCCCATACAATAACTCCATTCTGGAGGACCCACCAAAATTAAGGTGAAAATAATGTACTCTTGCCAAAAGTCTACATTAAGTTCTGAAGGCAGACAAGACTCTTTTAAGTGTCTCTGATTCAGTGGAACTGCCAATCTTTAATAAACCCTGAATGCGCGCACACACACACTTGTGAGGCCGAACAGTAATGATCTAGTGACAGAGAACACAGCAAGGTAAGATGCAGGGACAGAGGAAGGCATAAACATACTTCACAGCCACTTGAACACCAGGGAATATCACATTCTCTTATTCAAAGCACACAATCCTATAAAGCAAACAAACAATAGCCCTGTTCAAGCACCATGGGTACCAACCCACTTAATGAGCAAGGGGGTGAATATGGTGAACCCATCTCCCAAAAACTCCATCCTTATCCATCCAGTCCCTACATTCTTCCTGCATTGACCTGGAAAGATCAGGAGGAGACAAATGCAAGTAGAAGTCACCCCCCCAGACCTTTTCAGCTCAACATGCAAAGGTTGGGAACCATGGGGAGGAGAGGCAGGGTCCATGGGGGGCATCGGGAGCAGGGCCTGCACACATGACCCCCTGCCTCCTACCTGGGTTATATTTCCTGTTCAGGTGTAGCACTGTATTTCACCATGGGAAGGACCATGAGTGTGGCAGAACATCTGCTTTGCATGCAGAAGGTCCCAGGTTGAACCCCCAGCATCTCCCAGTAGGGCTGGGAGAGACTCCTAGCTGATACCTTGGAGACTGGGAGTGGCTGCCAGTCAGTGTGGGCTATACTGAGCCAGTGAACCAATGGCCTGACTTGGTATGAACCAGCTTCCTATGTTCTGATGTTGGATATGATGGGGAAGAGGGTGTGTTGGCCAAGGAAACCAGAATGAGTTGCCATATTATTGGTTATTTTATTTTTATTAATTAAATTTACATGCTGCCCTTCCTCCATAGATCTCAGGGTGAGTTAAAATACAAGATAAAATACAAGATCCATACTCAGATCAAGAAAAAGCATTGGAGGTTGAAGTGAAAGTCTGCTCAGGATGAAGTAGAGGCTTCCATGTTCCGAAAAGCGTTTGTCCGTGTGTGGTGGCTCTTCACACAAGACAGCCTGTTATAGACAAGCTTCACCTTAATTCCTATACAGAAGCACCTTCTGTGCCTGCATGTTTTTTTAAAAAACAAAAATCGATAAAGCAGCCTTGCGGCTCTGTGGAAACACTGATACAAATCAATGAAAATACAATTACTGGATGCTGGGCCTTCTGCCACTACCAGACAATTCAGAAACATTAGGAATTGTACTACAATGTTTCGGCCAAGGAAAGAAAAAACTCCATTCTTTATATTTAGTTGAGAATTGCCATGTATCAGTGAGCCAATGGAATTTGGAACGTTGTTCATAGAAGAAGAGGAGTTTGGATTTGATATCCCGCTTTATCACTACCCGAAGGAGTCTCAAAGCAGCTAACATTCTCCTTTCCCTTCCTCCCCCACAACAAACACTCTGTGAGGTGAGTGGGGCTGAGAGACTTCAGAGAAGTGTGACTAGCCCAAGGTCACCCAGCAGCTGCATTTGGAGGAGCGGAGACGCGAACCCGGTTCACCAGATTACGAGTCTACCGCTCTTAACCACTACACCACACTGGCTCTCATAGAATTGTAGTGTTTGAAGGATGCCAAGGGCCCTCTAGTCCAATCCCCTGCAATGTAGGAATAACTGCTAAAGCATCCATGACTGATGGCCATCCAACCTCTGCCTAAAAACCTCCAAGAAAGGACAGTCCACAACCTCCTGCGGGAGACCTGTCACACAGCTCTTGCTGACAGAAAGTTTTTCTTGATGTGTAGTCGGAATTTCCTTTCATGTAACTTGAATCCAATTGTTTAAGTCCTACCCACCAGAGCAGGAGAAAACAAGCTTGCTCCATCTTCCACACAATAGTTCTTCAGATATTTGAATATGGCTATCATATCTCCTCTCAGTCTCCGTAAAATTATGGAACCAATTGCCTGGTTGGGGGGAGGCTCTCGCTGACCAGAGGTCTTCGAGAACAAGTTGAACAACCACCAGTTGGTGATGCTCTACATCTGGGTTTGTGGCATCAAGCAGGGGTGGGAACTATATGGCCCACACAACAGGGGTGGGGAACCTCAGGCCTTTTGGCCCTTCCCCCAGGCAACACCCCTCACTTGACCCTGTTACTTACACACACACACACACACACTTTTCATGATTTTGCCTGGCTGGAATGTGTCTTGAACTCTGATTGAACTCTTGCTTGTCTAGATGGAAGGCAGAGAGAAACTAGCCTGCTGTACAAAAGTAACACAGGCATTCATAGCTCCACTTGGTTTTGCCTCTGGCCCTGCACACCTCCACACATGGCCCTCGAAAGCTTGTCCAGAAGGGAACAAGATCCTCTCCATAATTCTAGGTATGGGGCTTCTGGGGTTGGGGGCATGTTTGGAATGTGGAATGTGGTTCACACTGAACACAGAGGTCTGCTCCAGTTCAAACAGGGCAGCTCTACAGCACTGCTCATAACTTTGTTTTTTAAGCCACACACTAGCACTGCCTTCCTATCGATACATTGGAAGAGTAAATGGACTTGTTTATAATACCGCACATTAAGGTAAGTGGTAACCTCTGGTGGATCAGCATGGAATGAAAAGGTTGAGCTCTGGTTTTGAGAGTGGAGAAAGAGTGTGAAAAAGAGCAGGGTTTAAACGCTAAAAAGCCAGCAATGCCCTACGTCAGAAACATGCAGCCCCCCCCCAGGTGTTGGATTACTACGCCCATCATCTCTGACCATGCTGGCCAGGGCTGATGGGAGCTGGAGACCTTAACACCCAATGGGTCACAGGCTCCCTAACCCTGTTCTATACAGTATAAGTTGCAAATAGCTGAGACAGAATGAACCCGACAAAGTTCTTGCAACAGGCAGCTATTGTGAACTGGGTTATTCATGAAACCCCCAGAGTGTCCCTTTAGTAGCTCTTGAATGTTTGGGCTCTCCACGCTCACCCCGGCTGATGCAGCTATAATATCATCTACCACCACAGTAAAATTTAAAAACCACCACTGTACATAGTTTCACAAAAGGGGGAGGGAGACCAGCACACACATGTACAGTCACTACAGCACGGCACAATAGTCCTGCATGTCAACGCAACAGCTTCTTCAGATTGGGGGGAGTGGGAGAGAGAGAACAAATTATCTCCAAGGACAATTATCCTAGAACAAAGTCAAAGGGTGGAGGAAGAATAACAATTTTGACATGCCTCCATCCCATCAAGGAGGCTATTATACAGCCAGCCCTGCGCCAACCCTCCTATACAGTGGAATTTACATACACAGAGAAACACACACGCTCTCCTCCAGTTCTTCCTGCCCACTTCAAGTCACAACCCTCTCAGGTTCACATCTCACTCGGGAAGTTCTAGTTGGGTGGGGAAGGTCACACCTCACATGTCATTGGGGTAGTTATAGTTAGGAGTGGCCGAATACTGCGTCTCGTGTGGCATCATGGCTCCCTGGGCAGCACCGACCGCCACATTCTGAGCTGCCTGCTGCACGTGGGGGTTCTTCCAGGCTCCCGTCGTCCACTCCTCTTGCGCTTTGCTGATACTCCCACCGCTTCCCCGGTAAAATTTATGGACCTGGAATGGGGGAAAGAAAAACAGGGTCGTTCATCACCTTTCTCAGTTGAGCCTTGGAAGGACAAACAAAGGAGTCAAGCTCACAGTTGTTTCTTTGGGGAAATCATGTAGCCATCTAACATCAGAAGAGCTCTGCGTGATCAGGCCAAGGGTCCCTCTAGTTCAGAACCCTGCTTTCACCAGACCCCCATGGGAAGCCTGCAAGCAGGACCTGAGTGCATCAGCACTCTCCCCACTTCTGAATCCAAGTAACTAGTATTCTGAGTACCCATTGATAAGCCTTTATTCTCCATGAAACTGTATAATACTCTTTTAATTCAAGTTGGTGATCATCCATAGTTTAACTGTACAACATGTGAAAAAGTTCTTTCTTTTATCTGACCTGAATCTTGCTGGTGGCTGCCCAAGATTCTCCAAGTACGTGGATAGATACTTCTGAGGCAAACATTAAATATATAAGTGTGAGGTGCACACAGAAAAAAATGTAAAAGCAGCTTCTTGGTGACTGATATACACCAATCAAAATCCATGCATACTGCACGTCACGTGTGAACACAGTCATGTCAACTCTGGCCTTTGGAAACAGAAGGATCAGCCAACAGGAGTCTCCTGGGCATTCTCAGCCAATAGAGTGTGAGATATATCTATGTAGCATCCCCATGCAAAACCTTTCCCACATCTTACCATACTGAGGGCAATGAAGGAGAAGACAGACATGGCTGTGAACATGATGGTGGGGATGAGCATCACGACAGCCGACCCCACGTTCGTCCCAAAGAAAGATATTGCTGCAATCCAGCCACTGCAGAGAAACAATGCGAGTGAGAGGAAACATTGTGAGGAAGCTATGGTGCTACTACTGCCACCACTCAGAACCACTCCTTTGAGTCATAACCTGGAGAAAGGTCACAGTGCAGCGGCAGAGAGCCTGCTTTGCATGCAGAAGGTCCCAGGTTCCAAGCTCAGAAGGTGGCCTCTAGGTCGTTATATCAGTTATATTTGCCTTATAGGATTTCTCAGCTAAGGCCAGTTCTTGAGCCAAGCTTGTTGGGTAGTTAATATTTTCAGAATCTTGTTGGAGCCCTTTAAGATGAGTTGACCAATCCAGAAGAGTGGAAGGAGGAGGAATGGCCTCATCTAGAATTAACTCATTCAGCCCCCTCTTACCCCCCTCCTTTCGGAGAAAATAATGTGTGATTTTGCTCTGTCTCCTTCAGGGTTCTGGGGAGCTGATTAACAAATCTGGCATAATTCCCAGAACTTTGCAGTTCTTTCTAGTAAGTACCATAATAATTATGATTATTCTTCGGCAGTTTGCAGAAGTCAATTATCTCCATATGTGGTGGCCTTGAATTTATGAGTTCGGCGTCAGTGCCATCCAGCAGAAGGAAGCATTTTGGAGACTCTCTGCAGCTGCCACCTGGGCTCGCTCATCCAACAGTTCTGATAATCAATATGTTTCTCTTCCTTAATTTATAACTAGTACAGTGGTACCTCGGGTTAAGAACTTAATTCGTTCCGGAGGTCCGTTCTTAACCTGAAACTGTTCTTAACCTGAAGCACCACTTTAGCTAATGGGGCCTCCCACTGCCGTCTTCACACAATTTCTCTTCTCATCCTGAAGCAAAGTTCTTAACCCGAGGTACTATTTCTGGGTTAGCGGAGTCTGTAACCTGAAGCGTCTGTAACCTGAAGTGTCTGTAACCCAAGGTAAACTTTGTAAACTTTGGCTCAACCTTGCATTTGGCACAGTCTAGCAAAGTGCTCCAGCTTCATGCAGCCTCACAGTTTAGGGGAGTTAGAACAATAAAACAATGGGATAAAACAATAAATTAAAACAACAAAACGAAGCACTAAAAGGTGTTAAGAAATAAAATGGAAGAGCGGATAAAAACAAATGCTATGGGTTGGTTATAGAGCAGAAACTTGCCTTACAGTTGACCTTAGAGCTCAAAACCCTGCCTCAAGCATTCAGCAGCCACCTTCCCCTCTCCTACACAGCAGGTATGAAGGACAGAAAGGGCATTCAATCCCCGGCATCTCCAGCTAATGTGATCATAGGGCAGTTCCCTATCCCTGATCTAGGCCATACAGTTAATTGCCTAAATATTTATTTTAAGTGAATGGCTGCTCTTGTTAACACCTTAGATGTCCAACTTACCAGACTCCCCAGCCGGGGATCCCGACTGCCTGGATGATGCTGATCACCAGCTGAGCCATGAAGGTGAAGAAGAAAGCCATGAAGCTGAAGGAGCTGTCTGTCCTACAAAAGAAAAGAGCCCATCATTGTTGTTTTCTCCACTGCTGTTACTGACAACCAGTCCAATCACTAGGCAGGTCTCCCACCAGCAGTCAAGACTTAAAAAGAAAGAGAGAGTGCTCTCCCGTACTTTGAAAAGAGACCTGTCACCAAACAAGATGACCCAGCTAGGATGTAAGCAGCCTCCAGGAAAAGACAGGAGGGAAAGCACCTATTTATTGATGGCTGAACAGAGAAAGGATGGCCAAGCTAGCATTAAGCTGCAGTGCTAATTTTAAAAAGCTTCCCCCCATTTCTGCATGCCTAAGAACATCGAACACACACTGAAGATGACTAGGACTGCTTGGAAACGGAGAGGACATACTGCCACACTGCCTTTCCTTATAGTGATAGTGATCAGACACATGGCTTAAAGTCATGGGCGGGGGTAAGTGAAGGAAGGGTGATGTGATTCGCAGGTGAGAACTACAGAAGCAGAAATGTGTGGTAGAAGCTGGAGACCACCATCGGTTATTGTCTGTGCACAGGAGAATAAAACAGCAACTAAGAAATGGGTGGATATGGAGGGGTTACTGAACGCAGTAGCAAAGGGGTGGGAAACCTGTGGCCTTCCAGATGTTGCCGGACTATAATGCCCATCATCTCACACTGTTGATCAGGCTAGCTGGAGCTGATGGGAGTTGAGAGTCCAACAGCAAGTGGAAGCCAAGGATTTCCCATCTGTGCAGTAGGACCTAGCCAAAAGAACTGAGGAGCACACTGGGGTGGGGCTGGAGAATGAGAGAGAGAGAGAGAAAGATAGAAGCTGTGCCTATCACTTACTTGAAGGCTTTGTAAATGGGTCTAAACCAGCAGACATAGGAGCAAGGCGTAAAGAGAATGAGCCAGAGAATTGCCAGTCCAAAGTTAACTGCTCCACCACCTCCGATCATCCACGCAAGGCAACCAATCAGATTCACTGCCAAGGTGATGCTATTCACTGCAAACACATTTATCGAAAGAGACACACAGAGAGAGGAGCAAAAGTAGCAGATCACAAAGGAAGAGCTGGACAAGCTGAGAATGGGAAAGATAAACGAGTTCAGAGCTTCAATGAAGAATAATAAGTGCCACCTCCACGATTTTCCAGGGGTGTTTCCAGACCATAGCTATTTTCAGGTATGATTCAACCACATGCTGGCAAATTCAGGTTACGCAATTAAAGCTGAGTTAGAGGCCTTGCCCAACAAACCCACTTCTCCAAAATGACAGGAACCTAGCCTCCCAAACCTTTTACAAACAAATCAGTTCTACAAACACACATCGTCTGGAAGTGCCCCTAGTCAGGTTTCTCATGTTCCCTTTGGGAAAGGCAAGGAAGAGAGCCAAGGAGTAGAACAACAAAAAGGAACCAAATAAATCTACCCTCTTAACAGTCAACAACTACCTACACTATTGTTGTTTTAAATTGTTTTTATTAAATATTTTGAGACTACACTGACGACTGAGTTGGCCCTTAATGGAAACAGAAACCAGGAACAAAGATGAAGGCTGGGACTGGAAAACTGTTTCATGCTGGCCAAAACCTTTTGTCCAGATCTGAAGAATTAAGATTCTATCTGGACTTGGTTCCACACGTATGTCTACAAATAATAACCTAGGATTGCCATATTTCAAAGGGTGTAAATCCAGACACAAAAGTTGTTGCCTTGACCCAGTATACCTGAAGGAGCGTCTCCACCCCCATCGTTCAGCCCGGACACTGAGGTCCAGCTCTGAGGGCCTTCTGGCAGTTCCCTCACTGTGAGAAGTGAAGTTACAGGGAACCAGGCAGAGGGCCTTCTTGGTAGTGGCCCCCACCCTGTGGAATGCCGTCCCATCAGATGTCAAGGAAATAAACAACTATCTGACTTTTAGAAGACATCTGAAGGCAACTCTATTTAGGGAAGTTTTTAATGTCTGATGTCCCTTTTCTTCAGCCATTGTGGCCCTTTTCTTAAATAGCAATTAAATAGCAAATGGCAGAGAGACTATTGACACCACATCACTCCAGTGCTTAAAATCTTGCAGACTGCCCATATGTTACCAGGCCAATGTCAAGTTCTTGTCTTAATTTACAAAACCTTTAACAACTTGAATCCAGGATGCCTTTAGGACCACCTGATGCCTTCAATATCCAGGGTCTTTCAGGGTATATCTGTTGGAGCCAAGGCTAAGATTGGCTCATATCTGCCAGGAGCCCCACATTCCACATTGTGAGCCTAATTCTGCCTCTCTGGCCAAAACAATCTATCAATGTTGAAAATAAATTAAAATTTTAAATTCAGATTTGTGGAAAGGGAAATGAAAGAGTGGGTCCCTTACTACTTCTGGTCCATGCTTCCCCACTTACACCCACTGGAATGCTGGCTTGCCCTTTTAACCCTCCAACCTCCACAACTTACACATCCAGAGGTAGTAAAGACGTTTGACTGTGGTTCGGTGTAGGGGTGGGATTTCCTCATCAAAATCCTGGTAAAAGCACGGTTTCAATGGGATGAAATGAGGGAGAGGAGGGAAATTGTTCATTCTTTCTGCAAGAAAAACAGAAGGCAAGTTGTTTCTTTTCCATTTCCCTCCGCAAGTAATATTCAGTATTTAAGCAGGGACGTTTCTGAATGGTTCAGCACAAAACCATGGCTTGCGCTAACCATATTAAACAACAATGGCTTAGCAAAAACAAACCATGGTATTGCCATTATGTCTGAACCCAGCATATATCTCTGCCACCCTCGTAACAACCCTACTGTGAAAATACTATAGGCAAGGGCTGGGCATTCTGTGGCTTCCCATATGTTGCTGAACTAGCATTCACATGGTCCTTGGCCACTGACCATGCTGGGGACAAATGGTGTTGGAGTCCAACAATATATAGAGTGCCAAGTTCCCAAGCCCTGTTATAAGCAAAAAGCAGAGATAGAACAGCTTGCCTTGAGTCACTCAGTGATTTCATATGTTCAGACTGAGGGACTTCCTGGTGTACAGCTGAGACTCTTGAACATTACAGCATTGCAACTTTCAACTAGCCATATTGCAGACCCTCTGAACTTACTTTGTCCATGAGAATGTGAGCGTAAATGTACAGTAGTTTGAAATGTGGTTCAGAAGTGACTGCATTTTTTAAAAAGTACTGCCCATTCTGCTCCCAAGGACAGTTCCATTAATAATTTAAATACTTCTCTTTTGGTCTGTCCCCCATCCCCAATGCACACTTTACATACAGATAAAGTTAGCAGCCTCCTATGCACCTGTTCTGTGACAAAGATAACACAGAAGCTGATGCCCCAGACAGTGGGGGAGCAGAGAGAATTCTAACAAACCATTACTGGTTGCGATGACTAAATTAATTATTCAGAATCCCCAGACAATGAGCTGTGCATCTTATTTGTGACAATTTGCTTGAGGTGAACAGGAGCAGTTCAATATGCAATCCTAAGAACATTTGCCTGGAGGTGAACTTGTGGAAAGAGGATTTATTCCTAAGAAGGGCCTGCCCAAGACAATTCAGCACTTTAGATATAAAATCTAAATGGCACTGTTTCATGCCATCACCTCCCAGCAGTAAAAATCCAATAATAAATTAAATGAATGACAATGATATCCCAGGTCTGAGTCAACAGCCCTTCTGCCTAATAGCAGATTTGGCTTAACTTCCAAGAAAATACATTTATGATCAAATCAAAGAAGCCAAGTTTTGCACCATTTGGTCAGGCTTCATTGATTATTTAGCTAAATTGAAAAATCCTAGTGGAATACCAAAATGGTTTGCATTCATATGGGGCCAATAATCTCCACTACGTATTCTTTTCAAAGTCCAGATACCTTTGATGGGTACAAGAAGTTGTGACTGGAGGTTTCTGTGAAGCAACAGATGGGCATCTCTAGTCTGGTCCCACTTATTGCTGTCTATCTTTGGCCTTTGGAAGACCACTGACAGATCAACACTGTGAATTGCTATGAAAGTGGGAGCTCTGTCCATCAAAAGTTGTTGCTGTGTCAAACACAGGCATCTCAGGAGTACGGATCTTGTCATCAAGTCTTGACTCACTTCAGCCTCCCAGTTCACCCTGGAACATGGGAATATACAAACTACTGTCCCAGGATAAAAGTGTTGATAGAATCAGGCTTTGCTCAGAGCATCAATTCCTCACACAATGAAAGCTTTTCCTCACACAAGGAAATCTTACCTCCCATGATGTCGCCCAGTCTTTATTCCACAGATAGACAGAAGAACTTGTCACACCACCAATAAAGCTGAAAGAAATCAGGGAACAGTTATGTGGATAGCATAATTATATAGTTTTGCCACCAGATGACACTGTTTGTATCTGTTTGGAGCCACGCACTTCCTGCTTGTTTGAGAGAAACAATCAAGTACTGGGCTAGCTTTATGACTTGTGTGTGCTCTCAAGACTTCAATGACAACAGATATGATGTTAAAGGAAGACACATGAGATAAACATGTCCTTGACATGCAAGCCTTTCCACTTCTGATAGACCAGGCCTAATCATGCAATTTGCTTCCTTTGCTGGCTCAAAATCCAAGGGAACATTTGTAGTGTCTTGGCACCACTCGAAACAAAAGCATCACCACCTCAGTAAACATAAGAACAATGTAAATAAGGGGTGGGGAACGTGAGGGCCACGTTACCTTCTGGGCAAGCTTCTTAGAGTCACAGGCCAGTGGTGGACAGGGCCAGACACAAATGTGGGTGGAGAAATGAATGCAAAGTTTATAGTTTGTACACACACTCCTCTCTAGTTTCCAGACAAACAAGAGGCATTATTCAAAGGACATATTCCAACCATGCAAAAACACTTGGGGGGCAAAGGAGGACCATTAAGGGATACAGCATGGAGAGAATTCCCAGGGAACCAGATATAGAAGCCTGGAAGGCCACATTTATTTCCAAACCATTATATAAAGAGTAAGGCCTTCTTAGCTATTTTAAGCCTGATGTATTTGCCGCCCTGGGCTCCTTTGGGAGAAACAGGCAGGGGGAATATACATTTAACAGTACAAGAATAATTGTGCTCATCTTCCTATTCTTTCCCAGTCAATTAGAATCCCTTTCCTAGGTAGATAAATTGGAAATGCACAAGATCTGACTAGCAACAGACAGGCAAAGCTGTTAGAGGCATCCATAGCCAGCATCCAGCAGAAGCCTGTGTTGCTAAACAAACCAGCTTTAGCCTAAGAAGTTAAAAAAGGTTCGACAATGTAGGACAGACATACTTAGCCTCTGGCTCTTCCTGAGTAACCTATGAGTGACCTACATTGACCCACACTACTCTGTAATCCACAGATGCAGACCTGGACAGGAAGAGCCAGAATAGATCTACAAGGACAGCCAGCTTGACTGTAGTGGCACTACAGTCCCAGTCTTTGGCTCATGTTTTCTGAAGGATGTATCCAAAAAATCCAAGCTTCTGCCTTATGACATCCAGATGAAAATACAGCAGAATGCATTGTTCCTCATAGAGGATTATCTCCCTGTTTTCTTGCAGGGATTGGTTTGGTGCATTCCCAAGGACTTAGAGCAGGTGACTCTATAGCTGCATACGCACCATATACTTAAAGCATGTGGCTTCCTCCAGAGAATATTGGGAACTGTAGTTTACCCACATAGAGCCACAATGCCTAGCACTTCCTGAACAAACTACAGTTCCCAGGATTCTTTGTTGGAACTATTGTATGTGCTTTAAATGTATGGTGCACGGACACACCTATGCTAAGCTTAGAGTCTTCTGCACAAGGTCAGCACAAACCAGGATTGCAAACCACGGTTTGAATACACCTCAAGAGGTGACTGAATGTATAGAGAATAGACAGAGGGGCAAACAGCAACTTTCCAAAATATACACCAGAAGAAAAGAAGATACTGTGGGGGAGAGGGGGATGACAGAACCAAAATATGCAAATCCTGTATTTTTTCCATGTATAAGACTCCAAATTAAGGGGACTCCAAATTAAGAAAACACCCCTCAGCACTACCCGTGTATAAGACGAGCCCCAAATTTAAACCTAATTTTTTGGCAAAAAAAACCCTAGTCTTATGCACGGAAAAATATGGTACTTATATGTGCTTATCCCATACTAAATGTTTTCAGAACTGGTTCTCAGATTTGAACTTATACATTACATTGATTAGCATGAAAAACCATTTACAGATCTTTCTGAGAACTAATGTTTCCATTTCATTTATTTACTTAAATGTTTTAATGTCACACCCTACTTTGCAATTAACACTTAAAAACTAATGACAACCATATTAAAGCTAGCACAAAACAATAAGCGAAAACAAAAACAAAATTAGCATTAAGTGGCTTTTTAAAAAAGCCAGAGCAAACAAGGTCTTCTCTTGGTGGCAAAAGGATTTTAAATTCAGTGCCAGGGAAGCTTTCTTGGGGAGAGTGTTCCATAAATGCAACATGGGAGGCTGTCCCAACCTGATACCAGCCGAGTGTTTTGGACTAGAACCCAAGTGATGTGTCTTTTCTGAAAAATGTCAAAGTTGCATAGGAGAATTTTCAGTTTGCAGGAAATGATTCTGAGCAGGGGTGGGAACTGAATCTGACCAGTGGGGCAGATCCCCAGGCCACCTTTAGAAGATGGATTGGGCTGCAGCCCTGTCAATCACCTCCAATCATCTTATTAGGTGACAACTTTAGAGGGACTCACTAACCAACTGATTGGACCCCTTTGAAGATGGCTAATCAGCTTATTTGGGTTGAGAGAATGCATTCAGTGAGGCTTGCTGTAACCCCGAAGCAGCTGACTGGCAGTTACGGTATGCCCTTTTAATGTCAGCTTACAGGGGTGATTTGTATCAAAATGCTCTTGCAAATGGACATTTTTCCTCCCCAAACTGGCAGTTGTAAAAACTTTCATGTGCTGGGCAGCACCAAGAGTAACTCCCATCAGCTGTGCTAGAAAGTTCCCAGTAGGAAACTCCCTAGTGCAGCCAATCCCAGCAGGTCTCACAGATCAGTGCCACTCACCAAGAAATGGAATACAGGTGTTAAATCAATTCAAAACAAGACATGATCAGGAGGAAAGTTTAAGTTCCCAATTGCTCATTTGCAGCCAAATATTTACCTGCCCCACACCTGGCATCACATATGTAAGGTGTGGGGCAGGTGAGTGTGGTTAAGGGGAAATGGCCTGGGGGACCCAACTGTGACCTTTGCTGGGTATAATTAGGCCAATAGGTTGGAGGTTCCTCAGTGCTGCCCAAAGGAATGATCTAATCTAGCATGTCTATTCAAACGGCATTTAGTAAACAAAGCTAAACACTTTGAAACTGCCAAGTTTGTCTAACAAGGTATTTTCACTTAGAATCCATTCACTGTTACTAATACAGTGGTACCTCGGGTTACATACACTTCAGGTTACATACGCTTCAGGTTACAGACTCTGCTAACCCAGAAATAATACCTCGGGTTAAGAACTTTGCTTCAGGATGAGAACAGAAATCGTGCTCCGGCGGCACAGCAGCAGCAAGAGGCCCCATTGGCTAAAGTGGTACCTCAGGTTAAGAACAGTTTCAGATTAAGAACGGACCTCTGGAACGAATTAAGTACTTAACCCGAGGTACCAAGGAAAAATAAAAGCACTGTGAAATTTTCTTCCCCACGTCACTATTAGAACTGATCCCTTGTGACCATTAGCCCTGCTTGCTGCAACTGATGGGTTCAGGAATCCAACAACATATAGAGGACACCAGGTTGGGAAAGGCTGGAATAAATACCAAGCCTTGTGCAAATGGGCATTTTCAGAATCTTAAAATGTGAATGATTCAGGCACAGTTATACAAGCTGCATAGGAAAGCTGCCTTATAACAAATCAGTGGCAGGTTCTTATCCCAAAACATGGATGGCAACGACTCTTAATTGTAAGTGTTGTAAGTGAGGAAGAGATAACTTCTCAGGCTAATAGTCGTAAAAGCTCAGCAGGAAGCAGGGGGTCCAGAGGTCAAGGTTCCAAGATGCACAAACAAGGCAAGTGGTTCATAACCAAATGGAAACTACACCGATGTCCCAAGAGTTGACACATCCCTTGTGTCAAGTTATTAAAGAAAGGATGGGGTGAGCTCACTCAGGGGGGACTCTTGTCATACGAGGCTGCTGAGTGTGCACGTATCTGTTCTGAGTGGGTGCATCTAATCCCACCAAGGAAAGGGGTGCCTGGTTCTTGACAACAAAACTATCTCCTGCCCCTTTGCCTCCAACTCTGAAATCAACTCTGTCCATAAGAAGCTGCCTTATAGTGAGTCAGACCAATTGGTCCATCTAGCTCAGTATTGGCTCTCCAGGGTTTCAGGTAAGGAATCTTTCCCAGCCCGACTTAGAGATGCTGGGAATTGATTGAACCTGGGATTTCCTGTATGCAAGACAGGTGGCTACATCCCTTTCCTAAGGAAGTTTCTCCTGGAATTTAGCAAAAGTTGGCTTCCCTGCAATTTCCACTCATTAATTTTATGGATGTTATGGAACGAGAGTTAAGTTTTCTTTCTCATAACTCATAACTTTGTAAACCATAGTCATATTCCACTTAATATTCTTTCTCTTTAAGCTGGAAAGTCTCAGCTTGCCTAACTGGAAACATGTTCTGCCATCTTAATCATTTGGATTGTGATTTCTGCACCTCTTCCAGCTCTACAATAGCTACAGCATAGAAACTTCCACATACATTTGCCACCAGTCGAAAGTGTAAGACAATAATCTGCAAATGCCCACAAATTCTGCTGTTCTCATATTACAGGTGACAGCAGCCTCTCTGCTTCCAGCCAGGTCACTGGATTGGGAACAGAGGAAGCTGCATTGAACAGTAAGTCCACTGATCCACTTAGCTCAGTACCGTCCATCCTGACGGTGGCTCTCCAGGGTTTCAGACAGCAGTCTTTCGTGGCCCTATCCGGAGATGCCAGGGATTGAACCTCAGGTCATCTAAATGCTCTATGAAGAAGCTATGGCGCTTTGCCTGAGATGGTGCCACCAAGGAAGGACTTTGGGGCAGAAACACGTCCAGGGCCTGTCCAACAGAATAAGCAAGGGGGGTGCAAATGCAGCAGAACTGGTTTACTGTATTTTGAAATTAGTGAAGTAATACATATTGCCACTTAAAGAGCACCCACCCACACCCAAGTCTTCTAGGGTCTAAAATGCCAGCTGCACCACTGGGAGTAGACCCTATTTTGAGGAATGTGAAGGAACCCCTGGTAGCCTTGTGTCAGAGAAATAATAAGAAAAGGCATTTCATTTTCCAGCTGAGAAAGACAGACTCTGCTGCTACCTAATTTCCAAATGCAATACCCCTAGGCTGGGTTTCAAACTGACTGATGCACACTCAACGGCCGTTCATCTCAGGAGGACAAGTAAACATGCAAAGGATTGGACTGAAGAGCTTGTGTATATTTTAGGACTTCAGTCCAACCCAAGCAGATATTTCAGCATTGGTTGGACCCAACACTTTTGACCTTATAAATAATAGAAGTCCCATCTTCATGCAAAACATTATCTGCCATTTGCAGATGAATGGAGCCTGAACATCTACCCTAAGGAGTTTATGGTTGTTTCTCTCTCTGAGGGTTGCTCTCTGCTTATTACTATCTCTCTTTCTAATGCAAATAAATGCCCATATTTCTGGGAGATAAAATCTAGTTATAAAACAATGCCATTTTTGTTTTCTTTCTACATATACACAAGTACATTGATTCTCAAGTCAATTTTTGAAGTCCCCAGGAAACAATTGTTTATACTTTTGTGAGAATGGGTCCATCTGAATGACTTTCCCAAAGAAAACATCATCCTACACTAACCTTCCCCAACCTGGTGCCCTGCAAATGTTGCTTGGAAATGGGAGCTATAAGCATAGACCATGCCTAGAAAGTAAGGAGATGTAAGTGCAGGTAAGCCTTGTGTTAGAAGTGCCAATGCTTGATTCAACACAAGGCAGCTACGTAGGTTTAGTGACCTGTACTAGCTGGCGTGTTCAAGTCTGTACTAAATAACACTGTTAAACAGTTACAGTGGTACCTCGGATTACATACGCTTCAGGTTACATATGCTTCAGGTTACAGACTCCGCTAACCCAGAAATAGTGCTTCAGGTTAAGAACTTTGCTTCAGGATGAGAACAGAAATCGTGCTCCGGTGGCGTGGCAGCAGCAGGAGGCCCCATTAGCTAAAGTGGTGCTTCAGGTTAAGAACAGTTTCAGGTTAAGAACGGACCTCCAGAACAAATTAAGTACTTAACCCGAGGTACCACTATATATCATTAATTATATTTATTTATTTCATAAATTTTGTACACTGCTTGATTGTGACAAACCAAACAAGTCTCAAAGTGGTTTACAAAAAGATAAAAACAAGAAAATCAAGGGGGGGGGAAATACAATGCTATAAACAGACAGAAAGTTAAAATACTAAAACAGATCAAAATTCACATAAGCATTTCTAAGCATCTGGATAGGCTTGCCTTGAACAACAATATGTTTAGGTTAGCCACAGATCCTAGGCCTCTGTTAGCAAAACAGAAGAATCAGCTTGAAAGAAATGAACCTCGTACTTGAGCAGCCACATCATAAAGGCGACAAGATTATGTATCAAGTCCCTGGCTTTGGATGCATTTGCAGCCAAGATTCCAAGCGAGAAATGATGCATAAGAGAAGGTCAACACAGGCTGTGTACACACCAGACCTTTAAAGCACATCTGAAGCACACACATCACAAAGAATCCTGAGAACTGTAGTTTGTTAAGGGTGCTAGGAATTATAGCACAGTGAAGGGTAAACCACAATCCCCAGGATTCCCGAGGACAGGAGATGTGCTTTGAATGTATTTTAAAGGTATGGTGTAGGATGCTGCCTTATACTGAGGGCTCATCCTGACTTCCTTTTGCACTGTGCTTTCCAAGAACAGGTCCGTGCTTTAAAGCTCTGTGTCTGACCAGGGTTTTGTTGTTATTTTTTGTCCCAACACTTTCCCCAGGGAACCTCACATTTTACCACTGAATCAGACCAAATGGCAATCCACATAAAATTTGAGTGCTGTTTGCTTCAATTCAGTGCCAAAATGTGAATTTTCCCAAGGAAAACACCAGGACAAAAAAAATACCACTTGGACATTGAGCTTTAAAGTCCGGACCTGTGCCTAGAAACATGGCACAAAAGGGAGTCTGGGTGAGCCCTGAGTCAACCATTGGTCCACCCAGCTCCATATTCCCTATGAGACTGGCAGAGGTTCTCCAAGGTTTCAGGCAGGGATGTCTTCTTGACCTACCTGGAGATGCCAGGGGCTGAACCTGCAAATTTCTGTATGCAAAGCTGAAGCTCCATCACTGAGCTGTGACTCTGGATAATACAGAATCTAGATGATCTTATACAACTTCCTGCTCAGTTAAAGAATCCAGAGCTGAAGCATCTCCAGCAGATGACTGTTCTGCCTCTGCTTGAAGACCTCCAGCCATGGAGAACACACCTGCCCAGGTCATTGCTTTCATTGGTCAACTGCTCTTACCATCAAGAAGTTCCTCCTAATGTTCAACCAAGATCATTAGATCACACACACTTACTAAGGCCTTCTTACATGAATATAACTCCTTCCCAACACAAACCTGCCCTTAAACTCTCTGACAGCGCCATCCTATTATCTACCTATTGAAAGTAAATCTTGCTTATTTCTGTGGCGTTAACTGGCAGTCAATTGGTTATAGCATAGTGGAGATGTAACCCACAAAATTTGGAATGTTCAGGGTTAACCGTGGAAGAGGACAACTGCCCTAGGGAAGATGCTGATTGGATGGAGTTCAGCAAAGCCCTTGGTTCTACAATACCATAGCTGAGGTCACTCAGCAAACACATTTTGTCTCTTTTGGAATATCTTTGCACACTCATGCACTCATTGAAGGAGGGGTGGGAAGAGAAGGAACTTACCGTTTTACATAAATATAACCCATATAGAGCAGAACAGTTTACACACACTAACCACAGACACGTATCTACCGGAAGGCCTCAAAATGCAGGAACCCGCGCTCCCCACCAGCACCATCAATGTCAACAGCTTGCGGATGGAACCTGCACAGTCTTTTGCCTCTAATCCCTTTTTCCTTTTTGCACGGCGCTCCTGTTGGGGGAGGGAGCGGGGTCCAATGCATGCATCTTGCAAAGGTTCGGAGAGAAAAGGGAAAGCCAAGAGGTGGCTCCCCTGATCCACGGTCCCCCCCTTTTTTTTTTGCAAGGGTGGAGTGCGGAGAATGAGGGGAAGAGACGCGCCGGGGAAAGGCTCCATTGCACGTATCCTCTCCAGGAAATCGCACTGAAGGCCACATTGCTCGGCCCCGGGGAAAGATAGGCACAACCCCGAAGGCACCACGCTAACATAGCGCGGGGAGGGCAGCGGACTGGGAGGAGGAGGCCTCTTTGCCCGGGCGTCCAACGGGAGAAGCCTCCGCCCTTCTCCATCCCCCGCTTTTAGGACTCACCGCTTCGCTGCCCCGGTCCTCGGGCCCCGCCGAACGTCTCCCCCGGATCCTGACCCGCAGCGCCCACCGGCGCCTCCTGCTGCAGCGGCCGCAGCTCTCGCGAGGCTCCTCCGATCCTCCTTCTCCTCCCCCCGCCCCGCACGCACCCAGGGCTGGGTGGCTCCGGCGGATGAGAGAGGGGCGGGGCGGAGGCGGAGGTGCTGCCGCTGTCCCCGGTGCTGAAACGTCTCTGGGTGCGGCGAGCAGCCGGAGAGGAGGAGCCAGGATGCAAGGCGGAGGAGATGCGAGGCTGCTGGTGCCTACAGTACCAGGCTTCAGGGCCTCTTCAGCGGAATGAGCAGGCCCCCTCCAAGCAGAAGGGCTGGCTTAGCGCATTCTGACGTGCACATTTATTTATAAAACCATGCCCTCTCGTAAAATATCAGCAATATAAGCGCATTATTTTTAGAAAACATACACATTAAGATCAGTACAGAACACTCATTAAAATGACCGGCCACTTAAGAAAATGGTGAACTTTAAACAAGGTTTGAATGTTTTAAAAGCTGCATAAGCCTGCCAACATTATATTAAAAATAAAACACCTGTTCAAGAGACACCTGGAAATCAAAAGTGAGGGGGCCTGCCACATCTCTGCTGGAAGAGTGTTCCACAACATGGGACCAGCAACACTAAATGCCCAGCTTCTGGTTGAGGCTGGTCAGGACTCTATAACACAAGGGACAACTAACAGCGCTTATCTCTGTTACAAGATTGAGATTTAAGGGTTCAGGTGGTCCTTAAGGTATCCTGGACCCAGGTTGTCCCAGGCTTTGTACAGTGACACAACGGCCTTGAACCTAGCCCAGCTGCCTATGGGCATATGTTACCATCTAAAGAGCACTACTATGAATCTGAAGAAAAACATGCATCTGTTCAACTTAACCAAAACTTTGCAGCTCAGAGTGGAAATACAGTCCAAACTCAGGCATACATAAAGCAAAGAGTTGTCAAACTGTGGTCTGCAGACCACTGGAAGTCCATGAACTCCATTCAGGCAATCTTCAGAAAGGCTAAACTAAAGCTGAATATCCATTCTTTATCCTGCTTATGTTTTTTATGTCTACAGAAATTGAGTCTGATTTAAAAACAAAAACAAAAAAACCTGGGGTAGATTTAGCAAACAGGCTGATTACAACCATGTAGACCATGGGTAGGCAAACTAAGGCCCGGGGGCCAGATCAGGCCCAATCGCCTTCTAAATCCGGCCTGCGGATGGTCTGGGAATCAGTGTGTTTTTACATGAGTAGAATGTGTGCTTTTGTTTAAAATGCATCTCTGGGTTATTTCTGGGCCATAGGAATTTGTTCTTTTTCCCCAAAAAATATAGTCCGGCCCCCCACAAGGTCTAAGGGACAGTGGACCGGCCCCCTGCTGAAAATGTTTGCTGACCCCTGATGTAGACAGTGTGACAAACTTACATCCATGAGCAGCTCCGATTCCACAGTAAACTTCAATCTGTAAGCACCACATGTGGCAGTGGATCTACAGGATCTGAGACAGAGACCTTTTCCCAGCCCTAGTGAAAGGTGCCAAGGTGCAAACTTTTCACACTCTCTATGGAAATATGTGTTCTACTATCACATTTGGATGTGTTGTCAACTGCATATTTCTACCTCACAAGCTGTACCAGGAATGAGAATGTAAGGGTCTGCTGGATCAGGCTGCCGGCCCATCTAGTCAACCAGCCTGTTCTCAAAGTGGCCAACCAGATGCAAGTGGGAAGCCTGAAAGCAGGACCTAAGATTGGGCTGCTAAAACTTATCACCCTGCAATTCAGAATGCTTCTCCTTGTAATCTAGATGACCTTTGCAAGCAACCAAAGCAGCTTCATTGAAAAGTAGACACACACATCTATGCAGAAGTAGTAGTACTGAAACCATTGCTATTTGGCTTAAGTAAGTTCTAGTAATAGAACAGAAATCAAATAAAATCTTTGTAGTTCTGAAATTATAAATTATTTACAGAATTTAACTGTTCAAATTATAAGGTATCGTGCAGGACAAAATGTTCTAATGTAAACTTGGCAATCCTTTCAGGATAAAATTCAGAGTAAAGCACATCTGGCAAAATTAAGAATGAGGATCACAAGGAAGAATATTCAGAGGCAGGGAGTGTTTGTTAAATGTTACTTATAACTTCCGTTTTAATTTTGATTTCCGATCAGAGAAAATACTTGTTTCATTTGGAATCCAGTATGCCAAGTAATCAGAGCAGCCAGGAATGAAATCCTGTATTTCTCCAAGGAATTTGTTCATCTCTTTAGCAGAAGGATAACCTGTGAAGTAAAGGTTAAAAGGTACACATTTCACAATCTCAATATTGTTTTAAAAAACACAGAAATAAATGTTGCAAAGCACAGAAAGAAATATTGGAAGGCCTTAAAAATTGCTTAATTACAAAGCAATTTTTTTTGTTGGCTTGGGAACCCTTGTGTTTCCACTAATGGGACACAATTAGCAACTTGAGAGAAGGTGATTTAAACAGCACAGAGGAACAGGGAAAGAGTTTTTAAAAAGTCCTCCACTAGCCCAACAATCCAATCCTACACACACCTGCTCTTAAAATAATGAAATTTTCAAAGAGAGACAGAAAATTCAGGGATAACTCTCCAGTGTCATATTTCATTTTGTCCTGATCCCCATATGGGACAGCTGCATATTCCTGCATTGCAGGGGGTTGGACTAGATGATCTGGCTGGGTCACTTCCAACTCTACAGTTCTATGATCTGATGTCATAACCCAAGGACAGAAATATGGAGAGAGAGAGAGATCATTAATTTAAATGTGTGTATTTGCATGAATAAATGTAATATTATTTTGACTGCAGATTTTTAAAAACTATTAAAACTGGATGAAAAGGATTGCTTCTGGATTGTAAATCCAATTCAATTTTAATATCTGAAATCAATAACAAATTCACTTCAGCCCTGTCAGAAACTGTTGGCAAAACAGATGAAATGAAATGAATTGAATCAGACTAATTAAACCCACACTTCACAGTTTAAACCACTTCACTGAGGTCCAGTCTTGTCACTAGAGATAGAGGTTGCCTCTGTGGCATGGAGTGCATTTTACCAGAAATGTCTGGCTTGCCAGCTATGACCACTTCTGGACAGCAATAATCTGGCTAGAGTGATGGTTGGATTATTGCAATGGTTGGATTATTGCAATGTGAGTTATGTGGGACCACCCTTGCAGGAGGTTTGGGAGCTTCAGTTAGTAGAAAATTCACCCACATTACACCAGTTCTAAAAAGGTTAATTCTTTGCCTTCTTTCCTGGGCCCAATTCAAGATGCTGAATTTTATCTAACTAAATTGAGACCTGAATTCATAAAGAAGTAGCTGTCACAAAGGACTCTGGTCTTCTGCCATTTCTCTAAGCCAGGCTGTCCCATATCTCCCACCAGTTCTATTCAAATGCACTTAAGGATGCATACCTATAGTGTAGTTTGTGGAGGGTGCTGGGAATTGTAGCTCTGTGAGCCATTAAGCACAGTTCTCAGAATTTTCTGGGAGAAAGAATGTCCTTTCAATTTGCTTTAAATGTATGGTCTGTACTGTGTATAGAGCCTGTGTCTCTAGGGAAACCACAGTTGTTGAACCAGGGTTTTAAATAGATTTTTTAACTTATCTAGCTGAGCAAGTTATAGTTTGCCATTCATTGATGAAGATCAGATTAAAATGTGCTGCTTTTAATCTTTGTTTTGTGTTTTATTGTATTGGCTTTATGCTGTCCTTAAAACTGAGGCCATGTGCATAATACTGTAGTGATAAATCCTAATAGTGATAAATCCTAAACTACGCTTTGTTCTTACCTATCACCATATTGCTTGCTGGATAATCTTGTAGTGGAATATATGCCATCTTCACTGTTTCTACTGTCCCTGGGATTTGATTGTCTTCACTGTAATTTCAGACAGAAATTTTGCTATTATTTACACTTTCAAAAGCATTTTGTTTTTTACAACAATCAATATAACATCAGAGAAGTCTTTTAATTCCAGATTATTATTTTTGTTTTCCATCAGCTTGCTACTCAAGGGACAAGAATCTGTGCACTGCCCTGAAGAAAGAGATTTATAAGAGCATAATTTTTAACTTGTGCTGCTTTGTGTTATCTAGACCCAGCCTCCAGCTATGATTCATCAGACATTTATATTAATGAAGCAAACAGGTTCAAACTTTTAAAAGGCATCCTCTCTTCATAAAGATTCTTGGAACTGTCAATTCCCTGGAATTACTTTGGTTGAAAGTCATGGGAGCTTACTACTGTGAACAGGTTGTGACTTCATATGGAACATACACTGAAAGCACATAATTTCCCCAACAAATGCTGGGAACTGTGGTTTGTTAAGAGGGCTTTGAATTGTAGTTCTGACGTAAACTGCAGTTCCTATGAGTCTTTTGGGCAGTCACATGCCAATATATATCACCGGTGTACACAACCAGCGATATATTCTAAATGTGTTGCCAGAAACAGATTTTTTAACTTACAGGATTTCCCCCAAAATGGGAAAATCAAGATGAAGTGGGGGAGCATACAAGCTGGCATTTTGATGCCAATAACATCTTGCAGATACAGAAAAACAAAAAACAACAAACCTGCATTCATGAGGAGCACTATTCCCACAAACAAAACCTGTCCAGAAGCACCATATGATAAAGTGGAATAAAACCAATATATTTTTTTTTAAAGAAAATTTATTAAGGTTTTTTTAAAAATACAAAATGCATAAATAACAACCAACTTCATTTACATAACATACTTTCATCACTTATTTGGACTCCCTCACGTCTCCCGCACCCACTTACATCGTAAATAAATTTTTTCAAACAAATTATCATCTTATTTAGCATCTTATATCCCTTCATTTTAATACAATCTAACAGTTCTCTAACAAAAGAGAATATGTAATCTTCTTAAATCTCACTTATCGTCAAATTAAAATCTAATTTAGTGGTGGACAGTTATTTATGATCAGCATCCTTCTTAACATTCAACCAAGTTACAATGTTTTTGTAGGTATATCTTAAATTTCTTCCAATCTTCTTCAACCCTCTCTTCTCCCAGGTCTCGGATTCTGCCAGTCATAAATAAATAAATAAAATAAAACCAATATAACTGACTTCTAGTAGAGACCGCCCTGTATGACTTCTAGTATGCACTGCCCTGAGACCTCCAGGCAGTATATAAATTCAATAAATAAATAAAATAATAGGCCAAGGCAATGGAACAAGATGCATTAAGTAACCTGATGTAGACATCTTTTCTGGCTGTGGGAGCTCAGTTGGGCAGACTAACATTCTTTGGTTCAAATTACTTCCCTTCTGTGAGGGGAGCTAATTAATGCTTTCATATCGGGTATCCAAGCTCAACTTAGAGTAGACTCACTGAAATTAATAGACTTAAGTTAATCATGTTGATTAATTCCAGTGATGATTAACTCTGGATACAACTCTGGGCATTGTTGATAAAATTACTGTTGGTGGAGTGATAATGATATTGGACATTTCCAATAAAAAATTAAGAATTGAGAACTATCTGTGAGAACTGACTTTAGCTAATCGACACTATCACTGAACACATGCCACCACCAGTGTATTTTAGCTACTGCATAAAACTACAGACATCCAACAATATCATCTGATACAAAATATACCTTTTATCCAACCCTCTCTGGGCCTTTGTCTCTTCTTCCACCCTGTGGCACTTTACATCAACAGGTTGACTGGGCTGTGGATATAAAAAAATGGCAGCTCTAAAGGAAGGAGGAAACTACATACCAAGTTCATGCTTTCAGCAAATTTCAATTATTTCATTTTGGAGTACTATTCCATACTGTACATACAAATGCTGTATGTGAAAATCTAAAATAAAAAAGTTACAGACCAAAACAGATAACTAAATTAAAATCAAAATCATGTAATGTACATTCGATATTCTTCTTACCTGCAACTTCAGAGGGTTGGAAATCTGCTCCCATATGAAGCTGCCATTTTTTCCTCTAATTTCTGTCGGGATTACAAAAGGAAAGAGAATCAGGCTTTCAGTGCAGCTTTATCATTTGATGCAATGTAATGGCCATCACTTAACTAACAATCTTTGCCTTTGAAGTACTTCAAGGACCCATTTTAGTCAGGCAAAAGCACTTGAGGCAGGTGCTCAGCTGGGTTGGTGAGGGATGTGTGGCCTGGTGAGAGTGCCAAGGGTTGGACAGAGAAAACTGAAGGACTGCTTTTCACACATACACACACACCATGCCCAAGGTTTCCATCCCTGTCTTAAAAAACAAGTTTAATATTGAAATGGGGGGGGGAATACTTGTGCCCACACACCTTGCTGCAAGCAGGCAGGTAGAAGGAGGAAGTGCCCTAATGCTGTTGAGTTTTTTGTTTCAGAGTTGACACATGCCGTAAGATAAGAAGAATGAAAAACAGTGACTCTGTCTTCTAGATAATCTAAGCTCTGGTGTATTCTAGAGGAAAAGGAAGGGGGTTACAGAAATGAATATGAAACATCCAAACAATTGTTTTAATTACAGCTGTCAATTAACTCTCAAGCAGGACGAATTCCTCCAAAAATCAGCCAAGTTAGAGAGGATTTGGAGGCATCCTTAAATAGAATTAGTTTGTTTGTTGCTATATTTTTTACCACCACAAGGGAGTGCTGCTAGGATATTTTGCCTTGGCAGCAAAATGCCTTAGATCAGGAGTTCCCAAACTGTGGTCCATGAGCTTCATTCAGGTGTTCTGCAGCCCGTATGTGGATTTGTGGTTGGAGACCGGCGCATCCAGCACATTAAATATTCATATTGAGTTTTAATTGCATTTGCATTGTTTATTTCCCACACTGTATTTAACAGTTTTCCAATTTGAAGATAATGGAATTCAAATTGTAATACTATAAAATACATAAAACGATATAGCATCTAGCACAGGCAGCACATGACAATTGCTACAGTAATCCAGAAAAATCCTTAAGTGGTCCACTAAAAGCCTCAGCAATTTTCATGTGCTAGTGGGGGGGGGGGAGAGAGTTTGGGAACCACAGCCTTACATCATCTCCATTCTCAGGTAAATAGGCAATATAATCCACAATATATGCATATCCTCCATCCCCAAGCTATTAAATATCTGTGAGATACCTCTTGCATTTCCAATACAGAAGGATATTTTAAAGCTGATTTACTTCCCAACACTTCTCTTTCCAGAAATTAAGCAGTAGAAGCAGAAGCTTCTAGTGTACAATGCCCAGACCTCAGACCATGTATGGTATTGATAAAAACTGAGCTATAAAGCCAGCTACAAAATATACCTTTTTGTGTCAGGGTGGGAAGCATCACTGCTGAATAGATAATCAGCAGCATCCTGGTTTGTGATCACTCCTCCTTCGGCAACTGCAGAAAAATGCCACAAGGGAATAATCTTTCTTCTTCAAAATATACTTACTCCTTTAAATATGGGTTTTGAAATTTGCAAACATGCATCCCTTGCATCAAACTATTGTTGTTTACTAATTCTTTATTAAACTTTTTTGAAGATGCAAATTAAAAATGAAGCAAATCAGAATCAAGGGGTGAGTTATTAGCATAACAGGCTTAAGGCAAAGTTAATAAGAATATGCAAAAATGAATTGATAATGGATGAAAATATAGAGTTATAAAATGTTAAGATATAGAGTTAAGATAAATGAAAGAGGGTAAGGATTTGCTGATTTGATTATGTAAATGGGAATACAAGAAGGGGAGGTGTGAGGAGGTCAAAGAAACAAGCAAATGAGTTTAAAGTTATGAAAAACGGAATTGTTTTTAATTTTTTCTTATTTTCTTTTTGCCCTTTGTATGTTGTACTTTTATTTTTCTTTCTTCTTTTTTCATGTGTTTTTGTACTTATGTTTTTGTAAACCTTCAATAAATATTTCTTAAAAAAAATAACGAAACATAATGGTATTCTTAATACTTTCTCCTTTATGTTATCTTCACAGGAATTTCTTTACAGGGCGTTTCTTGACAGAGTCCAAGGTGAAGAGATAACTCAAAAGGTTCATAGTTTATATTGAGGGTTGCGGGGCCGACATTTTGCACTGGTATAGTCTCTCTTGCCTCCTTGCTAGGAGGGGAGAAAACTCGGTTGCAACAGAAAAAAAATAATGATCTGCCATGCTTTTTTGGCCTCCTGCCTTCATCCATTCATCTCTGACCGATCATAGACTTAGGGGACTCAGTCCCTTGGGCAGCAAAAGCCAACCACCCCTATTTTTTCTATACCAATAGATAGATAGAAAGATAGATAAATGTTTGCTGTGCTGGAGCTCTCCTTCCCTTCAAAGCTAGCTGCTCCCACCAACCCCTCTCGATCCCATTTCCCATAGGAGCCAAAATAAAATATTTGAGGGGGCTGCCCCCTACCCCAAAAAAGTATATGGGCATTGTCATTTCAAATGATGTGAGTGCTCCGTGACATGGGATTGGTTTTGCAAGTCAGGGCTTACTTGCCCCCACAGAAAAACCATTTTATTCAATTTGGCACCCCTGCCAATTCTCTGCCCTCAGTGAAAACACAGAGTTTGACTTTCACCCTCAACCTTCTCCTCAGGCTGAGGGATATAAAATCTCCCCCTTTCCTTCCTCAGAGTGTCGTGATTTCCCCTCACCCCAAAGGCCATGGAGCTCATGGCTGACGCTTTGAGAAAACCAAGCGCTGCAGCCCCTGAACATCCTGTTGTGAGGTAAAGGGTGGTCCTGACAGGCCTCCACTTTCCCGCCTTTTTTATTTGATACAGTGAAACCAAAATCCTGCAGAGCGAAGGAGGGAGGAATATGCCTCCACCCTCTTTCCACAACTACATTTGACCAATACGTGCACACGTTTTCCACAGTGTAATGAACACAAGCGAGAGAAAACCCACAAAAAATATTGCATTTTTCCTCACAGGAGTTCTTGGCGTTTTGCACACAGAGGGTGTCCCAGGCAGTCTCTGCCCCCACCCCAATATAGGCTATTTCGATGCTACTGACTTTCCAGCATTCCTGTCAGAATTCAAATCTACCAATTAATCGCGAACAAGGCCAAATCTAGGTTTTGAAGGCTTGTGCGCAAAGTCTCCATTGCTAGGCCCCTGCTCTGTTGGTGGGCCTTGCTGGGACTGCCCAGCTATGGCAGGTTGCAATTGTGTGAAAGAGGATTTCTGATATATTTTGGTTGCTAGTGCCCGTCTTGGTAGCATAAAGGGCAATAAAACGGAAAGCCTACTTGAAAACATCTTACAACATGGGGTCATGGTGAAATTAGGGACTTGATTTTCCACCGACAGTTATGTACATCTATCACAATAAGGGATGCATGAATCGGCCAGTTTCCCCAGTTTCTCGTTTTTCCAATCTTACATTCAATTTTCCACATTTTTGCAGGAAATGTTTTAGGTTTTTTATTTTAAAAAATCCTTATAGAAATTGATCAGCATTTTTGTATGACTTTCTCCTTAAAAATAGCACCCTTCAATCCCAGCTAGCCCTGCAGTAGGGTAGTGTAATGAGTGCAAAACCTGTGTAAGCCAGATAATAATGGTCTACAGACACAAACATTTACCCTTTATTAAGACTATTATTTGAACTTTATTCAAGAGCCCAGCAACACACTGTGAAATTGATATGAGTATTCTTTTTATTGGATTTCATCAAACAAATACAAAAGGACACACCAAAACATTTTTGTTGGGGAACAAGTTTTATCCCAGAGTTATTACTTATTAACCTTTGCTTCTTCTCATTGCCATTTCGAAGCTGAATATTTTTCTAATAAATATACATGTGGACAATTTTATACATGTGCTAAACTTGTGCTACATTGTGAACTTGAGAGGGTTTTTAAAAAAATTAATAATAATTTTAATTTTTTGCCTTTCAGGGGAAAAATATATAATTAATCTCTCCTTACAAGTTTACAATTAGAAGTGGTTAGTGTAAGAATGCCGTAGGCCTCAACTGCGATGCCACTTTTAGGGACCTACGTGGGATCCTGCTAACTTTTCAGACATGGCAGGGCTGTGTAGCATAATTGAAGCTGGACCACAGGAAGGGCCAGGATAGCTACCAGAGCAGGTCCCAATGATAGGGCCAGAGTTAAGTCCCAAAAGAAGTCCAGGGGCACCTGCCGTCCCCTTTCATTGACAATGGGATCTTAGCACTGGATCATATGAGTCTGTATCTAATAGCTCAGGGTGAAAGAGATCTATTTTACACTAGGTGCTCCTTCTCACCCTGGCTCTATAAGTGAAAAGCAACAAGTCTCAGGGGCTCACTGTTTTGTCCTGCATCGTTCAGACATGGACAAAGGTATGGGTAGAGTTTCTCTGCAAAATTGTCCATGAAAGTGTAGATGTGAGACATATTGTCTGCATTATAAAAGGATACCTGACCACCCTCATAATCCAAGAACACCCCAATTCTAGAGGGAATTTTGGACAGGGCCAGAGGTTTTGATTCCATGTCTATAGCTTTAAACTCATTCTTATTCCTTAGCTTTATAAGCCAGTGCCCCTCTTTGGGGGACAGTGGGTAGTTCCCTTTACGGTTAATGCTCTCTCTCACAACCCCCAAGGTCCATTTGGTCTTGTTCCATGTCTCCACTTCCCAGTAGTGTCTCCCAGTGGTGAACCCTTCAGCCGCCAGGACAGAAACGCTGCAGTCAAATCTCTCTGGAATGTCCGGCAAAACTAGCTTTGTGTCAGTATGTCTCACGCAGGTCATCCTGTCGGAGAGAACCAAGTTTGGATGTGCGGTTTTGGGGTCCAGAGTCAGGAAGGAAATGTCTGGTGGGAGCAAGAAAAACATGACTATTGTAGCATTGGAGACATTTAAGGACAATTGTAAAAGTGTAAATACACCCAATAAATAAGACCCTACTGTCAGAATGTGTTATGCAAAAAAATTGATTCCTCAATGTATGATGTTCTCTTTAATGCACCAGCTAAGGTCTTAATTCAACAGCTTTGCTGAAGCTAAGCAAGTCTGGGTTTGGTGAATGTTGAGTTTGGAAACCACTAATAATTCTGTTAAGGCTGTCTTAAGTTCCATAGTGGAAGAAAAATGAGATATAAATACATTAAAAACATTAAAAAAAAACTTTTTTCTAGATGTAAAGATATGCAAGTTATTCATGAAAACCTGCATTCCCTGTCCCAACAAAAAAGTAATACAATGTCATTTTAAATTTTGCCACTTTCATTTTAAAGTTTGCAGTCCAAATGCCACTTAACTCACTAATGCTGAACGGCAGTATCTTCAGCTACAGCACCTTTTAGTGTCTATTTATAGACTGTAGGCATTGAGTAACTAGATATCTCCAATATTGCTAAAGGAAATAGTTGGATATTTGTGTAATGGTTGTTGAGAAATGTTTTTGGAAATGTTGTAAATTGGATTTTCAGAAACTTGTTGATGAATGAATAGAGCATTCCATTCACCTCTATTCACTGAAAAGTTGCTTCAGCATCTATATGTAGTGATGAAGCAGAGATTTAAAACGGAGATTAATTCAGCAAAAAATGATGTTCCATGTATATTGGACTCCACAACACTTTTAGAGAAAGGAATTTGCTAGTTCAGGCAGATGCTGGTGATGTAACACTGAAAACACCTCTTTGAGGTATCTTCTTTTAGGTTAGAAATTATTGTTCATGTTAACTTTGTTTTGAGGAAACTGATTGGTAGATGTTTGCACTCTCTTAAATTATATTCCTGTGTTGTGGGAGACTAACAGGAGACAACAACAAATGATCCTGCAAGCCCTTATTGTGGTGAGAAAGAGGAATCAGAACACTTATGTGAAGCTCAGTGACTGCCTGTCTTTTCTCTTAAACCATTTTACAGCACGGTCCTATACAAATTTATGGTGCCTTTCTTGCCTTTGACCACAATGCAGTGCCAAATTTTCTAATGCCTTGCTGCAGTATCTTTAGAATTACTCAGAAGTTAGTTCAGTGGGGCTTACTCCCATGTGTGTACAGAGCTGCAGCTTTTGTTTGATTTAAAGATGAGTAAGTGGGTGGCGCTGTGGGTTAAACCACAGAGCCTAGGACTTGCCGATCAGAAGGTTGGCAGTTCGAATCCCCACAATGGGGTGAGCTCCCGTTGCTCGGTCCCTGCTCATGCCAACCTAGCAGTTCAAAAGCACGTCAAAGTGTAAGTAGATAAATAGGTATCGCTCCAGAGGGAAGGTAAACAGCGTTTCCGTGCGCTGTTCTGGTTCACCAGAAGCTGCTTAGTCATGCTAGCCACATGACCCGGAAGCTGTATGCCGGCTCCCTCGGCCAATAAAGCGAGATGAGCGCCGCAACCCCAGAGTCGTCCGCAACTGGACCTAATGGTCAGGGGTCCCTTTACCTTTACTTTAAGTGGTACAGGACACAGCTTTACCTGGGCTGAGGATGGATTTCATTTCCTTCCATACGGCATAATGTATGGGCCCTTTGTAGTCCCCTGCATTCAGAGTTCCGATCACTAGTTCACCCAGAGATGAATTTTCTGTTTTCTGTTCCATCCTGCACAAATCATGAATTCACATTCCAGTTAGCAGGCAGTGATACTGCCTGAAAAAAAGGTTCTGTAAACAACCACTGTAGTGGTTCACATATCAAAACAAATCTTCATTGCTTAGCCAAAGGCCATCAAAGCATTCAAAAGTATAATGACAATGTGGGATGCACTGCTCAAAATATAATTAAAACATGTTTGTATAAGATAATGCATTACTATATTCAGTATTGTTGACAGTGATTAAAAACTGTAAGAGGGATTGCAGAAATGGCTACAATAGGACCCTATAAATGAATAAAAATAACAATAACAATAATGGTGCAGCAGTAGTTGGAGCAAGGGAGGAACGGAAAGATAAAATTTCAGCAGCGTGTACTAGTATGCTTCATGTTCACATTAAGCCATAATTTGCCTGAAGATACATTTGTGACCAATTAAAATATAAGTTCACTATGTTTCTCATATTCCGAATATTAAATTCAGTTCTCCACATTTCTATAGCAATTTAATATTCTGTCCATCCCCCCGCCCCCTAAAAAAGTTCTTTAAAATTTGCCAGCATTTTTGGGTGCATTTCTCCTACTAAGCACACATTTGTATGCAGTTTTGACAAATGTACATATTTTTGCAATTAATGGCCCCTAATATAATGCTATTTTGCATGTTATTTTAACTAAAATGTATGTTTAATTTGGATGCAGAACTGCACTGAAAAATTCAGAGTAGTGTAAATTTTGACAGCTAGCTGTGTTTCAGTTCAGAAACTGTTTCATAAAATGTGAAATACGGAGGTAGACTCTCCTCAAAATGCAAACAAAATCAAATTTCTCTTCCATCCCTACACTCTGACATATGCCAGCAGAAGAGAAGGGCACACTTGAGCCAAAGGCTCATGCTACATCATTCCTATAAGATTAAATTATGCTACAGGCAGCTCTCCACTTATGTGACGCTTACGTTCCGGACACAGCACACATTGCAAAAATTGAGTATAGTCAAAAGACATTGGGTGCAATGGTGGGGGAAATTGCCAAAGGTTTCCCCAAAAAAAAAACATCACCCACTTCCTACCCACTATGTGTTTGTGTGCCTGGAACCCAAGCCTCAATGTTCACAAGTTAAATAGGCATAAGTTATGAGTTACCTGTATAGTGTTATGTCTGAACCAGGCCCTACTCTTCTGTAATATGAAATATAGCCCTTAATTACATATGGTGAAACTTACAATATTTAGTCCTATTTAGCTATTTAGCATCCATGCAAGATACCAAGAACCAAGGTATCAAGAATGCATAGCCTGGTCCCATGGAGAACATCCTGCCACTGGAACATATGCCAACTTTCAAGGGCATGGCTAGTATGCTCATTCCTGCTACCCACCCTATCACACTCACATTTGGTACCCACACCTGAATAAGGCTTGTCCCCTGACTGATTAAAGAAAGCCTGCCTTACTGTTTCGATAACACTTGCTCACAGACTCACACTTACTTTTCCATGAAAGCTTTTATTCCCTGTCAGAGGAAAGGAGAGAGAGGGGAAAAAATAGTTATTTACTAATGGTCTTTGGGACACACTTTCAGCATATGTGGAACCTAGCAAACCCAAACAGGACAGGTGGTTCATTGCGCCGGAAACCAATCGATGCCCCTCACAGCCTGCCTGTCTCCTCTCCCAGAAGGTGTTTCTTTTCTCGCAGATGTTCAAGGTGATCTAAAAAGCTGCTTTCACCAAATCTCTTTGCGAGGCTATAAAAACATATTGTTGTTGCTGTATCCCATATTCCCTTCTTCTATTTTCAGCTTCCATTACTAAAGGGGCAAAACAACTCTATGTGGGGACAGGGAGGAAGAAAAGCAGTAGATTAACTGTCGCATCCTAAATCCTACTGGCCAACTAGCGTGAATTTCCTCCTAAATCTTTGCTATTATCAGCTCCAGGCTAGCATAGGTGTTAAGGCCTGAGTATCAAAGCCTTCTGGCAGCAGGCATTGTGGAGTAGTGAATTGGCACACAACACACACACACTCAAGGCCACTGCTCACCTCACTATTAGCTTGGCTGACTGGCTTCCTGCCTCACCTCCATGTAAGAGGGCCCAAATACGATTTGTGCTTTAGCTCATAGAAATTTAGGGCTTCTTCCTGTGCCACAAATTGCTGGACATTTTGCATCTCCCTGGTCAGGACCTTCAGAGCTCAAGTGATGCAGTCAAGGGGAAACACAGGGTAATGCAACTCAGAGCATCATTTCCTGGAGCTGGAAAACTCCCTTTTTCATTAACATATCCCTTATTACTATGGGCTGTTTCCTTATACTAAGCACACAGTGACTGGGCTAGAAATCTCTGAAATAACCCATGGACAATAACCCAAACAATGCTGTACAGTTAGGTCCAAATTCCTTACTTTCAGGAAGCCAGCAGAATTCTGCTGGTACAGACGGGCCTGGATGCAGACCAGGGTATCCTTAGCGCTCTGTGTTTGGTCCTGGAGTTTGTTTAGATTTGCCTCCATTTCTTGGAGGAGAATTTCACCCTCTTCTTTTAACTGATTGATGTACATTTTCTCCTTGCCATGAAGAAACTGGTGCAGTTTTAGAAATTCCAAGGAAATGTGGTACTGAAATTGCAATCTGTTCTCCTGGAAAAAAATAATTTATCAGACAAAGCAAAGGGTACTCTAGTAGCTGATATAAGTATTTTTATAAATAAGTAAGATCTTCTCTTTTTTTGAAAACTGTTGTCTATTACTGCTTTGTAATATTTCAGTGACCCTTTCGCAGTATTAAGACCCCATCTGGAAGCACACAATTATTAAAATAGCAACATTATTGTTGGGGGGATTCTCTAGATTTTCTTTTCCTCTTTAATAATAGGCAATCTAGAGCAAATTCGAAGTGCATCGAGTTACAACTCCAGACAAGCTTACTTTTATATCAGGGGTTTGCAGACTTCAGGCATGTCAAATTTATTTTATTTATTTATTACTAAAATCACAGGATCTGTCAACCAGACCTTGTGCAATTAAAGAACAAGGTGTATCTCTGAGTACATCCTGATATTAGAATTTGTTTTCAGTACCAGAACTGAACAGAGCTCAGTTAGCTTGGGCTAAGTTAGCTTGGGCCTTTCCCCTCCACTGGGTTTCAAATGGCATTTGCACATCATTGATAATTATAATAATGATGATGGTGATAATTCCATTACATATTGTTAAGTGCCTCAGTATGGCTGGATGTGTTTCTAAGTAGCCTGGTGTCTGTTGACACCATTGGATGGAGAGACGTTGCAGGCGTCTTGATATTGTTCAAATAAGATTGAAGGTACTTTGGGGGGAAATGCATCAAAACACAAAACCTCTCAAGAAACTACAGAACAGATGTGGATTGTGACTAACAGCATGTGTATATGGTTTCACAAACCAGTGGTGGGAGCACATTGGGTTCAGAGTAAACTGAAGTATGTGCACAGCATTCTAGTTAGTTAGTTAGTTAGCTTCCTTCATTCAATTGATTTAATGTAGGTATGGAAAACACTAGTGACTGGGAGCAGCCGCCGAGACCACATAACACCGGTCTTGAAAGACCTACATTGGCTCCCAGTACGTTTCCAAGAACAATTCAAAGTGTTGGTGCTGACCTTTAAAGCCCTAAACGGCTTCGGTCCAGTATACCTGAAGGAGCGTCTCGACCCCCATCATTCTACCTGGACACTGAGGTCCAGCTCCGAGGGCCTTCTGGCAGTTCCCTCACTGTGAGAAGCCAAGTTACAGGGAACCAGGCAGAGGGCCTTCTCGGTAGTGGCACCCTCCCTGTGGAACGCCCTCCCACCAGATATCAAAGAGAACAACAACTACCAGACTTTTAGAAGACATCTGAAGGCAGCCCTGTTTAGGGAAGCTTTTAATGTTTGATGTATTACAGTATTTTAATATTTTTTTGGGAAGCCGCCCAGAGTGGCTGGGGAAGCCCAGCCAGATGGGCGGGGTATAAATAATAAATTATTATTATTATTATTATTATTATTATTATTATTATTATCCAGTTTAAAGTGGATTCAGTGCATTCCATGTGTGCCTGTTTTTCACACAATGTTATCCTCATCCAAGGGGCAGCCTATACTTTCCCTAATTATAATTTGAATTTTCCTGAACTATGGATTAAGCGGTGAAGCGGTGGGGTGGAATCTAATATAAAATCTCGTGTTACCCAATTGTGGGTGTACTGCAGTTCACTTTGCAGATGGGTGGCCGAGTGGGGCATTTTTTACATGTATGACATTTTTCTTGGTCCCATCTATTTCCACAAACCACTATGTCCAATGGTGAGGCACTCCTTAATGGCCTACTACTGGCGTGGCTAGGCTCACATGTACATTTAAAAAATTGCATAGCCCCCAACATTTCTCCGATGAAAATAGGTACGTCCCATTCCATAATGACCATTTTACTATTTATACATCATTCATCTTACTGGGTTGCCCCAGCCACTCTAGGTGGCTTTCAATATATAATAAAACAAAACATTAACCATTAAAAAAAAACCCCTTCCCTATACAGTGTTGTCTTCAGACAGCTCCATACCCTCCAACATTTCTCCAGTGAAAATAGGGACATCCTAAGGAAAAGCGGGACATTTCATGATCAAATCAGATACCGGGACAGCTTCTCTAAATCAAGGATGCCCCTGTTAAATAGGGACACGGAGGGTCTGAAATTGTTTGCCTCTTTTGTGCAAGTCTGGTATATCTGATGACTTGTACCTCAAAAATAAAAAATAGGTCATGCACAGGTAAACAAATACATGAAGGCATGCCCACTATGGTCCTCAGGCTTCCAGAACTCTGGGAGGGTTGGGAAGTGTTAACTGAAAGGAGAAGTCGGAAGCTCATAATGCAAACAGACATCATCAAACACCACCCACAAGTGTGGATGGGAAAGCATTCAGACAGAAATCAATTGAAAGAGCTCGTGTGTGGACAAACATGCACCAAAGCTACAAGGAAAAAATCGGATCTGTGAGACCCACGTGAGCATTAACATTCTGGTGTATAGACAAAGTAATTTCACTGCTGCTATTCTTAAACACAAATTAATGCTACTCACTTTATGATTGGAAATCTTCTCCTCCTGAGCATTTTTCAACATCTCGAGTTTCATCATGATGGACCTCAGCTGCATTCTCATCATGAGCAGTTTTTCCTGGAGGGGGATAGGAATAATTCTATAATCCACAGAATAATTCTATAATTATAAAAAATAATTCAGTCATTCTATATCCAAGGAAGGTGATCAGTCCCATTTAAGTTTGCTAGCCGCATTACCAGAGTTGCGTGAAACTTTTCCATGGTTGTCACTGCATTTCACATCTTTCACAAGCATATTGCTATATAGATAGGCACAGTGCTTTTTTAAAAAAAAATGTTTAGGGGTACTCTCTTTTTCCTACTCATATTGAAATAAAAAGGTAAAGGTACCCCTGACCCTCAATGAGGCCAAACTTAGATTCACAAAATGTTTAGAGGTATGTGTACCCCTGTGTACCCCCAGAAAAAAAGCACTGGGTAGGCATATACTGTAAATATGTGCTTCCTATAACTCTCTGCAACATGCAAGGAGTCCATGACAGAGAGGCAGACATTCCTTGGCAGATGAGTTAATCTGGAAAAGTGTTACTTTTAGTACAGCTAGAAATTTAGAAAATCATTGGCAGGATGCAAGCTGTTATGTTGGCACCATCTCTGTTCTTTTTGAGCTGTGCCAATCAGGAAGTATCTTTGCTTCATGGCTGAGATTCTTTGATGTAATAGTAATGCCATCTGCAACTAAAACCACTTAAATTGCAATACTACGTAAGCCAACTTCCAAGTACTGTAAATATATGCACAGGATTGGGCAAGACCAGCATTTCCCATCTTCATGCACTAGAGGGCAACTTTAACTCACATGTCATCCATTCACCCCCGCAGAAAAAATTGAACTGAAGTCCTAGAAAGTCCTAGAACCATAGGGAGGGGAAGAATCATAGGAAGGGACCACAAGGGCCATCTAGTCCAACCCCCTAACACAGGAATATTTTCCCCCAACGTGGGAACTTGAACCCTCAACTTCTTCAAGTGTTGTGATAAAGTTCTACAACCCAAAACGGTGTAAAAATATGTGCATATATGGGGAAAGCATAAACAAAATTTAGTCAAAATAACGTACAAAAATGCATGGTACTAAAGAAAATTGGTTGCAAAAATACATAGACTAGACAAAAAATGTGTGTATCCGGAGAAATGTGCACTAAAATGCTGACGAATATTCATTGCAAACTGATGCAGATATATGGCAAACTAAATTTGCAACTGGAATAATCATATTTGACAGATTCGTCCACGTATTTAAAAAAAGAGGAGAAATTCTTTTTAGAAATATTTTAAAATAGAAAAAAATATGTTTTCTGACACAGATGCTGTTTTGCTCATCATCAGGAGTGACATGGGTGCTAACCAACATGTGTTTGTGATACTCCACACTATTCTCCACAGGGCAGCCACAGTTGCAGTTGATACATCATCATGAGTGGCAATAGGCTGTCCTGGGTACATGGAATTTTCCTTCTGCACAAAATGCAACCATGAGAAAAGCAGTCCATGAAGCAACTAATCTGTGCCACTTGTGTGTGATAAAGCTGTTTGTTTGTTTGTTTGTTTGTTTGTTTGTTTGTTTGTTTGTTTGTTTTGTAAGGCTCTATGCTGCATCCAGTTAGCAGAAAAGTCTATTTGAGCTAGAGGCCTGCTTACTGAATGGAAGCATTTTAAAATGTTTGTGCAGGATCATCTCCATCCATTGTTAAAACATTATCCAACCAGCCAGGAGGTTGTGGGTGCAGGGAGCAGGTGACCCAAAAACTGGATCTTTTGAGCTGGGCCCCCAATTTCCTGACCCTTCCACCTTAAAAAACAAAGCAAAAACGTTTAAAACAATGCTTATAGGGCAGCTGAACATCCTGCAAAGTAAGGTGCTGATGGGACCTCAATCACCCATCTTCATTTCCCCAGAGGAACACTATACATTCATGAAAATGTGTGTCACAGGTAGGTACTTTTAAGTCCTTAGCAACGCCCAGCTAGCTTTAAAACATATATACACACCTTTGATTTCAATGGACCTGATAAGTAGGTACTTAGGTGTTTCCCTTTGAAACCAGCATAGTTTTAAAAAGCTTGGGTTGTATTTAGCTAAGGGCTTGTCCACACTTACCTTTCCTCCACTCTTTCCAGGTAGGGGCGCATCCACTTTAAAACTCAGTGTTGAGCACCTCTTCTTCTTCTTCTTTTGTTCCTGAGATTTCCCCTCAAAAACCCGCTCATTAAAGCTGAATCAGAGCAAATGGCAACCTGCAGAAAGCCTGAAATTGCCATTTGCTCCTCCAACTGAGCACCAAAGCGCAGGTTTTCGCAGGGAAATCTGGGGCGAAAATAAAACGCTTGACACAGAGCTTTAAAGCACAGAACAGTGCCTGGGTCAAAAAGGTAAGTGCAATTCAGCCCAGAGCCCTACTCCGAGTTGACCCACTGAAATTGAGAAATCCAAGTTAGTAGTGTCCATTAACTCCAGTGGGCCTGCTCTGAGTAGGACTAGCATTGAATACTGCTACTTGAGTTTGGCTGGATCATTTCCCATGTTTTGATCCGGCCTTGGTAAAATGGTTACCGTATAAATCTGGACGGCATCTGGGATAAGGAGAAACTGGGTGCTTTGTTCTTTGGGTTGTTGAGTTTCTCGGCAGCTGAAGCAGGCTAGCTTTTCTTGCGGCTTCCAGTAGAGGGTGTAGGGCTCGCTGTGTTCTATGCACTTCTGTTGCTGGCACCCCACATGAAAGGTCTTAATCCTTTCCGCCATTTTCTCCAGCGTTTTGTTTGCTATGAACTTTCGCTCTGGAACGCTCGCGTGGCATTGTGGACAGAAGACTCCCTTTTTCCCCCATACTGCCTCGAGACAATTTTTGCAGAAGTTATGGCCGCAGGGCAGAATGACAGGCTCCTTAAACAGCTCTAGACATATAGCACAGGATAACTCCTTGGTGAAATCATCTGCATGTATCTCCCAAGAGGTTTCAGAAGAACTGGCGCCGGCAGGTTGGGCTTCTTTTTCAGTTGTAGTAAATGAGGTAGTTGAAGGGTTTTTGCTTGCGGGTGTGGACATTATAGCAGAAAGACATGCCCTAAGGCAGCAGTCAAGATAGGGCCATCCTGTCAGATGAAAAAGGAGTTAAATGAGCTTATCATAAAGCATAATAATCAAGGCTGGGCGGCAGTTATGTGAGGACATCCTGCACTGTGGCAAAACTCTACTCGATGTGAGATCTTTCAGTAGAGTCTTCCCTCCCAGGGCAATATCATTGCTATTTGTTTCCGAAAACAATTCAAAGTGTTGGTGCTGACCTTTAAAGCTCTAAACAGCCTTGGTCCTGTATACCTGAAGAAGCGTCTCCACCCCCATTGTTCTGCCTGGACACTGAGATCCAGCACCAAGGGCCTTCTGGCGGTTCCCTCCTTGCGGGAAGTGAGGTTACAGGGAACAAGACAGAGGGCCTTTTTGGTAGTGGCGCCCGCCATGTGGAACACCCTCCCTTCAGATGTGAAGGAAATAAGCAGCTATCTTCTCTTTAAAAGACATCTGAAGGCAGCCCTGTTTAGGGAAGTTTTTAATATTTAATGCTGTATTGTTTTTAACACTTGATTGGAAGCCGCCCAGAGTGGCTGGGGAAACTCAGCCAGGGGTATAAATAATAAATTATTATTATTATTATTATTATTATTATTATTATTTAGTTTGCCATGTGTTACCCAATTAACTCCAAGTGACTTAAAGCAAAAGGAACAAGACAACTCCTATAGCAGCCACAGGAAGCTTTGGGGCATAGTAATAACAAACAGTATTGTCTTAGTCAATCAAAAGCCTGGGGGGAAATATAAGTCTTTAAATGATGCTGAAAAGATGTCACGAAAGGTACCAGGCACATAGCACCAATAGGGAGTCACAACTGAAAAGACCCTCTTCCATGTCACCACTATCCAAGCCTCCCTCAGAAGGAGTCCCTGGAGAAGAACCTCAGAGGAAGGTCTAAGGCAGGCATAAGCAAACTCGGCCCTCCAGATGTTTTGAGACTACAGTTCCCATCATCCCTGACCACTGGTCTTGTTAACTATGGATGATGGGAATTGTAGTCCCAAAACATCTGGAGGACCGAGTTTGCCTATGCCTGGTCGAAGGGTCCAGGTAGGTTTGTATCAGGAGAGATGTTCTAGAAGATACTGGGGTCCTGAGCCGTAAAGAGCTTTCAAGGTCAAAAACAGCACTTTTAATGGGGCTCGGAAGCATATGGGCAACCAGTGTAGTGTTCACCTTGGGTCTGGTAACGGTCACCGCTAATGCTGCCAGGTAAGTGTGGGGCACAGAGGGTTCATGGGGCTTGCGATGCGCCACCTGCCTGCCTGCCTGCCCACGCAGGGGGAGGTCCAGCTGGCAAGTCAATGCAGCCTTTGGTGGGCGCATCCCTCCAACGTTGGGTGGGCAGCCATTCGGTGAGTGGGTCAGGGGCACTGTGGCAAGACCAGGCTGGGCTCTAGGGCCCAGAAGGTCGTCGTCGTCTGGGCAGCCCAGGACATCCATCCACATTGCCCAGGCTTGCAGTTTGATTTCACCCTGGAGGCACACTCCATTACTCTCAAGACAGGACAGGTGCCAGCAATAAGGTTACTGCTGCTGGGATGAATATAGCCTCTTCACACAAGGCGTATGGTTTACTCAATACATACACAGTATCGCCAGGAATTGTTGTTTGTGGAAAATAGCTTTTGTCAGTATCAATACCACTTTCCTGCTCTGGATCTCCCTTTCAAAATTACTGACAGATTGAGAGTGGCATTTTATATTAAAATAGCTTCCTGTTGCCATCATTTTTCTAAGCGATTTATTCCCAACTCACCTCTTTCCCAGAAACAATGTGTTTCAAGGAGCTATTGTTTCTCTTCCACCCTATCTCATTAGACAGCTTTGCCGTCCTGGCTGATAACTGCCACTCACCAACTGTTTTCCTCTTCCAGAAGATTCCATCTGTGTTCCAGTGAAATTATTTGCTCTCAGATCCAGCCACCAGGCTCTGCAGATGAGATCAAAGCTTAACTTCCATCAAAACAGGCCTGTTTTTATTCTTTCCTCAGCGTTGCTGTCCAATTCCTTTATGCTGTATAACCAGAAATATCTCTCACATGGTATCCATAGTCAATAATTACTGATGTATGCTTCTCCATGGTCAATAATTACTGATGTATGCAGAAAAAAATCCACTTTTGCCTTGCATGTGATAAGGTGTTCGAAAAACATATTTATTTGGTAAAATCAGTTGTTTACTATCAGTTTGATTCCTTCTCCACTCTGGAACTGTAGATGTTGGCCCAGAATATGCTTTTGTGGGTTATATGGTGTGTTAAAACGAGTCTTATAACACCTTAAAGGCTAACACATTTATTATGGTATAACATTTCATGGTCTACAGTCTGGTTCATCAGATGATCCTGAGTAATAGGTGTATATATACACAAGCACACAGCAATTTCACATTGCTGTCTTCCTTTGATGTTCCTTTTGAAGGGACAGGATACCCAAATCCTGTCTGAAATCACCCCAGGCTTCAATAATCACCCCAGGCCTCAAAACTGTCCAAAACTCCTTTTGTCTTCTAAAAATCCAAAACAGCTTTTCTCTGCTTGTCTCTGCTTATTCTCACAAGATGCTGTGCATAGGCAAAATGTTACTTTTAAAGGCTAATGTATAGGCTCTGTTCACAGCAGGCTTGAGAAATGAATCTTAACTCATTCTAGTTGCAACTTCTTGGACATGCTGAACCACTCTCATTCCCCTTTTCCTGGGAAGGGTGCCAAGAGTCCAAGAGTCCCAAGACAGCTTTCTGTGCATGCTCAGAGGAACTCATGGGGCAGGACTCCTGGGAAAAGGAGGAGAAAGGGGGAGGGAACTGGAATGGGTATATAAACTCTGTGCACATCACTGTGAACTTGTGCATGCTTTTTGTGAACTATCACACTTGCTCCTTCTACCAGTTCATGGATGGTAGAAATAAAAGCCTTTTCTCCGAAACTATTCCTTGAGTGTCTGTTGACTCCCACTTCCCTTTCCCAGGCGCAATATTTTTCCCACCCGAGGGCAAAGCCTCATAAGGCTACACTTTGTCCTAGGGTGGCTACTTTTAGATCATATAGTGTCTCCTGGAAGGTAGAAATGTTCCCCCTACTTGCTTTTGGGTGCTGCCATTTCTAATGTTAGATTTGCGATCATTTATTCTTTCACAGAAGGAATGGCCTGTCAGAGAGAACTCAGAAGGGCATACAGCTTCTTGCTTGGGGTGTGTTTAGAAACCTGTCTGGAATGCAGCCTATTGCAAAAGGTAAAAATCCCATCCATTGCCCATCCCACATTTGCCCCTTCAGGAAGATCAAATCGTTTCCGATTGGTCCTGCCTTAATCCAGGGGTCGGCAACCAGCGGCCCCCAGGGGTCGTTTAACCGGCCCACGAGCCACCCCCAAACCGAGCGGCCTGCTTGGCGAGTTCCCACACGCTGCGCTAAAGTGGTGCAGCGCAGCGCAGCAACTTGCTTCCGCGGCACCGGAAATTGTGTCTGAGCAGATGCAGGTAATCGCAAGCACTCACACACCCCCATGATCTAGCCCACGGAGGGATCTCCGCTGGATTGAACCCAGCGGCGTAGCGTGGGTTGTCAGCACCCGGGGCAAGGCAAGTAATTTGCGCCCCCTAACCCCTAACCTGCTGCCGCTGCCAGCTTCTTCTTGCTGCTGCCTGGTCTGGTCTGGTGTGGTTCTCTTCCGCGCTCAGCGCTGCGCTGGGCAGCCGCTACACTGTCCCTCCCCCAGATAGTCCCTCACTCTCTCTCCGCACCGCACGCCTGGCACCCACCCCCTCCACAGTGGCCGGTGACCCAGCGGTTCGGATCGGATTCGCACAGCCAGCACTGCAGTGAGAGTGAGTGAGCCAGATAGGGGCAGAGAGCTGCGAGTGCGACCCCCCAGATGTTGCACCCGGTCCCCCCTGCACCCCCCACGCTACGCCACTGATTGAACCGGCCCAGGTGAGGTATACCTTGCCGACCCCGAGTTAATCCTTTGCTGTCAGCTCGCCTCTTCTACAGGCCAATAATTACGGTATTTATCATAAGCAGAAAGCAGTGAGACAGTTTGCTTTGTTCTGAGCTCTGCAGTTTGTTTTTAGTTCAGTTTTAATTATTTTTTAAGAAAATGTTACAGCTTGCTACATGTGGGTAACAAGCATCTTTTACTTATCTTCTTTTCCACAGACTCAAAGAGTTATCTGGGACTCCCCCCCCCCCAAATCATGCAACGTATTTTGAGACATTGGGATTTGAGTTCTGATACAGATATAATTTGAGGCCTATTTTGTGAAGGGAGTACAGTGTGATTTACAATCTCTCTCCTTATTTTGATTCTTAAAGCTCACTTTTAACTGCAATTGTGTAATGACAGAGGAGAAATATAATGCTGCTTATGATTAGAACATGTTTGTGGAGATCAGTTTCAGTTTCAGTCAGTTGTGAAGATTTGTTGACGGGTGTAATCCTGCATTTTGTATGCAATCCTGTTTACACTTACCAAGGATAAGGCCTATTTAACATAATAGGACTTACTTATGAGTAAACATGCGTGGGCATGCCCTGGAAAACCAATAAATCAAGGCCACCAACTGTTACAAAAGGAAATCTTGGTAGAAGTGCTTTATTAAGAGTTTAATAAATGCCAATACTAATAGCATTACAAGTTACATTCCAGACAGGCCAAATGAGAAACTAATTCATAGGCAAAAAGTGAAATATATACGATACTCAGAATAGATCCACTGAAATTAATGGACCAAAGTTACTCAAGTCCAATAACTTTAATGGCTCTATTCAAAGTACAACTAGTACATGATGCAACCCAAAAGCCTTTCGACTTGCTTCTTTTTGGAAAGATTCAAATTCCTACAGTATAATGAGAAGGATGGGAAGGATTATGTTGATGAACACTTTTATTGTATAAATAATGTTGTCTTGTCCTCTTTTGATTTTTTTGACTTTGTATCTTTGTTATTTCTTTATTTTTTCCTCTTTTTTGTTCCTTTAGAAATTTTCTATTTTCTACATAATTTTCTTTTTCTTCATATGTAAAGAGATAGCACATGTTTGTATAGATATGTAAATTTTTAATCAATAAAGAACAATATTTTTAAAAAATTCCTGGAAGATTTCGCTGATAGAAGTATTTGAAAAATCAACAGTAGGTTACTTTTTTTTTATAAAGCCACATTGCAAATCACTGAATGTTACAATAAATGCATGACTGATCAGATTTCCAAGGCAATCTTCAATTGTCTGCTTGCAGTGGACACACATATATGAAAGCCCACATCATACACTTCAAAGTCTCAAGCACAGCCCATCAGCAGGTCTCATGGTGGAAAACTATCCAGAGAGCTACATAATCAGTAGAAAAGCAGGAACAGTGCAGGGAGAATGCTCAAGGAGCAATTAAAAGGCTCTTTGGACCTGGAGAGGAAAAACATAAAAACAACTTTTATACTGACTCATATGTGGGGGAAAAATCCAACAGTGGATCAAATGCTGCCAAACTACAATTAACCTCAATGTGGTTAATTGAGTGGCAGCAGGGAAAGTGGGATATGTAGAAGAGCACTTTGAACAGTGAGAAGTATTGGGAGAGCTAGCTAAGGGCTGAGCTGCAAATCCAGAAATCTCTTGGTTCATCAGGAACTCACTGGGTGGCCTTGACTCCCTCTCCCTTAGTCTCAAGCCCCCCTCCACCCCAATATAGGAGGCAGTACTGATTTCATGTGGTGTAGTGGCTAGAGTGCTGGACTAGGGTCTGGCAGTTCAGGGTTCGAATTTCCAAATCAGCCAAGAGACTTGCTGGGTGACATTGGGCCTTCTGGTGGTTCCTTCACTGCAAAAAGTGAGGTTACAGGGGACCATGCAGGTGGCCTTCTTGGTGGTGGCGCCCGCCCTGTGGAACGCCCTCCCATCAGATGTCAAGGAAATAAGCAGCTATCTGACTTTTAGAAGACATCTGAAGGCAGCCCTGTTTAGGGAAGTTTTTAATGTTTAGGGAAGTTTTAATTGTGTTTTTAATATTCTGTTGGGAGCTGCCCAGAGAGGCTGGGGAATCCCAGCCAGATGGGTGGGGTATAAACAATAAATTATCATCATCCCAGCCTAAACTACCTCATAGGACTGAGGATAAAATGGGAGCAGAGGCAGAGAAGCATGCATGTTACCTTGCATTCCTTGGGCGGGGGGGGGGGGGAGGTGGGATATACATGAAATAATAAAATAAAAACGGTGCTGGACTTTAGGGGAGAAATTCATCCTTGCATGTATTTGTTTTCCTGTTCCCTTCGTATCATGCCTTTTTGTAGGACTAGCCTGCTTTGCTCTTCTGTTGCAAACTACAAGGAGTGGCCTTTTTACTCAGTGGGAAATGCTAGGTTTCATATACCCCCCCCAAGGGAATGACACAGTGGTTGTAGATGGGGCCATAGGAAGTTCAGCACACATTCAATATAACCCTTGTGGGTGCGTACATTTTGTGGTTTGCATTCATTTTAAAAAACCAGTCTGTTCCTTATAGCCAAGAGTTATCTGTGTGCAGCTGTATATATAATTAGAAAAGTATAATGTTAGCACACCATAACAGTAAAAAATAATTTGTATTATGACACTATAATCCACCAATGCTGATTTTTTACACACACACACCCCCCCCAAAAAAACACAAAAAAACACACCCCACCAACAGTTTCTGGTCATTTATCAATACAGTTGCCAGTGACCAAAATGGTATTTTTAAAGAAATCATTTAAAATCAACACTGAAAGGAGTTGGTTGGTACTAGCATCCATGTTGTGGCATGGCCCAGAGTGGCTGGGGATAATCAGCTAGATGAGAGGGATATAAATAATAAAATTATTATTAATTATTATTGCTATACATGGGCAGGCTGAAAATTATGTGCTGTGGCAAGTACAACAAAATGGCTGCCTGCCATACTCCTCCTTCCTCCTATTGCATAAACAGGAAATGTGGTTGGGGAGGAGGGAGAGAGGGCAGCAGCAGAGGAAGTTATATTGTGCCTCTCCCCGAGAAAAGACCAAGTCTGAGCTGGAGAGCATGAGATGCAAGGGAAAACTAGCTGTGTACAACCAGTGGTGGGTCAGGATGGGGAGGACAGTAAAGAGGAGTACATATGGTTGGGGGGGAATAGGGTCGTAGCCATCCTGCTTTGCATGCAGAATTCCCCAGGTTCAACCCCAGACATTTCCTGGAAGGGCTGGTGAAGACCCCTAGAGCAGTGTTTCCCAACCTTGGGCCTCCAGCTGTTTTTGAACTACAGTTCCCATCATCCCTGGCCACTGGTCTTGCTAGCTAAGGATGATGGGAGTTGTAGTCCAAAAACAGCTGGAGGCCCAAGGTTGGGAAACACTGCCCTAGAGAGCTGTTGCCAGTCAGTGTAAACGATGCTGAGCTGGATGAACCAATGGGATGACTCACTAAAAGGGTGCTTTCAGTTTTGCATTACACCCCAAGGGGGTATAATATGTTCCATAGGATATTCATCACAGTGGTTGCTCCCCCTGACCTGAATGCTGATTAAAAGACTTGAGGGTTCGCCCAGCACCTCAGAAGTTAAGAGAGAGGTTTGGAGCTCTGAGGGCTTCCCACGTTCTCATTTACTCTGCCCAACAGATTTCAGATTCTCACAGCATTCTAAGGTGTTATGGCGCTTCACCTTTCTTTCCTTATGATTGTAGCCAGGAAAAAAATATTTTAGCAAAAAGCAATTCATTAAAACAACAACAACAACCACAAAAGGTGGAACCCACAGCGAAAGTTCTAACAAATGTGTGCTGAGCTGCAATAGGTTCAGTTTCCTGATCTACGTCCAAGACTGACTCTTGAATAAAAGTCAGAAGAGTGGCCCAAAGGGCAACTGCACTGGTGAATATTGTGTTACTCTTCTGTTCCTCCTGAAAAAAGTTGGGCTTTAGGCCCTTTGAGGAAAAAGAGCCATGGGGGAAATACAGAACAGCTATGGCTGACTGGGTGCTGGTGGTGTGTGGATGCCTTGTCCGAAGGGAAGAAACAAAGCATTACCTGAGAGTAAGTCCCACTGAATTCAGTAGGGCTTACTTCTGAGTATACATGGTTAAGATTGCACTATAAATGAAAGCCCTGTGTTCCCCCCCCCCTCCACAAAGTTAAGTCTTGGAACCCCCAGCATTTTGAAATAATTATTATATATTAAAATGTGTTGTATTCAGCTTTTTATTTAACTCAGAGTAGATATACTGAAATAGCTACGGCTAACTTTGCTTCATGAATTTGAATGGGTCCACTCTTGAGTAAAAGCTAGCTGAATAGAACTATTTTATTAATTTATGAATCACCTTTCATGAGAGTTTCAAGGTGACTAATGGAACAGCTAAAAACAGATTCAAAAGCAATACAATACCCCCTCACGCACTATAAAGACCTATTTTTAAACAATGTGAGGAAAGGGGACAGCAATAGTCTTTGATCTCTCCACAAAGTATCATCACAAGGGATAAAGCTATGTTATAGCAAGACGCAGAGTTCTGGAAAAAAATGGTCTTGCAAGTTTGTGGAGAATCTGGCATTACATGTCACCGATTGGCTAGTACCTCAGATGTCACAAACCCACCTACCCCCAATCTCTAGAGCAGTTTGGCCATCTGAAAAAAGCTTCCCTATTTCCTCAATTAAGACCAACCAACCAACCCCCTCCGACAAATAAATGTCTGGATAGCAATTTAATTTTTTTAAATAAAAAGTAAAGGCAAAAAGCCCACTGGAATAGTGAAGTAGGGCAGATGGTGGGCCAAACCAAAGATCGATTCGCTGCCAGTTACATCCATCACAGTAACTGCAGCTGGGAGGAAAAGATATGGCTCAAGAATTAGTTCCTTTTCATATTATATCTGTTTTCACCCACAGTTTATAACTAGTCCAACACCAAATTAATTGATTTGTCCCTTATGAGAGAAAGGAAAGGTATTTATTTAAATAAATAAAAATCACATTATCATTCATTAGTTATTTTTGTAAAATAACTACACTTGTAAAAAGTGATGATTAAATTAAATAATAATCATCTATATCTTACCTTTCCTGCTGAGGGGTCATTTGGTTATTACTCTTGCTCTGTAGAAGAAGAAAACAAGGTAAGTGTCTCTTGGACATAAATTGGTCCAATATTTTATGACAGCGTTAATCTGAAGCGCCTACAAATTTCTTGCAACTTGCTGTAAGATTATGGTCAATGAATGTCTACTGCTCTTGCAAAGGAACGTACAGATGCAAATCTTAGCCTGTGAATGTCATCTGAAGATAGGTGTTTTCTGGAGGGACTACAGATGGCACAGCTGTTCATGTTTCAAGACTTGGCAAGAAAAAGAAAGGGAAAAGAAAGAAGACCACAGTGGCAGATACTCACCCCATTTGACAACTTTTGGTCCAACAAGAGTGCTGTGTTCCACTCTGCAGGCAACATCTTCCCCATCTGGAGTGACCTTGGCATAGACAAGGCGATTGAAGGCCCAGGTTTTATCAAAAGAAAGATCAGACTGTTTCACATCAAGTGGCTTCCCGCCCTTCTCAATTGTGATGTTGATTTTGGGAGGGTGGAAGTTGTCCACGTAGCAATTCACAATGTTTTCTTTGCCCTTCTCCACAGGATAGCGGGAATAAACTTGTACGTTGGGAGTTCCTGTAGGAATGGGTGAAAGAGGTAAAAAGGCAAGGTTTAGGGATACAGGTTATCATCTGCCATGCTTTATTAGCTGTGCACTCAAGGGCTATATCTGACCTAGGAGATAAATTTCCTACCTGAACATTGCTTCCATACAAGAAGCTGCATGTATACAGTGGTACCTCGGGTTACAGACGCTTCAGGCTACAGACTCTGCTAACCCAGAAATAGTACCTTGGGTTAAGAACTTTGCTTCAGGATGAGAACAGAAATCGTGCTCCGGCAGCATGGCAGGCCCCATTAGCTAAAGTGATGCTTCAGGTTAAGAACAGTTTCACGTTAAGAATGGACCTCCAGAACAAATTAAGTACTTAACCCGAGGTACCACTGTACTGTCAGAGACTGAAATAGCCCATGTGCCCATTTTGCTACATACACATAGAACAGAAGCCCACTAGCCCAAGGTGATATCTGGTTTTCAACATCTAAACATCATGGTTTAACGATATATCACTATGTTTGAAAGAAGGGTGGAGCTGAGTAGTCATTGGCTGGCTTTACGGATTTCCCCGCATAGTGATTTTTTTGCTGGTGCTGCTCCTGTGATTTGCTGCCCCCTGCATGTATTTGACTTTCTGTGGATACATACAAGTGTCTTTCTAGCCTTACCTGTCCTGGAGGTGCCATGCATTGAATGTAGAATGTTCAGCATGCAAAGCAGAACTGCCCTGCCGCCCTTCTCCAAACCTGTAAGATCTGTGGTCCTCTAGATTTTGTTGGACTACAACTCCAATCAAGCTGGATCACTAGCCATTGCTAGCTGGGGCTGATGGGAGCTGGAGTCCTACAACACATGGAGGGCCACGTTGCCTATTCCTGCTCTATGCCATTCATCTTCCCCAACTGGGTTGCAGCCTAAACTAAAAATGGTTCACAACAGCACTCTACCAGTATACAAATATACAATAAAAAGAGGGGGTCCCCAAATGCATGTTTTGGGGCTAAACTAAAGATGTCGTAAAGGTAGATTCCGGGCCTGAAAAACCAGAAGATTACTGCGTATGTAATAGAAGGGAAATAAAAAGTGAAAGCAACATTTGATCTGCACTCATAAAAGACCAAGACGCCATTTCACTTGCTTTTCTAGCTGCATGTGATAGTAATGAAAACAGAACTGGTCAAAGGCCAATGACTAGTCAGAAAGTCCCTGGAAATGAGCCAGCAAGGGGCAATGGATAAATTATATGTTAATAGGCCACCTTGAGTTCCACCACAGAAGTAGTAGCAGATATAAATGTAAGTCTCCACTGTTTAGGTATCTGAAATTAAAGGAACAATCTGGTGTGTGTTTAACTCCTTCCCTGCTGGCCACCTCCGTGCCACTGCCTTTCACTCCCCACCCTCCCGTGTTCCAGATGAATGTTTTACACCTCTGGAAACTTAAAAGCAAAGCAGCTTGGGGCAAGGATTAAGACACACCCCGTCCTCAACCCTAGGCCACAAAGTGCAATGGATCACCCACCCTTCATTTTCAGACGACGGCTTCAACTGCTGAGTGGAAGGACAATTTCAGGGACAAGATTTCTAATTGTCCGTCTACTCTGAGGCAGAAGTGCACCAGGAAGTAGTATCCAAGGAACTTGGTCCATTAGTGCAGGGATTTACACTTGCACAAATTCCCCTCCATTCCCACACTATGGCACACCCTCCCCAAATCCACTGCAGAGGGTTGAAGTAACCCACGTAACAGATTTAGTTCAGATCCACAAGCATAAGCGCTTAGGCACACTTCCACTTGTCCCATGCCTATAAAGCACAGATCTGAGCAGTTTTTCCTTTGCCTTGCTGCCTTCCCACTTCCACTCTTTCGTGCTAAATCCAAACAAACCGTGATCTGCAGAAAACTCGACTGCCGTTTGTTCCAATTTGATACTAAAGGTCAGGTTTCCCCGGGGGAAAGCGGTGGTGCAAACTGAGGTGCAGATGTAACCTTCATCTTTGCTCTACCAGAACAAGTTACTTAGTGCTGTTAGATACAACCCATCATTATTTTGACATAAAAGCAGCTGCGGGTGTGCTCAAGTTTCATGAAAGCAGCAGTGACTAAGGGGGTGTTTTCTGGTCCAAGTGTCCTCTCCTCAAACTACTATTAGCTTTACAGTAGAAATAAACACCAAGGTGTGTTCTTCTGTGGCAGAGGCTTCAAAGGGGTGCTGCGATGGGAAAACAATGTCAGGCCAGAGCCTCAATCTAAAGCACTCCTGCACTGGCTGCTTTTAAGTAAAAATGAAAGCACTGGGAGATCTTGTGGCAGACTTCCTGAGACTTGTGTAGCTTGGCCCTGTGAGCCTCTTTTTAAGTTTTCCACTATTGCCCTGGCAGCATTTCCAGCTTTCAACACAAGCTTATCAAGGTTTTTTTTATGACAGTACTCACTGGTGCAGGGTACGGCCAACTCTCTCTCTCTCTTTCTTTTTTCGCCCACAGCCGCCATTTTGTGATGGCACCCATGACACTTTTATCAACATACAAGTACTGGCACCTAATTTTTGATCCCTAAAAGTTCTAAAGCTGACCCTTTGCGCATACATGCGCTGGAAACCCAAAACGGGAAGGAGATTTTCAGGAAAGCAGTAGGGGTAATTGAAATGGCCCCCAAAACAAGGGTTAGCGCATGTGGGCTTCCTTCCCCTGAGGAATATCGCTGGGGGAAGAGAGAATCATGTAGGTGCTGTCACTATGTGGGGGCGAGATTGGGCACAGAGAGCAGCAGCTTTTGGGAGAGGCGGGTGATAGCTAGCTTAAATACCCCCTTTCTTTCTCCTAGGGAGATAGTGAATATGAGCTATCCCTTCCCTACAAAACGGTTGTGGTGTGTGTGTGTGTGTGTGTGTGTGTGTGAGAGAGAGAGAGAGAGAGAGAGAGAGAGAGAGAGAGAATTTACCTGTAAACTGCCTAAATTCACATTTTAGAAATTCTATTCTCCCGAGTTTAACAGCTGTAAAAGCCTCTAGTCTACAGTAAAGGAAGGAAGCACTTCAAGCTTAGCTTACAAAGAACGGCACCACATAACAAAAAGTGTTCCTTTTATCAGGATGTTACTGTCTCATTGGAATCAGCCGGTACCTTGAGGTCCAAAAAATCCCACTGAACAGACAATACTTCCACCCTCCCTCTTCTCGAGTCAACTCCCATTTTGCACTCTAGAGCTAAGACAGCATCTGTTGGGAGCCCTGCACTTGTGGTTTGGGCCGGAAGTGTAACAAAGGAAGCAACGGTGTTTTAAGAAGTTAGAAGCACAAAGGAAGACGAAAAATGTTTCTCAGATGCAATCATGAGCCTTTGTTGTTTTCTACTGACTCACTCAGGTCAGCTGCTTCCTTCTGCCCCATCAGCTTTGGCAAAACACGGATTAGGCCCCCCACAAAAACCCCACAAAATATCAAGGAGGCACTCTTAACTCTTTTAATCACCCCAATTACCCAACAGGATGAACTAAAACAACACAACCTATACGTGTTTATTCAGAAGTAAAACAACATAGATCAGTTGGTTAGGGAAAAAGCATACTTAGGTATACAGGCATATGAAGGTTGTAGGTTGGATCCCCATAAGGGGGTTAGACTAGATGATCCTCAGGGTCTCTTCTAACTCTTGGATTCTATGAAAAACCCAGTTGTGTTCGAAGCGCTTGCTTAATATGATGTTTAGGATCACAAACACTAAGGAACACTGTAGCACCTTTAAAAGCTCAGGCGGAAATCCTATACAGGAGCAGGACCACAGTGGGACTTAGGGGGGAAAGCGTAATTAGGTTTGTTCGCCAAGGTCGCCATCCTTATTTCAGAGTAAACACACTTAGAACTGCGGTTTAACAAATTCAGAATAGCACAAGGTTTCTTAGTCGAAAGCCTGCTTGACATATTCCACGTCTGCCCCTATGGATCTTTTAATACTTTAGCAGTGCAATGCTACATACGCGCCCGCCGCGTATATAATTAAAACCCACCGAGTTTCACGGTGCTAAATTTTGGGCCAGTGGGCACAGGGCGAGGTAACCCGTGTCAAGCTACTCGTGAGAACGCGCGCCTCTTAACGCGTCCACCCCTGGAAGACAGCCGAAGCGGGAGAGGGAAAGGGTTGGGCGGGCTGCAACACAGCCTTACTTACTTGGAGTGGCCTCTAGGATGCCGACCAGGAGAACGAGCGCCAAGCACGACAGCATGAGAGCCTTCGCCATGGCAAAAAGGGACTCGCTGCGTCCGCTTCAGAGTCTCGAAACTCGGCGACTGAGACGGCAGAGTTCGGCCGAGGGAACTTCACGCCCAGAAAGCGCTCCTTTCTGACCAATCACAATAAGGCACAGATCACGCATCACTAGTAGCCGGGGAGATGTCTCAGCGCAAGCCGGCTGAAAGGCCGCGGGGACTTTCCAGCACATGCGCACTCCCGCCGCTCAATGATTTTTTTTTTTTTTGTATACTGTATTTTACTTTCGGTTTCCGTTGCTTGGAAGGCAGGCCAGTTCCGAGAAATGGGAGAAGCGCAGCTGCGGCAACAGGATAACAAATGAACCAGGGCCAGAGTGCAAGATGTTTATTGTTGTTGTTATTGTTATTGTTGTTATTATTATTATTATTAATGTTCCACAGGTTCAGATAAAGCCTGATACCTGTTCAGAACCTGTGGCATATTAAATAATAATAATAATAATAATAATAATAATAATAATAATAATAATAATAATTGATAGCACAGAGGTGCTGTGATGGGGCTCCGTTTGAGGAAAGGTTGCAACGTTTGAGACTTTTTAGTTTAGAGAAAAAGCAACTACAGTGGTACCTCGGGTGACATACACTTCAGGTTACAGGCTCTGCTAACCCAGAAATATTACCTCGGGTTAAGAACCTTGCTTCAGGATAAGAACAGAAATCGTGCTCCAGCAGTGTGGCAGCAGCAGGAAGCCCCATTAGCTAGGGTGGTACCTCAGGTTAAAAACAGTTTCAGGTTAAGTACGGACCTCCGGAACAAATTAAGTACTTAACCCGAGGTACCACTGTAAAGGGTGACATGATTTGTTGTTATTGTTTAGTTGTGTCCAACTCTTCGTGACCCCCTGGACCAGAGCACGCCAGGCCCTCCTGTCTTCCACTGCCTCCCACAGTTTGGTCAAACTCATAGCTTCGAGAACACTATCCAACCATCTCATGCTCTGTCATCCCCTTCTCCTTGTGCCCTCCATCTTTCCCAACATCAGGGTCTTTTCCAGGGAGTCTTCTCTTCTCATGAGGTGGCCAAAGTATTGGAGTCTCAGCTTCAGGATCTGTCCTTCCAGTGAGCACTCAGGGCTGGTTTCCTTAAGAATGGATAGGTTTGATCTTCTTGTAGTCCATAGGACTTTCAAGAGTCTCCTCCAGCACCATAATTCAAAAGCATCAATTCTTCAGCGATCAGCCTCTATGGCCCAGCTCTCACTTCCATACATCACTACTGGGAAAACCATAGCTTTAACTATACTGGGGTAGGCAACCTAAGGCCTGTGGACCTTCTCAATCTGGTCCATGGACGGTCCAGGAATCAGCATGTTTTTTACATGAGTAGAATGTGTGCTTTTATTTAAAATGCATCTCTGGGTTATTTGTGGGGCATAGGAATTCGTTCCTTTCCCCCCCAAAAATATAGCCTGGCCCCCCACAAGGTCTGAGGAACGGTGGACCAGCTCACAGCTGAAAAAGGTTGCTGACCCCTGAACTATACGGACCTTTGTCGGCAAGGTGACATGATAGAAGTCTATAAAATTACTGTGTTCATGGCGTGGATAAAATAGATGTAAATGAACTCGTGAACATCCAATGAAACTGAATGTTGGAAGATTCAGGAAAGAGAAAAGAAATTTCTTATTCACATAGCACATTGTTAAACTGTGGAACTCACTCCCACAAGATGGTTAGAAGCAGTATTGCTTCTGAATACCATTAAGAACAGGATGCCGGACTAGATGAGCCCATTGGCCTGATCCACCAGGCTCTTCTTGTTCTTTTACTGAAGGTGGATGCAATGCAGCTGAAAAAAGGGAATATGTATAGATGTTGCAAAAATGGCAGGTGGCGAGATTTATATACCACAATAATAATTAAAAAGCTGTTTACATACAATAGCACAAAATATTCATTAAAATAGCAATGAAACCAGACATTCAACATTGTAAAATTACCCAATACAGATAAAACCAACAGCTTTAAAATATACATACTAAAATATGTCATAGTGGATAGTTCAGTGAAGGTGTCGAGGTAGTGCCCAGCAAGTGTGAAAAATGAGAATTCCATAGGGATCATAAGGAATTGAAAAGACAGCTGCCAATATAATGCCATTAGGCGAATCTTTGTTGTGACTGCGTTTTAAATACAGAGTGCAATTCTGTGTGCAGCACCACAAAAGCCTGAGAGAGTCTCCAAGCAGGGCAGCCAAAATGTGCCAAGAAGCTGGGGCTACTTCCCCAAGGACAGCTTACTATATTAATAATAAATAAATAAATATTTATACCCCACCCGTCTAGCTGGATTTCCCCAACCACTCTGGGCAGCTCCCAACAGAATAGTAAAAACACGATAAAACATCAAACATTAAAAACTTCCCTAAACTAGACTGCCTTCAGATGTCTTCTGAAAGTCAGATAGTTTGATGGTGCTAAAGAAGGACAGAACTCTTTTTATGTATGCAACAACAGCAGCAAGAATACTCATCGCAAAGTACTGGAAGACACAAGATTTGCCCACCCTGGAAGAATGGCAGATGCAATTGATTGACTACATGGAATTGGCAGAAATGACTGGCAGAATCCGAGATACGGGAGAAGAACAAACGGAAGAAGATTGGAAGAAATTTAAAGACTGTCTGCAAAAACATTGCAAATTATTTGAATGTTAAAGTGATGCAGGATATAAAGATAGTGCGGCATTAGTGACATAGTCGAAAGGAATATGCAAAGATGTTTTATGAGCAATAAGTAAAGAAATATAGCAAAATGAATCAATGTTAAAATGATGGGGGATTAGAAGATAAGTGGTCAGTAGCGGAATGGTTAATTTAAAAGAAAATAAGCAATATTAAAATTAATTAAAATAGTGGAAGGATTTGCTGAAAACAAATTAGAAACTGGAATACGGAAAGGGGAGGTGTGAGGAAGTCGGGAAAGTAAGCTACAAGAAATTAAGATTTAAACTTATATACTTTTCTTTGTTTTTGTATGTTTTGTATTGTGTTTTGTCTGTTATTGTGTTGTTTTGTGTTGTTATGATAAAAATTTGTTGAAACTTTAATAAAAATATTTTAAAAATAAAAAATAAAAGTCAGATAGTTCCTTATTTCCGTGACATTTGATGGCGTTTGACATTTGGCGTTTAACCCTCTTCTTCTGACACAGGATGCCCTACAGAATCATCGAATGGTAGAGTTGCCAGGGACACCCTGAGGATCATTTAGTCCAACCCCCTGCAGTGCAGGAAATCTGGGGATCGAACCTGCAACCTGGACCTTATCAGCTCCAACCAGCTGAACAAAGCGTTGGTTTGGCTCTCCTTTTATTACCTACGTGGGCTTTTCGTTTTTGCATTTTTATGTTGTGGACGCCAAGGTACAAATGCAATAAACGACAAGAGTGGGAAGATTTCGCCCGGAGCCGCAAGATACATAAGCGATGGTGCCAACCGAGAGGCGAGCCTCGCAAACAGCAGCAATAGCGGTATATTTTTAAATGAAGCCCAGCAGCTGCTGCCCCTCCCTTAACGAGGCCTCTTCAAAAAGAGGCAGGAATGGGAGACGCCGTCGAGGGAAACGCGCGTTCCCGATGGCGGAGGGAGGGGAAGCGGCGGCCGGGGCCGCGCAGGATCTGGTAAGCTATTGGTGCCGGAGGGATCCCCGGCCTCTGTTGGCGGCCTGGAGCTCCACCTCCTCCTTGCTTTCTGTGTTTGCAGCTCCTTGAGAGCCGGAGGGAGAGAGTATGCGCTGGAGCCGCGTTCAGACGTTCCACCAGCGGCTCTGCCCTCTCTTCGCCTTCCCTCTTTCGGGAAGCGACACGCGTGTTTCGCCTGGAGCCTTAATATTGTTATTATTTCGGGGCAGCGGAAGGCGAAAAGCATCGGGCGGTTTAAGCACGCTTGTTTTAACGAGTTTTTTTGGGGGGCGGGATGAGTCCAGTAGGGTTTACACGCGTTGTACACGCGCACGTCGGCATGAGCCTCGTTTGAACACGGAGGTGGGGTTTGCGGAAAGAGTAAAGTAAAATCCCAGCGAGGGGTTTCGAGGATGGGGGAGGCCCCTGCTCAGTCACTTCTCTCTAGGCTTCATCCGGGTGCTCTTTATTTTTATTTAATAATAATTTTATTTATACCCCGCCCTCCCCAACCAAGACCGGACTCAGGGAGGCTAACACCAGGCATAAAAACAATGGATTAAAAGACATCTTAAAAACAAGACTAAAGTACAACATTCAAATGCAGCCTCAATTCAGTAGAAACTCAAATCAACAACTTTTTGGGGATGAAAACGTCAAATCTTCACCAAGGCCAACTATCCAGACTGGTCCTATGTGGGCCAGAAAAAAGCCACACCACGCAGCCTGATTATTACCTGAAACCAGTGCTTGCTTTCTGGGGGGATGCAGGGGGACGCATACCCCTAAATATTTTGTGGATCTCAGTTTGGCATCATTGAGGGGCAGTATTTAAATATGAATAGGAGAATGAGAGTACCCCTAAACATTTTGTTTAGAAAAAAAGCACTGTGTATGGGGGGTGTTCCTTAAAATCCCTGCAGGCTTACTGTAGTAAAAGCCTTCCTGCCACATTCAAATCTGCTAGCTTTTAACAATGCAAGTCTACTCAGAAGCAAGTCAGGTAGAGTTCCGCAGGTGTTCTTGATAGTGGCTGTACATTCTTGTAGCTTTGGCTTATTTAATTAACAAGATTTGCAGGCAACATGCCTATAACAAGATTTTGGCAGGCAACATGCCTATAAACGGTCAAAGGGAACAAGGGTAGGGTTTTCTTGGACTGGTCACCTTTGAAATGACCCATGGCTGTGTATGAAATGGTAAGGGGAGTGTGTGTGTTTAATTTATTAATAAATCAAATTTCTATAGCATTCTTCATCCGATGATCACAAGGTGGTTTACAATATAAAAAGTGACCAAGAAGGTTTAAAGAGTGAGAAATGCATTTCTGGCTGGGTGGTGGTGGGGTCATAGAAAATGTTATGTTGGTTATTATAACTAGATGTTTGAGAGGAACTAGTGCATACTGAACTTGGATTGCCATATTTCAAAACAGTGAAAATCTGGACAGAAATTGTTTTGGTTTTTGCAAAGTTGTTTAGCTTGGGGGGGGGGTGTCCCAGGAGTTGTTGAGCTTTTTTTGGCAAGGTCGCAAATTGTTGTTTTGTAGCTTTTTTAAGGGGAAATCGACATTTCTGGCATGGGTTACCATACATTCCCCGGGCATTTGACCAATACAGTAATTGTGAAGCTTCTGTTTCCCCAAAATCTTGGAGCAGGACACATCCTTCTCCTTGAGATTAATACGTAAGTTTCAAGCCTCAAGTCAGTGAGGGATACTTAACAAGTAACCTGTTGCCAAGGGGAGGCCAGACATCTGAGTCTGAATATGGGTGGGTTAGAAACCCAATGTACTTGCTGCATTCACATCACAGTAAACCATAGATAATGATTTACCACGAATGCATAGATGGCTCCTTTCCCACCCCAGTGTGAACAGAGGCAAGAAAATACAATCTCTAGCTTAATGTTGTGTTGTGTCTGAACTGGAAAATGTTTTCGTTCCAAACTGTGGTGTGAAGCCAGGGTTTCTTCTTGGCTCTACGTGGGGCTGTCCTTGAGACTGACCCAGAAACTCCAGTGGGTGCAGAATGTTGCAGCGAGATTCCTTACGGGGTCCTCGCTGCGAGATCACATTCACCCGGTGCTATACCAGCTGCACTGGCTCCCGGTGGAGTACAGGATCAGGTTTAAGGTGCTGGTTTTAACCTTTAAAGCCCTATACGGCCTAGGACCCTCGTACCCACGGGACCACCTCTCCTGGTATGTCCCACAGAGGAACTTACGGTCTTCAAACAAAAAAAATCTTGAAGGTCCCAGGCCACAGAGAGGTTAGGCTGGCCTCAACTAGAGCCAGAGCTTTTTCGGCTGTGGCTCCGATTTGGTGGAACGCTCTGTCACAAGAGACTAGGGCCCTGCGGGACTTGACATCTTTCCGCAGGGCCTGCAAGACAGAGCTGTTCCACCAGGCCTTTGGCCAGGGCACAGCCTGACTCCCTCCTTCGGCAATCTTCGCGGAGCTCTGGCACAATGGTTGCCATTGGTTTGATTTGAATTAATTTTATAATGAATGATTTTAGAGTGTTGTGTTGTACTGTTGTACTGCTTTATTGTTGTTAACCGCCCTGAGCCCGGCTTCAGCTGGGGAGGGCGGGATATAAATAAAAATAATTATTATTATTATTATTATTATTATTATTACCATTATTACCAATCACGGTTTGTTTGAAGTGAAACGAACCCTGATTCTGTTCTAACACTAAGCCAGGGATTGCGGTTTGTTGGCTCTGATAGGAGAGGATGATGTTGGAGCTATACTTGCCTCATGGTTCATAGTTTACCGTGATTGCAGGAACCGGCATCGTTGGCTTTGGTTCTGTGTACCTAATTTTGGAAGAGGTTTTGATACTGTCCATCGATTTCTCCCACAAGGGAGTTGACAGCAGGATGAGTCCCTTATTCTTTCTCCATCTCCAACCAGATCCTGGAGGATTACTTTATGACGGAAGAAGAACCTTTGGGTGACAAGACAGCTGAAGAGGAAGAAATTGATCTTTACGTTAACTTGACGTTCACTTCAACAGGTAAGAAAATATTTAAACTGTTCTGGAAATAATAGTATATTCCAACAAAAGCAAAGTCATATTTTCAGTTTTTAAAACTCAAAGTCCCCCCAATACAATTCAAAAAAGTGGCATTTCACTTGAATAAAAAGCTGCATACACCCCACGCATTTAGTGCAACCCCAAATCCTGAAAACTAGTTCATCGCTCGCAGAACTACCATTCCTAGCACCAGGGCCGTCCTAAGTATATCCGGCTCCGTGGTGCAAAGATCCCTCCAGTGCCCCCCCCATTTCCTTCGCCCAGCTTCTGCCTCTTCCCTGGCGCCTGTGCCACGGTGGCCACAGCAGGTAGAGGCTCTGGGCATGGTGCTGCTTTGGCACAGCATGGCAGAGGCGGGTGAGATCAGCAAGCTGATGCCGGGAGGCATAGCGTCCAGCCTCTGCCTCTTCCCTGGCGCCCTTCAGAACTTGGACGCCCTGGCACCCCACGCCACTTGCCTCTATGGGCAAGACGCCCCTGCCTAGCATCTTTAGCAAACTACAGTTCCTACTATTCTTTGGGTGGGGAATATTCTTTAAATGTCTGGTGTGTTCACAACCAAAACAAAATTCCAAAAGAATCTCCCAAGATGGTGTGTCTCTTCTAAAGTGTGGGATTTTTTTGGCTGTCTAAGGCATGGGTAGGCAAATTAAGGCCCGGGGGCCAGATTCGGCCCAATCGCCTTCTAAATCCGGCCCATGGACAGTCCAGGAATCAATGCGTTTTTACATGAGTAGAATGTGCCCTTTTATTTAAAATGCATCTCTAGGTTATTTGTTGGGCCTGCCTGGTGTTTTTACAAGAGTAGAATGTGCCCTTTTATTTAAAATGCATCTCTAGGTTATTTGTTCGGCCTGCCTGGTGTTTTTACATGAGTAGAATGTGTCCTTTTATTTAAAATGCATCTCTGGGTTATTTGTGGGGCAAAGGAATTAGTTCAGTTTCCCCTCCCAAAATATAGTCTGGCCCCCCACGAGGTCTGAGGGACAGTGGACCGGCCCCCTGCTGAAAAAGTTTGCTGACCCCTGGTCTAAGAGCCTGCTTCCTGCATTGTAGTTGATTCGCTGTGGCAGGTAAAATGTTGCTGCCCTCTTCCTAAGATCCCTCCTTCTTCTGCTGATCTGTTCCCCTCACTTCTACAGCTTACCTGGAGCAGACTAGAGGGAAAGTCCTGGAGACAGATGCAGAGCAGGCTCATGTGGGTGGATTTGAGGAGGTGATGGTGACTGTTGGGGAAGAGAAATCTGAAGCTACTGAGGCAGAACCCATGCTAGAAGATGCGGCAGAGAATGAAAGCCTTCCCACTGAGCCACAACATGCTTATGATGATCATGATGATGAAGAAGAAGAGGAGGAAGGGGAAGAGGAGGAGGAAGTGGCAATGGCTGATCAAGATGAGGAACCTGCATTGGAGAAGGATCATAAAAGCAAGGAAGCTGGAGAGCCAAACAACCTGGGAGACCCAGCAGTTATGAGAGCTGTGCGTGGCCAACGTACGTTGGAGGTAAGATAGACTTAAGGTGTGCCACACAAGACTTCTCTTACAGTCTTGCCAGTCTCTTCTGTTCATTTGGTATTTGCAACCAAATGGGCAGAAGGTTTGGTAAAAGAGTTGGATCGTATGACTTGGGGTCCCTAATATGGATAGGGTGAGCATGTGACGTTTAAGGTGTTTTGAGAGTAGGTGTCAGCTGGGGCTGCTGATTAATGATCTGTGTAAAATATAAATTGCCCTTTGGGTGTCTTGTACTTTGAGAAAGCTGAATAACTTGAGGCCAGCAATATGGAGCCGATTCTATCATTGTGACTTGTGTTATGTAGGAATTTACTTAGTAACCCAGCCCAGCAGCTATAGAGGGCACCATTTTGAAAATGGCTGGTGTGTTGTTTTCACTGCTGGATAGAATGAGCTTACATCCCAGGTGCATACATCTGTGTCACAAAGTAAAACAATGGTACCTCAGGTTACCACCTTAATTCATTCCATTCTTAACCCAAAACCATTCTTAACCTGAGGCGTGCTTTCACTAATGGGGCCTCCCGCTGCCACCGCACCGCCACCATGCGATTTCCGTTCTCATCCTGGGGCAAAGTTCGCAACCCAAAGTACTACTTCAGGGTTAGCGGAGTTTTAACCCAAAGCATTTGTAACCCGAGGTACCATTGTAGTTTTGCTATTAATTAATATACCATCTACATGGCAACATGCAGTTAATAATCCCTCGATGCCAAATTTTAGATATTCTCTTTTAGGCTCTTTTTTTTTTTTTTGCTTTGCAGAGAGAAGATTCTGCTGTCCTGGACAGCAGAGTTGCCAACGACCTCTCAGATTATCCTACTGATTTCTTGGTAAGACTGCTTTCTCCCCCCTGCACCCCTTTAAAATACAGCCTCTTGTACATTCATTTTATCAGTGTTTTCTGATACATCAGCTGCAGCCGTATTGGGATAGCCTGGCCACTGTAGTCCATGCACTTTTAACCTCAAGACCGGAGTGTGCTCTCTTGTGGGCCTGATCTGGAAACTCCAGGCAATGCAAAATGCAGCTGCTAGACTGCTGGTGGGTGCGGACAAGTGACAGCATGTGGCACCTCTGCTAAAACACCTGTATTTTATTGGGTTGGGTTCAAGGTTCTCATACTAATGTACAAATCCCTGAGCATCCTGGGTCCAGGATACCTTAGACTGCCTGAGCCCTGAGATCCAAGCTCGGTCACTGGGATAATCTGATAGAATGTTGGCTGTCCCTCTAGTTTTAGCAGTCCAGCTGGCTTCAACTGCATCATGCTTAGCAGCCTATTGCAATCCTTTCAATGTGCTGAAATTGGGTTTGAACTACTCAGTCATTATGATTAATCGTAATTGCTTGCTTGATTGCTTCTTTTCCTTGCTCGTTTTGCTTAATTTCATTGAACCAATCTCTCTGATCAAGGGGTAGGCAACCTAAGGCCCAGGGGCCGGATGCGGCCCAATCGCCTTCTCTTTTTTTAAAAAATCATTTTTATTAATTTTCCAATAAAAACAGCCAATTAACATATCCATCAAATCATAATCATAATCTAATTAAAACCAATAAACTAAAAATTAAAAACTTATTACAGTCCAAATTATTAATTATTATTTTTTCCGGGCTTCCCATAGTCTGGACCTCTGAAGTTATCTCCAATATCTTTGTTCCTGCCTTCTTCTTGTTGTTCCCATATTTTCCACAGAAAAGTTCTCTGTCCCTGGCTATGCGATTCTCAATCGTGTCAGAAATCATATATTCTTTCATCCATCAAATACAGTTTTATTTGTGTATATATATTTTTTCAACTGTCTATTTGCCAGCGCAGCTTTTCCTGACTTCATTCCAATCTGGGCTGTTGTCCAAGTCTATCGTTTGAAGTTTAATGACGCAGCAACTCCCAAGTTGCTAAATCCTTCCAATCTGGGCTGTTGTCCAAGCCTGTCGTTTGAAATTTGAAATTTTGGCCCAATCACCTTCTCAATCTGGTCCACAGATGGTCCGGGAATCAGCGTGTTTTTACATGAGCAAAATGTGTCCTTTTATTTAAAATGCATCTCTGGGTTATTTGTGGGGCATAGGAATTCGTTCATATATATTTTTTTCAAAATATAATCCGGCCCACCACATGGTCTGAAGGACGGTGGACCGGCCCACGGCTGAAAAAGATTACTGACCCCTGCAGTCTGATCCCTTTCAGACAGCTTCAAAACCTTCCATCTGGAATTCTACCCGGAAGAGAGTCCAGTCGCTGTCTATGATGGAGGTAAGGCTCATTCTACACCACTTTTCTGCCCAGCAAAGGGAATGATAACAGCACTTGCCCTGTTTTTACCACAGAAGCAGCTTAGGTTCAAGTCTGCTGTATCCAATGGCATCTTGCCTCTACTCATATTTGATCCTTTGATGCACTCAAAACTAACGTCTCACAACAAATGCCAGTGAAATGTAAGAGAGATTGTACAACCTGCAAAAAAGAGACAAGGCATGTACGTCTGTAAACCAATTAAATATTTAATAAAAATAAGTTTTAAAGAGAAACTAAAGACCAGCCTTTCAAAGGCTACAAGTTCTTGAAACCAATAAACCAATTAACTCCTGAACCGTATCTCACACCTGTGTAAGCAATTAGGCTTCTCTGGTAGGTTTCTGGAACATTCTCCACTTCCAGTTAACAGAAGCTTACTCACTCAAACAGTTTTCTGCAAAATGAATGATCAGTCTCCCAACACTCCCAAACACTTTAGGCCAATATCTGCATCCATGTACCATGTCACTTAAAATCTGAGTTGGGAGTCGCTTCAGAGCATGAACTGAGAGAAAACCAGAAATTCATCAAAAATAGAAATTTCTCTGGCTACCGAGATGGTGCAATGTGCTTCACCACAATATCCATGGGGGATTAATTTTGGAGTTAAAGGTGAACCTACCAAATATGCTTCTTCTGTAACAATACATGAGCAAAGCACAATCATCCATTGAAATTTAATTCTCTAACCAGGTAAAGTGTACAAAACTGTATTTGCTAGGGTAGTGATTATTTGTTTGTTTATTTAGTTATTTATTTATTTATTTATACATTACCCCACCCATCTGGCTGGGTTTCCCCAGCCACTCTGGGTGGCTCCCAACAGAATGTTTAAAGTGTGATAAAACATCAGACACTAGTGTGCATAAAAATGCATACATGAGTGAAACTAACATGCGAAAATTCAGTTATAATTAGGAAAACTGCTTTGTAAAAGTGTGTATATTGGCATAAGGGCATGAAAATGTATATTAGAAATTTGCATGAAAGCGCTGTTGAATTTTCATGAAGATTTTCTAACAAGCAAATTGTGAACTGTGGGAAGTGGAGAAGTTAACACAGGGAAAAAAGAGAAACCAAAATTGACAGATTTATCCCATCCCTAACCACAGTATAATTGTATTAAATATTACTGTTGCCTCTTGTGCTTCAGGCGCTGGACAGGGCTTCTATGTCCCGGGTCAACCTAGATCTTTTGGCCTCACCGGCGCAGAGAAGCTATCTAGACACATCTGGCCTGGAGCGTCCAGGCTTCCGTGGGAGAACCTTCAAGCCCTCTTCTCAGCGCTTCATGCGGCAGGTAAACTGGCTCATCACCTGGCTCTGTCTCACTTCCACCCCCGATCCTCAAACCCTCGATCTTGCTACTGTCATTCTGTGCTACGCAGAGCTAATTTTCCAATTGCTTGTGTCAGAACGACAAAGCAGTTGTCTGGGTTTACTAGTCTGGAGTAACAGTTCTATACAGTATCCAGAACATGCGCCTAATGCCTGAGGATACCTGAGCTGCTGTGGATACGCCCACCCTGTGGAACAACCTCCCCTCAGGTGCCAAGGAAAGAAACAGCTATCAGACATTAAGGAGACACCTGAAAGCAGCCCTGTATAGGGAAGTTTTTAATGTTTGATGGTTTACTGTGTTTGATGGTTATACCGTATTTTTCGCTCTATAAGACACACCAGACCATAAGACGCACCTAGTTTTTGGAGAAGGAAAACAAGAAAAAAAAATTCTGAATCCCAGAAGCCAGAACAGCAAGAGGGATAGCTGCGCAGTGAAAGCCAGTTATAGTTGCCTATCAGAAACCACCAGAAGTTGCTTCATGAGCACTGTTAACAGATGTCACATACCCGTAGTTTTCGCTCTATAAGACGCACTAGACCACAAGACAAACCTAGTTTTTGGAGGAGGAAAACAAGAAAAAAAATATTCTGAATCCCAGAAGCCAGAACAGCAAGAGGGATCGCTGTGCAGTGAAAGCAGCGATCCCTCTTGCTGTTCTGGCTTCTGGGGTAGCTGCGCAGCCTGCCTTTGCTCCATAAGACGCACACATATTTCCCCTTACTTTTTAGTAGGGAAAACGTGAGTCTTATAGAGCAAAAAATACGGTAATTTGTTGGAAGCTGTCCAGAGTGGCTGGGGCAACCCAGTCAGATAAATGGAATAATAATAATAATAATATTTTTTAAAATTGTCTTTGCTACTGTCCTGTCTCACAGCAATCTCCCACGATGTCTGGCTCTATGAGATCACCTTACCTGTTCACTCCACCCCGCAGAACACGGCGTGTACTTGGCCTTAATCAGGTAATGTCATGTGTCGTGTCGCCTGTGTTGGTTGCCAAGTTGTTACCAGGTCAATTTCAAGGTATTACTATTGATAAAGAAAGCCTTGACTGGCTTGGGACCAGTTTACTGGTGGGGGTTACCTTAGACAATATGTGCTCACTTGTTCACTTTGATCTACAGAACTTTCACTGTTATAGGTTACATATATTAATTGTTCCACAATTGTAAAAAAGAAAAAAAAGGGATATTTCAGTGTGGCAGCACATACACTTTGAAACTCCTGGCTTATTGGCACCTGTTTAAAATTCTTTGTTTAGGCAAACCTATCCAGATGCATAGATGTTGATGTGTTTTAATCTACATATTTTACTATTTTAATCATGTGTTTAACTGTTCTTTATTGATTTTTCTTTTTTTAAAAAAATAGTCCTTGTAAATGGCTTTAGAGTTCTACAATAGTCCAGTGGCATATGAATTTTGTGAAATAGATAAAAATAAATGTGTAGCTTAGCTCCGTTCTCACAGGAAACTATTCCACCTGCACTTCCTCTTTTAAGTTTAGATGTGCCGTGACTTGTGATTTCCTTTTACGCAACCCAAGGCACAAGATTGCAGTTAGTATATAATACTAATGGACATCTCACTTCTGAGTGCTGGCCCAGATGTAACCGAAACATCACTTCCCCCCCTTAAGGGCAGTGATGGTGGAGTTTGCAGGGGATCCCAAGGTTTGCAGAAAGAAATATTTAGAAAAACCCCTGGGGTTGGGGAAAACTCAAAATGTGGCAGTGAAGGCTGAGCATGCCCAGTGACAGTAGAATGCTGGCTCAGGGCGAGGGATGAAATGGAGTTTCCTGGAGCAGGCCATCAGCAGGAGTATCCCACAGGGCAAACATTTTGTTGCAGTTTCCACTTGTTTTCTTTTCTTTTCAAATCATCTTTATTAGTTTTTCAATTAGATACTCCACATACACATATTGTATTACACTTTACATTTATACTTGCTCTTCAGAGCTGACTTCCCTCCTTCTTCTTCCTGGTTTTTTATATCGCATATAATTTTATCGTATTATTTTCTTCCATTTTGTATATTGTTATTCATTTTCCATATTTGTCCATAGTATAAGGTAAAGGGACCCCTGACCATTAGGTCCAGTCGTGGACAACTTTGGGGTTGCGGCACTCATCTCACTTTACTGGCCGAGGGAGCTGGCGTACAGCTTCTGGGTCATGTGGCCAGCATGACTAAGCCGCTTCTGGCGAACCAGAGCAGCGCACGGAAACGCCGTGTACCTTCCCGCCAGAGCGGTACCTATTTATCTACTTGCACTTTGACGTGCTTTCGAACTGCTAGGTTGGCAGAAGCAGGGACCGAGCAATGGGAGCTCACCCCGTCATGGGAATTCGAACCGCTGACCTTCTGATTGGCAAGTCCTAGGCTCTGTGGCTTAACCCACAGTGCCACCCGCGTCCCTTGTCCATAGTATATCCATAAACAAAGAAGTCCTCGTGTTTATACAATTATTGTTGTCTGTATTCATTTACAACTACTGTTAGTTATATTACTTTCCTTGTTTTCATCTGAGAGAGCGAAGTACGGATTTCTTTGACCAAATGCTAACTGGCTCCAAACGTTTGTCTCAAACCGTATCAAGAGGTTTCAAAGTAATTGGCAAAGAATTCTTGGCATTCGGAGCAGCCCTGTGCTATCTCTTGCCAACAGGGGGACACTTTACATTCACTGGGAGATGGGAGTCCCCACTTATTATTATTATTATTATTATTATTATTATTATTATTGTTATTATTATTATAGAGGGCATGGCAAGTCCTCAAGGGTTTTAAAAGGAAGGGTTACGGAAAGCTGATCAGGAAAGGGTCAGTTGCTAATGCTTTACTGTGTATAGGAGGGAATTTCTCCTGAACGGGATTTAACAGTTCAAGTGTAGGTTTTGAAAAGTCAGAATTCACAACTTGTTTCCTGTGTGTCCTGACCACAGGAAACTGAACATATACAAAGCGGCAGCCAAGTTGTTAAGAACAGTGCTTTTTCTTCCTGGGGGTACGCATACCCCTAAACATTTTGTGAATCTCTGTGCTTTTGTCCATTTACTGTATTTATTTTCCCCGATCTGAACTATAAAATGATGGTTTTCTTGAGTCAAAATGGGAGTACCCCTAAACATTTTTATTTTTTTTAAAGCACTGGTTAAGAATATATAGATATTTAACTGTAAAGTATCAAGCTAAACCTTAGATATGCAGGCAACGTATGCCTTTTTTTGGTCTCCAGGTAAGAGCAAGTTATTTGCTTGCAGGACTCCTCATTCCATTAGCTGCTATTAGGATGCAAAGTAGAGAGAATTGTCAAGTAGAGGACTAGAATGCCCCCAAGTGGTTAGATGTGGCCGGGCAGCTGCATTTTCTCAATCGCCAGTTATAGTTGCCTATCAGAAACCACCAGAAGTTGCTTCATGAGCACTGTTAACAGATGTCACATACCCGTAGTTTTCGCTCTATAAGACGCACTAGACCACAGGACAAGCCTAGTTTTTGGAGGAGGAAAACAAGAAAAAAAATATTCTGAAACTCAGAAGCCAGAACAGCAAGAGGGATCGCTGCGCAGTGAAAGCAGCAATCCCTCTTGCTGTTCTGGCTTCTGGGATAGCTGCACAGCCTGCATTCGCTCCATAAGACGCACACACATTTCCCCTTACTTTTTAGGAGGGAAAAAGTGAGTCTTATAGAGCAAAAAATACGGTATTTGTTCTGCATCTGTAAGAGAAAGATCTTTAAGTGACAGCATCCGAACTTTGGAACTCCCTGCCTATTGACATCAGGTTGGCATCTCCACTGTACTTTTTTCCAGCTCCTGCTAAAAACACTTTTGTTTAGGCAAGCCTAGCCTGATATGTAGAATAATTAACACATTTGTTTTTAGTTTCTCACTGGTTTTACATTTTTAAATGTTTTAAATAGTTGGTTGTTTTATCAATAGTTTTATTGTTTTGGTTTTTTGGTTCAACTGCTTTGACATTTTTTACAATCAAGGGGAATATCAAACTTGATAATAATAAAAATCTCCTTTCCTCCCTCTTCTCTCCAGACATCTGCCTATGCGTCTCCGCCTCCATATAGGCCCTTTTTCCCAAATGTCAATAGCCCAAGCTGGGCTATGGCCCATAATCTTGATCCTCCACTCTTCAGTCCAACATCTGGCAACCAGCAGAAGTTCAGGTACAGAAAGCATGGGTGAGATCACCTTGTGTTTGAGAGGATGCAGCTTGTTCAGGAGTCCATCTCCATCTGCGGTTTAGTACGTGGGATTAGAGTTGTGGCGGGGTTATTTTGACTAGCTTGGAGAACTATAATCACAAGAGTTTCTTGGCATGCTCTTGGATCCCTGCTATGACACCTGATTGATTGATTGATTGATTGATTGTTGGCATCCGTGTGTCTCAAGAGACGATGGAGTGCACCTCCAGGTGCGAAGTCAAACCACTGCGTTAGCAGCCCCAAAGTGACCTCTCTGGGACGCAAGCTGGACAAGTGGGTATGGAGGTCCTGGGCACCCAGATGGCAAGATGCCCCTCTTGGGCTTGCTGATGGGGTCCAAAGGAGAGCAGAGCAATACGGTTGGCAGCAGCTTGGCTACAGGGGTTGCCGGAAGGAGGCGTACAAGGTGCCATCCAACCATCTTAGGGACTCCACTCTGAATTTGTGTATTTATTATTACGGTCACAGACCAGTTCCGGCTCACTTACAATATCAGAAAAATCATAAAACACAACAGGAATACTTGAATTGCAACTGGGTTTAACAGAGACAATTCAGATATAACAGCAGTTAAAAATATACATTAAATCTTGATCACTAAAATATAACCTAAAATTGACAACTGTGAATTTGTGTAGGGTTTTTTCCTTAGCCTTTTCTTCTCCTGAAGATACCCTGCAAAGCAGCGGAGGTTTAGGATCAGAGTTTTCCTTCTAGATGGGCTACCTGAGCCCCACCTGCCCCTCACTTCCCCCCAGGGCACAGGCAGATACCTCCTCCTTGACTACTGCACCCCACTTGCTAGTCCCAGGCAGATAGCACAGCCAAGTGCTCAAAAGGCTTTCTAGAAGCCCTGGTTCAGCGCAGACTACAGATTTGGAGTGTTGATCGTGATCTGCAGGCCCTGTTTGTCATCTGTTAATTCAAATACAGTGGTACCTCTGGATGCGAACGGGATCTGTTCCGGAGCCCCGTTCACATCCTGAGTAGAGCGTAACCCGCGACTGCGCATCTCCAGTTCACCGCTTCCGCGCATGCGTGTGATATCATTTTGAGTGTCTGCGCAAGCTGCGAAACCCAGAAGTAATGCGCTCCATTACTTCCAGGTTGCCGCGGAGCGCAACTCGAAAATACTTAACCTGAAGCTACTTCAACCCGACATATGACTGTAGTATTTGGGGGGAAGAGGACAGCCAGCAAATAAGTTTGATCAGGGTTGTTGCCTTTAATTGAGACTTAACTTTAGAGTAGGGAACTTGGCATGCAGACTAACCTGTTGAATACAGTATTTGAGAATTGTGGGCAAGATTAGTTGCTGACAAACGATTTATTCTGTACTTGCAATTTGGGATGAGGAGAAAATCAATTCAGTTACCATTTAATGGTGACTTGCTTTAAGTCAGGGGCAGAGGAAGGGCAGTGCTGTGGGGGCAGGCCATCCCAGGTGTCACCACTGAGGGGTTGACAAAATGCCAGGCGGCACTCACCGTAGGGCCAGCAGAACACCCGAGCCATGTGTTTCTCCTGGAAGTGACACAGTGGCTTGGGCGCCCGCAGGCTCCATGCTGCCCCGAACGGTCCACCCACTGCCTCCCCCCCCCCAGCTGTAGGGTGGCTGAGTGGGAGGAGGCAGGCGGACTCCTTGGACGCCCCACGGAGTGTCCTGCCCCAGCTGCCACCGCCCCTGGACGCAGGGCACACGTACCGCCCAAGGCGCCCAATCGGCTTGTTCCGCCGCTGCTTTAACTCACACTTTCTGCCGCAATATGAAAACCAAACACAGCCCGTCTTCGAAATAGCAGTTCTCAGTTTTTCAAACTAGTTCTGCAGCCAAGTAATGTGCACAGAAGAATGTATATTGAGATAACGTGCACATAAAAATAGCACGTTAGTAGTAACAAACACACTATATTAGGGGAAGTTGCTTTGCAAAAATGTATTTAAAAGGTCCTAAAAGCATGGGAGACAGATCCTGGTACCTCACCTTTGTCCTCTGCTTTATTACAGTGTTCCCAGTGCCATGACGCAACTTCACCCCCTGCATCAACGGATCCTGACCCAAAGACAGCGAGGGCAAGAAAGGAGGTAAGTGAGGGCAAATGAAGACAACTTAATAGGAACATAGCTACAATCTTTATGTATTTATTTATTACATTTATATGCAACCTTTTTTCCTCCAAGGAGCTCAAAGTGGCATGCACACTTCTCCCCCCTCTCCATTTTATCCTCACAACAACCCTGTGAGGTAGGTTACACGAAGAGGCAATGACTGGCCCAAGGTCACCCAGTGAACTTCATGGCTGATTTGAACCCTGCTCTCCCAGGTCCTAGTCTATCACTCTTAACCACTGCACCCCGCTGGCCCTCATGGGATCGTTTGGTGACTCAGTACAGTACCTATTATAATGGCAAAATTAACTTGTTATATGAAGGAAGGTAAAGGTAAAGGGACCCCTGACCATTATGTCCAGTCATGGCCGACTCTGGGGTTGCGGTGCTCATCTCACTTTATTGGCCGAGGGAGCCGGCGTACAGCTTCCAGGTCATGTGGCCAGCATGACTAAGCCGCTTCTGGAGAACCAGAGCAGTGCACGGAAACGCCATTTACCTTCCCTCCAGAGTGATACCTATTTATCTACTTGAACTTTGACGTGCTTTGGAACTGCTAGGTTGGCAGGAGCAGGGACCCGAGCAATGCGAGCTCACCCCGTCACGGGGATTCGAACCGCCGACCTTCTGATCGGCAAGTCCTAGGCTCTGTGGTTTAACCCACAGCGCCACCCGCGTCCCATGAAGGAACGTAATACACATCATATTGTTGTGTTAAAATGGATTAAGCTTATGGATTACTGTAGATGATGTTGGCTATTTTCTGAGGGCTAGTTACAGATTTTCAATGTTTTGATGCGCATTGGAGATCATTTAGTGTTTTTCTTTTCTCCTCTCCTCCCCCCCACCCCAAACTTTTTGGTACGGTATGGAATATTGAATGAAATAACTAAACTGGAAAAATACAATGAAAGCACCAACTTCATTCAGACTTCTAAAACTTAGACACGCTTCTATTCTGAATTACTGAAGGTATTCAAGTTCGGTGCTGTTACCCTAGATGAGACTGCCAGTTTTCATTTCTTAGTGCAGAAAGTATGGATCTGATGTGTAGAGATTTTTCCTATTCTGATTAGTTCAGGAGGATTCTGTAAGGTTTATTTCTATATGAGAGAAACAGAAAGAAGGTTTCCGATGTTTTGTTTATTTCTCTGGGACGCTGATTATAGCTGGTTTAAACTGGTTCTGTTATGTTTCTTTCAAGGCCATGCAGACTATAATAATAAGGCCAGGAGGAGCCTAGCTCTCACTTTCTCTTTCTCTTTGTTCTGGTGGTCTGTTCTGTACGCTGTTAAGGTTTAAGTCTTATTATAAAGTTTGTAAGTTTTATTTTAAGTGCTGCAACTGGATTTTTATGAACTGTGCCAATCCTGATTGTATTGGATTTGTGACCCTTATTCTCATTTGCCTTCAGCAGCAGTAAAGCTCTGCTGAATGAAGTACAATTGCCTCTGGTCTATTTTTTGGAAACTCTGCTGCGTGTTCATGTTTTCTTACTCCTGACGTGACAGAGCCCTTTTTAAAAGCAGTTCAGAAGAAAGAATACAGTCGTACCTTCGTTTTCAAACAGCTTAGTTCTCAAAACATTTTGGCTCCCAAACGCCGCAAACCCGGGAGTGAGTGTTTCGGTTTGCGAACTATTTCTGGTAGCCGAACATCTGACGGAGCTTCCGATTGGCTTTCAAGAGCTTCCTGCAGGCAATCAGAAGCCGCGCTTTGGTTTTGGAAGTCAAACGGACTTCCGGAACAGATTCCTTTTGACTTCCAAGGTACAACTGTATGTGACCACAGCAAGGCGTTGGTGGTATTCTGGACCAGTGCAGAAGCCTTTTCGTAAGTGAATTTCTTCTTCTCTTAAAGAATTCCCCGTATGAAGCGCCAGCCGCCGAAGGAGGATCCCTATGCTGTGCTCATGACTCCGGTAGAAAAAGAGTGGGTGATAAAGGTGCAAATGTTGCAGCTTCAGAGTGACAACCTTCACAGGGATGACTATTATTACCAGGTGAGTGTTGTTGTTTAGTCGTTTAGTCGTGTCCGTGACCCCATGGACCAGAGCACGCCAGGCACTTCTGTCTTCCACTGCCTCCCGCAGCTTGGTCAAACTCATGCTGGTAGCTTTGAGAACACTGTCCAACCATCTCGTCCTCTGTCGTCCCCTTCTCCTTGTGCCCTCCATCTTTCCCAACATCAGGGTCTTTTCTAGGGAGTCTTCTCTTCTCACAATGTGGCCAAAGTATTGGAGCCTCAGCTTCAGGATCTGTCCTTCCAGTGAGCACTCAGGGCTGATTTCCTTCAGAATGTAGAGGTTGGATCTTCTTGCAGTCCATGAGACTCTCAAGAGTCTCCTCCAGCACCAGAATTCAAAAGCATCAATTCTTTGGGGATCAGCCTTCTTTATGGTCCTGCTCTCACTTCCATACATCACTACTGGGAAAACCATAGCTTTAACTATACAGACCTTTGTTCACACTTTTCCATTCCAGCCAAGTAATGGTTATGATACATATGCCTGTATAACATGTGCAGCAAAAATTCACATATTACTGGAAATATTATACAGAAATGCTTTGTACTGGGGGAAATCTACTTTGTGAAGAATACATATATTGGATGTAATTGCATACAAGGGAGTATATTGGGATAAATTAGCACTACAATGCTGGAACTCCCTCCCTGAAGAAGGTAGACTAGCTCCTGACTTGTCCCTCCACGGACAGGTGGAAGACCTCCTTGTTCCAAGGGGCTTTGGGGAACCGGCTGCTTTTAATGAAAAGGGTGGTGCCATGCTGTTTTTATTGTAATTATTTGTAGGTTTTAAACAGATTTCATATATGTATTGAGTTTGAATTCTATTGGGGTTTTTAAAATTTATTTTTCTATGTTTTTAGTGCTTCTTTTATTTAGAGACTTTGAGTCCCATTAGGGAAAAAGTTGGGGTATAAATGACAATAATTAATAATGATGATACTGATGAGCTGTTTTTAGGATATCAGAATGTGGAGAACTGAACTTAAGAAGCAAAAAATGAGAAACTGCCACTGATAGGTTCACCCACCCCTAAGCAAGAATCCTAGACTGCTCTTGAGAGGGTGGGCATAGCCTTCCAGTCACAAGGCTTGGGTCTGGGTCAGTTCTGTCTCTTGCAACTGCAGACCTGCTCTCCTATGATGGGCTGACAACCATATTCTCCACCCCATGGTGGAGCTCCTTCCCTTGGGCTCTGTTAGGTTTGCCCAGGAAACAGAGAACTATAGTTCAAAAGGTGTACGTTAATCACTGTCTGGAGAGGATGGCTCGGGGAGAATTGCCATCTTGACAGTTTTGGATGCTGGAGTTGGGGTGAGTAGGGAGCAACAGAAATGCTGTGTGCTTCCACTGGCTTTGGTACTGAGCTGTCCTGTCCTCCCCACCCCCCAGGAATATTATCGCAAGCTGGAGCACAAACAGGCAGAGAAGGGGCTTCTTGGAGGGTCCAAGACAGAAGTCCCCAAACTAGTGACACCGTATATCCAGAAAGTGGAGGCATACGAATCTGGTAAGCGCTCTGCAGAAAAGAGGCTCTTCCCTAGATGTTAGGGATGCTAGGTACTTCCTGACAATGGTTTCCTCCTTCTAGTGGTGCGGATACCGGGCTCCCTGGGCCAAGTGGCAGTGTCTACGTGCTACAGTCCCCGCAGGGCTATTGATGCCGTGCACAACATCCCACTGGAACAGGTAATGCACCCGTCCTGTTGCCTCTGGCTCGCCAGAAGCTGGGACTCGACTCCACCAATTTGCTGCGTGTGGACATGAAGTCTCTTGCGTATATATCATCAGTGGGACCTTCCAACCCATGGGCCTTGTCTCGCCAGGCCATTTGGGCCAACCATGCCTGATTTCCTAGGCCTTGGAGTCCCATGAATGTTGGTCATGGGAAAGTTTGAGGAAGGTTCTTCATTTGCAGTTGTCACCAGAATTCAAGTTGGGGTTGCAAAGGAAGAATCTTCTCTGCAGCTGCTGCTTGAACCGCCTGACACGTGACACAAGATGATTTATGGCTGGGCGGCCCTGTTCACCTGTCAGTGGTCCACAGCGGATGGTTGTTCCCCACCCCCTAATAAATAGGGCACGTTATTAACTGGCGGGTGGACGGTATATTCTATTGGCTTTTTCCTCCTGGTTTTCACGCCACCTCTAATTGACCAGTGGAATTCTGGCCGCCTTGTTGTATTCTGTAAACGGAAACGGCCCCACTGGAAACTGTATTACAGAGCCCCCTGAGCTGTTAAGGTAGCATCCAGGGATGCCAAGCTGGTCTGGTTGCTCTGCTGTTGAAAACTAACACCTGTTTCCCCTCCCCTTTTTTATCCACCTTCTGAAGGCTGTGGGTAATCAGCGACTGCAAGTGCTATATGAAATTGAGAAGGTGAGTCACTGAGATAGCTTGGGAAGGCAGTTCTGTGTTTGTTTGTTTTTTAAGCCAGTGTCCTTGGAGTGCGGCAAGGCCAGTACCAGAAGCATTATTGTTGATTAACTCTTGTTTGGCTTCGTATTTATGTATTTAAACATTGATTTGGGGGGGGGATGTTTGGTAATACAGTGATATCTTGGTTCCCGAACGGCTTAGTTGTCGAACAAATCGGCTCCCGAATGCCACAAACCCGGAAGTAAGTATTCTGGTTTGCGAACGTTTTTTGGAAGCCGAATGTCCAACGTGGCTTCAGCGGCTTCCATTTGAATGCAGGTATCTCCTGCAGCCAATCAGAAGCCTCGCCTTGGTTTTCAGATGATTTCAGGAATTGAACGGACTCCCGGAACGGATTAAGTTCAAGAATTGTGTTGATATATTCTGCATTTGTTGAATTGTTTATTTTTGTCATTTGACTTTACTAATATGTTCTGTATTTTGTATGTTTGTATTTTCAATGTTTTGATGCATTTGAATGTTTGCTGCAAGCTGCTTTGGGTACAGCTTATTGTGCAAAAGCAGCATATTGGTAAATTCCATCAATCTCTATTCAGAAAGGCAGTGTGTGCTCTTCTTCCTCCAGTCACATACCCACCCCCTTTGTCCCCACAATAAAGAGCTTGACAATATGAAACTCAGGATCATGGCATTCCAGTGGAGCAGATTCCTAGTGTGGTGTATCCAACACAGCTAGACGCTCAGCAAATATACCGTATTTTTCGCTCTATAAGACACACCTTTTCCCTCCTAAAAAGAAAGGGAAAATGTGAGTGTGTCCTATGGAGCTAATGCAGGCTGCGCGGCTAAGCCAGAAGCCAGAACAGGGAGAAGCCAGAACAGTCTCGCTGTTCTAGCTTCAGGGTTAGCGGCGCAAAGCCTTCACAGGGCAGCGGGGTGCCTTCATCCTGTTGCCCTCCGGAGGATTCATGGACTGTCCCAGAACCCTTTGCAGGCTTCATGCAAAGCTAGACCAGCTAGAGGGAGCACTGCGCAGCCCTCCCTCTAGCTATTCTGGCTTTTGGATGGCCCCGTGAAGCTAGACCAGCTATCCCAGCGGCTATCCCAGAAGCCAGAACAGCAAGAGGCGATCCCAGAAGCCAGATCCCTCTTGCTGTTCTGGCTTCTAGGATTCAGAATTTTTTTTTCTTGTTTCCTCCCCCCCAACTAGGTGTGTCCTATTGTCTGGTGCATCCTATAGAGCGAAAAATACGGTAGTTGGCTAAAGAGCTGCCCTGTCAAAGATGGTGGTTTTATGGATCTTGTTGGTGTGTTCCTGAAACAGATGTACCTGCAGCTGCTGGATATAGAAGATGGTCAGCGGAAACTGGAGCAGGTGCCAGAGGAGGAGCACCTCCACTTCTGTGAGAAATTTGCGCATGAGCTGGGACATATCTATCAAGCCCTAAGAATCGAAGAGCAGAATTCGGAAAAGTGAGTCCGGGGGAATATTTGTGGCAGTGATGGTACATGAGATGGGTGTTAGGATGAAGAAGACGATGATTATTCTGGCTACGTGTCTGTGGACCCACCTCTATCCATCAGGCCAGCTGCCTACTTAGGTTATCAGGCCGCTGACAATTTCTACTGGTTCATACCATCCTCCATCTCTAGTGGAAGAGCCAGGAGATGTATAGGGCTGTGTAAAGATCTGCTGAAAGAATATTCAACACAGATAAGCAAAGAACTTGAGCCAATCAGAAATTTCCTCTCAGAATGTTTGGGCCTGCTTACTTCCCTGACTGAGGAGAAAAGAAGACTGCCGTCTCCATAAAGCAGTCGACAACAAGCCCAATGGAAATATAATCCAGTCAGGCACAGAAAATAGAAAAACAACTAGAACCAAACCAGGCCAGGTGGAAAAAGCACTTGCTCCCAAGAAATCTTCCTTAAAGGGAAAGTGTTCAATGCACAAGAAGAAGAAGAAAGAGCCAGGAGATGTTCTGTGCTCTTAAACAGCCAGGTCTGAATTCCAGACAACACTAGGTAGAACATAACCATAGGCCTTTATGTTTACGCATTGGGTATGTTTTAGGCCCCTTTCCCCTTTGTAGACTCTCATGGTGCTTTGGCAGTGAGATACATGTGTGGACCAGCTGGTCTTTTCCTTCCAGGGAAGCCAAAGATGAGTTCCTTCAGATCCTGCTTGTGGGAAAAGGCAGGAGGCTGGTGGCCCGTCTGTTGCCACACTTGTCGCAGGAGCAGGCCAAGCAGGTCCTTGTCAGCATCACCCAGCACCTACCGTTTCTCCTTCAGAAGGACATGATGGATGAGGTATCCGTCCTGTGTGTTCCACTTCTCCCTAAAACCATCTGCATCACTGATGACCTTGTTATGAGGCTCCCATTATAAATTGACTTTTGGGGTGCAAAAAGGGCTTGCACTAAAATAAGACATTTAAATTGGGTTGTGGAGGAAGCTAAACTGCATTGCTTGCACAATTTAATTTACACCAGATTTTCTTGCATAACCAGACCCAAGTAGGGCAGTGAAGCCTTGCCCCAAGCCGCCAGAAAACTGAAATATGTGCACAGCTTTGTGGAAGCTGAAATGTGTAAGATGGGCTGTGTCTTTACTGAATGAACCGAAAATGTTGCTTGAATCCTGTTAGGCTGAGAGTCAGATGGCAGAATTTTTCAGAGAGTAGCCAGTAACCCTTGCTTGATAGGTTGTAAGGGTTTGGGTTTGGGTTAAATTTATCAAGCCCATCCGGTTCTGGGAGTAGAAACTTCATTTCTCTTAACAGGCTCAGTTTATAGAAATAAAGACCTATAACTCTTTAACACTACTTCCTATGGTGTTAAGAGTTCTCCCATAGATTAGGTTTATTAACTCTTAAAGGACAAGCAAGCTTGATATTAACATTTATCCTTTCAATTTACTCCTTCCATGTTCTGTGGACTTGGTAGTCTCTGCCCATTCTCTACGGTCCTCTCTGTGATGTCATTGAGCAGTTGACCTTCAGTGAGATGATAGACCTCTTACAGGAGCTAACCAGATTGCAGCCGGAGTCTGTCCAGCAATCGCTTGCTATGGTGTTTGGGAACAAGGTAAGTTTGGGGACAGGGCTTTGAAACTTTCCTGGGGGTCCTGGCAGAATTTTGTGGTAGAGCGACAAACGGAGTGGGAGGGGAGACTTTAAAATTACCTTAGTATTTGCCAGTATCGGAGTGGTTTTATGCCACCCTACCTCAAGGTTGGCATTGAGTGAGGTGGGTTCTATTGCTGCTGTTCCCTTGCTAACATTTCGTGCTGTGTCATCTTCTCTCCCTGCCTCCAAGTTTGCCATCTCACTTCTATACCTTCTGCTGAGTCACGGGGAGAGATGTCTCTCCTCCGGAATGCCCCTGAACCCCCGCAACGGAGACTTTGAAAAATGGTGAGGTGGCATCTGTTGGGCAGGGTAGTCCCAAGTAATTTGTGTCTGCAGACACCAAGCCTCTTAACCATCTCCCTCCTTTTTTTTCTCTCCTCCCCCTCTTCCATTTTCTTCCCCTTAGGGTGGATACAGTGCTCCTTGTTGCTAGGGAGATGTCTCAGGTACCCAAGGCATCGATGGTAGAACCATTTCACCTCCCCAGCAACCTCCTTTTTCTCTTCTGCCGCTATGTAGACAAAGACATGGCAAACCACTTAGATGCCAAGATGGAGTAAGTTTTGGGCATTGACAGAGAGCAGGTAGATAAGTACTGGGAGGAGTAGGGGAAGAGCATGCCATGTAGAGTGGTTGGGGAAACCCAGCCAGATGGGTGGGGTATAAATTATTATTATTATTATTGCAAGTGAACTCTTAAATAGAGTGGAGACTGTATTAGTTTGAATGGGATACTGTCCCACCAGCCTCACCTCAGTCAGACGACTGCCTGTCTCCTTTAAACCACCCAGTGGGGTGGCCCTGGCTGTCAGGTTCCTCCTCACTCTGTTTTGCCATTTGTTAATTCGGCAGGGAGAGTGATGGGGGGCCAAACGAGAACCAGCTGGTCCCATGTCTCATTGGCTCTGGCTTCATCTACTGTTGGTCTCCCTGTTTCTCCACCCCGCTAGTCCAAATGGGCACCAGTCACCACCACTGACACAAATAACATGGCAGAACCCAGATGTAAGGCAGAGCTGCAAATTGGAGCATAGCAGGCGACTGCAGAGAAAATTCTCCTACAGGAACATGTCCTTTTTTAGCTGTTTGCTTTTGGTCTCATCTCATGGTGGATCCCTGTTTATGATGGCTTGTTGCTCTTGGAAATGAAGGGCCCATTATGGGCAAGATGAGTTCATTGTTTTCCCTACCAGAAAACCCGCTGCTTTCACAATGCTTATTTTCATGTTCAACATGCTACACTGCACTGTTAGACCACTGTCCCCATTAGCTCAGTATTGTCTACCTTGACTGCCACAGGCACTCTCAGGTTTAAGATGATGGTTTCTCCCAGACCTACCTGGAGATGCCTGGGACTGTCTGCTCTGCCACTGACCACTGCCCTCTTAACATTGAAGGACCCTTGCTATTGTTTGGGTTTACTTGTTGCCACCTCCTGGCAAGGGGACACGGGTGGTGCTATGGGTTAAACCACAGAGCCTTGGACTTGCCAATCAGAAGGTCAGCGGTTCGAATCCCTGCAACGGGGTGAGCTCCCATTGTTCAGTCCCTTTTCCTGCCAACCTAGCAATTTGAAAGCACGTCAAAGTGCAAGTTGATAAATAGGTACCGCTCCAGCGGGAAGGTAAACGGCGTTTCCGTGCGCTGCTCTGGTTCGCCAGAAGTGGCTTAGTCATGCTGGCCACATGCTAGCCGGCTCCCTTGGCTAATAAAGCGAGATGAGTGCCGCAACCCCAGAGTCGGTCACGACTGGGCCTAATGGTCAGAGGTCCCTTTACCTTTACCTCCTGGCACAGCCAAGAGATTGCATATATTGATATGAGAGATACTTTGGGGGCCTTTAGGCTGCTGTGAGCGCCATACATTTTTGGATAGCGAACCGGTTCTCAGCAGAACCCTTCCACATTGTAATATCTTTTAGGTGGGCTTCCTTCGACTACTTGGCTGAGAACCTTGATTTCTGAGTAGCAGAATGAGAGATGAGGAATGGCAGCAAGCCCTGGCCAAAGCAGGCTGGGGAAAGCTATAAGAGCCGTTGCTCAAGTGCTTCCTGTTTAACATCCTTGCATGGTTCACATTCTATGCATGCAAATGGTAGACCCATTATGAACTGCTTTGCTAAATAAAAATGGGAGGCAGGGTAGTAGCTAATGACTGGGTGGCCAGAAACTTGTGTAAGCTTCATGTTTTGCGAATATAATTGTGGAACGGTTCCTTGTAGTTGGTAAAATTGGATAAAAGGAGATTGGAGAGAGCTCTTCACTGGGGACGCCACAGAATAGCTGAAGCCTTGCAGCAGGCATGGCCAAAGTGGTGCCCTCTCAATGTTTTGGACTACAACTCCTGTAATCACTTGACCATTAGCTACACTGACTGGGGCTGATGGGAGTTGTGTTGCAAAAAAATGTGCAGAGCACTACATTGGCTAACCCTGCTTTATAGAACACAGTTGGCCACTGATGGGAACTAATCTTCCCCTTTGATTCTTGATTTCCTTTCCTTTATGTTTCAGGTGATTGGTTTCTGCCTTCATGAGCTATCGCAACACTTGGAGCCTCCTTTGTTGCTGCAGCGCAATCTTCGGTGGTAGTATCAGTCTTCGAGAGGCCTGGCTGTAACTAGAACACAGTGGTTATTTAAAGAAAACGATTATTTAATTCACAAATTCTGCTTTTGTTTGTGGTACGACGTGGTTCCCCACAGCCCAAACTGCTCTGTGCCAATTGTAGATATTCAGTGCTAGCTCAGCACATAAACTGAGCCTGAAATGAGTGAACACAGGCTTCCCTGTACAGTAAATACTAGGTTGTGGGGGATGAACTTTGATTTTTACAATATCTTGTGTACAGCACTTATACAATAAAAGCAAATAAAACTAGTTTGAAATATTGAATCTTAGAGGTGAGGTGGCGCATAGTTGCCCTAAGAAAGATTGTGCATATTTTCTTTGTTAATATTTAACTTTTCCTACAGATGTGAGTAGGTACCCAGAGACCCTTGAAGGCGATAGAACTCCTGCCAGTGCATTGAACAGGATGCTAATTGTATCACTTGAACTTCCATGTTTCATTTTTTCCCCAGTCTTTTCATTAGGACTGTGGGTGGGTTAACCATTTCCTCCCCCATTGTGGTCCCTATTAAATTGCCTCTACACTGCTATGAAGGCCAGTGGCAGCTTTCACCTGGGACTATCATAGTGCGGGAGGAAAGATTGAACCTTCTTGCAGTCCCCTCCACCTTTTTTTCTTTTAATAAAAATGAAAATGCAATTTCCCCTTCTTTTCTGCTCCTTTTTTCTCCCCACCCCCGTCCTGGCCTGGTAATAGTAGAAGAGAGAGAAGACATTTAATTTCGAGGGCTGTGTTTTTCAGTATTATACGTAAGTTGGTCCTTTATATTACATGAACTGCAAGCACTGGTAGAGATCTGGCTTGATGCTACATCAGAATGAGTTGTTGATCTTCAGAGATTGTTAGTGTCTGTAACGAGCTAGATAACCACTCTTTTTCAGAATAGAAAGGGCTTGCTGCTTTCAAATGTTCAAACACATCCCATTTTTATCTGTTAAACAGACTTTTTTTCAAAAAGTACAGACACTTGTGTGCTGCTGTCTGGTTCTGGTATAAGCAGTGGGTCCTAAATTCTCTCTCTCTCTCTCTCTCTCTCTCACACACACACACACACACACACACCACACACACGAGAGAGAGAGAGAGAGAGAGAGAGAGAGAGAGAGAGAGAGAGAGAGAGAGAGAGAGAGAGAGAGACCTTGAAAATTGCTGGATGTTTTGGAACACTGCTTTATGTTGTTGCAATTATTAATATGCTATGCCAGATGCTGTAGTAAATTTCAGTGTATTTTTATTGCTGCTGTTATTTATTACATATTTCATTTCATTGTTTTGCAAATAGAATTGCAGTACAGTTAGAATATACAAAATAAAAGCAGCAATAAAAATGCAATATCATTATTTAGTGTGAAAAATGTGCTGTTTCTTGTCTTCAACTACAGATTCACAGACACAGTATGGTAACTCCTTCAATCCTGGCCACTGCAAGCTACTGTAGTCTGTATACTTGTGTATTTACAATGTGGCTTTCTCCTGTACATTATCGTGGTTCCTGAACTCCTCGGACAAGAGAATTCCCCCTAAGCAGTTTTGCATTTATCCATTGAGCTAGAAGTCGCACCATCTCAGCCTCTGTATTACTAACTAAACACGACATTGTACTCTCTGCCATCTCAGTGCTATGAAAAGCTAGTCAGAATTTACCTACAGTTGCAAGCAATGGACCAGTGTAGAATTCAGTCTTTTTCATTTCCTGTGGTAGCCCTCTGAGCCTAAGAGGTAGAATGCTGAACCACATAGTCTTGATACTTTGTCAAACGAAAGTGCTTTCAGCTCCAAGTACAGTGGTACCTTGGGTTACACATGCTTCAGGTTACACACTCCACTAACCCAGAAATAGTGCTTCAGGTTAAGAACTTTGCTTCAGGATAAGAACAGAAATCGGGCTCCGGCAGCAGCAGGAGGCCCCACTGGCTAAAGTGGTGCTTCAGGTTAAGAACAGTTTCACCTCCGGAACGGACCTCTGGAACGAATTAAGTACTTAACCCAAGGTACCACTGTGTTAGCTTTGTTGTCTGTGTTTAGTAAGCATCAGAGCAACTGTGTTAAGGCTGTTCCAGTGCAGTTGGTGCCAGATCCTTGCAGAGGTGGGGAAGCCAGGTACACTTGCTCTGGGACCAACTTTTTTTGTTGAGTTTATAACTTTATTCTAGCAAGACTCCTGCCCCATGCTTCAAACAAGCACTGCATGGGCCTGGTTGGTGTTCTATCCTTGTGCTAAGTAAGTGTAAGGATGAAAATGGGTTGCAATGGGTAAGCTTCTACAAATGCTATAAGATACCTTAGTACTAAATACACCCAAAGTATTTTTCTGTAAACAGTATCTTGCTGTAACTGCCCACTTCCATCATGGCTACAGTTACTGTATAGGAAATCATGTGGTGGTACACCTGTTTACTGGCGAGTACAGAAAGAGAGGGTTTTGTCTTTGGCTGGGCATGAAGCCATTTCTGTTAGAGCCAACCACTAAAGAATTTCCTTTGCCAGCTAAAAGGCAAGCCTATCAGCTAACTTCATAATGGGGTGAAGTAGCTATACTGCTGTAAGTAACCTAGGGTTCTAGTGTTACCAAGTACTAGATCAATAAAGATTAAATCTCGTGTCTAGCACGGCAAGAGTTTAGTGAGATCAAATGCTGCTTTATATAAGAAAAGGCTTGACAACAGTATTTGGCAATCTGCAAAGCTAGGGTGGAATAAAATTTCCTTCTACTCTTCCCACTCCCTACACCCCGCTCTGCCCCATATATAAGGCAGATGATCTCTTTTTGTAGATATGAGAAGAGGCAGACTAGTAATCAAATCCTAGACTAAAACAACACATAAAATACTATTTATAAAATGCATTTATGCAAACCGTGTAGTGGTTAGAATCTCGGGCTAGGGCCTGGGAGACCAGCATTCAAATCCCGCCTCCCATGAAGCTCACTGCATGACTGGGCCAGTCACCGTCTCTCCGCTTAACCTACCTTGCAATGTTGTTGGGATTAAATGGGTCCATGTATGCCACCTTGAACTCTTTGAGGGAGGGATATAAATGCAAAAGATAATATACAATGTGCATTATCAGGGGTGCCAACTTGAATAAAACACTGTAGGGGCTCAGATAAGCCCTGTTGTTTAGTCGTTTAGTCATATCCAACTCTTCATGACCCCATGGACCAGAGCACGCCAGGCCCTTCTGTCTTCCACTGCCTCCCGCAGTTTGGTCAAACTCATGCTGGTAGCTTTGAGAACACTGTCCAACCATCTCGTGCTCTGTCATCCCCTTCTTCTTGTGCCCTCCATCTTTCCCAACATCAGGGTCTTTTCCAGTGTGGTGTGGTCTTCTCTTCTCATGAGGTGGCCAAAGTATTGGAGCCTCAGCTTCACGATCTGTCCTTCCAGTGAGCACTCACAGCTGATTTCCTTCAGAATGGAGAGGTTTGATCTTCTTGCAGTCCATGGGACTCTCAAGAGTCTCCTCCAGCACCCTAATTTAAAAGCCCCCCCCATAACTGGTCACATGATGCAGTGACAACACCATTTGAATGGGAATGCCTATTAACTGGGTGGGAGTGGCCCCCTCTAATATTTTATTGTGGGGGCCGAAGCCCCCACGTCCCCTAGGAGTTGGCCCCTACGTGCATTATTATACAAAGTAGCAAAGCGCAGACAAATTTGCACATGCATAAGTTTCATAATTTGCACATTCATAAATTTGCACATTCATAAGTGCATGTGACAAATTCGGGAGGGGTCATCCAGTTAGATTGTAATGCACTGCTTTTTTGGGGGGGTGGGGAGGAATCCCCCCCTAACCGCCCCCCCCTATCCTGTATTTTGCCAGAACCAGGTGGCAACCCTACACGACGGAAGAGGCAGGATCTGTTGCCCCTGTGGGTCTCGCCACCACCCCACATTGCCTCAAGCGAGCCGTGTAGTAGGCCGCCTTGCGCTCCTTGGAAAAGCAAGGCGGAGCCGGCTGCCCAGCCCCAGGCATGCGTCTACTCGGGAGTAAGCCCCCCCCCCCGGCTCAATTCCACAGAAGCCAAGCGAGGTAGGACCAGGCGTGGGCGAGGAGGATGCCAAGAAGCCACGCCCTGCTCTTCTCTCCCCCGCCCTGATTGGCTGCCCACCCACCCCCGTCCCCCTCTCCTCCCCCCTCCTCACTCTTTCCCAGGGGCGGCTCCGGCTCCGCCCCTTTTTCCCTCTCCGAGGCCCCGCCCCCTCGTCCTGGCGCCGCCGCGGGCTCCCCTCTCCCCATAAGCCGCCTGTTGCCGCTTCCGGCGGGGCTGTGCGGGAGCCGGAAGTGGCCTCCGCGGGTGGCGGCGGCGACATGGCGTCGGGAGGCTCCCCTGTGGACCGGCTGCCTCCGCCTTTCCCCGCGGCGGAGCCTGCGGGCGTCCCGGAGGCGGGCAGCGACTCGGACGGGGAGGACATTTTCACCGGCAGCTCCGTGAGTGGCTTCCTGGGGGGGGCGCCCTCCTTCCCTCCCCCTGCTGGGACCCCCACCACCATCAGAACCCCCGCCTTGTCAGTCGCCCTCCTTCCCCTCGGCGCTGCCTTGAGAAGTTTCTGCGGACTTGGCCAAGGGCGAGGAGGGGCCACGGCGGGTCCGATGCTCCCGTGCATCGTCTCGCCCGAAGCGGAGCCTCGCAGGCTTCAGTGGGGCTTTGCTACCCCGGAAATTGTGTGTGTGTGTGGAGCAGAAAATATTAAAAATAAATTTAAGGAACCGCAGAAAGAGGGAGGGGGAGGGAGTCAAGTTTCGAAATGTTAAAATGACTGTAAACTCATTGAAGTGCATAAAACTGAAAATCATAATTATATATATATAATGAGAAATTGTGTGTGTAGGATTGCAAACTTAATGGCAGTGCAAGCTTTCGGAAACGGGCGGCAAACTGCCCACTTCTTTAGTTTCCACGAAGTTGTTAGGCAAGGGTGTGGGTGTATCTTTCCGTGCATGCGGGCGGGAAGGTGCGGTTGGTCTGCTTGTGTTGTTTTCGTCGTGCATTTTGTGTTGTGCTTTTGTGTTGTAAGGCGCCCTGTGACCTTCCAGTGAAAGATGGTGTACGAATTCCATAAAGAATCATGCATGTGGGGCTGGAAAGGCTAAATGGCGAATATCTTACCCATCTCCCCTCCCCTTTCCTGTATAGGCACCTGCCTTCGGTGGGTAGCCCATTTATGCAGTCTTCCTGTACAGTACTCTGTTCCTTGAAGATGTGTTATGATAAACCTGGTGGCATTTAAAGTGCCACAATTTTCTTTATTGGTTTTCCTGCAATACAGTGGGCATGGCTTCCTCTCAGAATGCTGCAGATTGATTGATTGATTGATTGATTGATTGATTGTAAGGATATGGTGATGGGAAATCAAATCTTGGGTTTATGTTATGAATCTGCTGCATAGTGGAGGCTCGGAAGCAGTTTAAATCTAGAACATAAAATCATCTTTGCCCCCTCTTTTGGATGGGCTGGAGCTCCCACCCGTGTTGACTGTTTGATCAAAGTTCTACACTTGGGTTGAGTTGAGTTCAGGTCTAGGTTTCAATTACCAGTTTTGTCCATCGCAGCAATGCAGCAGCCTAATATGTTACCTCTCTGTAGCTACTTAATCTATCATCTTTTCTCTGTTTCACAGCCTTTCTTTGCTAATAAGACTTCATAGGAGGCTCTTTAAATTCCATGCTGCATAAGAGCATATATTTTGTATTCTTCCTGAGAGTTGCTGCTACTGCTTGTCTTAAAATGTATGTTGTTTACTTTGAGGCTTGTTTTATGTTACACTTCTGCTAGAATACTAGGTCATACACCTGATTAGTCTTTAAACACTCGTTTGTCACTTTTGCATCCTGAGTCAGTGGTATGTTTTCCACTGAACAGTTACCCTCTCCATTAGTCTGAAAGGACTTGAATTTACTTTATGGTTAATTGCTCAAAAGGAGGATAACTTTAATCTACTGTCCTCAAAAGGAGGATAACTTTAATCTACTGATTCACATTCTTACTGTTGCTGATAATGGCAATTTTTACCTGTTCTTATCAACAACATCCTGAAAAGCCTTTCTTACTGTATGCAAAAAACTGTTCCCATGTTCATTCAACCATCCTTTGACCAGCCCTGGGTATGTTCATCGTGTGATGGAATATAATTGATGTGATGGGGAAAGTTTGGTGCATTTAAGTTTTTAGCAAAATTGTCCTATCCTGATTCCTTTTTTAGAAGTTTAGAACTTAAGTTAATGTGAAGGTAACTTCTAAACTGCAAACAGGGCATAGAATTCTGCTTGAGGAGCCCCTTTTTTGCAGTGGATGTCCTATCTTATCTAGATGCAGCTAATTGGCTAAGAGTCATAGTTAGTCAATGTTTACCAGGTCTTATGTTTCCAGAAAGAAATGTTTCTTTCAGGTAACAGTCTGTGGGATAAACTGCAAAACCTAAAAAGTGAATGGTTTTGAGATACCTACATAAAAGGAGATGAACTTGAAATTCAGATTCCTGGTAAGGGGATGAGGAAGAACTCTGTGGCACCAATTGACTGGAAATAATCAGTAAGCATGATGCCGGAAGTTGCTCAATCTCTGTAGAAATCATGCAAAACTTGCAAAACTTCAGCAAAATGACTAGAGCTGTTGGAAAGGCTAGATTTACTCTGCTCAGTATTGGTAACTTTCTAATAATTCTCCATGGATAATAGTATATCTACTTCTGATCTGATTTCCCCCCACCCCCATAGGGCCGCATGTTGCCATGAGCTGTGCCTTTTCATACAGAGTAAAAGGGTGCAGAAACTTGCAGCATCAAACTTCCAATCAAGTTTCTGCAACTTAGAACTTCAGGGAGCGCATGAAACATAAGAGCTTCCTTCTGAAGCAGTATGGCTCTGGCAGAGCTGCAGGGGGCTGAAGCCTTCCAAGGATTTGTTTGTCGTCAGCAAGCCTTGCTCCTGCAGCTCATTGCTCTGGCAACAAAGAGTCTGACTTCTAGCCTCAACAGCTCTGTCCATGGTGCCTCTTGGGTCTGTGACCCCGTTCATGCTGCTATTTTATTTATTTATTTTGAAATTAGCAACTCAGCCGTGCAAACAGTGTCAGTGCTGTCTCCAGATACCAGAGCATTGTGTCTTCAGAAAGCTGTTGGGAAACAGTGGGCCTTTATACGCCAGCACTACAATGACAGAATAGTGTAAAATGCACCAATGTATGCATTATTAATTCCACCCCAAAGAAGCTTTTTTTGACTTTTATTCTTCATAGCTGCTGAGAAGAAACATACTTAATGTACTGAAATGGGAAGGTTTTTTTAAAAAAAGTAAGGGTTTACATTGGGTTTGCAAAACAACTTTACCTTTGGTAAAGTTGGCAGAGTTTTGTGAAACCCGTAGCATCCATGTGGCTGAAGGCATGCAATATATTTTTTCAGGCTTCTGTGGGCATATACTTCAATAACTTCAATGTATAATAACTGTTATCTGTTCTTCTTAGAGCAAGCCAATGTCGCCTAAGAAAGAGTCGCCTGTACCAGTAAGAACTACCTCCACAGAAAATGGTGTTCAGGAGGAACAGGATGATCAGGACCTATTCGCAGGTATGTCTTCTTGCCAGGTGTGATGGTGTAAGTTCTTAAGAAAGCATGCACTGCTGTGGATTCTCCAGTTGCACAGGAGAAGAGGTGCTTTGTGTTAAGGTGTTACAAAGTTGCTAGAAACAAACACCTTGACTTTGCAAGCAAGCCTGTCTGCTGATATTCTTCTGCTAAAACCCATGTAGCAGTTACAGCAGTCTTTTGCTGTTAACACTTTGGCAGAAATGGGGCTTTAGATCTCTCCTATAGAAAATCTCTAGACATGAGCTCAAAAGTTGTGCTGTAGTGGCACTACAGATCAAGAAATCTCCAGTTTGAATTTTGCTTTTACCACAAGCTCAAGTAGGTGATCTCAGCCTCCGTGCCCTCATCTGCAACATGGGACGGGTGGGAAGTAATAATACAGTGGTACCTCGGGTTACATATGCTTCAGATTACAGACGCTTCAGGTTACAGACTCCGCTGACCCAGAAATAGTACCTTGGGTTAAGAACTTTGCTTCGGGATGAGAACAGAAATCGTGCTCCAGTGGCGTGGCGGCAGCGGGAGGCCCCATTAGCTAAAGTTCTTCAGGTTAAGAACAGTTTCAGTTTAAGAACAGACCTCCAGAATGAATTAAATACTTAACCCAAGGTACCACTGTACAGAGTTATCTTACATGGTTGTAAGACTTACAGCGTAACGCACGTGAACATTTATATGAATGCTAAGTAGATAATATTAGATGGTGATAATATTAGACACGTAAATCTGAGCCAAGGAGGATCATTGGAGATTTAAAACCAGGTAGAGTATTTAACTAGCTGAAAGCTAGTTGGAACAAATGTATGGTATTTCTAATTCTGGTAATTCTACATGTTCAAATTAGGACAGTTTTGTGATAATTGCATGTTCTCCAAGGAGTGCTTATGCCCAGGCTAGTAGCCGCTCTGTGTTTAGGTTAATTAAAGGAAGTGAAATTAGCAGGCCCTCAAGTCTTTGTACTAAACTATACTTCAAACATGAAAGCTCCCAAACAGGAAACCCAACCACCTCATCTGTCATACGTGTGCCTAGATATGTCCCTAGGTCCAGACCACAATTTACATGTGTTCCTCTTCTTTTTAAACTGACAACTGGCCATTTGTTTTCAGATAGTTTGGGAACTGATGGGACCTGTTTGCTAACAAGATGAAGTTTATGCAAAATGAAGTTTATTCTTGTTTTGGTATTTTGAAAAGGTCAATAAAATAAGTTCGGAGAAGAAAACAAAGTTTATACATAACCTAAATGACAGCTTTCAGGTGGCTTCTCAGTGCAGTCCTGACCTCTACTGCTGAAGGCTGCATACTTCTGGATGACCGTTGTTTGGACCTGCAGGAGGGGAAATTGCTGTTGCGCTCAGGTCCTGCTTGCAGTCTTCCTTGGGGCACTGTGAAAACAGGATACTGAACTAAATAGACCATTGGCCTGATCCAGGGGGCTATTATATTCTTATGGTATGCAGTATGACTTAGGCAATTATTTCACTATAAATCCATCCAGAAAGAGCAGGAATTGGTGTTGTGGCCTAGTACAAAGAAGGAGTGCAGCAGCATTATAGTTGCATATTAATATTCCTTGATCAGATTTGATTGCCAAAGATTACGGCAAATCTCTAACTTGAATGCCTGCCACACAGGCTGGAATTGGGGAGGATAATGTCTAGTAGCTCTTCCTGATACATTTCTTGGGGCCTAGAAAAACTCAACATATTTCCTGATTTTTAAGCCATTCTGGTTCTCTGCCCCCAGTTATAAATCTTATCCTCTTTCAGATGCCACTGTAGAATTGTCTCTTGATAGCACACAAAACAACCAGAAGAAAGAGATGGCTACTGTGATCAGCCCTGTCCCTTCTTTAGAGAAAACAGCAAATTTGCCTTCTAAGCCACAGTCAAAAACCTATGAGGAGGTATGTGTTTCTGTGATTGGCTAGTCATATAGTCAGTTGTATATTGTATATCAACTGGGAAGGGTGAATTTTGGTGACTATTGTGAATAGCTACATTCCTAAGCTAATTTCATACCCACATCTAACAGGTAATATATAAAATACATATCTCCTGCCTTGCAACTTTAAAGCTTACAACATTTACTATTTTGTCAATTATATATAAATAATATGTTTTTTTTGGGGAGGACCCTATTGAACCTGACAAATAGAAAAAACTTACAAAAATGAATTTTTTAGGAGACAATTTTTTAGGAAACAGTAGATTCCATTTAGGAGAGGATGCTTCAGAGCTGTGGTACTATGTTAGAAATTATTTTTTTATGTATTGAATATGAATGAGCTCTACATGCTGTAGCCTTCAGTCTACACCCTAACTCTTTTAATATTCACACAATATTTAAATATACACACAAATGTGAATATTATGTTGTGCCTGATACACGTCCTGACAGAAGTCCCTGGGTTAACTGACTTGAATGTACTTCTCTTACAGTTGGAAGAAGAAGAACAGGAAGACAAATTTGAACTTTCAGTGGAAGTGAGTGATCCTGAGAAAATTGGTGAGTCACTATGAAATGGAAATTACTTGACATAATTGAAGGGGAAAGCTGCATGGGTATGTGTTTTGCCTTCCGGACTGAGGCAAGGCTGGTAATAAAGTTCTGCTTTCGGTGGTAGAGCTCAGAACTGCACTGATTGAACTGTCAACCCCCATCACTTACTGTTATGGATCAGCTTCAATACTTTGCTCTTGCTTCTTGCATAGAATGGCAGTGCAAGATTCTACAAAAGCTTCTTGTTTCTGAAGTTTTTGCTGTTGCCAGAAATGTGATAAAAGAGTACTGTCAAGGGGAAAACTGATTACTGTGTTAACTTCCCACTCCCCTTCTGTGCCATTGTGGGTGATAACAGCATAATCACCTGGGTTTCTTAACTTATATATGTTCAAGTGTAATACAATAGATGCCCATTCTGAAGCTGGATGGTCTCATATATTGTGTTCTTGACCAGAGGCTTAAGGCAATTGTGTTCTGTTACTGCAGGTGCTGAAGTCATTGCTTTGAGCTTGTTTTCCAAGCAACAGATGATCCTTTTAAGTTATACTTTGTGTCTGTTGAGTAATTAATAACCTGAATATTTAGATTTTAATCTGATTCTATAGAGGCTTTTGACTGATGCACAGCTCTATAGAGGGGTGAAGCAGCAGTACAGCAGTTTGTTCAGCATCTTCCCTCTCACTCCTGAATTTCTGTGGTGCTCTTTAAACTGCTCAACATTTTAAAAAGTCTTTGTGCTTTAAAAAGCAACTTGGGCCCTGAATACAAGAGCTTGCCTAAAACAATACCTGCACTTCAGCTACTCTTGTGCCCTAATTCCCAAAAATACTACTTAAATGAGAGACAGCAGTTTGTTGGGAGCTGGTGTACAGGAACCTTAAAATTCAAATGTACACATGGAAGGTGTGCTGGCTTTCACCTTCTTGCAACTGTTGGCTGAATGCACACGGTCGTTCTCCTAAGTCCTGACTTAATACAACCATCTTCCAATTTACTGGCATTCAAAGCATGTGCACCATTTTCACCTAGCAACACCAGGAGTTGACTTCTTGGAGAGGAATATTTCAAGACCAGCTGAGATGCAGCTATTTTGCATAATAGATAATTTGGCACATATATTTTATTGCAGCTGCACAGATCCTGCAGGTTTTATTACTGGAAAGGATTCTGCAAAAAGAATTCTCTATCTATTTATGCTACTTGCTTTTAGACTTTCTATGCTCTGAAAAGCAAGCCGTGTGCAGTGAAGGGATTCTTTGGCCAGCATCCTGTGTGTTGTTGTTTTTTTTAAATGCCTTCAGTGCCATAACAGCCACTTAATTGTTCAGCCTGGGGCAGATGTGCAGAGCTCTCCCAGATCTTAGCAGTATAACAAGTCACTAATTATTATGTTAGGCTCATCTTTGTAGGAAGTAGAGACAGTACTTGGCACCACTGAGGAGCCACTATTGTGTAAGCTTCAGCTGTCAGCATCCTGTAGCTTGTATGGTTGCATAGCTGAAGGAGACCTCCTGGATCATCTGAACCACCTCCATACATGGGGGGTGACTAGCAAGATGGAAAAATACTCAAGTGGGGCTTATTTATTCAGTGAAATGGGAAATGTTCAGAATGTTTCATCCTTGACCGGTTAACTGTTTTCGTCTTTGCTTGCTTGCCAGATCTAACACTCTGTTTTAGTAAACTTTATTTACAGTATTACAAACTACCACGCTTTTCTAAAACCTTCATTGCAAACTTGTTTCTGGAGTCTTCTATGGTTCACTGTTCCTCTCCCCCCACACACACACACTCCACAACAAAATCAGCTGATGCACATATTATTCCAGCAGTAGCCTATTGAATTCCAAATGTTTTTGATATAGGAAACATGAGATGCAGCCCAGAATTCTGCATGCCTTTGTTATAACATCACATGGCTCAGCTTGTGATTCACTCTGCTGCCCGGAAACTTCTCGGCCAGAGCTATTGCTTAACTATCTCACTTTTAAATTGATTCATTGTTTAGCGCATATAACTTTTCACTTGCTGCCATTTTTAGCTTCACATCCCTTTTTCTATACTTGCTAGTTTGGTAAGTTTACGTTCAGCTTCAGGTAAATTGTGTCACCTTGCTAGGCTGAAATATAGTTGCCCAGCCATTATGGAAGTGTGAGTTGTTGCAGGTAATGTTGAATTCAATATTGGAGGATTGTCTTCCTGACAGTTTTCTAAAAAGCAAAATTCTAGGGTTTCACCCAGTAGAATAGCATAAGCCATTTGGGAGCTAAGCAGGACTTCTGGGAAGGTGGATACTGGGCTACACTGCCTATTACAGCTTTTTCCAACCCCCCCCCCAAAAAAAAACAACCCTGATTCTTAATTTCTCGAGGTCACTTCATGCCTTGAAATGGTGTGGAGTTCAGTATGCTTCAAATGTGCTTTGAGCACGTGTAAACACCACGATTGCACTAAGAACCTTGCGTAAGGTACACAGGCTAATCCACAGCCATGTGATAAGATCAAAGCTAGTTTGCAATACGTGGCATGACCCTCAAACAATCAGCAGAGATTCTTCAGCTATCCTGGGCAACAGCCTCCGCTAATCAGTTTACCAAGAGCCCACTAGGAGGAGGCATCCCCACAGTATGGCAGTTTGCTAGAGACAACTGATTTTTTCCTTCCTTTCTCCTCCTTTCCATAGGAGATGGTATGAATGCCTATGTGGCCTACAAGGTGTCAACACAGGTATGTCTTACACTCTTTCTTGGTAGCACCGAGTCCAATCAATGCGAAGTTCCTTTCAGTTGGCTTTCTGCTTAAATTGCCTTTCCATTGGTACTGCACTGCAAACCTTGGGTAGTCAATGCACTTTTCAATTGACACACCAGTTTCTTTTCTTAGGGTAGCGCAGTCATTTCCCTTCCTACCCTTCCTATATTGATTGGTGCTGGCCTTACAGCAGAGGAGTCAGGCTCCTGTGGCTTCCAGAGAGTACATTCTGAAGGAAAATACAGAAAACACAGTAAGATGCATCAAAAAGTTCAGAGGAAAGGCCTTCTCCCAACCCCCAGACACACACATCAAAGCATGATATAGAAAAACTGAACTTATTAATAATAATAAAAATATTTTTGCATGATTGGAAACTATTTTAATAGGGGTGTGCAACCTCTTACACAAGTCTCTTCTTCAGCATGACAACATTCCAGTTAATGGCTAAGAAATAGAACTTGAATACCTAGTTACACCAGCAGACTGTTCAAGTACAGCTTTGCTTTGCTCAGCTAAGGCCAACTTAAATTTCTGGAGCTGAGAGTTAAAGGACTTTTTTATGCTCACTTGGTTCTGGGTAAATCTCAGTAAGAGGGAAGCTCCTAACAGAAAGCTTTTCTTAATATTTTTCATGAATATCTCGAAGCATCCACTCTGGAATCTTTAGTCACATGCACATCTCATTTACTCAGTTTGGTTGATCAGTTAAAAGACAAGGAGTTGGTGAGTTAAATCTGCTCATCCTTTTGAAGCCCAGCCACAGTGCTGGTGGTTTCTGTTTCCAGCCTGTGTTTCTCCTGTTCCTGCAAATGAGTAAAAATATATCGGGCAGGATCCAAAGAATTTCAAGAGAGTCTTTGCTTCTGAACATAACTTCTTCATGCTGCATGGCAAACCATTTTTACAAGTGGAGGACAGTTTGATATGGTATACTCAAAGGGAAGCAAAGTGGCATAAACCAGGTCACAGCCTTATCTCAGTAGAATTATTGTATCCTGACCATGCCTGGGAACCTCTGGAGGGCAGCAGCTCCATCTCCATCGTTGTCATTTTGTCTGAGTAAAAAATCAAGTGTTCATTACCTTTACTATATGTAGTGCCTTTCATATTCTTATGGTACAATCCTAAGTATGTTTTACTCAGAGTTCAGTCCTCTTGTCTTCAAAGCGGTTTACTCCCAGGTAAGCAGTCAAAGGACTGCAGCAATGTAAAATTCATGCTTCCCAATGTTGTGTGTTTTTCAGTTCTTTCCAAAAAAAAAAAAAGTGTGGCAGCGCAGCAGTGGCAAATTGGATTGATCTTTATTACGGCCATTGGCCCATCACACAACAGTTTCCCATACCACCATAATGTACTTGAACCTCCAAATTTAAAACCACCAAAACTTACAAAAAACAGACAAGAACCAAAGCAAAACAAAAACAAAAGACCAACATCATACATTACAACAAATTTGTAACATAAACATCGCCCTCTGCTCATAAATTAGTAGAAGACATCAATGGTGATATCACCTAATTACATCCTAAAACATAGATCATGGTTTAAAGGGATTATCCGAGCCACACAGGAGTCCGTTTCTCTTCTTTAGGGATAGGACGCTGATCAAGAATCTGGCAACCATGAGTGATCTTAGGGGGTCATCATCATTTAATAGATATCTCAGTTTGGCTTCAGTCGTATCATCGGCAATTCCCTTAAGATATTGAGCAAGAAACTTGCTCCTGGCCGATAAGTGAAAAGCACAATCAAGAATTATGTGATGCAACAATTCCGGTGCCCCACAATTACAATCACATAAGAGCGATATCTGTCCATTGGAGAATCTATTTCTCAGCACGTTCGATGGGAAGGTGTTGAATCTTGCCTTTACAAAGGCATATCTATGAGCCGAAGAAGTTAAGGAATTCAAATAGTTTGGGAGCCTTAAGAGGGGTAATAAACCAAGGTTTAGAGGTGAGCAGGTACCATTGCCCAAGACCATGTTCTGCTGCAAGTCCATCTCCTCTAGTTTACAGGTTACTGTTCTTTTAGCTGGAACTATGACCTGCTCTAGTAATTTGGATGGGGAGATTCCCATTGCCATAATTTTCAGCTGTAGATTTTTTACCCATGGGCTCTGGAAATCATCTCTCCACATACATTGTATCAAGTACAAGTTTGGGAGATTGTGCCATAGAGATAACCAGTGACAAAGTATGTGCTTCCACAGAGCGTTTTCCAGGGATACAGTGTTAAGTTCCATGCGTAACGCTGTATTACTTACACAGTTGGGCAATTTCAATATCCCTCTTAAAAACTGATTTTGAATAACCTCTAGGTGAGATAGATTGACAAAAGTCCCCCAAATTGAGATGGCATAAGCAATTGTCGGAATCACCTTGGCCTTGAAGACTTTCAACGCCGATGGGATATGAAGGGCCCCATCGGTGAAGAAGAATCGCAAGATCGCCAAGGAGATAGCTTTGGCTCTATTTGTAACATAGCAGTGGCAAATAATAGTTCATTTTTATAGCTTCAAGAATTCTGCAAGCAAAGCATCTCTATGCACATGCTTGTGTTTGTAAGATATAACTTGATACAGGATGCTTCCATGTTAACGTGATGTCATTGTATCCTCCTCAGACCACTTTGCCAATGTTCAGGAATAAGCAGTTCTCTGTGAAGAGGAGATTCAGCGACTTCCTGGGCTTGTATGAGAAGCTATCGGAGAAGCACGCACAAAATGGATTCATCGTCCCCCCACCTCCTGAGAAGAGTTTGATAGGTGAGGTTGGTCAGTCGCTCTGCCAGCAACAACTCTGCAGACCTCTGCTCTCTGTTTTCAGTGCATCGTTGTAACTGAGGTGCCCTTGATACTGTGATCTTAACCTTTCCAAGGTTATTAACACTTAAAACATGCCAATGGAGTTTTAAAAGCATAACACTGCGCAACAAGAAAGCATCATCAGCCCACCTTGTCCTTGCGCGCCCTGTGCGTGTAATTGTTGGTTGCTCTTTGTTTTCCAGAGAGCGATAAACACACAAGGCATACCTGACTTCCTTCCTAATATTGCGTCTCTGATACTGGTGAAGTTTCACTGCCGGCTTCCGTCTGCAGTTCTCTACTACTATACTAAACCAATACTCCATGTGCCTCACTCAGCCTCTTGTAGCATTTCTGCCTTTGGGCTCTACACAGAATGTTGTGGCTTTCTATGGAGAGCAATGCCCTTCTGGACGCACAGTGTTCATGTGACCTGTGCTGCTGTCATAATGCCTTTCTGGCTCTTTGACTTGCTCTGCAAGCACTGTTGGAGTCAGTTGCGCACAGTGCTTGCAGAGGGGAGAGCAGTTTTCTTCACATGGGTGCTCAGGTGCTGCACTGAGGACATGTTTGTTCTATTAAAGCCACAGCGAGAGCAAGCTGAAGGTGCAGCACAGGTACAGCTGACCATATCGCTTCCTCCTTGTTCCAGGAATGACCAAAGTAAAAGTTGGGAAAGAAGATTCTTCCTCCACAGAATTCCTAGAAAAACGTCGAGCTGCCTTGGAGAGGTAATCACTCCATGCATGTAACTGTCTGCTGTAGTTGACCGTTGTCAAAGGCCACAGTAAGCTGTTCACTTGGCCTACTCTGCTATGTAAAACTCTTTACTGAGGGAAAACTGCCATATATGGAGTCAGTTCATTGGTCCCTCTAGTATTCTCTGAATGGCAGCAGCTCTCCCAATCCCCAAGCAGAGATCGCTCTGAGCCTTCTTAGCCATATTACTAGGTGGGGGGTGATGGAAGTTGCCACCCAAAATATCTGGAGGGCATCAGGTTGGGAAAGGAAGCCATAGAGCTTTAACCCTTCTCCTTTGTGTTGTCAGAGGAGCAAATATTGAAAGCTTTGGAAGAAGTGCCTGAAATAATTCATAATACAAAACGCAGCCTCCTTTTTGTTCTTGACTTCTGAGAAGAAATCCTCTGACTTCAACCTAATAAAGAAAGTATCTCCTTTGCTTTCAAGCTGATTTTAACAAGGCATGCTTTTTCTTAAAATTCCTCAGCGTCATCATCCTGTGAATTTCCATCAGTTATAAAACATTCTCTGTAACCATACCTTTACAAACAAACAAACAAACAAACCTCTTCTAGCATGATCCTACTAGCTGAAGTTAAATTCTGATAAAAACAGGGGCTGGCAAAGATAATTAAAATCGAAAGCAGGTTCAGGTATCTCTCATTGGATAGGGAAGTGAGAGAGGAAGCAGGCACCGTTCCAGTTCTTGTTCTGCTTTGTTACACTTTTGCTATCAGTGATGCAGACTGCAAAAGGGTCACCTTCCCTTAAGACATCACATGTTTTGCTCTATTACCTTTATTTAGGAGTGTGCCTCTCAAATGAGTTGGAGAGCAAACCTGCTAGCCAGCAGTTTTGCAGAGGCTGCACCCCATAGTCTTTCCCTGAATAAGTTACCTCTCTTGATGTTGATGGGAGTGGAGCTTGGCTTCTGAAATTCAGCTCCAAAATGTCACCCTTGCACATCTTGCCTGATGCAGTGCTTTCACCAGCATTGCTGCTCCCCCAGTCTCCTGTCTCCCCCACCAAGAGAAATCACACAGCTCGACTCCATCACCTGATTCTAAGCCCAGAATCCTGCTGCTTGCCGTCTAAAGAGCCGTTTTCAAGCTGAAACCGGCATCTTGCCCATCATGCCTACCTAAGCATCCCTATCATTCAAGTCTTCTTCTCCATTAACAGCTGCCACCACACATTCCACCCCCTCCTCCCTTGGTTGTGGATCCTGGCAAAATGCAAATTCCACACATTCCAATTGTCCTGAATGTTGTGATGTCAATGTGCATTCCCTGCCCCCTTTTTAAAAAATAAATGCTAAATGAAGGGAGCCTGGCCTCATACTTTCCTCTCCCACAGGTATCTTCAAAGAACGGTCAACCATCCAACCATGCTGCAGGACCCAGACGTCAGGGAATTCTTGGAAAAAGATGAGGTTGGTTTGCTGCCGTACCTGAGTGCACAACACTTGTCTGCAAAGTGTTTCTACACTTGGGGCCCGGTTTATTTATCTAACATGGTTTATTTGGTAAAACTCTTGAGGAATTCGTTTTGTAGATGTTCTCAGTCGGAACGAACTTCTACTCTCGGACACATTGGTGAGCTGCAGAGGAGGCAGAAAGGCACAAACCTCTTCTCACAGCTTCTCTGTCAAAACAGAGAAACCACTTGTGTGTTCTCCCTCTGGTCAGCTGCTCTTGGGCCACTCAGTCTTGCAGCAATTTAGTGAGCGACATGTGACACCTGATACAGATTGACTGGGACTTACTCCATGCCACTTCAGACTGTTCTTCCTGGAGTGGGGCTGAGGAGTTTCTGATGGCATAGGGATTGCTAGATGCGTAAACACTGAGGAGAGGTTTTTTGTGTTTTTTTTTAATAGTCTTGTGCTCCAGCCCTAAGCTCTTGAGGTCTCTTCCTTATGCCAGTGTTTCCCAACCGGTGTTCCGCGGCACACTGGTGTGCCGTGAGACCTTGCCTGGTGTGCCGTGGGAGGGAGGCGGGAGAGGCAAGGTCTCCCCCCGCCGCCCGGCATCGGAACGATGCCCCGATGCCGGGCGGTGGGGCGGGAACCTCTCCCCCCGCCGCCCGGCATCGGAACGATGCCCCGATGCCGGGCGGTGGGGCGGGAACCTCTCTCCCCGCCGCCCGGCATCAGAACGATGCCCCGATGCCGGGCGGTGGGGCGGGAACCTCGCACCCCGCCGCCGGGCATCGGAACGATGCCCCGATGCCGGGCGGTGGGGCAGGAACCTCTCCCCCCGCCGCCCGGCATCGGAACGATGCCCCGATGCCGGGCGGTGGGGCGGGAACCTCTCCCCCCATGCCGCCCGGCATCGGAACGATGCCCCGATGCCGGGCGGTGGGGCGGGAACCTCGCACCCCGCCGCCCGGCATCGGAACGATGCCCCGATGCCGGCCGGTGGGGCGGGAACCTCTCACCCCGCCGCCCGGCATCGGAACGATGCCCCGATGCCGGCCGGTGGGGCGGGAACCTCTCCCCCCGCCGCCAGGCATCGGAACGATGCCCCGATGCCGGGCGGTGGGGCGGGAACCTCTCCCCCCGCCGCCAGGCATCGGAACGATGCCCCGATGCCGGGCGGTGGGGCGGGAACCTCTCCCCCCGCCGCCCGGCATCGGAACGATGCCCCGATGCCGGGCGGTGGGGCGGGAACCTCGCACCCCGCCGCCCGGCATCGGAACGATGCCCCGATGCCGGGCGGTGGGGCGGGAACCTCGCACCCCGCCGCCGGGCATCGGAACGAGGTCCTGGACCTCTTCTAAAGGCAGGCGGGGGCAAAAGTCTTTGCTCCCCCCGCCTGCCTTCCCGGGACAGTGGAGACTTCTCCGCTGCCCTGGGCGATCTTAAAATGCTGGCGGGCGGGAGCGAAGCGTTCGCTGCCGACCCCCAGCATTTTAAAATCTCCTCGGGGGAGCGGAGACTTCGCTCCCGCCCGCCAGCATTTTAAAATCGCCCCGGGACAGCAGGGGCTTTTAAAATGCTGGCGGTTGGCAGCAAAGCCCTCCTGTCCCCGGAGCTTGCGGGGCGGGAGGTGGGAAGAAGGGCTTTTCTTCCCACTGCCAGCCTTCAGAACAGCCTTCTGAAGGCTGGCATTGGGAAGAAAAGCCCTTGTCCCTGTCCCCCCCAGCCTTCAGAAGAGGTCGGGGGACAGACTGTCCCCGGACCTGGTCTGAAGGCGGTTTCCCTAGGAACGCATTAATTGATTTTCAATGCATTCCTATGGGAAACCGTGCATTGCAAGACGAAAAACTCGCAAGACGAAGAGACTTGCGGAACGAATTAATTTCGTCTTGCGAGGCACCACTGTACTTTTTATATAGTCAATATAGGCACAGAGTTAAATTTTTTAACATTTTCTAATGGTGGTGTGCCTCGAGATTTTTTTTATGAAAGAAGTGTGCCTTTGCCCAAAAAAGGTTGGGAAACACTGCCTTATGCAAGCCTTGTGATTCTTTTTTGTCAGTATTCTTTGGGTGGTATTCAGCAAAGTTTACTTGGAGCAGAGCCATTGAAATGAATGGAGCTAACTTAGTTAACTTTCTCCTTTTGCAGTTGTGTAGGGCTAATATGGGATGCGGGTGGTGCTGTGGATTAAACCACAGAGCCTAGGGCTTGCTGATCAGAAGGTTGGTGGTTCGAATCCTACGACAGGGTGAGCTCCCGTTGCTTGGTCCCTGCTCCTGCCAACCTAGCAGTTTGAAAGCACATCAAAGTGCAAGTAGATAAATAGGTACCGCTCCGGCGGGAAGGTAAACGGCGTTTCTGCTCGTTGCTCTGGTTCGCCAGAAGCAGCTTGGTCATGCTGGCCACATGCTGTATGCTGGCTCCCTTGGCCAATAAAGCAAGATGAGCACCGCAACCCCAGAGTTGTCAGTGACTGGACCTAATGGTCAGGGGTCCCTTTACCTTTACTAGGGCTAATATTAGACACTTCAATGCATAGCATGGCCACAGTTTCTTCTCTTTGTTGCTTTCTGTAGTTGTAACCAACTTCTCAGCAAATAGGCTTAGTTTCAATCCTCTGGTTTCGTGCTGAGGCATCACGGCTTGTTTCTGCTTTCCTTGCTCACTGGTTCTGGTGTGAAATTAGGCTTTCCAGTCAATGTGTGGTTTTGTGGTGAATTCTCACCACAAAAGTTGCCTAGTTGTATCATGTTCTCCTTTTTTTAAAAAAGGAAAGCAAGCAAGTTCTAGTCGCTATACACAGTTCACAAATCATAAATAAGTACCCATATGTTCAGGGAACACTTGGAATGTGTTCTAGGAATGGGACTGTAACAATATCCCTCCCTTGCTTCCAAGTCATGGGCTTGTATTCCTAGCAGCTCCAGAAGCATGATTTATAATTAGGTCTACTGATTTTACTTGTTTCCCAAAGGCGTCTGGGCCACTTGGGGTTTACCTATATACCTGAAGGAGCGTCACTGCTCCATCACTCAGCCTGGACACTGAGGTCCAGCTCCAAGTGCCTTCTGGAAGTTCCATCAATGCAAGAAGCGAAGTTACAGGGAACCAGGCAGAGGGCCTTCTCAGTAGTGGCACCCACCCTATGGAACGCCCTCCCATCAGATGTCAAACAGATAAATAAATATACCACTTTTCATAGACATCTGAAGGCAGCCCTGTATTGGGAAGCTTTTAATGTCTTGTATATTTTGTGTTCTTTTTTACTCTGTTAGAAGCCACACAAAGTGGCTGGGTCAACCCAGTCAGATGGATGGGGTACAAGTAATTACTATTACTATTGTTGTTACTGGGTTGCATAGGTTGTTCACTGAGCAGCCTTATTGGAGGAGGATGCTAATCTTTAGCAGGCGATTGGATCAGATGAGGTCTTGATGCCTTCTTGTACTCTGAGAGGCCTCCTCAGCTTTTGGGCCCAGCTATCATGAAATTGGAAGAGAACAAGATTAGAACCTTATAAGATTTCAAGAGCTACTCCAGCGTCCAGCACAATATGACATGTTAGCAGCTGCACATTAAACCCCTCTTCCCACCTGGTGGTCCATCCCAGCTGACTAGTACATAGCATGGAAAGAAAACAGCAAGTGCGTCAGGCAGTCTCTTTCCAAAGCAGGGACCCAGTCCCAGGAGGCAGTTTCTATATGGGAAGAAATACCATTCACAACTGATGGGCCTCGGAGCTCCTTTTCTGTTTTACAAGAGGCTTTTCCTAGTGCAAAATAGAGGCTGATGCTTCCATTTTCTGAACTGTATGGAACTCGGGGGTATTTTCTGCCAAACGTTGCTGCCTGCCTCTGTTTGGAATATCTCTGGTACCCATTTATACTTCATGCTTCTTTCATGGCCTCTTAATATAAGACTTCAAGTAGCTCAGTTTGTCAGTGCTGTAGATCAGAGGTAGGCAACCTAAGGCCCGGGGGCCGGATGCGGCCCAATCGCCTTCTCAGTCCGGCCTGTGGACAGTCCAGGAATCAGCGTGTTTTTACATGAGTAGAATGTGTCCTTTTATTTGAAATGCATTTCTGGGTTATTTGTGGGGCCTGCCTGGTGTTTTTACATGAGTAGAATGTGTCCTTTTATTTAAAATGCATCTCTGGGTTATTTGTGGGGCATAGGAATTCATTCATTTCCCACCAAAAAAAATATACCGTATTTTTCGCTCTACAGGATGCAGTCTTTCCCCTCCAAAAATTGAGGGGAAATGTGTGTGTGCGTCCTATGGAGCGAATGCAGGCTCCTTGGCTTCAGCGATAGCAACGCTAAGCCTCCGAAGCGCAGAGGGAGTGCTCCCTCCACGCTCCAGAGGCTTCCCGTTGCTTTCGCTGAAGCCTGGAGAGCAAGAGGCGTTGGTGCGCACCGACCCCTCTCGCTCTCCAGGCATCAGGGATAGCCGCCTGAAGGCCTTCGGAGCGTAGCGCAAGTTCCCGCTGCGTTCTGGAGGCTTTAGGTTCCTTTCGCTGAAGCCAGGAAAGTCTTGCTCTCCTGGCTTCAGCAAAAGGAAGCCGAAGCCTGAGGAGCGTAGTGGGAACTTGCGCTGCGCTCGGAAGGCTTCAGGGATAGCCGCGTGCAACCCCTCTGGCAGGGAGAGGCTGCACGGGGCTAAAGAGGAAGCCAAAACAGTGAGCGGGATCCATCCCGCTCGCTGTCTTGGCTTGGCCTGTGACATACCCGTGCACAACCCCTCCGGAAAGAGAGGTTGCGCGCAGGCTGTATGCTGCTCTTTGGGGCTTGGGGGGAAAGATTTTTCCCCCTTTATTTCCCCCTCTAAAAACTAGGTGCATCCTATGGTCCAGTGTGCCCTATGGCGCAAAAAATACAATAATCCGGCCCTCCACAAGGTCTGAGGGACAGTGGACCGGCCCACGGCTGAAAAAGGTGGCTGACCCCTGCTGTAGATGATCAGGCTTTACTCTCCCTACAGTTGCCCCGAGCAGTTGGCACTCAGACCCTGAGTGGAGCTGGACTTCTGAAGATGTTCAACAGAGCTACTGATGCCGTCAGCAAAATGACCATCAAGATGAATGAGTCGGACATCGTAAGTTTTTAACAGCTGTCTGTTTGACATAAATGTATTTCTTTGGGGAGTGTTTGTGGAATTGAATACCTATCTCAGGGGTTGCCAACATGGCGGCTTCCAGATGTTGGCAGACCACAACTTGCACCATCCCTGAGTATACCATGCTAACTGGGGCTCATGGGAGTTTAACAGCATCCAGAGGGCACCATGCTGGTATTTCCAGGCCTAGCTGGATATCGCATTGTCTTCCCCTAAAATGAGACCTTGGTGGTTTTACCTCTTTTCAGTGGTTTGAAGAGAAGCTTCAGGAGGTGGAATGTGAGGAGCAGCGCCTGCGGAAGCTACATGCTGTTGTAGAACTGCTAGTTAATCACAGGAAAGGTAACGTCGCAATTCGCTGTCATGGACTGGTTGGGCGCAGGTGGGAAGTGGGAGAAACCAGTTGGGGAACCATCAAGCAGAGAAGGCTCAAAGCCCGGGGAGTGGTGGTGGGACAATAATGAGTGGTCAGAGGGAAGAAGACTGAGAAGAGGTAACAGGACGTGGTGAGCTTGAGAGTCTGTGGCAGAGAGCAGTCCAGAATCAGGCAGAAGCTGGAGCAGGGGAGGAGGGAGGCCAGGAGGCAGAGATGAGTCAGGCTCATGAAGAGTCACAGGTGTCTCCCCCTCCTGCTGCAACAAGCTTCCCCCCCATCTAGAACCAGAAGAGGCAGGAAAAGGGCAGAGGAGAGGTTGGATTCACACAGGCACAGTCTCCGATTGCTTGGGGGAAACCCTGGAGAGGAGATCACTTAGGCAGCTGTGAAGAGGTGGGGGCTTTCAGTCTCTGCAACTGATCCATAGGGCAAGATCTACCAGGGATGAGCTTCTGTACTCATGAGTCCTCCACCCAAGTTTGTGCAGATCATATTTTTGCTAATAAAGAGTTAACTCCAGCTTGCACGGTGTGATTATTTTGGGTTCGCTCCTGGCACCTGCTTTGTAAAGCTGAAAAACTATGCAAGCCTTCTATAGATCTCTGTGCAGCATCTTGAGCATGCTGCAAATCAGGGCTGGGCAACCTTTTTCAACCCAAACGTGCACATTTCCTTCTGGGCAACCTTCCAGGGGCTGCATGGCAGTGATGGGTAATAGCTACTGAAAGCAAAGAGCTTCCAGGGCCATGGGAGGCTGCCACGTGGCAAATAGCAACATGCAATTATTGGCATAACATGTGGCAAACTGTAATCCAGGTCCTTACTTTCTGTAGCATCTTCAGTCTCCAGCTGCAGCATATCCCAAAATACCAAACGGCAAGGTGCAGGCCAGTGGGTTGTGTAACCAATTGCTGCATCTCCAGCAGTGATCCTTGGCTGGCTTAGTTTCTCACGTTTCCTGCTGCGCTTAATGCTTTCTGTTCCACCCACCAGAACTGTCACTGAATACGGGTCAGTTTGCCAAGAGTTTAGCCATGCTGGGGAGTTCAGAGGACAACACCGCCATGTCCCGGGCGCTCTCCCAGCTGGCTGAGGTGGAAGAGAAGATTGAACAGCTGCACCAAGAACAGGCCAACAGTGACTTCTTCCTCCTGGCTGAGCTCCTGAGTGACTACATTCGCCTTCTTTCTGTTGTGAGGGTGAGAATGCCTTGGCAAGAAGCTGAAATGTGTTGATGTGTAATGCCTACGTTCCCAGTCATGGGCTTGAGAGCCCCAGGCCTTAAATTCAGAGGCCTTCTTGAGATACAAACAACAAGTCTGTGCTCTGAATAAACCCAGGTGTGTCACTGTAAACAAGTTAGAACCAGGCAGAGGGCCTTCTCGGTAGTGGCGCCTGCCCTGTGGAATGCCCTCCCATCAGATGTCAAAGAAATAAAAAACTATCTGACTTTTAGAAGACATTTGAAGGCAGCCCTGTTTAGGGAAGCTTTTAATGTTTGATTACATTTTTAATATGTTGGGAGCCACCCAAAGTGGCTGGGGAAACCCAGCCAGATGGGTGGGGTATAAATAAGTAATTATTGTTACTGTTAATTAATTAATTATCTGCTTTTGCAGTGCTACTGTTGTTGACTGGGCTGCTCAGCTACCTAATATTAGACAAGGGCATTTTAAATTGTCTCTAGCCATTCCCATGATCCCATCATTCAGATTCCAGAATAGCAATGAGTCTGTGGGTAATCAAAACAACAACACTCTGCTATTCTGGCGTTGATGACTGTAGAACACCCAGGTCTCATCCTGCTGTTCCACTGTCCACAACATGTGTTGGAGGTGGAGGGAGGTACCAATTTTTATTTTTATTTTTCAAATTTATAACAAAACAGTGCCAAATTAAAACTAATAATCATCATCAACCTTTATTACGGCCCAGAGACCCAACAAAAACAATTTTTTTTCCAAAAACTGGCTTCCCATTCTCTCAGATATTTCTATTATTTCCCCTTTTAAATGCTGCTTATTTTCCAGATTTATCTCTAATTAACATCCTTTTTTTTTTAGCAAATTTCTCAACCATCAGCTGTCCCATTACTGACTCCTGCATATAGGTATATTAGATAACAACAAGTGAGGTTATAGTAATTTAAATCTTTCATTTTTCTTTCTAAGTTTCATGTAACTGCATTTTCTTATCCCTGAAAGTTACTGTCCTCTGCCTGCTTGCGCAGTTATTCCCACAGAAACTCTTCTTTTCCATCTTAATTTATATGCAAACTCAATTCTTTCCTTTTCAACGTGTTTTCATTTGGGTTACCAGCCTCCCAAGGCCATTTCTTACATTCCACTGAAGATGCAGCATTTACAGCCGGCCATTGTCTCAGAAGTGTACAATGCACTGGAGGGTCTTTTGATGCTCTGATTTAACCCGTTGTTGTGTGTGGTGTTCCCTGATGGAGGAGAGACTCGTTCTGAAGGTGTGCCCTTCCCTGCCAACAGGGTGCCTTTGACCAGCGGATGAAGACCTGGCAACGCTGGCAGGATGCCCAGATCATGCTGCAGAAGAAACGAGAAACAGAGGCTCGGCTGCTGTGGGCCAACAAACCCGACAAGCTTCAGCAAGCCAAAGAGGAGATCTCAGAGGTGAGACACCCAAACCTGACAGGTCTCCTCTCTTCATCCCTGCTGGTGTGTGTCTCCCTATCCTAATAAGCCCTGAGGAACTCAGAAGGGTTATTTGAACCAAATCTTCATCTGTAAGCAAGGAGAGGCAGCATGGTTCTTTCTGAGATGAGCCACTCCAGTTAGTGGGGAAACCCGATGGTTTTAACAAAAGCCTTATCTTTATATATCTGCTTACATGTCTGTTCTAGGGTGTTGTATAGTGGCAGGTTGTGTGTAATGAAGATGTACACACACACTTCTGCATCATGACAATCTGTCCTTTTCACATTTCTGCAGTGGGAATCTCGTGTGACGCAATATGAGCGAGACTTTGAACGGATATCTGCAGTTCTCCGGAAGGAGGTGTTGCGGTTTGAGGTATAGAACTTGCATTAAGCGCATTGGAACCCCTTTAACTTGACAGTATAACACGGCGCTGGCAGACCAGGGAACTGGTTTCCTACCACTCTGAACTGAGATATTGCTGGGTGGGGGAAGTTGAAAGGTCTCATAACTAGGTTTGACTTGGATGCTGCTTTCATTGCCCTTAATTTGGTAAACTTTGCCCTAAAGCAGATACACAGTGGTTGGTAGTCTCTGTGTCAAGGAAAGCTAAAGATTTGGATATGACTGAATGCTTTAACATGGAGGTTTCAGTTTCCATTGCAAAGCAGCTCCAAGAAATGCTGGTCAGTTTTCCTGTGATAGCTTGTGAGACTGGGCTGCAGGTATTTAGGTGGCTTCAGAATCTAGCGTGAAACAGACCTGTTGGCTTGATTTTGCTGGGCAAAACTGCAACAGGAGTGGGCAGCAGCTAGGTCTGAATCTATTGTTGGATCTTTTGGTGATTCTGCAGTAGATAAGCCAAGGTTTCTGGTTTAAGTTTAGCAGGAGCAACAGCAAAAAGCCTTTTTTCTAGATTGGGCTGTTTTAAAAGAACAGCACTGCTTTGGGGAGAAGCTGGGGTAGATGCTGCAATTTAAGTTCTGAGCTTCAGTAAAAAGGTAAAGGGACCCCTGACCATTAGGTCCAGTCGCAGATGACTCTAGGGTTGCGGAGTTTATCTCACTTTATTGGCCGAGGGAGCCAGCATACAGCTTCTGGGTCATGTAGCCAGCATGACTAAGCCCTTCTGGCAAACCAGAGCAGCACACGGAAATGCCGTTTACCTTCCCACTGGAGCGGTACTTATTTATCTGCTTGCACTTAGACGTGCTTTCGAACTGCTAGGTTGGCAGGAGCAGGGACCAAGCAACGGGAGCTCACCCTGTCACAGGGATTTGAACCACCTACCTTCTGATCAGCCCTAGGCTCTGCGGTTTAACCCATAGCGCCACCCGTGTCCCTGGTTCTGAGCCTTTGGTGCAAGGTTCTGGTTAGAAATAAGGTAGATCTGCAAACCGTATGTCCGCCTGTTCCTGCTGCTCAAAACAGTCATCACTGTTCTGTTACAGGAAGATAATTTCTGTGGCATCTTGGGGGTTGATTGGTTTTGTGGCATCAATAGGCAAAGCTTGTTTTTTGTGTGTTGTTGTTTAATTGGGCATGCGGCTGTTTACGAAGCAGGATGCCTTCAGTATCAAGCCGAATCCTAGTGCCTGATGTCTCATAAGAGACTTGCTACAACCTCTTGTTGGGATGGTTAAGTCTTCATTATTATTATTCTTTTACATTCTTTGTCTACAGAAAGAGAAAACAAAAGATTTCAAAACTCATGTGACCAAATACCTGGAGACGCTGTTACATTCGCAGCAACAGGTGAGGGAGCAATCAGCCATGTACATCTTCCCTTGCCTTTCATCATTTGCCGGCTATTTATCCCAGGAGACACCTTGCAGAACAACGCAACCCAGTGAAATGCTCATCTGTCTCGTTAGAGTTGCCCTGCTTTTGCTCCTATCCAGTGCATAATGCAAGTGGGATCCCATATGAGAACGAAATCCAGTGGACCAAAAGTATAGCTGCCCTGTGGCCCTTCAATACAGACTCTCTCCAGTGCATTACACAAGGCAGAGCATAGCTGTATGTTCTTGCCTAAAGAAAGATGCCCCAGCAGCTTGCAGGGCCATGTTGATTACCCACATAAAAAGAATTAAGGAAGGGAACAAAGCCTTCAGTGGGTGGTAAAAGGGGGTGGCGTTACCAGATACTTTTAGATGAGCAGCCTGTGTTTTCCTTTGCTGACATTTCCTCCTCTTTCTTGTGTCCTGTGCAGTTTGTGAAGTACTGGGATGCATTCCTACCGGAGGCAAAGGCCATCTCCTAACCAGGCCAAGCAAACTCATGCAACCTGGACTGATTCTGCCTTTACTACATTATACCTCTTGGCCTTTCAGATGGATCCTGCAGAGCTGATAGACTCCACAAGCAAAGCAGCAGTTTCCCCAGCTAGTAACTCTTCTTCTAACTGTATATTTTTTCATTTAGGTTCATATATATATACACACACAAACACACACACACATATATATATTTTCCTATTGAAGAGACTAGTCCCCTGCTTTAACAAGCCAAGACCCGCTGTAGGGAGCGGAGAATGGGCAGGGGTTATTGTGTATTTTTTGGACTTTGGTATTGGGCCCAGGAATGCTTCCTGTGACTCCTGCGGTGCCATGACGACTATGTAATAAAACTTAAAATCAGGGCTAATCTGTTTCTTATTTCTGCATTGTGGTAGCTCCTGGCAAGGAGGTGCAATGGAACAAATGTTACTATCGACTGAATAGCTGTGTTCTGGGGAAAGCAGTCATCTGCCAGAATCTGCCTGTCGCTTGGTGCCACAAGCAAAGCCCTGGCATTCTGCAGCAGGAGCTGGCAGGAGCCTTCAAATGACTCGTGCTTCGTTGATGGTGTGTGTGAATTGTGAATATTCAGCCTTACGTACTTTTCAGTCTACCTACACTTTCCCCTTTTCTCTGTATCCACCAGCCTCATTTTATCCCAGGTTGCAAACTCTCCAAACCTTGCATGCACTTCTAGCGCAAGAGCTGCTTCTGCCTGAGCAGCTTGTTTTGAGAGGCTCACTGTTTCAATCAATCCTGGTGCTTTGGGGAAGAGCCATAGCTCAGTGACAAAACAGATGCCTTGCGTGCAGATGGTCCCCTGGTTCCATCCCCAGTAACATCTCTGGGTAAGGCTGGGAAGGTCCTCTTTGGAGACATTACTGAGCTAGATTAACCCTATGGTCTTGACTCTGTTTGAATGCAGCTTCCTAGATTCCCTTGATTTGCAGGTGGAGAAGAGAAGATTGCTGGCCAGTCTCTCATCATCCTTGGAAAAACCTGATTTAAATACTAGCAGCCAAACATTGTCTGGTGCTTGCTAATATTCTAGTGTGTAGTTTTTTGTTAAGCCGAAAACACTTGATTTCTTGCCTGCTCAGAGTCCTTGCTTTGATTTTTGTTCTCCCCCACTCTGAGACATTGGTGCTAAAGATTCAAAATTAGCTTGAGCACAACCATGCCCTTAAAAGCCTTGTATGCATTTTTATCTGCCTTCTGCTTTCAGTTCTAATAAGCTGGGGCTAGAAGTCTCTGCAAACTAAATACCAACTGATATTAAAGAGGAACCTGAAAGTCCTTTGTTTCTATGCTATCCCATTAAATCTGTATCTGAAAAGATTCCCTGTTCCTTGCTCTTCCACGTAACCTGCAGAGCAGCAGTGGGTACTTCATCCCTTTTGCGAATATATATTTCTGTTTTGTTCTTGTTGGCATAGACTCAGATTGGGGAAGTGGGTTATAAATCCCACAGACGTTCTGTGGACTCAGCACAAGGAAGTATGAGGTAGTGTCACTTAAGCCAAAACGATGGGTTTACCGGGGGGTAGGGGAAAACTGTATTGAGCCCCCAAGGTATTTGTTCCAGACTCCTATACCTGAGAGAGGAGAAACTGGAGCAAGAGTTACCCAGAAGTCCTTCTGTTCATTCAGCCACTGACTATCAGTTCCATTCGCAGGCTGTGCAATGTATGGCAAACTGATAAACTGGGTGGTGCCCCTGTACCTACAGGGCGTGGAAAAACAACCACAGATGCCACTGAGCACACTTGCCCTAGTATGTTGTATTTGGGTTGGTTAGCCATGAAGTGTAGTCCTAAATTGGCAGCCTGTCTCAGGGAACCTGTGCTGCTCCAGATGTTGTTAAACTATAATGTCCATCATCCCTAGACCCTGACCATTAGCTATCCTGGCGGGGGCCACATGGTTTCTACCCCAGTGCACAAGAAAGACAGGATACAGGTGTTTAGGGAAGCGTTTAATGTTTGATGTATTACTGTATTTTAACATTTGGTTGGAAGCCGCCCAGGGTGGCTGGGGAAGCCTAGCCAGATGGGCGGGGTATAAATAATAAATTATTATTATTGGTGAGCTGAGCAGATGTGAGGTCAGGAGGAAACAGAACTTTGCCCATGATAAATTGATGTCTTTAGGGAGCTGAAACACTCCTTGTTTTGTAACTGGCAGTGACTCTCCAAGGTCTTGCCAGACAGAAGCATTTCCTATTGCTCTGTCATCTAATCTGGAGATGCCAAGGCCAGCTTGGGGAGAGGGGTCTCCTCCACCATATAAATATCATTGTTGACTTTATAACTAGTCTATACCATTGGCTCTTGTAGTAAATATTTAAAAGAGGGGAAGTTAAAACAATCCAACCGCTGAGTAACTTCTTATCTGTGAAATACCTGAGTATTCAACTGGAAGTCTATAATACATCCCCAATCTTGAGAGAAGATAACAAAGATTAAAGCTCACTCATTTCAAGTGCCAGGAATCTGAATCACACACTGGCAAGCAACTAGAGGCTCATTCATGCTGTTGCTTAGCATGGCTAAGTAAGCTTTCTGTCATTCCATTAATTATCCGCGGTCCCTACTATATTCTCTCCCGATTGCAGCTTTCCTACACTGTCCCCTCCCTAGCCATTACTATTATTATTATTATTATTATTATTATTATTATTATTATTATTATTTTATTATTATTAAAATTTGTATACTGTGCTATACCTGCAAGATCTCGGGGCAGTTGCAACATACAATCACAATATTAAAAACACAAAATAGACAATAAAAACAAAAACAACCCAATAACCCTCCCCTCCCCAACACATTTTAAAAGAGAATTGGATGTCAATCAACCAAAGAACTGGTTAATGAGGAACTTTGACCCCGATGCCTGGCGCCTAAAAAAGTTTAATGAAGGCGCCAGGCAAATCTCCCTGGGGGGAGAGCATTCCTCAAAGGGAGAGGAAAAGGCCCATTCTCAAGTTGTCACCCTCCAGATCTCTCCTGGAGGAAGAAATATAATAATCTTTTAATACCCCCCCCCATTTTCCCCTAATATTTCTTGATCATTTAATAAGTTCTCATTTAATCTCCATCTCATTGGGAAATTTTGCCCTGTTCTTAATTCCACAATAATAGAGTTGTGATCTGATAACGTTCCGGGTAAAAATTCTACCTTCTTTATCTTAATGTACAAATCTCTAGAAAGCCATGCAGAGTCAATTCTGCTCGCAGAATGATCCGCGCTAGAAGAAAATGTGAATGGTGGAGGAAGAAAAGGGAGCGGGTAAGAGGAAAGTCGGATAGAGGAAAGTTTGGGAAGGAGGAGGGGAGCGGACAAGAGAGAAGTTTGCTCTCCACTTTACGCGCAGCGCGCACGAACCCTCCGAAGCGGCGGCGCTTGGGAACTGCGCGGCTGGAGCGCGCAAAGGCGGCGTGACCCGACGGGGCGGATCTCCTCCGCAGAGGGCGGAGCGGTTTCAACAAGCCCTGAATGAGTCCGCGGGGGCGGCTAGTCTCGGCTCCGAGGAGGCGGCATGCAGCTGCAGGTCGCGGTGCCCTCGGTGGGGCTGCAGCTGTCCGAGGGCGACCAGAGCCCGGAAAAGGCGCGCACGGTGAGTGGCGGCGGCGGCGGCGGCCCGTCGGGTTGCTCCCGGAGCGGGGCTTGGGCTCTTTTGCAGCCGCGGGGCCGGGAGGGAGAGCCCGTCCGCCGGTGCCTCTGGCGGGCTGGAGGGGAGAGCGAAGGCAGCGGGTGCCGTCGGGGCCCGAGGCCAGCCTGCAAGCGCCTTTGGCAGGGAGAAAGGGGGCGCTGAACTTGCTGGTGGGGCTTTGCAGAGGCCGGGCGAGCGAGGGAGGGGGTCCTTTGCGGCGTCCACCAAGGGAAATGAAGGAAGGAGCCCGACACGTGTAGCCTGGGGACCCTTCAGAAGTGAGAAGGCGCGCCAACAGTCTGCTTCTGGCGTCTCCAAGGGACGCGAGACGCGATTGTAATTCTTCCAACACCGCCGCCTTTTTGAGTCTGGTGAAAAAGAAGAAAGCTGGAAGAAGAGACGCTCGGAGGAAGGACGGACCTGGAGACTCCCTTTAGCGATTGAACGACTTGAGTCTGTGTCCTGTGTCCCCCAACAAGCGCGCACCCCACCGCTCAGAAAGGGACCGGGTTTATTACACCTTCTGTGGACCAGAGATGTGGGAGATGGCAGGTATAGATAGAAAGAAAAATGTTAGCTGTGAGGTCGGAGAAGAATGAAATATAGACCCTGATAATTGTGCCTAAGGTTAAAAGTGTCCCAAACAAGTACAGTTCCCCCATCACATGGCAGAGTTGGTGAGACCACCAGCCTCCTGGCAGAGCCGTAGCTAGGGGGGGGGGTAGCCAGGTTTTTTGCCCCAGGTGAAGCCTCCAGCAAGGCGCTATTGAGGCTCCCAGTCCCCCCCCTCTCTGTGTGTGTGTGTGTGTGTGTGTGTGTGTGTGTGTGTGTGTGTACACAAATGCACATGGGGGAGCATGAAATTGGGTCTTTGACCTGGGTGAAATAAAGTCTAGTTTTGCCTCTGCCTCCTGGCACTGATGAGCTAATGAACAACTGCAGTGCGATTAAAAAAAAACCTTATCTCAATTCAAGGCCACAGGTGATAGAACCAAATTTCAAAATACTTCCTTCTCTGGGAAGAAAGTGCACACTATGGAAAGCACTTGATTAAATATATCCTTCTTGTTTCACTGTTTAAGCGGAGTTCCCATTGGCATCATCAGGCAGCAGTTTCTTATAAGATGGGAATCCTGTCACATACACAAACACACACCAGAAGTTGTTTGACTACAATTCCCATCATCGCTGATGCAGACCATGCTGGCTGGGCCTGATGGAGTCAGTCTCACAACATCTAGAGGGCCACAGGTTCTGTGTTCCTCTAAGAAGGCTTCCAAAAATGGGATAGCTGGAAACACATTCATTCCATGACGTTTCTCAGTGTCTCTGTTGTGTTAAAAGATAAGAGCTGGCATGGGAAGCCTGTCGGCCTCTAGATAATTATGGAGTCCATCAATATCTGGAGAACCAGCCTTTTCCTACCCCTGACTTAAAGTAATGTTTATGCTGCTTGAAAGTATACCGGTTGAGACAATAATACACAGAATACGGGAATAATGTGTTTTATTAAAATGATGCATATTGTTCCAGTAACCTGCCCCCCCCCCCATGTTTGGGGGGAGGGAACAGCCACTCCTCACACTGTTGCCACAATAACACACACACAAACACACACCTACCCTGTAGGAATGGGCAGAATGGCAGTTGTCGTGCCTCTGCTCCTTGCAGAACCAGAAGAAACTAGGAGGTTGCTAAGATCTGTAAGGCAAGATCTACTTCACTCACATTCACACACTTTTAAAAAAACCCTTCCAGCCACAAGAAGCCAGAAGTAACTGCCGCCAGTACATTTTGGCACCTGAGGCAGACCCCAAAATTGCACCTCCCCTTCCCGCCAGGAAAGAAGAGGTGCAGCAAGACCTACATCCAGAACGAGGGGGGCAGAGGAAGATTGGCACTGGAATCCGCTGCCCCAGTGGATCCCTTTGCCTGAGTCAGTCACCTCATCTTGCCTCATGGTTGGGCCGGCCTTGAGTGCAGTACTTAGAGATGACAGATTCTCATGTGGCACCACTGTAGGTATTCTTGGGTACTGGGGGTGGGAAACTAGTTAACCCGAGAGTGGGGTGGGGGTCGGTATGGGGTAGTGGTTAGAGCATCGGATTAGGACTTGGGAGATCCCAACTCGGCCACGGAGCTCACAAGACAACCTTGAGCCGGTCACAGTCTCTCCATCTGAAATACCACACAGGGTGGTTAAAAAATGAAGAGACAGGAGAACCATATACAGTGGTACCTTGGGTTCCAGACACTTCAGGTTACAGACTCCGCTAACCCAGAAATAGTACCTCGGGTTAAGAACTTTGCTTCAGGATGAGAACAAAAATCGTGGAGCAGCAGCAGGAGGTCCCATTAGCAAAGGTGGTGCTTCAGGTTAAGAGCAGTTTCAGGTTAAGAACGGACGTCCAGAACGAATTACGGTAAGTTCTTAACCCGAGGTACCACTATACACCACTTTGAGCTCCTTAGAAGAAAGGTGGGGGCATACATCTAATAATCAGGGCCGTCCCTCCCACAAAGCAAGGTGAGGCGACTGCCTCTGGTGGCAGGATCCACAAGTGCAGCAGAACCCAGTAGAGATCTTTATTCCCCACTCGTTCATGATGTAGATCTTCACTCACCCCTTCTTTCCTGGTGGGGAGGTATGCCTCGGGTGCTAAAAGGTCTTGGGATGGTCCTGGTAATAATAAATAAATAAACTCTATTGTGTGGCTATAGAATGACTTGGGCCTTTGGATTCCTCTAGGCCAGTATGATAGACTTTGACTGGCAGCAGAGTTTTTTCCAGCGTCTTGGACAGAGGTGATCCCTTGCCCTAGAATCTAAGATCCTTTTAAACTGGAGGCAGAAGAAGAGCCTGTTGGATCAATTCAATGGCCCATCTAGTCCAGCATACTGTTTTCGCATGAACTGGAGTAATCCTCTTTTAAAACCTTCCAAATTGTTGCCCATCACTGCCTCCTGTGGCAATGAATTCCATGGTCTAACTGTGCATTGCATGAATAAGTCCTTTCTTCTTCTTTTGCCAATTAATTTTTATTAACATTCCAAATTGTTAACAAATTAACAACAAATTAATTCAATTTAAAAGTTGACTTTCCACCCCACCCTTCCAAGATGCTTCTTTCCCCTCTCTCCTTTGCTGCTAACGATAAAACACTTTATCTTAATTTGGCATCCTTTTGCATCGATTCTCTATTTCCATTGACTGTTTATGTTCAATTCCTGCTTAGGCTTTTATTTACTCTTTTGCCAGCTAATCGAAAAGAGTTAATCTTTTATCAAGCCATGTAAATCATTCATCATAATTTTAAATCACATGTCCTCCAATACGACATTCATCATGGCTTTATTTTATCCATCCTGAATCTTCCAACATTCAGCTTCACTTGAATGCCCATGAGTTCTAGGGTCTAGAGATGTGAAGGTTTCAACCTGGGATTTTCTGTGTCCCAAAGCATGTGCTATGGGAAATCTGAGAAGCCCACATAGATCAGATTTCTGTCGTGCATCTAGCAGTTCTAATGCCAAGAAGCCCAAGCCAAATTAAGAGCAGACACTTAAGACAGGATTCTGGTAAATTGGGACATCAGCTGTGGAATGACCAGCCTTGTTTTCATGGAGGGAAGTGAACTTAGAGTGGCCTGTCTCCAGCGCACACTGAGCGAAGCATCAACATCAGGCATGGCATCTCTTGGGCACAGAGTTCCCCGGTTTCCTTATTGGTTGGCAATTCTCTCTGTTTAGTTAAGCTGGGTGTGGTGACCATGGTTCTGTATTCCAGCTGGAAGGAGCTTACTTTGCTTGTGCCTTTATGGGGAAACTATGATTGGAACATAAAATGCCTTATGTGGCAGGATATTTTTGGCCCTAGGAACCTAAGAAACCACCTACCAGCCGTTTGTCCTTCCAGCTCAGGCAGCAACTGTCTGAGTCGGAGGTCTCTTCTAGCCCTACGGAGAGACGCTACGTGGAACTGAACATGGGGGAGCTGAACATGTCGGATTCTATCACCCATCCTTGACTTTTCACTAATGAATTCGATTTTTTCCTTTTTAAAAAGCAAGCTTCTAGACCTCATGGAAAGCAATGATAGGCTTGAAGGCACGTGATCGGGACCTCGTGCATTTTCAGGAAGCAGAGGAGGAGTGACGCAGCGATCCCACTGGTCAGAGGGTTAGACTTCAGTGCCCTGCATCGCTTCTTTCCTCCCCAGCCCTATTCCACGGTTGTGGGAAGGAAAGAGAATAAAGGATATGCATGCATATTGGTTTAAAGTAGATCACAATGTGATTTTCTAGTTGCCAAGTGCTCCCACTGCTGGCACAGCAGGGCTCTTGTATGTGTGCCTAGATGAGGAAGAGAAAGCAGCGTATACTAAAAATAGCAGTGTGTACACACACACACACACACACACACACAACCTGCTGCTGCCACTACACAAACTTTCTGTGAGTAGACTGCTTTTGACATTTTGGGGGTGCTCCAATTCTTTTTCCCCCGTTGTCTTTTCCTTATTTCATTTTTAGTTCATATACAGTACCATCTTTTTCCATTGTTGACCCCAAGACAGTTTGCAGCCCAAGGTGAGGACTGTAGCATGTGCTTCCTCCCCCCCCCCCCCAGATATTTGGATCTGCTGCACAGAGGAGGGTCTGTTGCTGCAGCTGCAATTCATGGTGAACAGAAGTGAGTGTTGGATGTGTGAATAGTTGCTTCAGCCGGGTAAACTGAGGCCTGGGCCCAGGGACTTTGGTTTGTTTCCCCGCCAAGGAGCTGGCCCGTTTGGTCTCCTTTTCTCTCTCCTGAACGACTAAGTACACAAAACCTGTGTGGCACCTCTGCTACATCTCTGGAGCATCTGGGCACAAACCCTTCAAGAGGAGATATGTGCTGCATTGCAATCTGTGCTTTGCTGGAGTTGTCCGAAGTGTATTCGCCGCACTTCAACTGCACACAATCCTCAGGCCCGACACGGAGTCTTCTGCCGGGTGTTCTTTTATGCAGAGCCCAGTTTATTCAGTATCCCTGCCCCTGCCCCCCTGCTCCCATTTGGCACTTTTGGGAAGCGAAGCCAAAGGCTGATTTCAAAGAGGCTTTTGTCAAGCGGTGTTTGCTTTGGGGAGAGACTGGACTGCGGTGCATTGTGGGGGAAGAAAGCAAGATGACCGCCCTGCTACTGCAGAGAGTTAAGGCAGATCTCATCTGTTCAGCAGCAGCAGAGCTGTTTTGTGGTGTGGGTGGGGCACGTCCGGGTGAAACTGACGAGCTTGTGCCTAACCTTTCAGGTGTTCAAGGTGGAGATCCTGTGGAACGGGAGGAAACATTGCATTGAGAAGCGCTACAGCGAGTTCCATGCCCTCCATAAAAGGGTAAGGTGGGTGCATGAGAGTCGGGGGGGTGGCGAGCTTGTTGGCCCTGCTGGGTGTCATTGGACTACAAATCCCATCATCCTCGACAACTGCCCATGCCGGCTGGGACTGATGGGTGTTGGAGTCCCACCCACTAAAGAAGAATGGAGAAGTAAGGGGATGGATTGTGCAGAACTGGCAAAGTACGTTACGCTAAAATAAGAAAATAAGGTTTTATGGAAGAATGCAAACCCTTTTCGGATTACAGTGGTACCTCTGATTATGTACTTGATTTGTTCCAGAGGTCCATTCTTAACCTGAAACTGTTCTTAACCTGAAGCACCACTTTAGCTAATGGGGCCTCCTGCTGCTGCCGTGCCGCCGGAGCATGATTTCTGTTCTCACCCTGAAGCAAAGTTCTTTACCCGAGGTACTATTTCTGGGTTAGCGGAGTCTGTAACCTGAAGCGTCTGTAACCTGAAGCGTATGTAACCCGAGGTACCACTGTACTTAACCTGAGGTACCACTGTACATGTAACTGTGAACCTGAAATACAGCTTAGCTTTTCGGTTTCCTGGAGTGTCACATTAACTTTTGCTGCTTTGGGCATATGTCTCTGCTCAAGGGAAGTGCAAGAACCCTCGGCTTCCATGTTGTGTCTGTTTGTTTTTGGAGGGGGGATGGAGGAGTTGAAGAAGGGTGGCCCCATATTACTGCCTATGGCCATAGACACTGCACACACCACACATTTAAAGCACACACACTCTAAAAAGAATCCTGGGAACTGTAGTTTTTTCCTCAGTCCCCAACACCCTTAAACTACAGCTCCCAGGAGTGGGTATACGGTTAAATACACGGTTTTACCAGCCATAGTATCTGTGAGCAAGATTAGAGGGGAATGTAGAAAGGGAAGCCCTGTTTGACTGTTGCTTTCAACAGTGTGTGGCAGGAAATTTCCCACTGCTATCTCTCTTTTTTAAGTTAATTTAGGCACTGTTCATTGGGTGTGCTAAGCTAATGCAAGGAAAGTCTTGCTCAATCACCATGCCTTCCTTGCAAGTGTTCTGATGAAAATAACATGCAAATAAATCTTTGAATTTGCTTGAGTACCATATTTGTGCCATCTTCAGGATGCTCTGCTGAATTCTCTCCCTCCCCCGCCAGTCAATACCTCAGTCCAAATACTTTTAGGGTGGGTGTGGAGGGAGACTTAAATATATATATATATATTTATAAAGTAAAATGAATGCAGTGTGGTTTTTCGCTTACTGAGTATGAGTCAAATAAACATGCCAGATCATATACCCATGGGTTTTGGGCAGTGGCAGCAAACTGGTATCCCTCCAGATGTTGTTGGAGTCCAGATGTTGTTGGACTTTCAGGCCAGCAACATCTGGAGGGCAGGTACCATGTTTCAAATGCCTGCCCTTGCTTTCGGGGCAATGGATTTTTCCTTCTGGGCATTGGATAATTCTATATTCCATATTTTCTGTAAAGCCCACATTGCAGGTCTTGACCCAAGACTTCCAGACTTCCAATTGGGGCTGACCCAGACTGCTTGCTACCTTGATGCAGAGGACAAGATGGTTCTCCCTCTATCCATGCCCTGTTAGGGTGGGGGACTGTTTGGGCCCCAACAGGCCAGATCCTTACCTCCGCAAAACCCACTGCCTAACTTGGACAGGTGTGCAATCCACCCATCTGTCAGAGTTGACCCATGTGGGAAAGGATCTGCTTTGCCAACACATTTCCTGCAGGAAATGCACTGGCAAAGCACTGCCTGGAAGGACTGAGTTCTACTCACCAGCCGATGAACAGAGGGTTTGATCCTGCTCTCTGCTTAGGTCTGCTTCGCCGGCATGTTCCCAACAGGGAACAAAATGACAAAGCGGTATCCAGCAGGATTGCTATCGCCCAGTGACGTTAGCTGATTGGCAGATGGGCGTGGTTTGGGGAAGCAGTTTTGTGGGCTGAATTTGACCCCTGGTGGGACGAGATTGCCCCATAGGCCATAAGTTTCCAACACCCGATGCACAGAAATGGACCCTGCTGGCAGCTGAGCCTGAATTCAACACTCTCAGCGGAGAGCTGGCTAGTTCTGGGGTCGTAGGACAGAGCACCTCTTCTCCCAGCGCCTCTCTGACATTCAGCATCCACTGCCGGAAGCAGCGGCTTCCCTCTGCCTAACAGTAGGACCAGCCGTGGGTCTGGTGGATCTTGGAGCTCCTTTGATGTCCACACAGCTTCTCTGCTCTCTCCCAACCCCCACAGATCAAGAAGAGATGCAGAGTCCCAGACTTCCCACCCAGGCGTGTCCCCAACTGGATGACGAAAGTCCTGGAGCAGCGGCGGCAGGGCCTGGAAGCTTACCTCCAGGTAAGGATATGAGGCTGGCAGCCAAGTTGAAAACAGCCTCCCTTCCTCCCCAGCCTGCTCTCACTGATCTTGGTTCATCCGTCTCCTGCAGGGCATCTTGCTATGCAATACAGAGCTTCCCAAGGAACTTCTGGACTTCCTGAAACTCTGGCAGTTTGAGCAGGAGCACAAGGCAGATCTTGGGTGAGTGTTTGGGTGAGCCGGGGGGGGGGGAGAGATTGAGCAGGAGCAACACTTTCCCCCTTTGTGCCACTGTCTGGCGCAGGTGGGGAGAACCTTTGGCCCTCCAGATGTTTCTCCAAACCCCTCCGTAATCCAAACACCATGATGAGAATGCCAGGGCCTCCATATCAGCCCTGAATTACCGGCACGGCTGGGGTCCGGTCATGTGGGAGTCAGCCATTTCCCACCGCCGCAAACAGGAAGCTCCTGGCCGTCCAGATGTTTCTCAACTGCAATCCCATCTGCTACAGCCAGTGGGTTGTCAGGGCCCAGGGCAAGGCAGGTATTGCGCCCCCCAAACCAATGGTTCCTGCCAGGGCCAGGTGGCAATGGGGGTGGGGAAGGGTCTTACCAGCTGGGAGAGAGAATCTGTGCCAGCGGTCACTTATTTTATTTTTTATTTAATGAAAAATTTACATGGCTTGATTTAAAACAAAACACACCCTCCAAGCAGTTTTTCTTTTGAAATTTTGCATGCTCCCCAAAAGTTTGTGCAACAACCCCTCTGCCCCCCATGCTATGCCACTGGCTTCAGCAAGTGTGCCCAGGGGCAAGGGGGAGTAGGAATTGTGGTTCATTAACACCTGGAGGGCTGAAGGCTCCCTATACCTGTTAGAACTCGACAGCAGCATAGTAGTTTGAGACTGACTGTAGTTTTGTGATTCTTCTTTCTTCTTTACAAAAAGCGCGGGGTATCTCACAATAACAGAATCTGATGCAATGCAAAATATATTGCCCTGATTTTCTTTCTTCATTGTAAGTTATACGTACTGTGCTTTTCTCAAACATCCCTTTCCCTGCAAAATCCAGTGTGGCAGGTAAACTCTTGTTAGAGAGGGATGGGTAGCTGGTCTCTTTTTGACATTGTCCAGGCGCTTTCCTCCCGAAGGAGCTGCAGTCAAAACGCCAACTCACACACACTGCCCTTGTGTTGATTTACAGACTTTTTGGGGCCTGGGCAATTGACAGCTAAGGCCACATCTGCACTGCACATTTAAAGCACTTGTATTCCACCTTGACAGTAAAAGAATCTTGAGAACTGTAGTTTGTTAAGGGCACGGAGAGATATCAGGGGACTCTCATTTCTCCTCGCAAAGCTAAAATTCCCAGAGATCTCCAGGGAAGTGGGATTGATTGTTAAACCACTTGTGAGATTTGTAGATCAGTGAGGGAAATTGTTGGGTGGGTGTGTGGGTGTGTCCTAACAATTCTCAGCACCCTTAACAAACAACAGTTTGTTTTACCATAGAATTGTAGAGTTGGAAGGGACCACAGGGGTCATCTAATCCAACCCCCTTCAATACAGGAATATTTTGCCCAACGTGGAGCTCAAACCCACAACCCTGAGATCATGAGCCGTGTGCTCTACCAAGTGAGGTCATGACTGTCAAAGCGCTCTAGGTATGCTTGAAGTGCATGATGTAGGTGCAGTTTGAATCTCAAGTACAGTGGTACCTTGGTTCAAGAACAGCTTAGTTTATGAACAACTTGGATTAAGAATGCTCCAAAACCGGAAGTGTTTTGGTTTGTGAACTTTGCCTCAGAAGCAGAACATGTTTTGCTTCCTGTTGAGTGTGTTCCATTTGTAAATTGAGTCCCCCGCTGCTATGGGAAAGCACGCCTTGGTTTAAGAACGCTTTGGTTGAAGAATGGACTTCCGGAACGGATTAAGTTCATAAACCAAGATACCACTGTAGAACCTGGGGTAGATTAGGGTTGTGTTGGTTCCAGCTGCCATCAGCCAGCATGGTCTGGGATGATGGGAGTCCTGCAATATTTGGAGAGCCACAGGTTCCCCATCCCTGCTTTACAAGCTCCCAGAGCCACCCGTTTCCGCACACCAGCTTTTGTATGGAAAGACTGCCTTTGTTACCACCACTGTTTGTGAACAGCCTGTCCTGCCGCACCCAATGTTCTTCCCTGGGCGACTTTTCCTCGCAGGACACAAGGCAAGTGCTTCACTGCCCCAGTGCTTTGTTTCCACCAGTGGGAGGGAGTCAAAACAGTCCCAACAACAGAAGGGTCCAGCCTTTGTCTACGTACTCCCCAGGGGATAAATGTGCTCATCCAGCCATGGTGGCTGGCATTTATTTTCTCGCTCCAGGGGAATGGGCACTCCCTGTGGCTTGCTTGCTACAAGCGGCAGGGAATGCTCTCAAAAGGGTCTGCTTTGTGCTCTTGCTGGCCAAGTTGCAAGTGCCTGTTCCTTTTGCAGAGACACAGAGCGCACCCTCTTCCGGCACTGCAGCATTGTGGTAGAGCACCTGCTTTGTGTACAGATGGTCTCAGGCTCAATCCCCAGGTAGGGTTGGCCTGGAGAAAGGCTGCTGGTAGGCATTATTGACTCAGTGTAAGACAACTTCCTATGATCCTTTGTTCAGAGCAGCAGCATCTGCCTGATACAGAGTTAGGCCATTGGTCCACTGCCTACATTATTCCAGAGTGGGGTGAGGCTCTCCTGTTTATTGCATTTTTAGCTTTCCTCTCCCTCTTAGGTTCAGGGTGGTGCATGTTGATCCTCCCTTCCGCACATGCATTTTATTCTCACAACCACCTTGCGAAGTAGGCTAGGAACTGAAATGGACAGATTCTAACCCAAACAGTGGGGCTCAATTCTCTTTGCAGCCCCGGTTACCTGCTGTCCCACCGGCCGGTCATAAGTTTCCAAAGTGATCCATACATCCTCCCGGCTTCCACAGGTAACGGCTTCCTAGTAAGGTTTTTGGGGTGGTGATGGAGGGGAGCAGAGCTCTGGGCTGGTTAAGGTCTGTTATCAAGCAAGGGTTTGGGGTGCATGTCGACACTTTACCCGATACAGAAACAATTTGTCGTGTAGTTTTCGATATGGGTGACAATTTGTCGTGTAGTTTTCGATTTGGGGGAGTGGATGGAAAGCAGTTCTTGTTTTGCTGAAAGGCACCTGTGCAAAAGCCACTGCAGTGTTAAAGGCAAAGGTAAAGGGACCCCTGAACATTAGGTCAAGTCGTGACCGACTCTGGGGTTGTGGCGCTCATCTCGCTTTATTGGCCAAGGGAGCTGGCGTATAGCTTCCGGGTCTGGCGAACCAGAGCAGTGCACAAAAACGCCATTTACCTTCCCGCTGGAGTGGTACCTATTTATCTACTTGCACTTTGACGTGCTTTCGAACTGCTAGGTTGGCAGGAGCAGGGACCAAGCAATAGGAGCTCACCCCATCACAGGGATTTGAACTGCCGACCTTCTGATTGGCAAGTCCTAGGCTCTGTAGTTTAACCCGCAGCGCCACCCGTGCCCCCTTATTGCAGTGTTAGAGATGCCCAAACACTCAGGTTTGGGGTAGTTAAGCAATGTCTCCTGCAGCAGGAGGAAGCGGTGGATGCTGAAATGATGGAACACGGGATCGCAGAGTCCTAACATGAGCCACTTTTGTGCTCTGGAACTGAACCGTGTGCTAGATCTCATCTGAATGCCAGGTTGAAGATGCCCCTTTGCCCTCTGCTGGGGGCGGCATTGTCCATCTCAGGGGGCTTAGCTTCCTAGGCCAGAAAGGGAAGACAGGAAGAGGCCTCGGGGGCTGCTTTCTGCTCCCACCTTTTAAGGGTTGATTGAATGGGTTGCCACCGTTAATTCCCTCCTCTCCCTCTCAGACTTGCTTCCCGACGTGATCCTGAGCGGAGTGCTGCAGGGTTTCTATGCACCCCGGACGACCTTCTGCCTGCAGTCAAAGCTCTTTGCGGCTCTGCCACCCACCGACTTGACATCCTCTCCTTTGCAACCGGCCTAGGGAACGCTCAGAGGATCAAGTCCAGCTCTGTTTGTTTGTGGAAAAGCAACCGCCGGCTTCCTCCTTGCGTCGTACGTTGGAAAGAAAGAGGTTGGGGACAAGAAAGAGGTTGGGGGAGCCACTTCTTGAGGCAGGCGGTGGGAAGGAAATGCAGTAGGTTGCTTTGTTAGGCTGCTGAGCTCCAGTAGAGTGCAGCTAACATGGGCAGGGCTTGTTGCCACTTCTGGCAGAGCTGTGGCTCTCAGGTGTTTCCAGGTGACAGCTCTTGTCAGCCCATGTGAGTGAGAAGCAGCTGCGAGTCAGGGAGGTACGCATGCCTTCCTCCAAGCTTCATGGGCTGGAAGCAAGAGCAGCACAACAGCAGCTGGGGGCAGGTACTGACTCAGGTCAGGTGCTGACAATGCAAGATGCTCCTAGTGTTTGTGTGCACAGTGACGCCACATTGATAGTCTCCCAGCCTTCTGTCTAGTCCAAAGGGAGGCAGCAACCGCTCCCTCACTGCAGTGGCGAGAAACCACTGCCAACTTGGCATGGATCTGGTCCAGTTGGCACCTTAATGGAGGTGTAGCCAACGTGGTGCCACCCAGCTGCCGACAGCCCCCCAACTCCCATCAGCCCCAACCGGCTGTGGTCTAACAACACCCAGAGTGTATCAGCCTGGGGAAAGCTGCAGTGATGGGACACAGGTAGCAGAGCCCTCCCAGAGGAGTCCCGATTTTTCTACAGCGTAGCGGGAGACCAGCAGCTCCTCTAAGGTATCCCGATAGTTTGGGTCATTCCTGCTGCAGAAGATAACTGCTTTCTCAGTGGGGTAGATGGTCTACTTTAACAAGAATGGCTATGCAATAAAAACACTTCCACTAGAAATACTGAGTTGTTTTGAAACTGCTGTAATTTGAGGGAGGGGGTGGAGGGGAGAAGAAAACATTGCCAGTGGGCTGGTTTGTGGCCAGTGCTTCTTAAACCATGGTTTACTCTTACACTGAATCAGTAAGCCAAATCATTGTTTAGTTGCAAGAGAAGCTTTCTCCTTCCTGCTCAGTTTGTGTTTGCGATGGCTTGGAATAGGCCCCTTTATAAACATACCAACCTTTCGTGGGATGCTAAGATTGGACAGGAAGGGATGCGGGTGGTGCTGTGGGTTAAACCATAGAGCCTAGGACTTGCTGATCAGAAGGTCGGCAGTTCGAATCCCCACGACGGGGTGAGCTCCCGTTGCTCGGTCCCTGCTCCTGCCAACCTAGCAGTTCAAAAGCACGTCAAAGTGCAAGTAGATAAATAGGTATCGCTCCAGAGGGAAGGTAAACGGCGTTTCCATGCGCTGTTCTGGTTCGCCAGAAGTGGCTTAGTCATGCTGGCCACATGACCCGGAAGCTGTACGCCGGCTCCCTCAGCCAATAAAGCGAGATTAGCGCCGCAACCCCAGAGTCGGCCACGACTGGACCTAATGGTCAGGGGTCCCTTTACCTTTTTAGGATTGGACAGCCACTTGGCTTTGTGTTCTGAACAGGGGAGCAAAGAGCTTTCTGAATGAATTTGGCAATGGCTAACAAAGAGAACTTTCCTTGGGGAAGTAGTAAATTTGTGACATTCGCTATCTAGAATACCCCTCTAAATAAATGCTGGAAGTTCAGGGTTGGGGTGGGAGGACCTAGCTGTAGCTAATAAAAACAACCACCAGGCAGTGCTACAAAAACACAATGGTCGCGTTTATTGGTCCATGTGCTTTCTTACAAAACGGAATGGGACACCCATTGCCCCCCCTCAAAGCCACTTGGGTGACCAGTGGCTGATGGAATGAGTTGTTACAAGAATGGAGACCCCCCCACCCCCACCCCGAAGTGTGTAGCTGGGGGAAGGGCGGACAGAAAGGGAGCAGCAGTGGCGGCAGTTCACCTGCTGTGGGACAGTGATGATGCGAGGCCTCCGTGAGTGTGTAGCCCCCCCTCGCAGCCCTTTGCAAGCCAGAGTCTGACCCTCCAGCGGCCACCCGGTTATTCTTTGGCAATGGCAAATGGCTTCTCCACCTCGATGACATTGCAGTCGGCAATGGTGACGTCTTTGAGAGGTTTGTCCCGACTATCGGTCTTTGTGTTCTCCACTTTTCGCACTACATCCTAAGAAAGGGAAGCAGGGATAAGAAGGGAGGAATGTTGGAGGTTAGCCAGGGGGCATTTTGCTTCTGGTTTGGGTCCAACTGCAGCCACATGGAGATCTCTGGGTGCCAGGTTCCTGACTGACATCTCCACCTGGCTGGCTCCTCCAGCTTTCTTAAGCAGGTAAGCATAAGAGTTTATTCATTGCATTTAAATCCCACCTTTTCTTCCAAGATGCACATGGTTCACCCCTCCCCTGGTTAATCTCTACAACAACCCTGTGAGGCTGTGACTGTCCCAAGGTCCCCCAGTGAGGATTTGAACCCTGATCTCCCACGTCCTAGTCCAACACTCTAGCCACTACACCACACTGGCTTCCTACAGTTCTTCTGCTATGGGGCAGCTACATAAATTAAGTAGGTAAATAAAAATGGGGAAAGCAAAATGTCACTGAGAGAAGGTTCTGAAACACTTTCCTCGAAGCCTAAATTTATTTTATTCTGGATTGTTTTATTTGGTGTTTTCATATAGAGTTGGAAGGGCCCCAAGGGCCATCTAGTCCAACGCCCTGCAATGCAGGAATCTCGGCTAAAGCATCCATGACAGTTGGCCACCCAACCTCTGCTTAAAAACCTCCAAGGAAGGAGAGTCTGCAACCTCCCGTTTTAATGTGTTGCAAACTGCCTTGAGATTTTTTCCCCCCCTTTAAAATATAAAGTAGGAGATAAATTAAATGAATAGTCATAATGATAAATCTTATTGTTGTTTTTTAAAGGTGCCTAGACATTCCATTGTGGTGACTGTAAGCTAGGTTTAAGGTGAAATTTGCTTGTATACCTGAGTTTCTAACACTTAGGATACGTTATACCTGTGGAGGGCACTTGGCAATGCCCATCGCATGGGCATTTCTAGCTGCCCCATTTTGCCCTGTAATGTAGCCTGGAGAATGGCAATACAGTCGTACCTTGGAAGTCAAACGGAATCAGTTCCGGAAGTCTGTTCGACTTCCAAATCGTGGCTTCTGATTGGCTGCAGGAAGTTAACCAATCGGAACCCCCGTCAGACAATCAGCTTCCAAAAGAACGTTCGGAAACCTGAACAGTCACTTCCGGGTTTCGATTGTTCGGGAGCCAAAACGTCCCGAGTTCCAGGGTGTTCAACAAATAATGTACAACTGTATGGGGTTCCTGTAGTAAGCTCTCTATATATTCGCTCTTAGGCACTAGTTATGCCAATCTTTGACACTATGTGCGCAGAGCTGTTTCCCATACAGAGAGGGAGGCAAGACGTTGTCAAACTCCCAACTTCCATCAGCTCAGAGATCTAAAAAGCCCAGGAAGCTGCACAGATTTGTGCCCGATGTCAAAAGAGACAAAGAACTCAGCACCAGGCAAAACTATTGTTGAGGGACTCCAAAATTGGGCACCACCCCAGAAAAAGCCCCCCCCCCGTCCTTCCTACAGCAGCGGGATCTGGAGAAGAGCCTCCTTAGGCCCATGAACTGCCATGACAACAATCTAGGAGGCAGTGAAATTTTAATATGCTCCATTTGCTTAGTCCTGGTCCGCGGTCAAGTTCCCATTATTTGGAACCAACAACTGCATTAGAAATCCAAGTAAGGGCCCAGATGCTACTAGGCACAACACACACACACACACACACAAATTCCGCTCACCATCCCTTCCAGGACTTTGCCGAAGACAACATGCTTGCCATCCAGCCATGACGTCTTGACGGTGGTGATGAAGAACTGAGAGCCGTTGGTGTCCTTGCCAGCGTTGGCCATGCTCACCCAGCCGGGCCCATAGTGCTTCAACTTGAAGTTCTCGTCGGGGAAACGATCCCCGTAGATGCTTTTACCTGGCAGTGAGCAAAAGGGGGAGAATAACACCGTCTTCCAGTGTCCAGCTTTGTTTTTGGAGGGTTACTCCTGCCCAGAGGAGGATCCTTGTCCAACCCCATACAGAAGAGACAAAATTGACTCAGCCCTCACCTCCTGTTCCATCTCCCCGGGTGAAGTCTCCTCCCTGGATCATGAAGTCCTTGATCACACGGTGAAACTTGCTGCCTTTGTAGCCAAACCCTTTCTGAAAAGGAAGGGAGTTTGGTAAGAGGGAGGACAGTTTGCAGCACCACTCTGGGAAAGGCTTGGTTCAAAGTCCTTTCCCGAGCAGTCCAGAACCAGACAGTTTCGGAGCATCAGCTGTAACCTCTCCCATCTGTGGGCAGAAGAGAGTCACGACTGGTGGAAAAGGGTCCAAGATACTGGGGAAAGCAGAATACTTTGCTGCTGCAATGCAAGTGAGGCCTCAGCAGTTTCTCCTCCACCATCACCAACCCCCCCACTGCCTGCAAACCCTAATGGGAGTCCAAATGCTTAAGGCTTTAGCCTCCAGCGGGTTAGCCCATTACTTGAGCAATAAACTTCTTAATGGGCTCAGCTCTTGCTAATCACTAGCAATCCCTTGTGGTTCCAACTACTAAAAGGGCTCCATCATGGGGATCAGCAGGGTTGGGGTTTTTCCCCCTGGGCGGAGGCAAATTGAAACACTGAAAGAGGAGAGTGGGCTAGTTTCTCAGGAAGAAAATAAGAACGGTTCCTATTTTGTTGCATTTCAAAGGCAACACAAATGCTGGAAACTTCTAAAATATATAAATGAAAGCTGGGAATCTGGGGTGATGGTACATCCAGATTTTTTTTGAGCAGGGGGAGAACGACTGCCCCAACGTGCCACCCTTCCCTAGTGGAAGCCCAGCAGCCCAATGAAACATCTGGATTCACAACACCTGATCCAGTGCAGAAGCATATGGGAATTCACATAAGTACAGTATTTTTCACCCTATAAGGTGCACTGGCCCATAGGGCGCACCTCGTTTTTTGGGGGGGAAATAAATAAATAAAAATTATTTTCCCCCCCCCCAGCCGCGGGGCTGGGGAAGCCCAAGCTTCCCCCGACCCCAGCCCCGAGAACAGGCTGCTGTCCGCAAGCCTTGCAAGCCCGTGGGAACTCCCGCTGGGCACGCAAGGCTTGCGGACATCTGCGCGAAGCACAGGGCGCGCTCTGGAACGCGACCGTGCTTCGGGCTACAAGCTGCTGCCCGCAAGCCTGGAGAGCCCGGCGGGCACTCCCGCCGGGCTCGCAAGGCTTGCGGATAGCTTCCTGAAGCCTGGAGAGCGAGAGGGGTCCCCATAGGACGCGCACACATTTCCCCTTCATTTTTGGAGGGAAAAAGTGCGTCCTATAGCGCGAAATATACGGTAACTTGACGGTCATATTTTGAAAGTTAAAAGCAGCAGTGAGAGGGCAGAAGCTTAATCATGGCAGCACCTCATCTTTCTCTGTGCTTAAGAACATTCCCTCTCCAGCAGATCTTCACTCAGTTTCCAAATATTTGTGCAATTTGGCCAGCAGCAGCAGTGAATGGAGCGCACTGGAGGCAAATCCTGACATGCAGCCCGACAGGATTCCTTCTCCCAAGGGCCTGCAAAAGCAAAAGGCTGTAGCACCCAGACTTTGGCCTTAATAGTTTTCCAGGCCTCTCTCCACACCAAGGCTCTTTAGATGAGCAATATAATTATTTCACTTATTCAAAGTGGGGTAAGCCAGCCCTCCTGCGTTTGGGGGGCCTTCCTGTTGTGTGGGCCTCTGGATGCGTGCCCCACAGTCCTTGCAGCCACCCCAAATGCCAGCCTTCCTTCTGCGCCCTTGTAAGCAGACTGACCTACTGAGGACTCTGACCCAGCATTCAAACTCACCTCTCCTGTGGACAAGGCGACAAAATTCTCAACCGTCTTCGGAACTGTCTTTCCAAAGAGGCCGAAGACCACTCGCCCCACGTCTTCATCCCCGATCCGCAGATCAAAATACACCTGGTGAGCAAAACAGGCTGCATCAGGGAACGGCTGCAGTGGAGCCCCCTTCCTGTTCTGACCTCAGCCTCAATATGCAAGAGTCCAATGCCTGCAGGGAGTTAGGCTGTCTGCAGCAAGGCTGATATGTAAGGAGCCACCCATGGAACCGTACTGCTAGTTTTATTGGGATCCTCCTCAGGTTATGCTCCATTCAAGTAGGAGGAGGAGAACCACATCCTTGGGAGAAAAAGGTGGGGCATAAATTCAATAAATAGAATATTTGTTCACCTAGACAGGTATTGTCTTTTCTGACCAGGAGTCCTTCACTCTCTCTCTCTCCCCAAGGCATAAGCAAAGGTCTCAACCTTGCAATTTGATTCCACCACCCCCAGGCTGCGCCCAACACCAGCAGTGCTCTGAACTCTCCCCAAATGCAATGCAATTCAGACAATGCCTAGTGCTTGCTTGAACTGAAAGGTTTGTGTGCACTAGAAACTTCTGGGTTATATGTGGCTGAAGAATAGCCCGCTGTACTAAGTAGAGAGACATATCTATTGCCCCACCCACACCAAAAGTTTTCGGGCTGCACACTCTTCCTCCTCCCTGCTTCTGAAGTGTGGCAAGTGGGCTCTGCCTGACAGTTCATGTTTGCTGGTCTGGAGTGGGATTCTCACCTTTTGCGAGTACATCTTGGGTTAAATTCCCAGGCAAGTCCATGCTCCAGAGAGGGGTGGGGGGAATCTTAAAGGGGAAGGTCATTGGTTCAATTCCTCACACCTGCAGCTTGAAAATGATCTCCTCCCTGGTACAGAGGAGAGATGCTACCAGCTGCATTAGGAAACATCCTCAATCCCTTCCCAGGAGTTTGAGGAAGGGAAGGGGCCAGAATGCACAGACAGAGAATACTTTGTATGTCTGCGGTTCCAGGCCGAGTCTTTGGCATCTCCAGCTGAAAGGCTTTTGAGCAGCAATACTTGTGGTGCTGTCAGGACAAGTCTTTGGGTTCGGCCAAAGGAGGGAGGGACACAGGAGGGCTTTTAAAGGAAGCAAAATAGTACAAACTGTTTTGGAGCACATGAGGACCATTAAGTCCAGAGCCTAAAATTTCCCACTGGCTCCACCTCTCTGGAATGCATTGCCGAGACCCCAAAACCCACCTGCAGCATTCTAAACTCCCATTGTTCCAAGTGCATTTTGCGACAGGGAATTTCATTAGCACTAGCAGTTTCTGAGCTCTGGGTGCAGTACTACACCTGAGATTTCAGATATAAACTGCAGAGTGGAAGGAAAGGAGGACCTTTTTCTGCTTCCCCACTTCCAGCTACTCTCTGAAGACTGGAGAAGAGACCCTCTTAAGAATATTAGGAGGGGGGTGGGCAGGGGAGGGGTAGACCATGTGAAAAATGAATTGTTTTAGCTGCAGGTCATTCATTTTCAGCTTTGTGTTCTTGTTATAAAAAAGTGCACCTAGACATTCCGTTGTTGTGTCCATAGCTGAGGTTTAAGGTGACATTTAGCTCCTAGCTTTCATATCTCAGTTTCTAACACTGCCCATCTGCTCTCACTGGCCTTTGCTTCAGATCACACATTGCTTTGTAGGGTTTTTATTTCAGTTTTCAGCCGGCCACCCATTTTTCTTTCATTTTATCATTTGGTGTCTGTAATATTGCAAGCTATTTTAGGAGGGCTTTTGCTCTGAAAGACAGCCAGAACGATTTTTTAAGCCAAGAAACTCAAACAACAAAGCGTTCAGTGGCACCATCAGATTCCTTGTGACGTAAGAATGCATGTTAGTCTCTAATGTTGCCGCAAGACACTCTGCTAATTTGGGAAGTTGTCTGATAAAATGATACAGTAACAGGAAAAAAACCAAAGGTCTGGCTCAGCATAAGGCTGCTTTGTAGAATGTGGGATCTCTTATCCTGGCCAAGGGTTAGTCACAAAACCTAACCCTTTCTGCAGACATCTCTTTTCAATATGCATGAAACTGTCCTAATTTACCAGGGGCAGCCCCTAATTTCTGACCCCCCCTAAATCTCTCTCCTTTCCTAGCCCTGTGCCTATGAATACTCTATCACTTTGGGACCCCCCCCCAAATCAAGGCTCCTAATACCTAAGTCTAAGCACACATACCAAGAAGTACTATTACGCTCAGTTGTACTTCCTATTGAGTAATAACACAGCAGATGCAACAAAAGCACAGCCTGTGTTAAACTTGTTGGCCTTTAAAGGAGCCGTAAGATATTTCTGCAGTGTGAGACAAGACATGGCTGCCCCACTGGGGCCTCCAAGCGATAACCACCTTACTTGGAATAATCATGTTAAGAATGAACAACTGTTTAATTTTTATTTGCTGATGTTTTGAGAGTTAATTCTATTGTGTACTATTCTAATAGATTGCTGAATATTACTTTACTTGATATAAGTGGCTCCATTTTAAAGTTATGTTTTAGTATGAATTTTTGACCTGGATCTGATCATTATAAGGCGCGTGTTCCTTGCTGCATATTTTTTTTGCTGCAAATCGCCTTGCTTATAGCAACATAGAAAGGCGGCATAGAAATTAAAAGCCATATGAAATGAAGCCGTGCATCCTCGGAAGGGTCTTTCCATCGCGCATGACTTTATGCGCCCGCCTGGCCAGCTAAGACCCCACCCTAAGCCTCCCAATGCTTTTTTCCACCCCTTCTTGCACACCACATCCCGATATAAAACAAGACTATGGTCTATTGAAGCCTTTGCCATACAGTGGTACCTCAGGTTACATACGCTTCAGGTTACAGACTCCACTAACCCAGAAATAGTACCTTGGGTTAAGAACTTTGCTTCAGGATGAGAACAGAAATCGTGCTCTGGCAGCGCAGTGGCAGCGGGAGGCCCCATTAGCTAAAGTGGTGCTTCAGGTTAAGAACAGTTTCAGGTTAAGAACGGACCTCCGGAATGAATTAAGTACTTAACCCGAGGTACCACTATATAGTCTTTCAAGGAGCACACACAGGGGACGGGGTTCAGCTCTGAGCGGTTTGCTAAGAGAAGAAAAATCGCCTTTTAGGCTTTTTCAGCAATGATCATGTTAAGATAAATCCAATAAATAATAATAATAATGATGATGATGATGATGATGATGATTGCACAGAATCGGGCCAGAGGGCTTCTGCTGCTGCGGAATAGAGGGGTGCAAGCGCAACAGGGGGGACGCCCACCCTGCAGAGAAGTACAAGGGGGGAGGGGGCTGCAAATAAGCCCCCTCCCCCTCCCCCACTCACCTTGGCCGTGACCTTGGGCCCCTTCTTGCGCTCCTCCGCGTGAGCAGCCGGGAAGAGCAGCAGCAGCAGAGAGCCGCCCAGGCCCAGCAAGGCCGCGGCCGCCAGCAGCTTCATCTTCCTCCGCTCGCAGCCCCAGCAGCGCCAACCCGGCCACAGAGCCCGCATCCGCCCCCTTCCCCTCTCGCTCGTCCTCCCCGCCCGCCTCCCCCGTGCGCAATGGTACAGCCCCCGAGCCGGGCGGAGCGGAGTCCCGGGCGAGAGGGATTGGCCGCTTCCATCTCAGGAGAGGGGGAGGGAGGCCCTTCCCCACCCCCACCCCGGGGGGCGTCGGCGGCTCCTGCGACAAAGGAATGCCACGTTTCCAGCCTCCGATTGGGCGGAGAGCTCGGCCAATGGGAAGCGGGCACGAGAGGCGCCGGTTGGGCCAAGTGGCAGACAAAGGAGAGGGAGGACGCGCGGGCGGGGACTACAATACCCAGCGAGCAGTGCGCGGCCGCCGGCGTCGTGCTCTTCGCTGAAGTTGCCGCCCTTCGCCTGTAGGGGGCAGTGCAATCTGCATAGGATGAAGGAGGATGTTCTGTTTGTAGCCCTTTGGAAAAATGGTTGCGTGTTAAAGGATCAGACGTGTATAATTCCCATCCATAGCCAGATTTCCAGGGATCTGACCCTGTTATGCTGCAAAGTGTACACACTTTGTTGTTGTTTAGTCGTTTAGTCGTGACCCCCTGGACCAGAGCACGCCAGGCACTCCTGTCTTCCACTGTCTCCGCAGTTTGGTCAAACTCATGCTGGTAGCTTCCAGAACACTGTCCAACCATCTCGTCCTCTGTCGTCCCCTTCTCCTTGTGCCTTCCATCTTTCCCAACATCAGGGTCTTTTCCAGGGAGTCTTCTCTTCTCATGAGGTGGCCAAAATATTGGAGTCTCAGCTTCAGGATCTGTCCTTCCAGTGAGCACTCAGGGCTGATTTCCTTCAGAAGGGATAGGTCTGATCTTCTTGCAGTCCATGGGACTCTCAAGAGTCTCCTCCAGCACCAGAATTCAAAAGCATCAATTCTTCGGCGATCAGCCTTCTTTATGGTCCAGCTCTCACTTCCATACATCACTACTGGGAAAACCATAACTTTAACTATACAGACCTTTGTTGTACACACTTACCTGCTGCTTAGTCTGGCGTACTGCTACACACACAACGTATTTGCTCAATTCGGTGCAAACGGAGAAGCATGGGGCTATTAGATGCAAACTGGGTTTATGACTTACTTTGGCTTAAGACACTTGGCGCATTGAGAAAGCAAAGGTATTAAGAGGCTTTGTGATAGTTAAAGGTGTATTGCAAAAAGAAATAGAGATGAAAGGATAATATTAATTGGCAATATAATACAGTGGTGCCTTGCAAGACGAAAATAATCCGTTCCGCGAGTCTCTTCGTCTAGCGGTTTTTTTGTCTTGCGAAGCAACCCTATTAGCGGTTTAGCGGATTAGCGCTATTAGCGGTTTAGCGGCTATTAAAGGCTTAGCGGCTAAAAGGTTATTAGCGGCTTAGCGGCTTAGAAAAAGGGGGGGAAGGCGAAAAAAATCGCAAGACTTGCAAGACGTTTTCGTCTTGCAAAGCAAGTCCATAGGGAAATTCGTCTTGCGAAGTGCATCGAAAAATGGAAAATCCTTTCGTCTAGTGGGTTTTTCGTCTTGCGAGGCATTCGTCTTGCGGTGCACCACTGTATATCGAAAATGCGTAACAAATAGAAAATATGGATGATTGGTGGAGGAGCTGGTGGAAGTACAAAATCTGGAAATTTGAGAACATGGTTGTGTTGATCAATTTGTAAAAGAAAATTTAATAAAAACTTACTATAAAAAAGGAGGGAAAAAAGAGAGAGCGCAAAGGTATTAAAAAGCAAAGCAAAACATCTCAAAGATCCAGCTTATAAAAGGGTAAAGGAACCCCTGACCATTAGGTCCAGTCGTGGCCGACTCTGGGGTTGTGGCGCTCATCTCGCTTTATTGGCCGAGGGAGCCGGCGTACAGCTTCCGGGTCATGTGGCCAGCATGACTAAGCCGCTTCTGGCGAACCAGAGCAGCGCACAGAAACGCCCTTTACCTTCCCGCCAGAGCGGTACCTATTTATCTACTTGCACTTTGACGTGCTTTCAAACAGGTAGGTTGGCAGGAGCAGGGACAGAGCAATCACGGGGATTCGAACTGCTAACCTTCTGCTCAGCAAGTCCTAGGCTCTGTGGTTTAACCCACAGCGCCACCCGCGTCCCTTCTTATAAAAGGTCATGCCCTAATAAAATCTGCCATAGCTATCCCTCAGGACTTGGAACAGGTTCAGACTTCAGAGGATACGCCAGATGTCCTTAATTTAGCAACAAAAATTAATAAATGGCCGCGTGATCCTGACACAAACCCCCACTCACTAACACTAGGCAACAGAACGAAAGAACCATGTTCCCCATCTCTCCTTTTCCCCCCAGCAACAAGGTGTCTATGACAAAAGTGTCTCTCACTAAATGTAAACCAACTGAAGAACTGTGAATCTGAAGAAGTGTGCATGCACACGAAAGCTCATACCAATAACAAACTTAGTTGGTCTCTAAGGTGCTACTGGAAGGAATTTTTTATTTTTTAATTTGTTTTAAACGAACTGTGAAAGACTACAAATTGAAAGTGGAGGTGATAGATGTACCTTTCCCGTGTTTATCTGTTTCGTAACACAAAAAATTCTAAATGAAAACTATTTTTAAAAAATCTTAGTGCGTTTAAGCTGTTTTGAGCTACACCTTTTGTCAGCCCCAAGTACTGGAATCATGTTTATAGCACAGAAAGTTGGCATTTTGAGAGTTATGGAGTGACCTTTTTGTAAACATGACTAAATTTTGACTAGCAGCAATGATGAATGGATCTGTGTATTTTTCTAGTATTGCTTTTCACACATTCACTCATAACTGTTCCAGACAATTTCTGCATAAATCTGCAAATTCTGCAAAATGCAGTCTCTCATCACAGGAGTAGCATCCTCTTTGTTTTCAAGATGCTAAGTGTGATGGGACATGGCACCCAAGAGAAAATAAAAAGGACTACACAGATGTGAACAGAGCAAATTTGATGTTTTATTTTACATTAAAAGGGTGCAAATAGGGGAAAGGGGGGTATTTAAGGTACACAACATTTCTTGCAATGTCCCATTAAAAACAGGCACATCAGAAAAGATCAGTAGCAGGACCCAATTCCTGGCAAAGTGAAATCCAACCAGCGCCAGAGGAGCCTCCTGCACATCGTGTTTGTGAGCCCTTATCCTGAACCGTTTCAAATGCATTTGAAATTGACATTCATGTTAAAAAATACGCTTCATGTTCACTGCCAAGTTCCAAGAGCAGTGCCAGGATTATATGAATAAAACATTGCATTACACATTTAAAATAAAAAGATTAAAAATCAAAAGGCATTTCAACAAGAATCAGACATGTGCACACAATACTTTAAAAAAGATTTTTCACAGCTGATTTTTCTTTACAGTAACAAGAGTTGCACTCATTATCCCAATCATCCCATTTTTAAAAGCACAAAAGGCCTACATTAAAGAAACAGACTTAATAAATTATACATCACAAAATTTCCAATGGGAACAAGCCACTTAACTGTGGTTTCCCTGTTTGGGGAAGATACAATATTTGGTATGGTCCACCTGCCCCCAAATGATAATTCTCTTCTCTGCTTGGTAATTGCAAAGAGAGACTTATCACTATCAAGTTGCTTTTCTAACTGGAGAAGATTAACCTGTTCCCAAGTTCCACAAGGTAGCCTATACAGTTATGCAGCAGTTATGCGGTTTGGAAAAGCATTTCTTAGAAAAAAAGTGATCATTTTCCTGAGACAGTCTTAAGAGGATGAGAGAGGCTATTTAAAGCCATTTTCCTGCCTGTGTTTGATTGGCATGCACCTGTCATTTCGGGGGGGGGGGGATACTGAACTCAGAGCAGGCACTGGAACCAGGTGCTCAATGTAAGAGTGTCCCAGTCCCTCTCAGAAACCACACCCTCCAGAGGAGCAGTATTCTGAGGCAACAACTCCAGAACTAAATGGAAGTGGAGGTTCCTACTACATCACTAAGCTGAGGCAAGGGCATCCTGGTCAGAGACTGAGGTTTCCTCGCAATTAAGAAGTTTGGTAATAAAGCATGCAGACTAAGCTGCAGCTCATCCTCAGACCCAAGGCCTGCTGCATAACAAATACTGAAGTAAAGATCTGCACCCCCTCCAGACATTCACACAGCAGAGAGTAATTCCTATAGTGGTTCATCTACAGCACAGATAGGAAGCCTGTGGCCCTCCAGATGTTGTTGGATTCCAGCTTCCGTTGGTCCCCGCCAGCATGGTCAGTGATTAGGGATTATGGGAGTTGTAGTCCAACAACATCTAGAGGGCTAGAGCTACCCCACCCGAGACCTGCAGTAAAACTATTAAGGGAGGCTTGAGAAATCAGTTCCCTTCCAGTCACTTACTGGGATATGCATAATACAAACACGGCACTGAGAACTGCCAAGGCAAGCAAAGTAGCCTGGCATTCTTAGGCCCTATAACTGCTACACATCATGCCAACATCAAGACCTGCAAAAAAGAAAAGGAAGCTCAATCGGTGAGGCTCAAAACCAATGGGAAAAAATAGCCTTCCAAGCCAAACAATGGGTACTTCCTTTAAGGCCTGATAAGAAATGCAGAAAGCATATTTTCCCTCTTCCCCCATCTTTAGTATTTTGAGAAAACGGGGCTTATGGCTTTGTATTTATAGGGAGGTGCATATTTGGCAGTTCACACCCAGCAATACAACACCATCTTCAGACTACATACAAAGAAATGCTCACCATGGCAGTTTACCTTCCACAAAGCATCGCTCATAAAAGCTCTTGGGAGAGCTTACAAGTTCCATTCGTCAAGGAGCAATATACATTTTGTTCCTCCATCCTGCAAGCCATTATAAACCACGGATGTGGAAAGATTTAAGTCATGCATGCCTGTTTTGGACTACAGGGGCACTGGGCAGGTCATTTTGAAGAACAAGCGTCCCAGGAAGCAATAGTTTTTGAAGAGAAGTTCATGGCGTGTGTTTTAAAATATAAGATTAAGGCCTGAAAATTGAAAGGGAGAAAGAAATTCAAACCAGCCCCAAGGAAAAGAATTTTCTAATTCTGCCACTGGCAATTTTCCGAGTGATAGAACTACTACATCACAAGAAAGCTGCTCTTATAGAGACTAATGCAGATTAGCTATTTTAATTTCTTCCACCCTAAAAAGAAAGGCAACTGTTTGGTAGCAAAGTCATGATCATGACTATTTAAAATTCAAGAGGGTGGAGGGGTCCACAAAGGATTACTAGTCCATTTTACAGGCATCTGCCTTTCCAAGCGACAAAACTGAAGGTAGATTTTGAATGAGCACTTGGAAGAACTACCCATGTCTTTTTTTAAGAATATGTGCTGACATGTTATTCTCTGAGACCCAGAGAACATTGGAGGCCAGCTAGTCGGCTCCTGAAGCACGGCAATCCTCACAATTAAGCAGATTTGGCCTTTAATAATTGGAAAGACACACATCCAGTGATGAGAGGGAAAGGAGACCTAACCTATATAATCTTACTCATTCCTATTCACTAGCTTCTGACCGTTTGTTTCAAAATAATCAAAGACAATGCCATCAGCTTTGTTTTTCAAAGGATGGCGCTGATTAGAACTGGAAGCTTAGAGAGAAGGCTGTAGTAATTAGCTGTAGTATTATTGATGATCATAGTATTCAAAGCAGCTAAGATTGAATAGTTAAGAATGAAGGGGGAGAAACTCATTTTTACCACTGACTGTTCTCTGGAAAAAAGTTAGCACATTTCAGAAATGGAGAAGAATACTTGAAGACGGCTTCAGCTCCATGTTGCTTCATTGGAAATGGGAGGCTGCAGAAAGAGCCCTGATATGAAGACACTGTATGGAAGCACTGGGAAACTGGGAGACTGCTTTGATAAAATGGGCCAGCACTTTGCATACATTCTCCCATATACATGCTTAACAACTGAAATGTTCACTTGCAGTAGAAGAGGGCCCTACAAGTAATCCAGACCAAGTTAGTTTCTCTTGCTCCTTATCATGAGTCCACTAAATCCAGAATTTTATTCAAGTATCCCTACTGTGAGACATTTCTTACAGTTTGGTTTGGATAATAACCTGCTTCAAGAGCACATGTTCCCTATATGCATACAAGTATTTTCATTCAGAAGGAAGCTAGATCTCCTGAGCAACGGAGCAGAGAAGCAAAAGCAAGATCAATTTCAACCATCAGACATTAAAAATAATGAAGACTTCTAAAGAAAAACAATGGGGGGGACTGTTTATTGTGTAGCTTCCTCCATTTGCAGATTCTAAGATGAGCTCCTCAGTGGAAGAGAACTAGACTGCAAAAGGACAGATGTGTGTGGTGCAGCTGGGAGCACAAAGGTCAAGTTTTCATGAAATCTTACATCTCATATTTGATATTTCCCATGCCAAGAGCGGGAAACAAGGCTAATTTTAGCAGGTGGCCTTAGAAACATTTAAAGAGAGTGTTAGTAGTCAGGAGGAATGGGCTGAGAAGTTTAAAAGGTCTTCTAAAAAAACAAACCCTTCTAATCAATGACTGATGGTGAAGAGTTCACTCCTCTTATCTGCATCTTAAATGCAATAAAAAGGCAATTGGCCACACTCAGAAAATGGATGCACAACTTTCTAGGATGGACAGCTCATGAGCAAAAAACAAGTCTACCATTTGGCTCAAGGGTTGAAGTAATGTTGGGGGAACCAGGGAGAGGAAGGCAGTCCAAAGCTCAGCCAGGCAAAACTAAAAATGAGCCTTTTAGATTAAGAAGAATACTCAAGAAATTGACGGGAACCAAAGGAGTTACTGCAGAGAGAGTTGCTTCTTCTCCCTGAGCAGGTTTCTTCTGTCTGTAGGCAAGGAGCTCCCAGAGTTTTCCCCAACAAGTTAAGAGGGTTATGGTCATGAGAGAATTCCCTCCCCAAGGATTACTGACTGAACTACAGCATTGTGGTGCCACCTATTAGGGAAGATGAGACACAAGATTTCAGGTATCAAATTTCTGAAAAGGAAACATTTTCAGTTCACTTCAAGGCAGTAGGCAGAGGCCACATGGTATGTCCTGGCCTTTGGGGTCAACTGCCTCAAATTTCCAATTATTTGCCTCAAGCCATATCCACAGAAGATCTGCTGGAGTTCACAATCTCTGCCTTGGAGCACACTGAATGCAGAGCGGCCAATCCTATTGGGAAAGTCAGAATAAAACAAAGTTATCCAATTGCCTGGGGCATGTTAATAAGGAGCCCTGACTGCATAACAGAAAGAATCATAGGTAATACTCAGACTGCTCTGCTGGAAGCCACATGCTATTCTAGTCTGTATAGATGGCCTTGAACTTCTAAAAGGCCTGATAAAATATGTTATCTAAGGCAGTGGCAGTGTCCTCTCGCTGATGAAATAGCTTTGCTCCCTTTAAATGGCCAAACTGCCTCATCCTTTCCATTTTCGATTACAGTAGTCTGCATTTGCATTTCTGTGACCTGCCCAGAATTCAGCCCAGCTGACTTTTCTCCTTCCTGCCAGCAGAAAGACTTCCAATTCCAAGCAGGTTATGTCAGGCACCATGGAGAAAATCCGCAAGAGGGGTGTTCACTGACAGCTGGAAAGGGCAGCTGAAAATTCAAGTAAGCTTCAGTGCACAACCAACAGTGGGGTATGAAAACCCCTGAATAGTCCCAGGGGATTCCAAATGTGGTGGACAGACTAAGTCAAAGGGAGGCTTTGCACTCAAATACAAGCTGAACATGTGTGCTGGCATCATTCACACCCACAAGGGGGGGGGGACACGCAAGTACAGCATACGCATACATAATGCTAAAAATAATTAAAAGTGCAACAACGTAAGTTCCTTTAGAACAACTGACACTTCTCTGTAACCATTCTGAGAAGGGAGATGCCATAGAAACCAGTAAATCAAGGCAACTGGAAATGTAGATTGCAGTTCTCTCGCCATTGGCTTACTATCATGGAATTCGTTGGAGTGCGATTAAGAAGGATCAGGTCTAAGCTGCCAGTGTAGTCAAAACTAAGCCGTTCGCAGCAAGAGGAGCTGGGTCCTCTTGAGAGCATCCTCTCTTCACCACCATCTTGACCCCGCAGTTCATAAAGCCCCCCGCTGTTGGTGGGGGGGAAAGCATGTTGAGAACAAAAGAGAAAGGGAGCAGGAACAAAAGCACATCCACCAGGAACGCCCTCTTTGCTGAACTGCTGTACAGACAGGAAGGTAGCCAGCCAACCTTCCAACAAGGGCAACGAGTGCTGGAAAGGATGCAATCCTGATTCCAAAAGGAGCTTCAAGCGTGGAGTGAGCAAGCGAGACCATTTAGGGAATCCACCTGAATGTTTATTTTGGAATTTTCCCCCCTTCCTCTCTTTTTGGTTTAATATGTCCCTTGTTTCTTGTCCTCTCCCCAAGAGAAGCCCCATTCAATAAGACGTGGCAGGAACAGCAGGTAAACAAAGTCCCCCAAAGACCTCAAGGAGACGCCTGTCATTTCTGGCGTTGGGAAGACTTCTTCCTTTTCCTCTTATAGAAGCAGCAGCACCTGGAGCACAAAGAACACAGCAAATCAATAGAGAGTACCGGGACCTCCAGCAAGCCCTCTCCTTCCAACACAATGCATGTGACGCGGCCAACTTCTTCACTCTCAGAAACACACAACACACATGCTCCCAACACCCACCCTCTCCTGCAACAACAGATAAACTCAAGACATTCAAAGCATCAAAGTAGTCCAATAATCACCACCAGGAATCGCCACCATGCTCTGGGGACCCATGTGATTTTTCAAGGGCTGTAATAACTTGAGGGTTACCATGACCAGTTCTAGCCTCTAGCTTTGGCATTATTTTCCAAACCAACATCATTTGCAACTAACGGGGAATGTGAACATGGCCGATTCCGTCTGAAAGGCACACAACTCAGAATTGCCACCCCCACCGCTGGCAGAAAGCTGCAAGAACACACACTTTTAACCAAGTTGCTTTCACCAACACAGATGATACATTTACTATACAAGAAACTATGAACAAACAGGATGCTTTTAGAGTGGAACCGTGGCTAAGAACTCCTAAGATAATTCTGAGACATGAAGAACCCTGGCATGGGATGCTGCTGACACAGATGGACCTATGTAGTATAAGATGAGAAAATCCACCTCTGTTGCCTAAAAATACAAGAGGGGTTGAAAAGAAGTGTGGAAGAATTACTTAAACAACACGGGTTGGAATTCAACTGCTAAACACAAAGTGGTCCTGATCTGAAGTTTCCAAAACACTTGAAGTAGAATTCTAGAACAGTGGCTTGAACAAGAAATCGCCCTCGCTATAAAAACAGATGGAAAAAACATGCTTTATAGGGAAGTGGATTTCAAGCAATCAATTTAATCTATGATTAATCAGAAATTAAAGTTGTAGTCATGATGATTTGTAGAAGATAATTTTATCAATTAAAAAAAAAATCAGTTATACAGGGTACCCAGATTTGTGTGCTTCCTCTTCTCTGTGTCAAGCTTGATGGGAAAAGGTACATTTTCTCCCAAGGTTAGCAGGTATTTTTTGCCTTACACCACAGATTTCCTTCTAGCATTAAAAACCACAGGAAACTGAAACTTACGGTTGGATTCAATGCAAGTAAGTCTTTTAATTCTGTATTATCTTAAATGCTGATGGGGTCTGAAATTGTTCAAATCTTGAAGCTATTTTTATTCTGGTGTGATTGTCCATAATATCCTGTAATCCTAACTCTCAAAATGATACAAATAAAGATGTTTTTCGCCACTTTAGAAATGAGAGATAGGTTTTATCTGTTATTTGCTGTTGAAGAGGCACAGTGTCTTTCTGCCAAAATCACCACCACCAATACATACCCCCAAATTTGGGTAATATGGAAATTTAATCGATCAAAAGCCAAGGTAGATTCAATTATTTTTTAAAGCACAGTTTATAATTGATAAAGCAACAAAGATAAAGCAGGTGGATTTAACAACACGCTTAGAGTAGATATTTTTGCCCTGAAGTAAAATGTATCTGGCATATGCATGAAAGCTGGATAAAACCTAGGCTTGGCTAAGCAGGATCTGCAGTAAAGGTGGACAGGCTTCATGACTTGTGAGGTTACGTGGTTCTTTACCAGAACCCCAAGATCTACTAACCAGAGCCAGGTGCCAAAGACAGAAACATAGAATTAAAAAAATTATGAGGCCAGACATTTGCGTGTGTTTTTTCTTTCTTTTTGAGTACCAGAATGAAATGAAGTATATAAGTCATTCAATATAAAAAGCCCACTCCAGGTTATCATTTCAACTGCATAATCTAGATCAAGAGGGTGTCATTTTGTTGTTAGAATGGTTAAACAGTTGGGAATCAGAAATCCTTGCAATCAACCTTCTTCCCAACACCACCCTACAAGATTTTAGGAGATTATTTTTACAAATATCTTGAGAGACCAATAAAGACACAAGCAGGGAGGCAAGGCATTCCCATACTTCAGCGGCTAGGAAGTTAAGCATATAATTACTAAATTAATAGTAAAATACAGTTCACAAAGAGGGTGTACAAGATCTGAAATTCTGATCTCCAATAACTTAAACTTTAAGTTAAATTTATAGCATGGTGGCAAATTTGCATTCAACAGGACATTTCTCTCAGATAACAAACATGGAAAGATGATTTAATGATTTTTTTTTTACAGATAATAGAGCCCACTCCATGTATACATATTGTGAACAGTTTTATATCAACTGTATTTGAGCAGTAACTGGCACTCAAATTTATGCTCAAACACAAAATGAGTATTGTAGGGTAACTCCAATGGATTTCTCAACTCTTTCAGTTATAACCCAAAATAATAAATGATTGGATCTCTATCATAGCTAGTCAATGAACTGATTGGTCATCTTCCTAGGATCTCAAGATTACACATTTATTAACAGCAACACAACTGGCTATTAGTCATAAATGAAAGAAAATTAACTTGCCCTCTATTGACCCCTGGTGCTTGAGGGTATGGGCATGGCTTATTCAATTAAACTCACAAACGAGGTAACAGGGGAGGAAAGCAGCAAAGTGATTTATTGAAAGATTGAAGGTTCCCTCACCCCTCAATACTGGAATAATGAAGTCTATGAAAGATTGAACTTTTCAATCCCACTCCATTCTGGGAATAAGTTGACCAACAGATGAATATCTGAATTAGCTAATTAAAAGCAAGTTAATACTGTTTAGATCATGATTTATTGTCATTAGATTTAATTAATATTTTTGTCTTCATTTGTTATTTATGTGTACTGTAATGTATAATTATTGTGGAATAATTGCTTACATAATACTTAGTAGAAATAATATTTTTTTCAAAAAATTGCTGTGTTAGCAATTTATGGCCTAGAAGCTCTTCCCTGATAGGTCTCCTGCCCTTTGTGGTCAAAAAGGAATCACCCATTGCCTTCTCACAAATTAGATTATCCTCCAGGAGTTTTTCCTCCTTCCTTGTAGCATGTTGCTTGCCTTCTTACCTGAGCCACCTGGACTTGCCTGACAAAATTTACTAGACAGAAGCAGCTTTCAACATGCGTCTTATCACCCTTGTACTCCCTCTTTCAATAACTCAAGGAGAAAACTATTAGTCACCCAAGCATAATGAAGCAGAACAAGGACAGATGACTTTTGAATGTTGCCCATTTTCATCCTCGAAACAGGGATGAGAGAGGATACTTTGCCCACATGTGACCATGAGGAGCTCTCCATGGTTTGGAGAAAGACACCACAATGAACAGCCCATGCAAAGCAATAAGCCATTGCGTTGGTCTCACAGAGCTGTGAATGATGGGGAAGAAGGGGGAGGAAAAGAAAAGGCGGAGAACTCACTGTGTTGCACTGAGCTACAATCAAAGTTAACATTAGCATCTGGTCACCCACTGCAATATCAAATGCCTATAGTGCATGGCCTGCCGCATTAGAACAGAGCTACAGGCACTGCTAGCATCAGCACAACTATGTTTCTCCCACTCTCAGCTTCTGGATCAATTACAATCTATTGTACAATGTGTGTGTTTTTAAAGGAGACTCAACCAATTTGGGAGAATATGGCATGCTGGCAAAAAGCTCAACAGTACACATGGACTGTATGTATCCTTCCCTTTCCAGAGAAGTGAATGGTTTTTCCACTAACAATATTTAGCGTTACGGATTCCACTACCTTCTACAATAGTAATCAAAGCAGCTGCAATTGGAGACATTGCAGGGAGTGGACAAAACTTGATCTCCTCCTTGGGCGCTGGCAATCCCTACAGAGCCTCCTATGCTCCATCTCATGGGTGAAAAGAACCCCATAGCACCAACCTTGCTTGGAGCAAAGAGGAAAGGGCAAGGCAGTCCTTAGAGGTACAACTGGTTCTTGCATAAACTTCCACTCCACAAATAATAACTGTTTACCTAACTGAAATTTCTGTAACACAGACCTTACTAGGAAATTATTATTCACAGAAAATCTGCATCTTGAGAGATCGAACTAACTTAACTTGCTATAGAGAGTTGCTTATTTTCCATAATTGATTTTAGGTGTAAAATCTGAAACCTTGATTACACAATTTGATTTGCTTTGCATAAGTAGCCCCATATAAGGCATGTGATCTCGTTAGTGGATAAAACCTCAGAGAGAAAGACAACTCTATAATAAAACAGGAAGGTGACATATCTAGGTTTTGACATGGTGTATTTTAATCAATGATAAAATGAACAACATAAGTGAAGGAAGTTGATCTGTAAAACCTGGGAGGCATGCATGAAGCTAGGGTGACTTATGCTGCACAGATGGCTTCCATTACAGATGACACAGGCTGGATGGTTGGCAGAACCAGACAAACCAGTCTCTTATGAGAAGCCTGGAGTGGACACTGGGTGGCCTTCACCTATGAAATTAATTCACTATGAAATGAAGCAGAGACAGAGAGAGAGAGTCACAAAGACTGATGGAATACGCGATATATTCCTTAAAAACACCCATTTCCCACGTTCATTGTTTCCATCTATACAAACAAGTGGCAGAAGTAGATATGCTAGTGATTATTTCTAATGTTCCCATCACCTCAAATTTCTAAGGTGGAAGAGTTGCCATAAAATGGTTTCCCCTCCCAATAGTCACATGGCAAAAGTGTCTTGTGAAATTCACTATACTGTATAATTTCTGGCTAACCACGTCCTGAACATGGTTTTTCAGAAATAATACAAGGAGATTCGCCCCAGTTCTGACTTTTCCACTTAAGAAAATGGGTGTGTGTATCAGCTCTTAATGCAATGCAAATGATTCCATAAATGCTAATAAATAACAATGGCCTACCACTCATGCCAATGGAAGATGTACACTTTTGAAATATGCAGCTTGCCCAGTCCAACCAAAAGATTATGACTGAGCATGGTACATACAAAAACACACAGAAGTTGAATAAAATGCACCAATTATGCTAGAAGGCCGGCATCATAATGCAAAGCCATTTGCATATTTCTAAAAACACACACACACACTACTACCCAGATAGATGATGATATTGCAATGCTGCCAGACAGCACAAATATTCTGCAATTGCTTCCAGCAAAAAACTTCACTAACTTCTCTGGTTTGCTCTGAGCAAAATTTAAAGTGCTGGTTTTGACCTATCAAGACCTAAACAGCCTAGGACTTTTACCTGCTAGGTGAAAATTATTATTCAGCAAAACTTTGGAATGGGTTTAATTATAGGGGCTTCCAGATGCCCAACTGCTTAAGTTACACTGCGTTTGTGTGTGTGTTTTTATTTGAATTTATTTTTTAGTTTTGTAAGCCAACTTGTTCCTAAACAGTAACAGAAGTAGAGGATAATATTTTGAAGACAGTGAATACAGGCCGTCAGACAGATTGCTTGTTAAGGTATTTTAGCATTTTAAATGCTGCCCAAATATGAAAGGAGGGTCAAATGCCTCCAAGGGATATAACCTACAAAATAAGGTAGGGCAGTCGGGGACACCACCAACAGGATAGCCTTGGATTTTTAGTTCCATAGCCTATTGCAGCATTTCCCAACTTGGGGTCTTGCAGTTGCTTTGAACTACAACTCCCACCAGCCCCAGCCAAATGGGAGTTGTAGTCCAAAACAGGTGCAGGGCTGGCCTATTGCACACGTTTGGTTTGGTAGCAAACAGATATCTAATATAGTTTTCTCTCTTTTAAAGGATCAGACAGTGTTACAAAAGGATGATCTAAGACTAAATTCTTGAACTGTGGGTAAAATTCCCTTTGCCAAGTGTCAAGTTCTCCACTGCCCAGGATCAAATGGACAGAATCATATACTCTGACCCCAGCAAGAACTCAGCAAACAAAGCCAGGGGAGGAAGCTACTTAGTTTGTAGGGAATGCAGGTTGGCCCTAATCCGAGATAATCTCACAAGTGTAAGGGATGCACTCCTGCTGAAATCTCCAACGTCACACACACTGTCCTGCTACAGGGTTAAGAGAAGTTCCCCCAGGCAGCTTATGTTTAGAAGGGAGACCCCTCTGAAGCACACACAGAGTATTTATGATATTTTAATTTTTGTGTGTAAACCGCTTACGATACTTCGGTTTGAGCAGTAGGCAAGTAAGAAATAAATAAAGTGCCCTTCCCACAGCTGCAGTGGGAAGCTATTCAAAAAGTAACAGCACATGATGTGGCTCAAAAGACTGCAGATACATACTCAGGAACTCTGAACTCTTAAAACACACCCACACACACACACCCTAAAGAGTCAGGTATGGCCAAGTATGTCTTAAGACTACAGAACTGCTGATAACCATGGACTTTATGGGACACCTTATGGTGCACATCTATTGCTAGCTATACCTCTTTAGGGGGGGAAATATATACACATTGGGTTGTATGCAATGCAGTGCCAAGTCACTAAGCAGGATACTTGCCCTGCGGGTGAAATGTTTTGCACCAGCAGAACGTTGTTGAAGCAGAGAATGCATACACAGGCCTTTGCGTGACAGACAGCACAATATGTTGTGCAATGAATTTCCACGTGTGCAATTGTTGTATGGGATTCACCTGTTGTGCAACATTAAAACTCATCCTTGCGCTAGCAAACAGAGAACACTGGATATAGACTATTGTATTTTATGAACCCACTTGTTTGTACAGTTTATATTTAAAACAAAAAGGTAGTTACAGACAGAAATGAATGAATATGCATGGATATAAAAGCCTACAGTTTAATCTGCAGCCCTCAGCAATAGTCAGATCAGGAAGGAAAAAATATAAGCATCAGCATCTCCAAACTATCCATGTTCCATTCGGCCCAACAAGACTTCAATAATGGCCTAATCCACAATCATAGTTCAAATATGACTATTTGGTCAAACTACTGCCACATTGATGACAGAGTAAACATTTGGCATATATATAGACCAGGTCTGAAAATAACTTCAAGAAGGGGCAACAGTACACAAGGAATAAACCCGTGAAAAGGTAAAGTAAAACACGCACAGCCTAAAACACCCCAATTACTGGAAAATTCATGCCTAGTAGTGAATTCACTAGGCATGTTTATCCTAGCCTGTTTATCCTAGCCTTATATTTAAGAATTTGCCTGTGATAATGAATTTTATAGAGTGTGCACCTGGTAGAGAAGGGACTGATCCCTCCCTTGCTAGCTCACTGTGTTTCCATATACTTTCCTCTGCAGCCACCACAGAAATACAAGCAAGCAGAAACAAGACTGGTATATCACATAAAATGGGGGGGGGGGTGTTAACACTCCCAACATAGAACAAGCAAAACTTCAGAAAAAATAACATTAAGCTCTGCAAGCTCCATGGTTCCTTCATAAAAAGCCTTACAGATATAAATTTAAACGCCCCACCACATAAATTGAATTCACTAGTCTTTTGTAGGAAGATGCTCCATAGACATAATGATACCAGTCCTGTTGGACAGGGACAAACAATTTTGTTTGCTAGGCTGGGATAATTATGCCTGAATCAGGCCATACATTTGTGCCTGAAACTCATGGGCTCACAGTGCCGTGGTACTGGACGTTATGTAGAAAGCTAAGATTTGCTATGTGTTCAGTTCAAGACACTCTAGGTCCTCAAGTGGGGACACTTGTGCAACTCTCTAAGAATAGAGGCCAGGAAGCATAGCCCAAAATAGTTAAAAGTACTTGCATACCACCCAGAAGTAGAAATTTGGTATGCATACAGATGCCCCAATTACAGTCGTACCTTGGAAGTCAAATAGAATCCGTTCTGGAAGTCTGTTTGACTTCCAAAACGTTCAAAAACCAAATCGTGGCTTCTGATGAGAAGCCCCGTAAGCCCCGTTGGATGTTCAGGTTCCAAAAGAACATTCGCAAACCAGGACAATCACTTCCGGGTTTGCGGCATTCAGGAGTCAAAACATCCCGAGTTCCAGGGCGTTCAACAATCAAGGTACGAATGTACTAGAAAAGTCTGAAAGAGGACCATTTTAACACTCAACAGTCAAAACTCAAGAATGGCATTTGTTCTCCAGGACAGAACACACACAGGACTGAATGTTGGGTTGTGAGAGTTCTGTTGTTCTTTCACACACTCCAATAATTAACTTATTTTGTTGTGGGAGGAGGAATCGTTACCAGTAGCAGCCGGAGACAAGCGATCCATTATTGCAAAATGTAAGATACAATAGTAACACCTGCCTCTTGCAATGAATACTTGTTCAGAAGCAAAGGTACTCCAAAGCAGCTAAAACATTACTCTACTTTTCAATCTAACAATCTCAATCTTCTCTCTCTCCAGTGCCATCAACACAAATGCAATTCACAAATGCAACTACAACAGGCTGTGTTTTCAACAGAGATTACAGGCAAATGAGACTTCCCTCAGGAAAAGGCCCCATGATTTCAACCCCAAACCTGTTAAGTTTACTACCATTTTTCTCCACTACAAGCTATACAACAGTTATCTGTCCTTTCTTTCAGCTACAACCGTAGCAGGTCCTTATACATAAGAAACATGTGTGCAAAAGACATGTAAGCTGGGGAAGGAACAGAGCAGGCAAAAGATTCTCAGGACTCTAGATTTCAAGGGTTGGAACAGTAATTTCTTCCCCTGGTGGAAGTGCCTCATTAACCTTGACTTTTAAACTTTGAATTTGATGTTCTATGCAATAACCTATATTGTTTATTTTGACAATATCATAGAATCATTGAATTGTCGAGTTGGAAGGGACCACAAGGATCATCTATTCCAACCCCCTGCAATGCAGGAATCTTTTTGTCCAGAGTGGGGCTTGAACCCACAGCTCTGGGATTAAGAGTTGCATGCTCCACAGACTGAATTAGCCATCTTCCTTTGGCTGCTTTCGTTCCATATACAGTGGTACCTCGGGTTACAGACACTTCAGGTTACAGACTCTGCTAACCCAGAAATAGTACCTCGGGTTAAGAACTTTGCTTCAGGATGAGAACAGAAATCGTCCCATTTCATAAAAAATGCATCCCTTCCTCTACAAAGCCCCAGAGAAGAGAGAGGCACTAATTTACGTTACCATTTCTTCCAAAGAGCATCTAGAAGTCACCCTCTGTGAATGTCCCTTGCCCATTTGGTGAGCAGGACACCCAACACCACACAAATTCCTCTCCACTGCAGTTTTCAAGCAGAAAAGAAAGAGCAGGAGTCCTGTTTTCTCCATAACCCACACAATAAGAGAAGACAGAAAATACAGGAGTGGGATTGGTGGCGACTATAAACTTTGTGGACCCTTGCCCCAAATCACACATCACTGCTCCGAAAGGTAACAATTTGTTTGGCCATTTGCAGTAACGTTAAAGACCTCACTGCAATAAAATTTTAAAGTTATCATTTCTTCATGAGAGTGTGCAGGTTAAAATGTATGAGGGTGACACCTCTTACACAGAAAGGAGCATGTAGTGTTTTACAACTATGAGAGCCCAGCTAGAAAGGAAGAGGAGCGAAGTTGGTAAGCTTGGTGCATCAGGACAGGTAAGGGAGGTTTTGCCCCTTGTTGCCGTGTGTAAGTGGCCCTCAAAACTAGCCAGAAAGCAAGTAAACCTATCTCCATAGCCATTCAGCTGTGACTCTTGATTTCTGCAGCTCAGACAAGGAAACTCTTGCTTATTCTGGCCCCATCAGGGCTCAAAATAGGTGTAAGACAGAATTTTAAAAATGTTTGTACCCTAGCTTGCCTTCCCTCTGTTGGGGAACAACACATGGTCACACAAATGAGAATCCCAGGTGGTCATCCATACAGGAACTGACCAGACCCAGAACTGCTTATCTTCAGTAAGGGAGTGGACTCATGTGCATTCAAGGTTATACTCCGGCATGAAACATTATGGATGCCTTTTGTTCACACACACTGTTTGAGAGAACAGCTGCAGTTTGGGGCACACATAAAAACAAGTACAGTGGTGCCTCGCAAGACGAAAATAATCCGTTCCGCGAGTCTCTTCGTCTTGCGTTTTTTTCGTCTTGCAAAGCAAGCCCATTAGCGGCTTAGCGGATTAGCGCTATTAGCGGCTTAGCGGGTTTAGCGGATCAGCTGTTAAGCGGCTTAGATAAGCGGCTTAGCGGCTTAGCGGCTTGGGAAAACCCCGCAGGAACTCGCAAGACAAAAATGTCTTTTTGTCCCATAGGAAACAAGCCCATAGGAAATTCGTTTTGCGAAGCACCTCCAAAATGGAAAACCCTTTCGTCTAGTGGGTTTTCCGTCTTGCAAGGCATTCGTCTTGCAGGGCACCACTGTATCAGCGATAATCACAATGGTGAGAGTAGTAGCTTTTCTCCAACTTGCAAACAACCCTCATCACATAGGTTGCCTCCTTGTCCTACCCTCACCCTCTACAACAAAATATGAAGCTCTAACCCACCTTCTGCAGCCTGGTGCCCTCCAGATGTTTCAGAACACAGTATGACCATTGGCCGACAGACATTTGAGTTCAAAACACCTGGAGGGCACCATTTTACAAGCTGAAGGTTATAAACTAACTCTTCCCCACAAACTGCAGGAAGCCACAGGAAGTCAAGTAACCTTGATCTGTGCCTGGTATAAGCAGCCTAGATGTAATTCAGAAAATAGTTTATTGGTTCCCAGTCCAGAATAAATACTATTTTCTTACTGTAGAAGCCTAGCTCTGGAAATACCAAGCAAAGGGCGACACCCACCCAAGCCACATTTTTACCACGAAGCTGCTGACAGAAATCAGGATTGAAAAGAGCAGAACTCTAGCTCTGTAGCAAGTGCAATGCTTTCAGGACAGTTGTGCCTCTGACACAAAAAATTGACAACTGACAAAAGTGTGCAAGTAGAGAGAAAATTGCATAGGAAATGCATTGCGTCTAGCTCCAAGCACTTCCTAACTTCAAGTATTTGTTCACCCAAATAAAACTTAAAAGACAAGTGTTTGGTGTGTTAGGATGACAGTCCAAGGACTCTGAGCAGTTCACCCACCCCTTCCGTTAATTTCATTTTGATTTAGTCAATCATGGCCTAGTCTGGTTCACGCCCCCTTGCATGTGAACCAGAGAGAGTGACTCACCACAAGTTGAGCATTTTCAGGCAGCTACAATAGACAGTGTGAGGAGAAAGAAAGAAAGACAAATAAAAACACAGAAAGGTAGGGAGACATTAGTTCAGAGGCGAGATGGAAGCATGTCATGGCAAGTCATGCAAACATGCAGTGCAGATCTGTGATACACACGACGTCTACCTGCCTTGTCAAACCTGGTTCCACCTGAACCTTCTGCAACTAACCAGGAAAGAGCTATCACAAGGGATTGTTGCTTTGAGACAAAGTTTTCACAACTGTCTAGGACAACTATGTTAGAGCATCAGAAAATCATCATTGACGGGAATGTGCTCTAGAGGACTTTGGCAGATAGGAGCAGCAAGAAGGTTTCTGAACCTTTTAAGTTGCAAGGAAACTCTAGAGATAGCTGGCTAAAAAGGCTCAAATGCAAATACCTTAAGTGCTTTGATGGAACATGGCAACTGATCAAAAAAATACCCCTACATTTCCTTAACTTCATTTATCATTTTGAGAAGGAGTTAGTCTCCCTACACGCCTTGGAGATAAATTATTACCACCATCACTACTGTGTTATTTAAGTTTCAGCATGTGCTGGAGAAAGCAGAAGTAACGCTTCTGGCACAAAGGATTTACAGTCTAACTTAGGCAGAACATAGGGGACAGTGGAAAATGTGGAAGAGAAACCAAAATAGATGGGACAACATCAAATGAGCTTATGGTCTGGAGCAAAATAATGGAGAGCCTTTAAATTTAAAGGCTACAAAAGACAAAGCTGGTGTGGAAAGGAAGCTGGAAAGAGATTTAAGACAATGGGTGACTTTCAGCTATGGTAGCCAGCAGAAAGAGGATGCAATACCATGGATGGTGGTTTAAAACAGTTTTAGAGGTGGAAACAGTAGCAGTATTAAGACAAGAAAGGGAAGCATTCCATGTCCGCAGGTTTGTAGTCTTGGGAGATTGGGAAAATATCAAATTTCTGCCAGCAACAGAAGTAGGGACAGGTAGTCAGGAGAGGAAGTATCTGAGTGAAAAGATCCTACCTCTGAATACTAGCTGTTGAAAAACAAGAGCAGGAAAAGACTATTGCCCGCATGTCCTACTTGTGGACTTCCCATAAACGTCTCATTGGCTACTATGAGAAACTGGATTCTAGACTGCATAGGTCTTTGGTTTGATCCAGTAGGGCTCTTCTTAGGTTCTTAAGATTGATATCTGAATTCTTACCATGTTGTTTAGTTTGGGATACAGGAGTTGTTAGCAATGCAATCAGAGTAAAAGAATTCATTAGAAGTTGATAATCAGAGTGTTAAAAAGAGAGAATTTTTATCTGTATAAGTGTAGTAAGCACAAGCAATGAGAGCTAAATGGAAGCAACCAGAGGCAAATGGCTACATTTTGAATGGAAGTAGAGCATATTATGAGCCAAGGAATGAGATAAAGGAAAAGGAAAAAAGAAGTTAAAGAGGATCAAGAATGGCAAAAACAACATATTTAAGGGAAAGTTGACATGATTGAAAGTACCGGATTGTTTAAATAGAATGAAAACTACTCTAAGGTTTGGCCAGAAGAAGGTATTGAAAACTTTGGTAAAAGCAGCTTCAGTGAAGTTAATCTAGCAAAAATCAGATTGAAAAGAGTAAAGGAAGGAGTTGGAGGTCAAAAGGTAAACAGGATCATACAAAATGCTCAACAAATTCTGCACGGAAAGGTACTGGATGACAGCTGAAAGTGGGGGAAGGATGAATATAAAGAGGAAATAAGGACTGAGAAATATTTGTATGTCTGAAAGCCCATGATAAGGAACTAGGCAGCACAGAACAAATGAAGATAGCTAGAGAGAAATCAGAGGTAGGAAAGGATGGATCAAGAGATCAGGTTGCATGATTGAAGGTAGTGAGCATCTTTCATATATATTTGAAGGATAGAGAAACTGATGAATGACAAAACTAGGGAATTCTGCATATGGAGGAAAATAGAAAAAGGTCTGGATAGAAATTCACAAAGAGATCTTATATTATTCGAGCAGGAGATTCACAGCAAGAAAAAAAAGAGCAGACAGAAAGGCTTCACTAGCAAGAATAAGTCTGGAGACACACAGACACAGCAGGCTTAAAAAATGACGAAGTCACACAGCTTGAGGTAGACAACATTTGAATGGTCTGTTAGAAGTTGATGGCTTAATAAGTAAATAAAGATCATCCATGGCTGGGAGATGAACAGGCAGAAAGGAAGAGTAAAAGGCAGAGTGAGGAAAGAGAAGAGACAGCATCTTGTCTAGAGGAAAGTAAAACTGAAACACCTTTTTCAGCTTTCCAAATTTTACTATACAAGTTAAACACACACACACAAACACACACAGCCTCACTCATCAGTTTTATACATAGTTAATTGCCCCTAAGCCCTATGAAATTAATGACTGTGGTATCAGTCATTTCCTTTGAATAGCTGTACATTTCAACTGAAGTATCATGTTGACCAGAAGTCTGTGTGAATTCAAATGTCTTGGAAACTTTTAGCATACCCAGGAAATTGTGGGTAAAGCTTGAATGTGCAATTTCCATGGAAAGGTCAAGTGCAGAGGAGATATGGTACACCGTGTTGTAACCACAGGACCTTCCCCAATTCTACAGTCAACATTAAATGTCCCTAACTTTCTTATTTACTGCAGAAGAAAACAATTCTTCACATAGCTGTAAAATCAAAGTCAGTAATGGTATTTTATTGGCATCTCCCACTAAGGAGGCAATCCTAAGCATGCTTACTAGGGAGTAAAAAACCTCAATGAATGTACTGTGATTTATTTTCAAGTTAACATGCAGAGATATTGCTGTTGTCACAGCTGCAGCAACAAGTCCACCACAGGAGAGTATGTCCTTGGGGACATTCTGGAGTCTTAATTTTTAGGCTCCATGGACGTGGCGAACCTAACTTAGCTGATGCTGCAGCACCAAAGCAAAGGCTGTCTTGCATAGAGCAACAAGCTGAACAATTTATTGAAAGCTAGTATCCAAAGCAAAGTATAAGTACTGAAGCTCAGTTCACTTGAGCGGCACTTGGTGGAAGCTAGTCTGCTGTCGAAAGAAACTCAGGCAGAAAGCTCTGTATCATATAACAATACATATCCAAAGTAGTTAATATCTCATCCCACCCCCATCTGCTGAAATATATTGTTCCCCTGCAGAGGAACAGAGGCTCAGCTGGGAATGCAACACACAATTATTAAGTTTGCCACAAGGAACACTCAGTTTTATTTAAATACATTCAAATCCTGCATTTCCTGCAGCTATGAAGCTCTCCTTATGACTGAAGACAGAAATGTTCGCAGAACGATAACACATTTCTTGGGTAATGGAGTGCTAGGCGATTACTTCTCAGCTGAAGAGTCATACCTAAAGCACAATTAGAGGTATTGCATACACTTGCTTTTCTCACAAGCAATTTTAGGCTATTTCCAGCCTAGGAAATAAAGAATCACAATGTTTGCCAAGAAGCCTATGACTGCTGAGACATTCAGTAGCCACAAGGCAAGTCAGTCAATCTGCTATGCCTTGATCTATGAAGCCTTTGTGGAACCTCCTTCCCATAATGCATTAGGTGTGTGCTGACTTCATTTATAAAGAAGAGAGGCCTGCTGATTACCTAGAGAAGATTCCACATCATGGTTCATGTAATGGTAGAAGATCATGCAAAGTGCCACCGGATGGTGGAGATGGAAAAACAGCCAAGGCATTATTCCCTCAACAAAATACCTTGCAACACCCAGCAGGCAGCTTATAAAGTTACCTTACGTGTTTCCATAGCAAAAAAAGGAGGTACTCACAGTCTGACAGGTTAACCTAAAATGGCATAGGCTCAGGTTTCAAGAATGAGGGATAAAGAGGGACTCTGGCTTCTGCATCCCCAGCGCTAGTTATGCGCATACAGTTTGACAAACAGAAACTACAGCCCTAACTCAGAAGACATTTACTATACATGCCACTTGCAAATTCTTCTGAAATACTAATTTGCAATGCATGCTCTGGCCAACAGCAACATTACCTGGGCAGTGCAAGTGAAAAGAAGCTGTACCATCAGCAGTAGCACTGAGGTTATCATGCAAAAACAAAGCATCTGATAGCAGGTTATGGATATAGGCATCAAACACAAGAACACACAAACTGATCTGACACACAAATGATGCGGGGGGGGGGCTGCTTTCACGGCAAACATACTTAGCTTCCTCCACTACTTCCACCTCAGTACGTGCTGCAATTTGTACATTGGAAGGTGCTCCTGTTGGTTCATCGATGTTCAACTCACCATTGGTCGAGTTTACCACCTTAAAAAAAATAGAAACAAAGCCCTGACATTAATATGAAAACATAGCCCCAGTTTGTGTCACACGCACTGGAACATTAAATTAAATTAAGTGAAAATGAAACTTGGTGGTCAGTAAGGAAGTTCATTCTATGACATGGGTTGTAAGTTCTCTGCAAACATCCCAGCATTTTTTGTTTTTTTTTTGGATTAGGATATACTTAAAAAATGTGTGAGACATAGAATGAATTCTGCAGACTACTAGTTTATGAATCTTAAGGCATTAATTTTTACACCTCTAGCCTAATTTGGGATCAAGAGGGTTCCAATGACAGAGAAGATCCACAGTGCTCTGAAATAATCAGTGGAAGCATCATCAAAAAGAAAGAAATTAGTGCAAATGGTCAAAATATACATATAGTGTACATGACCAAAGTTTGCCTGTATAAAACTGTCTGAGGAGTGATGGCTTGTCTCTCTCTCTCTCTCTACAATGTATAACATACACACTCCAACTACAGAGTGTAATAACGATTGAAGCTGGGACCTACATGTGAAGCACATGGTCTGTCCACATGTTTTGCTCTGCTTAGAGAGAGGGGTTTTGCTTTGCTTTGCTTTGCTTTGCTTTGCTTTGCTTTGCTTTGCTTTGCTTTGCTTTGCTTTGCTTTGCTTTTTTCACATGTATGAAGGTAAATGGACTACTAAGAATCTGTGGGCTATTAGTTTTGTTTGCTTAGTTTCAACACTACCTTGGAAGCATTGACTTCTCTTTACCAAATGTTCAAGCAATCCTAATTGGTGAGGGGAGGAAGCAGATATCAGGGTAGCTGTAGCCAGATACCAGACAGCAGCAGCCTCCTTGTACTGTATACTCCCCACAAATTCTCATCTATTTCCTTATTGCCTATTTCAACTTGCTTCTATTATCCTGACCACTTTCAGATTTCTTGTCTCTCAGTTCTAAAACAGACTTTGCATACTCATGTATGTATTTATTGCAGGGAGGTTGTCATGCAATTCCACTGAAATCTCAGAACAACTGCCTTCCTGTTTGAGATTCTGGGTCCTCTGGTCTGAAACTTTTTGCTCCCAAGGTTTGAGGCTTTTTAGTTTACTTTTTAAAAAGTGAGTAAGTGGGTGGGGAAACCACAAAGTTGTATGAAATCATACATGGCATGGAGAAAGTGGATGAGATGAACACTAGGGATCAACCAATGAAGTTGTCAACAATAAATGAACAGTCAACAATAAATAAAGTTCCTGGTACAGAATAATAGAATACAAGAAAGAGTAAATCATATTGTGCTATTGGGTGAAATTTAACTCTTAAGAAAATAAAGGTAATAGCTTTATAAATAGTTCTAAACTTCTACTTTCCTCTTTCTTCCCCCTTTCTAGCTACATAAATTATTTTATTTTTATTGCTTTAATGGTAAGTACACCCTATTTATAATGTTGTTCTACCCAATACATTTATTTATAGCATTTGTTTCTAAGACACTGTGGAAATACCATAAGCATGGTAACATCAGTTACAAAATAAAAGTATCTGGAAGACACTAAAACAAAATCTACAAAAAAGAAACAAACTCTGTCTAAAGAATCAACAAATGGTGACATCACACTTGCCTACCAAACACTCTCTCATACAACACCAAACTGAGGAAATCTGTGTCCCGGAGATATTCTGAGTACAGACAAAGTTCTCAATACTGTGCTGCCTCATACCTTGTGACAGGCAATTCACACATTTTAGCTGAAGCATCAAGTTAACCAAATATGCACCAGAATGTGGGGCATATGAACATAACAAGAAAGTGACTGCGGTAGAAAAGATGTGCGGAACAGAGAAGGACAATACCTGTACTGATCCCCCATGCCGATCTGAAGTTAAGTGAGATTGCAGAAACAAAGCATTGGCTTGTCGCATTGGTGCCATTTCCCATTCTCCACGACGTTCTGATGCAGACTGCATAGGCATTTGCAAGCACAGAGCAAAAAGAGAGGAGGGAAGGCAAAGGTAAACCAGAGCAAAGCAATGCTTTATTTTAAAAAGCACATTGTCAGCTCGCTGTAGGGTGGGCGCCGAGAAGCAAAGCAATGAAGAAGTATTAATTCTGACAAGTCTACTCCCAACCGTTTGCACAGAAGCCAAAAGCAGTAAATACCAAAGTGGACTTCCGGGGGGGGGGGGGGAGATCCAGGGCAAGTCTCTGTTATCAAACATTTTAAAGGTTAGCCAAGCCTACTGGCAGTCACACAATCTCTCACACATGTGTACATACTTTATAGATATATACACACACATCATAGGTCCAAGTATAAACCTCTCTTCTCAGCCCAGTGCTGCAGTGGAAATGCAGATCATTCCATTACAGCAATGGGTAGAGAGATCTAAAGCCATCCCAATACTGTAAAAAGTCCTATCTTGCAAAAAAAAAGTCTCTCCTTCCTTCAAAGCCTGACATTCACCATTATATATCACTCATTTCAAATATACAGTAAAGCAGATTAACAGGAAAGATTCCTAAATACAGGATAATATTAATTAATCAGCCTTCCTACCACCCCAAACACCCAAGAAACAGAATTAACAGTCTTTTCTCTGTATGTCCCTCTTTATAAATTACAAGTTTCAGTAAAGATTTGAATGGAAAGTTATAGTTGAAACAATGTTATGCTAACAAACCTGATTTCGGAGAGGCTGCATCGATGATCGATCCCTATGTGCATGGATGTCTCTTGTTACGGATGGTCCAGACTCCACATGCATGGGCCCCACTGGAGTGGGCTGGAAAAGAAACACACACACAAACAGAATTGACCCACCAGGTGACTCTCAAACAATCCGTTGACTTAACAACTAGAGCAGATAATTTTTGAGTAGAAACCAAACAGATGCTGCCCCCCTATCTTCAATTAATGAACTCGCTGCTTTCAGCCAGTAGCTACAGCTTCAAGACAAAGAGCCACACCTGAAATCTCATGCTATCCAGCTGGCCACAAAAATGCACATATTTAACACCTACATGAATGTGGTAGATGCCACAGTGCTGTTCTGAACTTCTCGTTCTGGACACTCCTCTACCTTCCTGGAGGTTTAATCTTCCCCTGATAATGATGGACAAATGTCTCCTCAGAATATATGAGGTTTGCTCTTCGACCCCCTCTTGGTCCGAGAGGAGAGTTTGGCAATCAGATTGATTCACCCACCCTCACCCACTGGTCACGTTTGACCCTCTAGAGGGTGGGGAGATAACAATCTGCCTGCAGCCTGGAAAAGTTCCTCAATGCTGCCACACATGGCTGAAGGCAGGGAACAGATTATGTAACATGAAAATAATTTTATGGTGAATTTAGTTGATAAGGGAAAGGAGAAAAGGCAACTAAGTCATACTAACAAAGAAGTAGAAATGAGCACAAACAGTTACAATCGGTCATATCTGACAATCTATGGTTCTTGAGGAGAGCCAAGAAAATATGCATTCTGTCATCCCTCCAGTCACAATGCAAGAGCACCAACTGCACCTACATTACAATACCACTTGTTCGGAAAGACACATTTAGTAACTTGAACAAAGAAAAATGTTTGGAGCCTTGAACATGTATATGGCTTTGCAGTAAAGTTTTCAATGTACAGCAAAAAGGTCATATTGTGTTCTCAGTTCATCATGAAGTGATTACTTGCAATGCAACTGGCATTTAAAAGGGACATTATAGAAAGAGCAACAGTCAAGAAAAAAAGGAATATGTCACTCAGCTCCAACATACAATTGGCCTGCCAACCCAGTCGTAGGCGTAATCAAAGGTGAATCCTCTCTTTTCAAATAACTCTGTGAAGATTGTTCGTAGATAATCATAGTCTGGTCTCTCGAAGAAGTCTAATCGTCTGACATAACGAAGATAAGCTGCCATCTCCTCTGTTAAAGGGAATTAGGAAGAAGCAACATCAGATAATCTGTTCAGAAAGAAGTAGAAGCAGAATACATTTCAACATTACCTACTGGTCGGATTAATCCCCTAAGATATAAACCTACAAAAGTAGATGAGGGGGTCAACAAACCTGTGCCACTGGTAGGATGATATTTCCAAATGGTTCTCCTTAGTACACTTGAGGCCATTTAGACATATGAAAAGGCAAACTTTCAGGTAGCAAAAATATATACTGGAGAGCAGTTTAGAGAGGAGGAAGCATTTACACCTCCCAATTCTCTCAGTGGACATCAACATAAAAATACTCATTTTTTTCAAGTGTACTACCTCAACAGTTCAGGGTAGGTTAAAGCATGAAGGGTAGGTTAACACTGAAGGGGCGCTGCGCAGAGGGGGAGAGCTGCGCAGCGACCTTTCAGTGAAGCGGGAGGAGAAACGAAGCCCCTTCGATTTCTCCTCCCACTTTGCTGGAAAGGTGCTGCGCAGAGAGGGAGAGAATATTTTTTCCCTTGTTCTCCTCCTCTAAATCCAGGTGCGTCTTATGGTCGGGTGCGTCTTATAGAGCAAAAAATGTGGTATATTAAATAGATGGGCTCCTGTCTTCAAAACAAGGGCCCACAAGCCAAGTTACAAAGAGAGACAAAAGCAAATGAAAATAATGAAGAATAGCTGCATTTTAAGAGCTATTTGAATCTCGGTCCTTGCCATAACGTTCTGTAGAGGTCATTGTGCTATAATCAGATGCAGGGAACAGAGCCTACACTGCTAATTTGGAGTCAGTAATAACCCAAATAAGGCTACAAATGTTTTGAACAATAGCTCAACATACTGTATTCTTCAGTGTATAAGACACTATTTCCCCATTTTTTCAAGCTTAAAATTGGGGGTCGTCTTATACAGAGATAGTGCATATGGAGGATTTCTTTATTTGGAGTCCCAAAAAATGGGGGTCTTGTTATACACGGGGGCATGTTATACACAGAAAAATATGGTATGCTGCTCAGAAGTTTAAAGGGCTACTTGATTTAAATCAGTCACAACCTGCTGGTCTTGAATGTTCTTTGAGGTACAGCACCTCTGCTGAGCTACATATATATAATGACGAGCAATATGACAGCTATCAAACAGCAAAGAGGTATTTCTTCCCATTGTTAATTATGTTGCACTTGCATGCTTGACTAAAAAAAAGAGTGGGTGCAGGTAATTCTCTCCCCGACCCTCCCCGATGACATCAATAGCAATCAGATTGCTTGAAGTCCATATAAGTATAAAACAGAGTATTTTCAGGTTCATCACACTTATCCAATGACTCACTGACTTAAGAAGCCTATTCAGAGCCACTACTGCCTCCCTAGGATTCAGTGAAAATGAGACAGAGTTGGGTGCTAGTGTGCTACGCCACACACCTAGTCTCCTAAGAACCCAAGGAGGACTGGAACCACCAAAGGCAATGCCCATGAGGTCCACATTGGAAGATGTCCCAGATGGACCCCAGCCCCAGTCCATGATATTGGATATTACCACTGAGAGTTCTAGAAGAAACAGCGAAGAAAAACACTCCTCCCAATTCATTTTCCAGCTATCAAGGCACTTTCTATCCTTGAAATGGATCGACAACCATGTTTGCTAACTTGTCACTCAGCTACTCACATCACCATTCTAGGGCTCTACCTATCAGAAATAATCAATTCCAAAGAAGTGCATGGAGGACTGTAGCCATATGCAGGCTACAAAAGAAAGCAGGCTCTCTAGTACATAGCAGAGTTGTTGTGGACTTGACCAGACTGATGTACTCTGTGCTAGGACTGGCACTTATCATTAGCCAGGTGGCTGCAAGCAACCATTTAAAACCAGCGAAGGGTAACCTGTGGCTCTCTGGATGTTGATGGGCTCCAACTCCCAGAAGTCACAGCCATTATGGTCAATGGTCAGGAATGACGAAAATAGTTACCCAACAACACTTGGAGAGTCACAGGTTAAACACAAGTATCACTGAAATTTACAGCCAACTCTGATGTTAGCCATACATTGAACAAAGAATCCAAGCATACCAGTAGGAACACATTTGTTCCAACACTTGAGCTCAGGAAATGCTGCTTTAACAAGAGCCTGGTTCCTATTTTCAGAAGGCACCTTGCACAGAAGATACACCAGCCAGTATGAAACTTACCTGGGAAGTTCTCACAGAGAACATCAATTGGAGTGTTCCTCTTTGTGTCCCCAATCTTCTGGTATCTCTCTTTTAATGTATCAGCCTGTGTAAAGCAAATATATATATTTTAAGAGGGTTAGGCTACGCAGTAAGGCAAGCCACTCTCTTCCCCTCTCTGCCTCCCATATGCAACATGGGGATAATATTGACCTACTTTGCAAACTAAGATTATGTAAAGCCGTTTGAGCACTATAAAGTACCATATACACATTACTTGTTACTACTATTGCATGAACAGATCTGCATCTGCAAGCTCCCACAACATGGCTTTCCTGCCAGCTCCTGGACCCATTACAGCCAGTCTGCACCCTCTCCAAAGCTCCTCTTTCTACACAGCCCAGAAAAGGGGTGTTTGAAGTTATTCTGAAACGTGCTCTTTACAAGAACATTTACTCTAAGACCATTACTATCCATAATGCATGATAATCAGCAAGTTGAGAGTGACTCTACTAAACTAATTATCTCCTTCACCCATTAACTCTCTAACCCTTTGCTGTATTCATCCTGACAAAGGACTTCCATCTGCACCACAGCACAGCTCATCAAGCATCTGTTTACAACAGAAGATCTAAAAAGGATTGGAGCCTGATCCTTCCCACCCGATAAAAGCCTATTCCAGATTTTTGTCCTTTATTTGCACACTAGACCTCTTTTTTGTTACTGTCCCTTAATGAGGTTCCAAGAACAAAACAAGGGGAGTTGATGCTAAACCTCTGTGTGGGAGGCCTCCTCCTTTGTGGGTTGACAAATTGGATGTGAGGGACTCCAGCTGTGAAGTGGACAGGAGGGGCTAGGCAGATGAAGAAGGATTATACAGAGAAAAATCAGGCAAAATGAAAACAGGAACTAAAGGGAAGCTTGAAAATGCAGGTAAGTAGCCGTGTTGGTCTGCCGTAGTCGAAACAAAATTAAAAAAAATTCCTTCCAGTAGCACCTTAGAGACCAACTAAGTTTTTTTATTGGTATGAGCTTTCCTGTGCATGCACACTTCTTCAGATATCTGAAGAATATTTGGTCTCTAAGGATTAAAAAAAAAATTATTTTTTAAATGTAGCTCATCTGCATTGGGGCAAAATTAAGGATAAGAGATGCAGCATAAGAAGCATGTCTTGCAGTCATATTTAGCTGCTCAGTAAGGAATATGTCAGCAATTAAAAACAAAAGGGCAAGACATGCAACTTCCGCTGGCTGACTATCAGGATTAAATTCAAAGTTGACTAGCAAACTGAAGAGTATCATAGTGAGTGGAGCTTGGGCAATGAACCAGTCAGGGCCAGCTTGCCCATGAAGACAGGTGAAGTGCCTGCCTCAGGTGGCAGAAATGCATGAGGTGGCGCCCCACCTGGCCCACCACTTCCGCTGCCATAAGGGAGACGTTCTAGCATCCAAACATTGCCTCTCATCTTCCCCGCACCTGGGGAGGGAGAAGCCAAGCGATAATGTTTTGAGGGGTGCCCTGGTTCCTGCCAAGTTTGGCAAGTTCAAAGACATTTCTGTGTGACATGCTGCCACTTGGCTCCCACTTCCCCAATGGGGGGGTGGGAGAAGCCAAATGACAACATTTTGAGGAGTGCCCCAGCCCCTGCAAAGTTCAGTAAAATCCAAGGCGCAGAAGAAGTAGTGTTGGGGGGTAGGGAGTGAAGACAGGAGGTGGAAATCCTATTTTGCCTCAGGTGGTGAAACAGGAAGAGCTACCCCTGCCACCAGTTATCACTGACCAAAGCCATGTTTTCTTATAAACTGTACACTCGTACCTTGGTTGACGAACGCCTTGCAAGTCAAACGTTTTGGCTCCCAAACACTGCAAACTCAGAAGTGAGTGTTCCAGTTTGCTAACGTTCTTTGGAACCCGAACATCCGACACGGCTGACACAGCTTCCGATTGGCTGCAGAGGCTTCCTGCAGCCAATTAGAAGCCGTGCCTTGGTTTCCGAATGTTTTGGAAGTCGAACGGATTTCCAGAACAGATTCCATTCGACTTCCAAGGTACCACTGTACAAGTAAATCTGAATCCTCAGAGAAGAGAGTAAATCTCTACGTCAAACAGGAAGTATCTGCCGGCAGCTATTATATTGAGCAACACACTTTAGCAAATACCTTAAGGCCTTGCCAGGGCAAACTGCCTCGAAGGAAATACATGAACATATGTCCAAGGGCTTCCAAGTCATCTCGACGACTTTGCTCTGAAAAGATGTAAGAAAATGCACCACTGCTTTATCTGCTCTATCAGAAATGCCTGCTAAATTACATTCCTAGCTCTGGCACAATGTGGAAAACATTTGTAGGCATCAGGGAGCACAGAAGGGGATATTTGTCAAAGACTCCTGATTGGCCATGAAGTCTTAGTGTAGATTTATTCTCTATTTACAAAAAGACATCCCTGCTTCATACTCTATGGATGAACTGGCTCCAAATCTAGATACAGCTATTTCATTAAAGTGGTCTTTAGCTTATTGCAAGTCAGGAATAAAAACTCCAGCACTATGGTAAAAATAGGATTTACAATGGTACCTTCGGTTAAGTACTTAATTCGTTCCAGAGGTCCATTCTTAACCTGAAACTGTTCTTAACCTGAAGCACCACTTTAGCTAATGGGGCCTCCTGCTGCTGCCGCACCGCCGGAACACGATTTCTGTTCTCATCCTGAAGCAAAGTTCTTAACCTGAGGTACTATTTCTGGGTTGGCAGAGTCTGTAACCTGAAGCGTATATAACCCGAGGTACCACTGTATAGGGTTGCTTATGCAACCTCTACAAGATGTGTGAATGTGTCCTTTCAAGTATGACATAGCCTATGCTGTGAAGCTTCCAAGATATTCAACAGAGTACAGTGCACTCTACTAGTGTGAAGACAAAGCATTACAGGGAATGAGAAGTCAAGATTGCAAGGACAGTAAAACAGTAACAGCTCCAAAGAAGCCCATGTGGATCACGCAAGTGCAACTAAGGCATTTACATAAGTAGCCAAACAAGAAGCACTCTGGAAGCTAAATAATGCTTTGGGTGTTTTCTGCTAGAGCTGGCTTACAGGTTGACATAAAACAACACAAACACTGATTTGCTAAAAATCTATTTCAGAGTTTCAAAAAGTTATCAATCCCAAAACAGCTAAGGACAAAACTGTGTGTATATGGGCAAGAGCAAAATCCAAATGGAACTAAAAAAGTGCAAGGAAACTACTGAAGAGCTAGTCAGATAAAAGCCATTAATGGACAAAATGAAAAGCTACTACTGTTGGTAGGTTTTCATTTGGTCTGGTAAAGGCTATTTTATGTATATTATTTGTAATCAACATACCGTATTTTTCTGTGTATAAGATTATATTTTTTCCTAAATTTTTGAAGTTAAAAATAAGGGGTTGTCTTATACATGGATAGTGCATAGTGCATTTTCTTAATTTTGAGTCCCCAAAAATAGCGGGTGTCTTATACACAGAGGCATCTTATACACAGAAAAAGACGGTATTTATTAATATTCTTAACAATGAAATTTAAATATATTTGTAAAAAAAGGTGCTACTGACAGGTAGGCATGCAAAATTATGCAACAGTAGCAAGAAAATGTCTTTCAAATTGTAAGCCTAAGGACAGAGTCTTCTTCCACTTAAGAGCAGGATAAAAATGCTTTGAAAACACACAAAGAGCATTCAAATGTCTCATTTTTGGTAACATCTGAAAATGTTTTAATGGCATAAGTTCTGTAGAAAAGAGCCTGAGCTCTTCTGCTAATACAGATGAAGTAAGATACAAAGGTATCGTAACAAACCTTTGCCAAGGTGGGTGTTGATGGACATATATCTTGCTGTTCCAGTTAGACTCTTGTGTTCCCTGTAAGGTATGTGTTTTTGGGTTTCAGGATCAATGTACTCCTTGGCCAGTCCAAAGTCTATTATGTGGATGATGTGTTCTTTCTTATTTCCTTGTCGTCCAATAAGGAAGTTTTCTGGCTTGACATCTCGATAAATGAGATTCTTTGAGTGCACAAATTCCATTCGAGAGATCTGTAAGACAAGACAGTATTTAAATGCCTTTAATTACAAAACTGTCAAGGGTTTGTCAGTTATTCAAGAGCTAGTGTACATTAAAGTGTACGTTAACATCATTCCCAGATGTTAAAATACCTTAATAAAAAAGAAATAATGCGGTGTTTTTTATAGAAGAAACCCATCTGCCAAGGAACCCTCAAGGTGTTCCAGAAGATCTGAAGTATGATCTTCATAAGAGAATCAGTTCATGAATGGCTCTGAGCACGCCGGTTGTCATTGTTGCCCCACATGAACAGACAGGCAGAACATCCTCAACATCACAAGGAAGAGAAGCTTGACAGCAATTGGTAGCAAGCCAACTTCTAGGAGCCTTGTTCATCATTACTCATCTCACTGATAACACCCCTTATAAGCTTCAAGACATCCCAGAGTTCCATACAAGTTTGAATGCCACTTCTCTAATCCATGTTCTGCTTTCCATCATCATCAGACTCTTGAATACTAGAACTTATCTAACCTACTCTTCAACTCGTACACATTTAACATGATGCACTTGTAATCAATCTGACCAGCTTGACACGTTCCACCATTTGAAAGTGCCCAAACTCTATTTTGGGAACCAAACCTTACATACAGGACCAGCTAACTTGCATTTCCTTGTCTGCCACCAGGCCTGGTAATATAACTGTAGTCCATGCGGTTGTAACCTCAAGGCTGGAATACTGCAATGCACTCTTATGTGGAGCTCCCTTTGGCCTGGCTCAGAAACTCCAACTGGTGCAGAATGTGGCAGTAGGACTGCAGATAAGCACCTGACAAACAGCAGGTGACACCATTACTAAAACCTCTACACTGGCTGCCCATTACTACTGAGCCAGGCTAAAGGCCCATGTATTAGTTTACAAAGCTCTTAACTATTTAATTCCAGGGTATCTTTGGGACTGCCTGATCCCTTACATCCCAGCTCAATCACTGACACATGAAGAAGAGTTGTTGGTCATTCCCCAAGTTTGTGAGGCTCATTTGACTGCAATAAGAAACCAAGCCGTTAATACAGAGGTCAGCAAACTACGGCCCCTGGGCCGGATCAGGCCCACCTGGCTCCTAAATCCGGCCCACACTGCAAAGCCGGAACCCACTGCGAAGCCAAGACTCCTAGCGATGATGACAGGAGGAAGAGGCCGAGCAGCAGCGGCTCTGCCAATCAAATGCTATGCTTGGTTTACTTCAGTGCAGCGACATCTCTGCCACACCTGGTTTACCTCAGCGGCATTTCACTGGCAGAGACGTCCCTGCACCGTGCTGAGGTAAACCAGGTATGGTGTTTGATTTAGCAGAGCTGCTGCCACTTGGCTTCTTCTCCCGTCATCGCCCTGGTGCTCCTGTGGGCCAGAGAGCGGTGAGGACGAGCTCACTCTGCCTACCCGCTTCACGCAGCAGTGGCGGCGGTGGTGGCGGCAGCCCCTGGGAAGGTAAGCACAGAGCCTTATTTCTCTGGGGAGGGAGAAAGCCCATTTCACGCCACTGCTGCCAGCCCTTCAGCAAATGAGGCAGGCAGCAAACCAAGAAGGTGGCTGGGGCTGGGTGGGGAGGAGGACTACTGGCCCCCCTCGCAGTGTGCATATATAGTCCAGCCCTCCACAAAGTCTGAGGGACAGTGGACCGGCCCCCTACAGAAAAAGTTTTCTGACCCCTGCTTTAGTAACTATCACCAGCCCAGTCTTGTGGAATACTCTGCCAATAGATTCAGCAGGCACCTTTCATTTCACCTTTTGAACACCTGTTGAAAACTTTTCTATTCTGTCAAGCTGAAATAGACGATTATGAATATATCTTTCCATAATACATAGTTGATTTCTAATTTTTATATTTTTAATGGTCTTTTTGTATATACTGTTGTAAACCACTGATATTTTTCACAACCACCAGGTATGCTGGCTGGGGTTGATGGAATCTGGAGACCAATGATATCTGAAGGGCCACAGGTTCACTAGCACGACATATGCAATCAATAATCCTTTCTAAACATCAACAAGAACATAAATCATTCCATTCAGTTCTTGATATGTTCTTGATATGTTCAAATCTTGCTGTCTAAAGTGAACAAAGCATAGTAAACAAACCATTTATACTTACTGAGTTACTGAAGATTAACTCAACTAAGTAAAACTAAGAAGCAAGAAAAAAACCCAGTGAACTAAACAAATAAATCACACACAAACACTTACTTTTCTTGAAAACTGAAAGTTAGCATAGTGCAAGGGAAGCCTGTTCCCATCAGCCCAAGTCAGCACAGCCAATGGTCAAAGATGATGGGAGCTATAATCCAACAACATCTGGAGACACTCTGTTGGCTACTCCCCATGTAAGGGTTAATATGTAGTTTCCTGAGCCATTTGTTAATATTAGGAAATCATGTAAAATTGTAAGCCAAAGACTTCGAAATCAGCACAAACTATTCTTTTACTCACCAGCTGGATTGCTATCATTAAGACTGTCTTCAGAGTGAATGTTCTATCACAAAGGTCAAATAAGTCCTCCAAACTTGGACCAAGGAGCTCAAGTACCATGGCATTGTACTTTCCACACGGCCCATAGTAAAACACCTGGGGGAAGCCTTCAACTGAAAGTATACAAAACATACTTTTGGAATACATCCAGATGGTTACAGTAGCATCATTACTATTGTATGAAAACTCCCAAATTTTACTTATGCCAGTCAAATTTTATCACAAAAATGGTTCTGAAATTTATCTGTCAATTGTTCTCCCCACCACACCACATGAAACCCTTTCAATTAATTTGTGAAGGGGTGGTGGTGGTGGTTGTTTGTTGCTTTTTTGTAGAGCTGGTGTGCACTAGGACAGTAATAATCATAATCCATCAAACTTTACAGCTGGTATCTAAGAGCTACTTGGATGGGTGCAACGGTTTCTTCATGCTGACCAGGATATTTTACCCTTCTTTTATTTAAGCAAACCATATGACGTCACAAAACTGCTTTTCAAACTCCCCCACAAATTTCACTTTCAGAAATGGCTCACAGAGCATGGGAAGATGCTATCTGAGAAATCAAAAGTTTAAAGCTCCCTTGGGCATACAGAACTGACTGATCCTAACTAGTTCAGTCATATCTTGGTTCTATAAAAGAATGCGTTCCAGGAGTCCGTTCGACTTCCAGAACTGTTTGAAAACCAAGACGTTTTCAATCGGAAGCTGTGGAAGTCACATTGGATGTTCGGCTTCCGAAAAATATTTGAAAACCAGAACACTCCCGGTTTCATTTGGGAGCCGAAACATACGAGTTCTGGGATATTACAGAACCAAGGTACAACTGTATCTCTGTTACAAGAACAAAAAAGTCACGCTGGATCAGACCAAAGCCCAACTATTCCAGCATCCTGTATCCCACAGTGGTTTATCAGATGCCTGCTGGAAGCCCACATGTCCTCAGGACATGAGGACAATAGTACCATATTTTTCTTTTTTTCTTTTTTTCTTTTTTTAATAAATTTTTATTGAGTTTTCCAATTTTTTATAAACAAACACACACACACAAACACCAAACACAAAAACAATACATATATAATTTTCATTACCCTCTTTCCTTGACTTCCCCACATCTCTCCTTCCCACATTCCAATTTTAATAGTTAATTCAGCAAGTTATTTCCTCTTCTCTCTATTATATTGTTATCCTCTATTCTTAATATTTAGCATCTCTTGTTAGACTCAAATTTACTTATAAGTTATTACACATTAACTCCTTTCTCTAAGGTCGACCTATCTTCTCTCACACGAATCCTCCCATTTTAAAAAACATTTCCAAATTAAAAAATCATAACTCAAAAATTCTTACTATTCTACTCTCCCCCTCCCTCCCTGGCCCAGTTTCTGTCCCTTTCCACATTTCTATTCTGAAAATCAGTTTCAGCCCGGATTTCTCACATCCGAGGCCCTCAAGCCCCAGTTAGTCTCTCTCCGTCTATTTTGTTGCTTGTTGGCCTTCAATTCTCGAAGGAGTTGTATCCCAAGCTCCCTTTTCTTTCCTTCCGCCAAAGTCGATAGCAGTTGCTGCCAAGGATCTGCCAATCTCCCATGCTCAAACTCAAAAAAAGGGTCCCAGTCATACTTGTTCTTTCCTTCCACCGAATCAGTCCATAGCAATTGCTGCCAAGGGTCTGCCAGTCTCCCATACTCAAACTTGAGGAAGAAGTCCCAATCATGCTTGTTAATTCTTTTATATTCCAGTATTTCAGATGTTCCAGGGGCTTCTTCCTTTGTCCTTCTCTCCTTTTGCAAATTTACGGTACACTGGTCCTGTTCATCAAGTCCTTTATTTTCTGAAGCTGCAGGCTTTTGGTTGATACTTTCCATCTGAACGTCCTCTCCTTCTTCTTCTTCCTTTCCCCCTATTTCCAAAACTATCTCTTCTGTTCCGGCTGCCGGGTTATTTTCCAGCTTTTTGTCATCAGCAGAGTTACACAATTTCAGATTCAAGGTCACAAGTTGTTTGCTCATATCTGCAGTCTGTTCTTGTAGAATTCCCACGAGAAAAAACATCCTTTCAATCTCTGCCAGTAATTTTCCTTCTGCAGCCATTGCAGTATCTTTTGTTCCCTCCAGGGGGATTGCCGGTCCAATCGTTCCTTTCCAACAGTTCGTTACTTTATTATTCACAAATACTTTGTTTCCAATCAGTTCAAATACAATATGTCCCCTTTAATCCAAAAGAAATTTTCTAAGTCTCTCAATTCCAGCCTTTAGTTGCCCGTCTGACAGCTCTTTTGACAGCTGTCAAACTTTCTTTCTCCTTTTCCTCGGGCTCACACACAGGACCCTCCCGGGTCCAGAATGAGGGGGGGGGAAATTACACAAAAACTTCTAAAGTTCCTCTCTCCTCTCCAGCACAATAGCTTTTTAATCCAATTCGTGCAAGTTGTTTTTCTAAGCACAAAAGTCTTTCCACCTCAGTGCTCTTCTCCTTGCTTAAATCTTTTTGTGGGGGGGGGGGAGTGTGGACTTCCTTTTAGCACATCCCCCGGTCGTACTCCAATCCAAGGTAAAATTTTAATATCAAATTTCCGTTCTACTCACGGGTTCTTTATTTCAGTCCGAATTTCAGGAAGAAAGACAGCGCTCTCCGGCCATGGCTCGCGGCTTCGCTCCGCCGAGGTAGCGATGGACTCTCAGCACCGCGCCGCACCCCAGTCCACTCCGCAGCCTTTAAAAAGGCTCTTCGCGGGTCGGGGAGGGCGTTTAAGGTGCCCACCGAGTCACCAAGTCCGCAGGCTTCAGCGCCTGCGGTTTTTAAGGGTCCCCGTGTCGCCGGCACGGCAAGACCCGTCCTCAGCGGAGCCGATTCCCTCCGGAGCTCGGAGGGAATCCGCCATTACCGGATCGCGCTATCCCGGAAGTCAATAGTACCATATTTTTCACTCTATAGGATGCACCGGCCTATAGGACGCACCGCACCATAGAAGGGGAAGAACAGGGGAGGGGGATTTTTTCTTGTTCTCCCCCTCTAAAACAAGGTGTGTTTAAGGTGCATTCACTCAAAGCCTCCGGAGCGCAGTGGGAGTTCCCGCTGCGCTCTGGAGGCTTCAGGCGGCTGCCATCCCCAAGCTAGAACAGCAAGACCATCTCACTGTTCTGGCTTCGGGGACAGCCTTTCTAGCCTCTGCGGGGCAGCGGGGTGAAGGCACCCCGCTGCCCTGCAGAGGCTTTGCGCGCAGCCATCCCCAAGCTAGAACAGCGATACCGAGCGCTCCGCAGCACTCTGTCTCCCTGTTCTGGCTTTGGGCTTAGCCGCGCAGCCTGCATTTGCTCTATAGGACGCATACACATTTCCCCTTAATTTTTGGAGGGGGAAAAGTGCCTCCTATAGAGCGAAAAATACGATACTTGCTCACTGTTGTTTCTCAGTGACTGGTATTCAGAGACAAGCTCTCTCTAATCCTAGAGGTAGAACATACTCATGGTTAACAGCGGTTGGCTGATACCTTATCCTCCAAGAATTTATCTAGCCCATTTTAAAGCGACCCAAGTTCTGTTTCATGGACCAATTCTCAGCCATAAAATACTATCCCCAAGCAAAGCTTCCAGACAATAGGTTTCCAGTCCTGAAAGTCAATGCCACACATAAATTTAGTATCTACTGCTCTGTTCTTTGGCTGGGCTGTGAAGATCAAGTAGCATTTTCTTTATTTTGATGCCTACCCTACCCTACATAACAGACATCTTATGTCTTCAAAGAACATGCCTGGTCAAACAAAGGAATTTATGCAGCAAGGTGCAGTGGCGCCCATTGGCTTAGATGGCTTTAAAAAGAGGGCTGGGCAAACTCATGAAGCATAGCACTATCGATGGCTACTAGTCATAGTGGCTCTATGCTACCCTCCAGGATCAGAGGCAGTATAATATCCTGCTTCTAGGAAGCCATCTGGTTGACCACATTTGGAAACCAGGTGTTGGACTAGAGATGTTCTGATCCAGCAAGACTGTTCTGGGTGTATCATGTATCACACATGTGTTATGGCAGTCACATCTGTTTTCCAGTATACCAGCTACAACCCTTAAGTCAGATCTATTATACGTGCCTTCTACATATATTTTCTCAAAGTTACCTACTAACAGAAAAAAAGAGTTCCCTTTATGCTTGGGATACAAAGGTAAACAAATCTTGAGGACTGTGGTAGTGCATCAAAATTGCAATCGTCAGATCAGCCAAGGACAAACAGTGGTCTCCAGGAATGATATTAATGGGGTTTCAAATACCGTATTTTTTGCTCTATAAGACTCACTTTTTCCCTCCTAAAAAGTAAGGGGAAATGTTTGTGCGTCTTATGGAGCAAATACAGGCTGCGCAGCTATCCCAGAAGCCAGAACAGCAAGAGGGATCACTGCTTTTGCTGCACAGTGATCCCTCTTGCTGTTCTGGCTTCTGGGATTCAGATTATATTTTTTTCTTGTTTTCCTTCTTCAAAAACTAGGTGTGTCTTATGGTCTGGTGCGTCTTATAGAACGAAAAGTACGGTACATCAACTACAAGTTAAATACTCTCCTTTTATTATCATTTCTAGCGATGAGATTACTTACCTGTGCAGCCAATGTGTTTATAAAACCTATACTCTAAATGCAGCTGTGGGGCACGAGATTTTAATGGCTCCTACGAAAACAGAATGAAAAAATAGTCAAATTAAATGGAACTCTATGGCAGCCTTAGCATCTCTCAAACTTGGAAAACCACCTAGGATTTAATTTGACTGGCTTTGAAGAACTGCTATTAAATCCTTGCCCTTTGAATTTCCAACACAAAATATCAGGTGAGAATTCATGAGAGGCCAACTTCAATGTAGGCAAAAACTGAAGATAAGCAGCTACATGGTCACACTGTCAGATAGGAAGGAGCCTAATATTAAGCATCTGTCAAAGAACTTAATTTGGGTCATTAATCTGAATTACATACATGATATTTCATGTATGTATGTATGTATGTATGTTACCTGCCTTAAAATCTGCGGATGAAGGGAAGGATATAAGTTAAATAAATAAATAAGTTAGAAAGAAGTGACCATTCACTAAAAAATATTATTAAGATACATGGCAGGTTAATAACAAAACAGCTTTCCAAATCTCTTTATGGAAGCATTTCATGAATGTGTTTACAACAGGGAAGTGTTCTACCAAGAGTTTAAAAGACAACAGTTTACAGAGATGTCCAGGAAAACTTAGTCTAGATCAACGGGAGAATAATCTAAACTCCTAATTTGCTTAACACTCAGAATTTCAGAGATGTTTAAAAACTGCACATTACTCACCAGTTTGATTGCTACGTATTCATTTGTATAAAGATTTTTGCCTGCAATGGAAACAGAGACACAATAAACATCACAATGGTGACAGGTAAGTCAGTATTGCTAGTTTTTCAGGTTTCCAGAATTAAAAGAGGTTTACTCCAGTCTTCACCAACCTGGTCTCTCCAGATATTAGGGCTACAAGTACCATCAGCCCCAGTCAATATGGCTGTGCTGGCTGGCACTGATGGCAGTTTTAGTTCAAAACATCTAGTCTGCTGTATAACTGAATCAATTAAATCTGACTACAGTCGTATTTTGGAAGTCCGTTCAACTTCCAAAATGTTTGAAAACCAAATTGCAGCTTCTGATTGGCTGCAGGAAGCTCCTGCAGCCAATCAGAAGCTGCAGAAGCCCCGTTGGACATTCGGCTTCCAAAAATAGTTCACAGACTGGGATACTCGCTTCTGGATTTGTGATGTTTGGGAGCCAAAGCATTTGGGAACTAAGCTGTTCAAAAACCAAGATGTGACTGCATGTTATTATGAGTATGTTGTTTATGTGCCAAAAATAATTATATACAATATTAGAGGGGATAATGTGCAATTCACCTATTCTTTATCACCCATTGTTTTAGAACATAAATTCTTCAATGTTTTAATGTTTCTTTTATATACATTTAATAATACAAAACTATTCAGAGAAAAGTATGGCGAAGAATGTCCCTATGTAGGGGGGGGAGGGAACCAAACAAAAATGTTTTTAAAAAGTTTTTTTAAAGAAAACTGAGCCTAAACAAACTTAAACAAACCCAAGTTTCACATAAGCACAAAGGTCTTGAAATTGTCAGCTAGAATGCCTACTTCATTTATATACTATTGCTAAAGTTTAAAGTGTATGCATGGTAGTCAATTGAAATATAATTTATATCCAACTTTTATATGAACTACCTCGTGCTTATACTTTTCTTCAGAAGTATAACTGAAATTTGAGTTTAAATAAAATTCCTCATTCTTTTGAGGCTCAAATAAAATCATGATAAATGAAACCCTAGTGAGGTTTATTTTACTCCCCAACTAAAACTTGCTGTAAAGTCTTTCCCAAGTAGTGTATCAGCTACAGAGTAAACACAAAGTCCAACCTCTTTGGGGCGAGGGGAGAAAGGTGAAGAAAGAGCATTCATGTTACGAGGAAGCAAGAATCAAAATTAGGAGCTGCCTACCTGCCCTTCGGTGTTTGGGGCAGGAAAAAAATTAAGGGTCCTGGACAGAGGAGGAAAATATAGGCATGTGTCTTTAATTCAGAATATAAGATTTAAGTTGACTGAACAAGCAAACCACTGATTAGATGTGCAAATCAAACAAGTTATTGATTAGATTTGCATATGGGTAAAAGTATATCAGAAGAAGCACAATTCATTTATTTTTAGATGATGCGCATGTATCATAGCCGAAACCTTAGCATTTCTTTTATGTGTGAGAAAACAGAGAATGTATGGGATTATGGCTGGACAAACCTGAATAGCTAAACTGCCTCATTAGCATTGAGAATTTCAGAGAATTGTGGATGAAATAGTATCTGCATGCATTATAGCTACCTAAGATGTTTTATATGGTGAGTAGCATGTGCTGTTGGTGTGGACAGGGGAAGGCTGACTTTGTCCTTAGCTGGTGGTTTTACCCAGAAGCAAGAAAGTTTAGGAATAATATTGTACACACGGATCCCGCTATCAAAACACTTGTTATCTGAAATCTCAGTTATCTGAACATAAAGAATTATACGCAAACTTCACTGCACAAGGCTGGCTCGGATATCTGAACAACTGGAGTTTGCCTACCTTCTTACTTGTTTGTGTTTTGCTGGTTGGAGGAGGCAATTTTAGGCAGAAACCATGTGGGGGAGGCAGGGACGCAGGTGGCGCTGTGGGCTAAAGCCTCAGCGTCTAGGACTTGCCGATCGAAAGGTCGGCAGTTCGAATCCCTGCGGCGGGGTGCGCTCCCGCTGCTCGGTCCCAGCGCCTGCCAACCTAGCAGTTCGAAAGCACCTCCGGGTGCAAGTAGATAAATAGGGACCGCTTACCAGCGGGAAGGTAAACAGCGTTTCCGTGTGCGGCTCTGGCTCGCCAGAGCAGCGATGTCACGCTGGCCACGTGACCCGGAAGTGTCTCCGGACAGCGCTGGCCCCTGGCCTCTTGAGTCAGATGGGCGCACAACCCCAGAGTCTGGCAAGACTGGCCCGCATGGGCAGGGGTACCTTTACCTTTACCTTTATGTGGGGGAGGGGAAGGGGGAGAGATCAGACAAATCAGTTTTTCTTTTGCTTGCCTTTAGCTGATTGGATGCTGCAGTTTCAGGCAGAGTGGAGGGAGGTAGCATGGGTTAGAAATGTTCCCATAGGAAATAATGGATATCATCATCTCATTTTAAGAAACAGCATTCTGCAGCAACCAGTACAAACTGGTAGGTATTATACTGGGCTTTAATTATTTTATCTGCTCTAAAAAATAAAAGCAAAATAATTGCTTGTTTATATGGGAAAATTTCATTTAGCAGTATTATGGAACAGAAAATTATATACTGTAGAATTCTGAAAAACAGCCGCTCAAGAAAGAACTGCATTAAGCATTGTTTATAAATTTATATAAGCTTCATCATTTTCTGTATATATATGGAAATTACTCAGCTAAACCAAGTTATGTATAGTAAAAAATAGCATATTAAAACTTCCTGACCAGAAAAAAGGGGGGGAAAGAAAGATGTCACCCAAGTAAAGAAGTGTTAATTATAACTTTCATATGAAACAATATGAAAAACATACGTTTTGGATGAGGTATGTATATACTGCAGCAAAAACTGCCTTAGAAAGGGCATCCCCCTTACACAGGAGACAGGGAAATGCCTTTCCTAAGGTGACACCTGCTATCTGAAGTTTTGACATGTACTGTACATTAATTGCACAATTAGGGACACCTTTTTAGCTGATCAAAAGATTTTAACTAAATAGTGTAGCCCTGTTTACAACCTGTGAAAGTTATATGCTCTTACCTAGCCTGAGCTCTCCGAAATTTCCACTGCCTATCTTCTTGCCAACTCTGAAATTGGGCCCAACCATAAGAACACCAGAGGCTGAAGTGGAACTTGATGCTCGGGAACTGTGTGAACTTCTTGCTGGATTTCCTTTTCCGGTTCGCCTTTCATCTTTCTCCCTAGTAAGATGGTCCATGATCTTAAAATAAAAATATCTTCCAGTGAGCAGGATTTGGACTTTGCACTTATTCTTGAAGAGAGAAATATATATCCAGAAGAATCATTGGGTCAAACTATAAAATCATTTGGAGATCTTTTGGCACCATATCCAAGTTATTCGTGTTCTTCCACCGAACATTCGATGGGCAACTCCAGAGTCCTCCACAAGGTAGGGGAGAATCTTATATAACCTACAACAGAAAAAAGGGCAATTGTAAGATCAAAATCCTATTTATAAAAGAACAAGCTGTTCACTAAAATAGAATTCAATGATAGCTATTTTGGAATCAGCATTTTCATCAGGTTGCCAGTGTCAGTGTAACCATTTGTTGTTTCTCACTGTGGAAAATATAAACTTGAATAGAGATGCACACTACCCATAGCCATTCCCAGCTATGGAAACGGCAGTTTTCCTCCATTCCAAAAGTCTCACACTTTTCAATCTAAGATATTAGAAGAATATCTTAGCTCTATATCAGGTAACAAAGAAGTGGATCTGGCTACACTTATGAACAATGTTCATGAGTCTAGATGTACAGAACAAAGGGACAAATAACGCTTGACAGAAATAACGCCCAAGAACACAAATGCATTCGTACATCATACAAATCACACTGTCAGCTAATGCTTTGGGTAAAGTAAGGGTAGCCAGAGTTTAATTTTTAGGTTTGCTTTATGCAAGGCTTTTGCATTTTTGCATTATGAATACAATTTCAACATTATATTTTACAAAATTAAGATTATGAATTTTAAACATTATATATGCTATGTAGAATTCTACAAGGCATCTCAGTCAAACCCCAGAGTTCTCTTAAAGTTTCTTAAATCTGTCTTAATGCAGAAGTGGTTGCTGCTATGTTTTGTAGCATTTTAAATAGTATTTAAAACAAAGTAAGTATAAATACAATTTTAAATGCTATAAAACATAGCAGCAATTGCTTCTGCATTAAAACAGATTTAAAAGACTTTAAATTCTATATTGTAAGCAGCCCTAGAAGTTTTCAAACTGCAGATGGGGTATGAAATGTTTAACATAAAGTTGGTTTCAAAAGCAGACATGATAAAATTCTTCAACCTAATGCTGATTATATTAAGCATTGTCACAGCTTCAGTTTTTAAATGTTAGAAGGAAAGTCAATTTTACTCACACACACACACTCCAACACTTTTAAATGCCTTATTCATCAAACTGGCATAAGAGAGGCAATACTTCTTTGCCTAACAGTGTACCCTTCACACTTAGCCCCACTAATCATGAAACAAATTTGAAGTCTGTCATTACCGATGTTTACTTGCCCAATCCCCAGCCAAGAACACAAAAGCTAAGTCCTCAGATTCTGGAGACATCACAGACCCAAAACATAATGTCTATTACTGCCAGCTCTAGAGATAGTTGTAAACATTCTCGGTAAATGAATCTCACTAAGAAATAGTTCATATCCATGTACTTTTAAATTTTTCAGCCACATATCAAGTTCTCTGTATCACTATTGCCTAAAACTTAAAAATTGTTGTCTGCTTGATATAAAATACTTCCTTTGAGGGAGATTTATAACAGAAAAGTAAAAAAAAATACCGTATTTTTTGCACCATAACACTCACTTTTTTCCTCCTAGAAAGTAAGGGGAAATGTCTGTGCGTGTTATGGAGCGAATGCCTACGGATGACGGGGGGATCTGCTGCAGTTGTGAGCAGAGGATCCATGGTTCCCCTTCCTTCCCTCCTCCGTGGCTCACTTTGAAACAGCAAAGCGGGAGAAGATCCGCTGAGTGGGGAGGAGAGAGGGACAGAGAGCCTGCTTGCTTTAAAGGAGCAAAGCGGGAGAGGAGAGGAGCCTTCTCCTCTTACACCCCTCTTCTGCATTATTAGCAGCATCCTTCTCCACACACCCCACACGTGTTCCTTCTCCCCTTAAACTCCTCTCCTGCATTATTAGCAGCATCCTTCTCCACCCACCCCACGTGTGTTCCTTCTCCCCTTAAACTCCTCTCCTGCATTATTAGCAGCATCCTTCTCCACCCACCCCACGTGTGTTCCTTCTCCCCTTAAACCCCATCGCCTGCATTATTAGCAGCATCCTTTTTTTTGCATTGGGCTACCCCAAACTCACCCTCAGATGACATGTCTGTGGCCACAGCATGAACCACAAAAATCATACATCCACTGTTTCGTTTAGAATATACTTTTTTCTTGTTTTCCTCCTCTAAAAACTATGTGCGTGTTATGGTCGGGTGCGTGTTATAGAGCGAAAAATACGGTAATTAAAATAGTTCCTTAGCAGGCTGAGATACTTTTATCTTTAGACTGACCAATTATACTTGCACTTTGATGTTAATATGCACATTCAAAGAAAGACAGAGCCTTGTTGACTTAATTTGAATACACCATAGGAATCAGACTTCACTGAAGTTGTGCAGCTTATTTCATTTAAGTCAATTTATAAAACAAAACATTAGAAATGACAAGGTTTTATCTTCCTAGGGGCCTATTACCCATACTATTACCATGAGTTTGGATTGCTTCCCTATTATAAAATTCCCTAATCCTTCTCGTGTATTAAAGCTGTACATTCAGTTTGACTCAAATTACTCTGATTGCATTAACTTGTATTCCTAATTATATGTACTTTTCAGCTCATCACAGCGCCTCTTCTGTAATACAGTCCTGAAGATTGTCAGAAACTTTTAAGATACAAATAAACTGAGGCGGCATAATAAAGACAAGACAACCTAGTGTCCATGCACTAAACTAACATTACCGTATGGGAACAGTTCTGCTCTAAAACATAATCTCAAACAATAGCCATATCCAAATGCATTTTTAAAAAATGAAATAGAAATAGTTACTAATATTGTATTCTGTTATCCTAACTTTTTACTTGCCATATTCTGCTGTTTGACAACCCTAGAATGTATTTTCAGAGCTCCTGAAACCTTTACTTAGTTCAGTCACTCTTTAACTTGCTTAAAAACAGGTAGAGATGGGGTTTTTTAAGTCTGGTACCCAACATTTTCACTAAAGGATAAACTATGTTATATGAACAAAAGAAGCTGTCATATACCAAGTCCGAATATTGGTACATCTTGCCTAGCCTTGTCCGCTCTGACCAACAGTTTTCCCCAGCTCTACTACCCAAAAGCTAAAAACTGATACTGAACCAAAGAACTGATTCATGCAAAGCATTTAGCCTTCCAACAGCAGGACGAGGGGGAAAGAACTGGGGGAGAACCCATATGAACCATTTTCTCTTTTAGAATAATTTGTGAAATGCTTTTTAATAAATAGTTTTAAAGTATTGTTTTAACAGTACTTTATTCAATCAAAAATAATGTAATACCTTTGTAACACTCTAACAGTATTAGGCAATTACCTGCTCAGCATCAGATTTAGGGAAGTTTAGACAGTTTCCCAAAAAAAGGTGCCGAGCCGAAGGGGTGCATAACAACAACAACAACAACAACAACAACAACAACAACCTATATTTACACGAGTACCTACTCAAACTTATGGGGGGCATCACATTTTGTCCTTGCTTAAAGGTAAATTGACCCCTGACCATTAGGTCCAGTTGTGACAGACTCTGGGCTTGCGGTGCTCATCTAGCTTTATTGGCCGAGGGAGCCGGCGTACAGCTTCCGGGTCATGTGGCCAGCATGACAAAGTCGCTTCTGGCGAACCAGAGCAGCGCACGGAAACGCCATTTAACTTCCCGCCGGAGCGGTATCTATTTATCTACTTGCACTTGGACGTGCTTTCGAACTGCTAGGTTGGCAGGAGCCGGGACCGAGCAACAGGAGCTCACCCCATCACGGGGATTCGGACCGCCGAACTTCCGATCGGCAAGTCCTAGGCTCTGTGGTTTAACCCTTGCTTAGGGCACCATATTACCAAAGCCAGCCTCTGACTCTGTACACTGCAGACATGTACAACTCAAAGCTATTTCTGTTAAGATGAGAAAGCCTACTGTTTTCCCCACAAGAAAATTCCACATCTGTTGAGGGAACAGCACTTTTGCTAGAACAAACTTCCATATACATTCAATCCAATTAATAGATTTTTGTACACAGCCACTAGATATGTCACTGCACAGGAGAATCTCCTCACGCTCACCCACTAAAAGATAGTAGTTGTTGCTGGGCAAGGCAGTGGTGGTGACAGCAGCTCAGATAACTTAAGATGCCTCCACAAGTTCAAAATATGCAAGACAAACTAGCTTAAAATATTGGTTAATGGCCATTCAAGCTCACCAATCAGTTGGCATTTTACTGTCCAGTCCATATGTGGATATTGCACCATACAAAGTGTAAGGTGGCTTTGTGATCTCATTTGGATGGAACTGAGAGGCCACTGCCAGTCAGAGTAGACAATACTTCACAAGATGGATCAACTGTCTGACCTGGTATAAGGCGGCTTCCTATGTAAATTATGTATACCCGGCTGCAAAAGCAAAAGATAAAAAGCCCAAGTAGAAAATACAAAAGAAACAGAATTCCTATTTGCTTCATTTCTGTCTAGGAAAAAGGTAATGTCAGATGTAGTACTGTAATGCAGATATGTTTGAAAAACTGTATGATCTGATTTTGTGAAAATTTAAGGCAATACCTAATTTTCCATATTTTTTTTAATGGCTGCTATAATAGGCTATTTTTCTAACTACTATCCTCTCAGACTCCCCATTAACCTAATTATTTTGACATACCTGGCTCAGAAAGGATAGGTACAATAGCATTTTGTCGTTTAACCCAAGAAAAATCTTTATGTTCCAAGTTACATGTCTTCTGTAAAACCCAATTGGCCGGTTGATGTTGAGAAGCTGCATCACCCTAGAATGTGAGAGACTCATAGAACTTAGGTGGCTGTGATAACATAATGCTGTTCAAGTGTTATTCAGCGAGTATAATCACAACCGTTAGGAAGGCAAGGAGTCCTCACGTTGAATAATATTTTGCCGTTTAAAAACAGTAAGTAATAATCGAAAAGTCACGTGTATTATTTTGAAGTCATGTGTATTACACTTAGAATTTACTGAGCACTTTAAAAACTATGGGTTGTACCCAGCTAAGTTCTACCCTGAGTAGACACACTGAAATTAAGATCTCTATATTAGTCACATCCATTAATTTTAGTACAGTAGTGAGCACGACTAAAATTGGATACAATTCTATTATGCACAGCACTGACTCTGTCCAACAAGATTTATAAATCAATACATACTGGAATTATTCTCTTTCTTCAAGTTCTTTAGCACTTAAAAGAGCTCTGTGAAGGAAGAATAACCCTAATATTTCATATGTCTACTTTGTGTATATGACCAACCAACAGCTCCTCTTTCTGGTCTGTAGAAACAGATATCTTTCTGCTCATATTCAGGCATGAAAAGACAGAACACAAAACTATTAATGTTTAGCCCAGAATAAAACAGTTTAATCACTTGGTGTCAAGAATGAATGAGAAGTATGTCTACTGGGGCTGGAGAGGTATTTGGAGCCATGCTTTATCTATAGCTGCATAAAAAGCTGGGACCAGAGCAATATTCCAAAAGTTTCAGCAATGACAAGCAAGTCTTCACCAGAGGTACTCAATACCGTGTTAGAAACTCAGATATGTAAGCTATTCACTAAATGGCTCCTTAAACCTAGACTATGGGCGCAACAACAGAATGTCTAGTCACCACCGGGAGGGGGGGGAGATTGTGTATATTGCCAATGTTAATATATTTTACAATTCAGTCACACATTTTAACAATTACGGTAATCTTTTTTTCAAAACAAGTGAACTAATATACAATTCACATCAATGACTCATTTTTAATATCACATTTTTCATGGCAATTATTAACGGACCACCAGAAACATTAATGGGGGTTAGCCTCAGCAGTAGTGGACAATCGTAAGTCATTTGAACAATTAATATTTATAAATACAGATATGTACATAGATACTCTTAACCAAATATATTAAGTCACAGGTTCATCAAGTACTGCAGTCACAGTTAAATATGTTTGTTATATCAAAATTCTTGGAAGAACAGGCCTAACCGCAGAATCCTAAACATTTCAACACAGAAATAGATGCTACTGAATTCAAAAGAGCCTGCTCTCAGGCAAATGGGATTGGGATCACAACCTAATTCATTATTTTTCAGCAGTACCTCTATAATAGCATGTTTATGAATACTCCATTTGCAAGATAACGTGTTTTGCAGGACTGCCTGTACAGTTGAATCTTCAGAATCTTGTTACCTAAAAGGTTTTGGGTACTTGGGATGCCACATTTCTTGTGGCATGTAAGCTCAGAGACCAGGGGCGGTGGTGGCTGTTGTCCAGTGGACTCCCAAGGAGAGAGGAGAGAAGAGGAGGCCGAGGGAACACTTCACAAGGGAGGGTGTTCAAAAAGAGGTGAGGGGCTGCCCGCAGGCAACAGGGGAGCTGCAGAAAGAATGGTTGGTCAAGGGAGCAGTGGACTCAGAAAGGTTGAAAACCTCTGGTGTACATGATCAACATCCAGCTCAATTGTCTTCCAGCTTGCACTGCTCAGATTAGAACTCTAACACATATGTTACTATTATTATAGTTGTTGTTTTTGTTGCTGTGGTAATTTTCAGCAAAGTTCCATGATTCCTACTGGGGCAAAACCCTAGCATGTGCAAGCTTGACGCAACAACAGATGGCAACATTCTTTCTTTAGAATTTAGGCAGCAACCCTATGGAAAACTTCACACATATATTTTAAAATCAACTAAGACTGCCATCCTCAGTCCACTTATCTGTAAATAAGCTTCAATGAATTCAATGGGATTAGCTTGAGTAGGCATGTATAGGATTGCATTGTAAATTTATCCATACTGGGGAGGTAAAATAATTGGGAGCTGAGTCCTGTGGTATGGAGTACGATGAAATACTTCCACCTTTTCCTCTCTGTATCCATACTGAATGAACTCTGATTTCAGTAAGCAGCACTGTATAGTGCTAAAGTTAGGGTGCTAAGTGGCACTGGTACACTCAAAATATAAAACAATAATTATCTTAAGTCTTTCTTTTTCAGAAAACAAATAACAAATGTATCATGGCAGGAGCTTTCATGGACCACTGTTCAATCCAGATGCATGAAGTTTTTATCCCAGGTTGTAAGTAAATGTGTGTGGCATGATATATTTGTTTACAGACATATACACATGTTAGGTAGGTGGAGTGTAAACGGTGAGATTAAATGGAAAAACTAAAACCAGATTTTCCACATTTCATTTCCCTCTGATTTCACTGTTTACAATAAGCACCTGATAAATTTTGGGGTAATACTAATATTAACAGTCTTCCAACATTTATAACAAGCCTCTGTCTCCTCAGAAGTAATCCTCTCTGGACTCTAGAGGGCTTACTCTCAAGGACTGAAGTCTTATTTTACTAATCCTGAGGGAAAGAAGAAACATTACAACTTCTATAATGAAAGGAGAGTCAAGCCCAAATTCTTAAAGAAGGAAAGTAGGCAATGGAGGTGGGAGGAACAAAAGATTGCATAATCTCCCCTCTTTCTTCCAAATGTCCTCACCAGCTGCTACTTCTGACAACAGAACAAGGGGGCAACAAAATATATTATTTGGGGGACAAGTTGGTGATGGTAACCCACCTTCCCCTTCCATGTTGTCCTCTGCTCAGTTTTCAAAAATTAATTTGATAAACACACTCACTGACATGATCTTTCTGATGTTTGGCGGCACTTCACCTTCAAGTCCACCAAGCCTACCCCTCTCTCTCAACTCACAAACCTTTCAGGCAAAGCAATAAAAATATTATAAAGGCAAGCTATAGCCTGCCACACTCACACTCTTAATGTAGCTCCTCTGCTCTCTGAATGAATAAAAGATAAAGATTGGGAAATGCTGCAAACTGGATTGGCTGGAGGCATTGATTGGGACCACCCTTTCTCTACGGTATATTGCTCTGTCCTGAAGGCCTGCTGAATGTTGGGAGGGAGGGTTAATAGAGGGGTGCTCCATCCCAATGCCCTCCCTCAGGTTTTTCTGTATATGAAGGAAAGAGCCGATATGGGGGGAATTGTCCCCACCACAGCAAACAGGGGTGAGACCTAGCAACACATCATATAGCGATTGTTCAATGGATGCATGCATGCTGAGGCTTGTAGCTGCCTGGCCTTCAGAGGAAGACTGAAAATGGAGTCCAGAGAGATTGAGAGAGTAATTTGGTGAAGGCCGGGTGGGGGCAAAGAGTGGAGCTCTGATGGGGGCAATCATCATAATCTAAAGTGAAATCCCCCTTGAGAGATGGATTAATGAGTGTGTGTTGCAGGGAGAATAACAGAGACTGGGTTCTTCTGGCTTTAAGAGTTCTGGAATTATTGGGAGAGCAATGCTCCACTTGTGCAAACTCACCGTCATCCCCAACACTCTAAAGCAGAAGAACAAAGCAGAAGCAGAGCTTAGAATTTGACTGGGGTTTGGAGTCTTGCTCTGAAAATGAACAAGCCAAGATGAGTTCCACTTCTCTGGACAGGCAAGCAAATGCCTTGACCTAAATTTACCAACCCACCATATACAGTGGTACCTCGGGTTAAGAACTTAATTTGTTCTGAAGGTCCGTTCTTAACCTGAAACTGTTCTTAACCTGAGGTACCACTTTAGCTAATGGGGCCTCCCACTGCTGCCACACTGCCGCCGCCCAATCTCTATTTTCATCCTGAAGCAAAGTTCTTAACCTAAGGTACTATTTCTGGGTTAGAGGAGTCTGTAACCTGAAGCATCTGTAACCCGAGGTACCACTGTATATCAATGTCTATAAACATTTTGAATAAATCTGCATAGTTTAGCCACTTATTTGTAGTTCAGTCAACAGCTAAAAGTGGTTACCATGGATGCAGTTCACAGTTGTACCCACGCATCAGTGCTGAGAAACTGAACAAGTAGGTGGCTACAGGATATCTGAACCCTGATAGCACAAAGAGGCTGGATTTTTTTCTGCAGCAATAAGTTCTACTGCACCCATAAATCATAGGTTAGAATAAATTATCTTAATATTTATGCTCTCTCCAGGTTACATAAGTTTCCCAGTAATGAAAAGCAGCGTAATAGCAAATGCCACACAGACGTTCTAACACGGCAGGCATCATTGCTCAGTCATTTTGTGTTTATAAAGCACCTACAATAAGCTGTATATAATAACTAGGTAAAATGGTAACCAAGGCCTTGCCCACCTATTTATCATAAAAGTGTTCAGAAGACAGCACCAAATGAAGCTTTCTGTTTTTTAACATGAAACAAAAGCTTCAACTATTTTAACTGGTCTTAGGCCCCACATACAGTATATGGAAACCTAATACATACTCATCTGTACTGTAATCCAAACCAAGGCTACTAACATATCTAAAAGCATGCCTAACAGAAATGTTACACAGCCTCTAGATTGAGTTCAAAGCATTTCCCTGGGTTATCCATTTCAATGAATAATAATAATAATAATAATAATAATATATTTGTACCCCGTCCATCTGACTGGGTTGCTCCAGCCACTCTGGGAGGCTTCCAAAGTATATCAAAACATAATAAAACATTTAAAAGCTTCCCTTTACATAATAATAATAACAATAATTTATTATTATGAGCCGATGACCACCTTGAAAGGAGGCTCCCACTGCAGTTCCCTAACATTTTCTCGATCTGCATGTGGGTTGGTAGCTGTTCAAGGTACAGTTGAGCTTACATTTGCAAGGTCTGTGCCATAAACAGCTTTATAAAAACAAACACAGTCACTTTGAACTAATCCCAGAAGTTAATACGGAACCAATGTAATGCTGCAACACTGGTAGGACCAATTTCCTCTTCCCAGTATCAGTTAGGTAGGGCAGGATTCAGCATTTTGCACCAGGTGTTCCAAACCACACACAGGCAAACTCAGCCCTCCAGATGTTTGGGACTACAACTTCCATCATCCCTAGCTAACACGATTAGTGGTCAGGGATGATGGGAATCCCAAAACATCTGGAGGGCCGAGTTTGCCTATGCCTGTTCCAAACCATTTTCAATAGTAACTCCACGTTAGCAACAATGTAGCAGTCAATCCTATAAATTGCACAATGAATAAAGACTATTGCAAACAAAGTGTCACAAAGATAAGAAAGATTCAAGATTCAGTACAATGGTACCTCGGGTTACATACACTTCAGGTTACATACGCTTCAGGTTACAGACTCTGCTAACCCAGAAATATTACCTTGGGGATGAGAACAGAAATCATGCTCCGGCGGCGCGGTGGCAGCAGGAGGCCCCATTAGCTAAAGTGGTGCTTCAGGTTAAGAACAGTTTCAGGTTAAGAACGGACGTCTGGAACAAATTAAGTACTTAACCCGAGGTACCACTATACAAAGAAACCTCTACGTGGCACATACCCTGCACACACACCCCAACACCTCTGTCACTGCTGGATTCACTTTCACTATCCCCTCAAAAATAGCTACCAGGCATTAGTTTAGAACTGGCACCACTATTCTAACTTGTACTTTAAAAATGACAAATTGAACTTAAGTGAGTTATTGAATGATCCTGAATTCTAAATCCTCAGTGCCTCTATATAGATACTGAACAACAAAATCACCTTTCTGAAATGTGCTGGATTCTCTTAAAGACAACTAATTTAAGTATAAAAATCTGTCATTTTCAGCTACCAGGTGTATACTGCAGGCAGAAGTTTGGAAGTTTGCAAATCACATGGGAAGAACACCCTTATTGCACAAGTAGAGCAGGTAAGTCTAAGCGACATCAATCCCATAAATGAGCCATGGCTCCAGTAATTTATGAACCTAACATGTTTGATAAATCAACACTAGTACCACACACTGCTAAAAGAATTTAGTCACATTCCAGTACAGCGGTACCTTGGTTTGCAACCGCTTTGGTTTACAACCGTTTTCTATTACAACCATGTCAAACCCGGAAGTGTGTGTTTTGGATTACAACCAAATTTTTTTTGGGAGGCCCCATTGCCAAAAACACGCCTTGGGTTACAACCTGTTTTGGTTTACAACCAGACCTCCAGAACGGATTATGGTTGTAAACCAAGGTACCACTGTAATATCAATGATGCTAACTCCTAGATGTGTACTTAAATGTCAGGCTACCAGAATAAAAATTGCTAAAATTTTATTTTTGCTTGTGTCTGTGAAATTTGCTCTATTTCTGAATCATGCAGCCTTCAGTTTTAGTAACAATTTTTAAAAAATCTATTCTACAGCTTTCTAACAGGAAGACAGTGACCATTTTAGGAGCGCCCAATGTTTGTAGCTGCTCACGCGCACATTGCATCAAACCCGGAAGTGACCAAAAACATTACAAAAAGAGGTGGAACAGGTTGGGGCGTTTGCAGGCTTTTTCAATGGTGTTTCAAATATACACAATGTGTGGTGCCTTGGAACGAAAACCCTGCATAAATTGGGAGTTTTCTGTAGGTGCAGAGTGATAGGTCACCCACAGTAGTGGAGATCGAAACATCTTCTGGTAATATACTTCATATACCACATATAAGATTCACTCAGGTCCTAACAAAGAATTAAACAAACTTGCTGCTCCCCCCCCCCGAAATAAACAAGTTGTATTTTATAAATAATGTAGTGCAGAAGCATATGCAGGCATTCCATCTGCACTACAATAAGACAGCCAAACTTTAAGCATGACTTGAGAGACTGATTTAACAAGACCTAGTTTCAAGTAACTATGTTTAAGATTACCTCTGGTTTTCAGCTGCATATTTTTAACAAACACAGAGATACACTAGTATAATTTTGGCACATATCTTGGCATCCTTGGACACCATATGAATCTTGCACACATGGTAGTATCAACTGGACAAACACCAAATAAACTATTTTTTAAAAAATTACAAGCTAATACAATCCGAACAGCAAATTATTTTTCTTCATACAAACAATCCTCTTTCAGCCCCACAACTAGTAAAATGCAGAAACAAGGCATATTAAGAAGCACAGCAACAGATCAGCATTAGTTTAGATCTCTACATAAAGGGTAATAACAATAAACTGCAGCATTTTGTCTATGGAATCATCAAGGCTTAGAGAAGAAAAACAATATGCTCAAGAGGCCCATAGCAGAAAGAAAGCAGAAAAACTTCCAAGTTCCTTTAATGGAGTCACATCCTTACTCTTCCTAAATTGTTTAGCTTGGCTTCCTACACAGAGGAGCAAAAGGCTGCATGCTCCGGATATGAAGGATACGAAGTATCCAACACCTACAGAGCATTTCAAAATTGCCAGAAACTTGACTCATAAACACTATGGGTGTGACCCCCCAACAGGTTTAAAGAAAAAAAGACAAACCATGTTTTCCACACCATGTGCAGCTAGCCAGTGGAAGTGTGTTTCACGGGATTTGTGCGTCACAACCCTGTATCAGAAGTATCCTTTTAAAAAAGACTGACAACCAAACATACGATTTCCTAATCTTTGGCAGCATTATTTTGTATAGTGCTCCTTAATTTACCAATACCGCCCCAATATGACCAAATATTGTAGACAAAAGGCTGACCTAGACAGACCATTGGCCTGAACCCCTAATAGCAATTTGGTCTCCTTTGACGGTAGGAAGCATCATAGCAGCAGCAGCAGCACTATTGTCTTCTCCAAAGGCAGAGCTGGTGGGAGGGCAAAACCTGGAAGCTACGAAACTAGGAGGCTTTCTCACACACACGCGCGAACTTTTTGATCAAATACCCCTTAGGAGCCAGTCCTTGGTGGTGAGCAGCAGCTGAGCATTTTGCTAGAGTACATCGAGTTAAGGCAAATACAATCACCATGATTATTCTGAAAACAGGTTGCAGCGGAAAAGCAACACATAGACACACACAAAGAACCCTGGAAACACCTGCGCAAAAGCTCCTGCATGGCTGAAAAGGCTCCGTTCTTCAGCATGGAGGGAAAAGGCGAAACTCTGCTCCAGGCATCCCCCCCCCCAAAAAAAACGGGGCACACGCAGCCTCCACTTTGGGCAACCTCAGCGTATGCGCTTCACGCCAGGCGCGCCAAGTGTTATCAGGGAGGCGAGGCCTGGGCAAGTCAGAACATGCCTGAGCCGAGGGAGCGGCCCCCTCCCCAAATCCCCCCCTTCCTCTCGCCCTGCCTCGCAACGGCAGGCCCCGTCGACCGCCGTTAATGGCACAGAGAGACGCCCCCCGCGCCGCCCTCCTCGGAGGTAAAGCAGCAGCCTGAGGCGCCTCTGCGCTGAGGGAAAAGTCAACGCCGCAAACGGTACCCGCCCTGACCTCCTACCGTCCTGAGGAAAGGCCGCTTCTCCCGGGGTGGGGGGTGGGGTAGGGGGGGCGCGGGAGGGGGCGCGTACCCCGAGCCACTGCCCCCTCCTTCGTCGAAGCACTCTCAGGGGGGGGGGGGAGAGCGGGACACCCCGGAAGCTCTTGCTGCGGACTCACGCCCTACGCCCAGCCGGCGCCCTATCGGAGGGAAGCCAGCCGGCCCGAGGCGCCGTCACAAAAACTGCTTCCGGGTCGCGGGCTCCGCGGACGCGCCTTAGCAACCGCGTTCGGTTACCAAGCGGAAGCTGGAGGGGATTTTGTGGCGAGAGGGGGGGTCACGTGACTCAGAGAGGGAGGAGTCGACACCCCCGCCGAGCAGCCGCTGATTGTGAGGATGTGGAGACACGTGGATTAAAAGGGACCGGAGGGGTGAAGGCGACGCATTCGTTCCAGAGAAGTAGCCGAGTTAATGTTTCCAACAAAAGGGTTGGCTGGAAGCAGAACTGCTATGTCTACTCTAGTGCAAGCCCCCATTCAGTTCAGATCCCTGGCCTGCTCCTGGGAAAGTAGGCGTAGGGTTGCAGCCAATAATAATAATAAATTTTATTTATACCCCGCCCTCCCCAGCCAAGGCCAGGCTCAGGGCGGCTAACAAGCAATAATAAAAACAGGTTGAATGAATACAACTTAAAAACAAGATTAAAACACATTAAAACATTAAAATGCAGCCTCATCGCAGGAGGAGAAAAAAAAGAGGGGGAGGGAATCAAATTGACTCCAAGCCAAAGGCCAGACGGAACAACTCTCTTACAGGCCCTGTGGAAAAAAATCAGATCCTGCAGGGCCCTGGTCTCATGAGACGGAGCGTTCTACCAGGCCGGAGCCAGAGTTGAGAAGGCCCTGGCTTTGGTTGAGTCTAATCTAACTTTCTTACGGCCCAGGACCACTAGGGTGTTGCTATTTATGGACCTTAAGGTCCTCCATGGGGCATACCGGGAGAGGCGGTCCCGTAGGTACGAGGGTCCTAGGCTGTGAAGGTCTTTAAAGGTCAAAAGCAGCACCTTAAATCTGACCCTGTACTCCACCGGGAGCCAGTGCAGCTGGAAAAGCACTGGGTGAATATTCTCCCATGGCAGAGACTCCATGAGGAGCCTCGCTGCAGCATTCTGCACCTGCTGGAGTTTCTGGGACAGCTTCAAGGGCAGCCCCGCATGGAGCGAATTACAGTAGTCAAGCCTGGAGGTGACCATTGCATGGATCACTGTGGCCAGGGCGGTGCGGGAAAGGTAAGGGACCAACTGCTTGAAGCTCCCCCGCCTGCGTGCTTCATCACCTTCGTCATTCCTTCCCAATCTTCCCCTTCCGCATTGAAGGCAATGCCAGCTGCCCTCTTGAACAGACTTGAAGAGTTGAAAGGGGCGCCAAGGGTCATCTAGTCCAACCCGCTGCCATGCAGGAAACTCAGCTAAAGCACCCATGACAGAGGGCCGCCCAGCTCCGCCTAAAAACTTTAAGCAGAGTTCATTCACAACCTCCCGAGGGGGACTGTCCCACTTAGCTGTGGATTTATCTCTGACTCTTCTTTCTGCTTGAAGATCAGAAGAATCTTTATTTGCATCAGTCACTAGCTGTAGCCAATGTTTTTTTTTTCTGGGGGGATGCATACCCCCTAAACATTTTGTGAACCAAATTTGGCCTCATTGAGTGGCAGTATTTCAGTATGTGTAGTAGAGTGAGAGTACCCCTAAACATTTTTTAGGGAGGGAAAAGCACTGGCCGTAGCAATAAGATAAAATATACTGAAGATAGAAATAAAAACCTTAACGATACAAAATACACTTTGGAGGCTTACATCAATAATCAAATCATTTTATTACTTATTACACTTATTTACCACCTTTTTTCCCCAGAGAGCTCAAAGTAGTATATTTTCCTCCCCAGCTCATCCTCACAAGCCTGTGAGGTAGGTTGGGGTGGTGACTGGCGGAAGGTCACCCTGTGAGTTTCATGGCTGAGTAGGGATTCAAACCTAGGTCTCCCAGGTCATGGTCCAACACACTAACAATTTCAATACACTGGCTCTCAAAAATACATTCTCTGTCCCTTTGGCAAAGGCCCCGCTGTCACTGCTCATTTCTCACCTAGTGTGAGCTGTTCTTTTCTATCTTCTATCCCCCATGCCTATCCAGCTTTCTGCTGCCATAATCAATCATGACACCCCTGTTAGATCCCTACACTGGTTCTCCTCTCCCTCCTGCTTCCAGGTGCATCACAGCCACCCTAAGCCTTCTATCTATCATTGTAAATAAAAATTGACCTTTTCCCTTATGGGGTATCCAAGAGCCCATATAGAGTCCTTACATAGGTTCCCTATTGGTAGGAGAGAATAACAGAGGCCAACCAGAGAATATTGAGAAGCAAAGCAGCTAGTAAGCTTGATCTTTATTGATCTGTTGCAACAGGGTGCTCCCCTCACCTGCAGGAGAGAGGAGGGACCCAGAAAAATGGTGCGCAAGGCCTTATAAAGACTTTTGAAATTGCCACCCTGTAGATCAAGACCACCCCCAGAAACATCATACATACATCACAGAAGGGGTGTAACCTAAGACCACCCCCAGATACATCATAACTACATCACAGAAAAGGCGGTCTAAAACAGAAATTTGAATATTGTTTTTCTCCTGTTGTTGTTTATCTCCTGTCTGGCAGATTACTTGATTGGATTGCCTGGGGAGCCTGGTCATTCTTTTGTAGTGATAAATACTTAGTTACTGGGACAGGTCACAGGCTCACACCCTATTCATATCTTAAATGTGTCCTTAAGACAGGATTTGCGAGGAAAGAGACAATGGGGAGGTTTCCCACTTTGACCTTGCAGAGAAAACATTTGGTCAGTTTAGGAATCAAAATGGTTCCAGGTCGGTCTTCCTGTGCTGATCTATGTACGTGCGGTTATGAACATTACCATACATCTAAGACCTCAACATTCCTATCACACTATCTATTTTAAAGATAGTATGTGCAACATCTCTTTTTTCAAGTTACATTTTCTACAGGTCAGTTTCATTTGTTGAGACTCTTCTGAGCCCTCTCCTGGCCTTTCCCTATCTCTTCTCTCACTTTGCTTTCATGAGCTTCACTTCTCCACCTTGACTGTCGTCTACTGCCTCATGGGTGCCAGCTCTCTGATTGTTCCTTACGGATTTCTTCTGATTTCCTCCCTATTACCTTGTATGTTTAAAACCGCTCTCCAAAATAATTGCCTTCCAAAATATATTCAGGATACCACCTCTTCCTTCAAAGCCAATCTGTTTCATGAAATCTTGGACACAATCCTATTTCCATACAAAATACTTCTGACTCAAATAAGCATTCTTTCTGTTTATTCCCATTATTGCTTGCCTCAAAGCGCCACATTTTAGACTGCAAATTCCTCAATGCAGAGAGCTATCCTTTTGTACAGTTGTTCAGCTATTAGAACACGAGAGTCTAATTTCAGGATGGTGGGTTTGAGCCCCATGTTGGGCAAAAAGATTCCTGTATTGCAGTGGTCTATTCCAATTCTACGATTCTGTGAAACACCAAGCATACTGATGGCACTGCATAAATAATAACTCTCAGTTCAAATGGGACCTATCAGTAATTGTGTTTTGCATATTAGCTTTATTATGACAGCTTTCGTGGATTATAGCCCACTCCACATTAGCAGCTAAAGCAATATTCTCACTCAGCAGATATTATATGCAAGTACAGAGACCAAAGGTCATAACACACTGGTGGTATTTGTGGCCTTTGCATAGTTATATGTATATGATATAAGGTGTCGTATCAATAACTGTGAAGCCCAGTTAATGTGTAGGTTTAAAGATTGGTGAACATGCAAATATACCCTGAAGTCAACTGAAACTATTGGATTATGAAATTTGACATTTTAGCTAAACTTTAAGGGTGGGATTCAGCTAAGATTTACTCAAAACAAACCCATTGAAATTAAAGGATCTAACATTTATCCTCATTATTTCACTTGGTCTACTGTGAATAAAAGGTAGCTGAATACCACCCCTAGAGCAGGAGTGACAAATCCACAGCCATTTGAAGTCTGCCAGTCCCCAGCACAATCCTTAACTTCTTCTACTTCTTGCCCCTTCGTCTACTTCTCGCATCCTCCCATTGCTACCAGGTCAAAGCACACTTTCCTGTTTTCTTACTGCCTGAAACCTTGCATCACCATAATGCAAGATGTCTGCAAAAAGCATCTTCCTCTGCCTCACAGCACAATGTGGAGGAAAATACTTTATATCTGCTAATCAGATGCTTAAAGGTCCTGCATCTCTTAAAACTGCAGTTCTCAGATCTGAAAGTGAACTATAATAATTAATAATTATTATTTATACCCCGCCCATCTGGTTGAATTTCCCCAGCCACTCTGGGCGGCTCCCTATCAAGTGTTTAAAACAATACAGCATTAAATATTAAAAACTTCCCTAAACAGGGTTGCCTTCAGGTGTCTTTTAAAGATAAGATAGCTGCTTATTTCCTTGACATCTGATGGGAGGGCGTTCCACAGGGCGGGCGCCACTACCGAGAAGGCCCTCTGCCTGGTTCCCTGTAACCTCCATTTCTTGCAATGAGGGAACCACCAGAAGGCCCTCGGCGCTGGATCTCAGTGTCTGCGTTGAACGATGGGGGTGGAGACGCTCCTTCAGCTATACAGGACCAAGGCCGTTGAGGGCTTTAAAGGTCAGCACCAACACTTTCAATTGTCCTTGGAAACGTACTGGGAGCCAATGCAGATCTCAGGACCGGTGTTATGTGGTCCCGGTGGCCACACCCAGTCACCAGTCTAGCTGCCGCATTCTGGATTAATTGCAGTTTCCGGGTAACCTTCAAAGGTGCCGCGCATGGAGCGCATTGCAGTAGTCCAAGCGGGACTACTACTACATCTTTGTTATTTTTTTTATTCATCAAGAAGAAACTTTTCAGTAAACTTTTGAAGTTTCTGGTAAAGCTATTCAAATATTAACTGTCTTGGTCAGGGAATTCTTGGCTATCAGGTGAAACCTCCTTTAAAAATAATCCAGCTCTTTGATTTAGCTAGCAGATTTTTCATGTGACTATTTCTAAATGTGGCATATGGCTTATTATAGCATGATTCAAATAGAGCAGGGTTACAGAAGAAGCAGGTCGCCAACCCTGTTAACCAACATCTTTTCTTCTGGAAAAGGAAAAGCTATTCCCTTGTGTTGACTATATAACACCAGAGTGGCTAACCCACAGCTTGTATCCTCAAGAAATCCCAAGTGATTTCTCGTGACTCCATAATTTGTCAGCAGCAGCAGATTTTTTTTTTCTTTTTCTTTTCCTGAACTCACTTCTTTGTGTGAGATGGTGAGGGCAGCAATGAGGGCGCAGACCTCTTCCTCACCCTGCTCATCAGATTAATCCAGTGAGTCTCAAACCTTTTTCTCTGGGTCAATACATCTCATTCTATTCCCACTATACCTTCCCTCCATACATGTTAAGCACTGTCTCATACTGTGTTAAAGTATAAGAACTAGAACACTGACATGAGTCGCAGTATGTGAATAAGCAAAGTATATCCTGCAAGTGCAGGGAAGGAATACACAATGAAAGAATTTGAATATAATTTGTTTCAGTGGCATTTACATTATATCCCTGATGTCATCACTACTGCCATTACCAACATACGCTACTGCCTCTGGACCACACTCTGGCTCTGTCAGAATAAAAATGCACAATATAGAAAACTCAGGAAGTTATTTTATTACAAATTATACTTTTTGGTGTTCCCAGTTTAAATAGCTGGAGTTTCAGTTTCACCCTTCTCGAACACTCAGAAAGAGAGGCCAAGTCAAATCAACTCAAGGTAATGAATCGCATCAAAATACAAACAGGTTTTTTAAAAAGGTAATACAGTCATTTCAACACTCATATGGCACAGAACTTTAGGGAGTGCAGAAAGAAGTAAACCGCACCATTTAACACAAACCCCAGGATTACTACTTAACTCAACACTGCAATGCTTGATTGGTAGCTAAGCTCCCAAGAAATACTAGTTTTCTCAATTCCCTTAGAGTCATTCAAGTTTTAGGTTATTTTAGTAAACAAAACAGCATGCTAGGTTTTTAGAGACCTGTACTCAAACCAAAACACATGCAATATATACAGATTTACACACAAAGCTGCCACAAACATTGAGCATGGCAAGATCTGTCAGAAGAAGAGGCAAGGCATCTGATCACATCTGATCATCTTCAGAAGGTGATCCGTCTTCAGCAGGATGAGGAGACAAAGGGCGAGCTCTGTGGAAAGGAGAGATTTTTATCATCAAAAAAATCAACCGTACAGTGGTTTATTTATATATTAGATAAGTATATATGGAATTGTTAACTCCTATGGTGATATAATTTTTTCTTTTTATTAAAAACAAGCAATTTAAAGAGTTTTTAAAAACTTATTTTCAAAGTTTCTCATTTCGTATAACATGGAAATATATATATAAACATGATAAGTCTAGGCATGAATAAACAATCAAGATTACCAAGGAGTCACAACCTCAAATTATTTAAGAGATTGTAACATTGATGACAACACTGCAAATGTTTCCTATCAGAACTATTAAAAATCAACACAATAATGTTTTATCTGTTGTCAATGTACCACTACATATTGGAGAAAACAAACATTGTGGAGACAAAGATTTCTGTGCTTTAGATGAGATAGGTAATTCTGCCCAACTGCAAACATTTAAGTTTATACCCCAGGTTATTTTTGAAATAGGCTAGACAGAACAATTCATGGCCTGCATTCTCAGCATCCCAGTACCAAAACATTGTGAATGCAAATAGATGGGGCCATGCAAAGCATTGGAAATTTTATGAACAGTTTCCTGTATCAGTTGCTACATTCTACATCTCCAGCTACCAATACCAATTGCCCCCATCTATTTAGAACAAGTTATTCATGTTTCATGTTTCTCATTTATTAAAATACCATACATCCAAGTCAGCTATATTTAGGAAGCTAGTGCCCTTTAGCAGGGATTAAAGTATTCTAATGCAGGGTGCTCAACCCCTGGAATCTAGATTATAACTGAAGATAACAAATTAGTTTAACAAAATTATTCAACATCCCTCCTTTTGTAATGGAATGGATACTGAGGATCGTGATCATCATGACAATGGACTCAAAGTGACTGCCAAAAGCTTCTTCCCTAGTATGGAATCATTTAAATCAAACCCAGCCCACTTCTGTATAAAAGGCTGCCTTTCTTAAATTCTGCTGGGAAACTATGAATGTGTTTTTAAGAGCAATACATAAAAAGCAACAAAGCAAAAAATTATGTGTTTTTTTATATGTGGAGTAACTTAAAAACCTAAAATTTTGCTCCTGTTCTCCATGATTCCCAACAGCTTTTACCAAATGGTCATGCTGAGGAAAGGAGTTTAATTAGGACAAAGATCTAGTTTAACTGATGGTCCTTCTTGCTATGGATAATAGGGAACCTAAAGCTAAACCTGTTATCTGTGGGTGGAAGCAGAAGTCTCTGCAAGTGAACAAGTTGGGAATGCTTGTTTCAGATGAAAATTGCAAACTTTATATCAGGGCCAGCCTGTCCAGGAGGCAGGCTGAGGCAGCCGCCTCAGGCGGCAGAATCCAAGGGGCGCCGCCATGAGTAGACTCCCCCAGCACCGCCAGAGAAGTGGCTGCAGCAGCTTCCCGCGAGATCATAGGAGAGCGGCACAAAATTGAGCAGAGGCCTTGTATGATCTCACCAGAAGCCACAACCACACAACCTTAATAAGCGAGACTTCAGCAGGGACAAGGGGAGGTGGGTGCTGTGCAAGGCAGCCCCTTCACGTTTCACCCCAGGCAGCCCGTTTCAGCTTGTTCAACAGCTAAATTTGAAATGGGTCCTTCAATCCCCATAGGAATGTTTCACAGCTCAATAGAATACATGGCTTATCACATTGCAATTTCCAGCTGCAGTATTATTTTATTTTTTTGTAGATCTCCTTTCTTACTTTCTTCTGTGCTTTCCTATTCCACTGCATCCCGGCTCCTCAGGGACCTGGTTCTCCTTCTCCAAATGCTTTGGGGACTGTGTGAAGAACTCCCCGATTCCTTTTTGCCATGGCGGTGTTGGCCTCACACACACTGGGTTGCCACCAGCATATTTACTTTCAGCTGCAAAATGTGGTTAAAAATACTTCAGCGCTGATCAATCATAAAGAACTCAACACACCCAAGATCATTAACTGCAAAAGCTTCAATCCAAAAAATGTAATCTGCATAAAAGACAGGAAACCTAGGGCATGAGAAATAAGCTGCCAGGTGGTTTTACCCAACTTCAGTGAAGTCTTAACGAAAGAGCACTGATTAATGTGACTGTTTGCCAGATTCTAACATGTTTGTCAGAAGCAAAACTCAAATGATTTAAACTGCAAAATCCCATAAAAGTTTAGTCACTAAATGCCACAGTTCACAGTACTGCAGTCTGTCTTTTACTCAAGTGCCTTAGGACTACAGCCTAGATCTCAAACCACAATGGATTCCTTGGGTTCAGTGCATACTTGGGTGGATGGTACACATCAGATACAAACTATTCAAGAAGTAACATTCAAAGGGGAAGAAATGCAACTCATCAACTGAACGTTGTATACAGAGCACCAAGGTTTCTCAAGCTACTATGCTTTTGAAACTGCCAAGCTTGTATTATTCTGTATTTGCAGTTGGCATCAATTCATTGTTGCTAATGAACTTACAAAAGGGAACTTTTCGTATGGAAAAATGCAACACTGGAAAATCAGTTACAGAAAGTAGTGCATGAAAATGTTCCACCTCACTTCACTAATTAAAATTATGCAAGGCCAGAGCAGGGAAAACACAAAAGCAGCTTCTTCTGTAGTTGGAGAATTCAAGCACACTGGAGCCTTTAACTTATTGCAGCACTCTTGCATCATGACAACTGGTTCCGGAATTAACTGCCCTGTTTGGTAAACACCAAGTCCTTGTGCAGCAGAGCACTATCCAATCAGAAGTTAACCAAAATTAGGATATCAGCAGCATTACATATTTACCAAAGTGCTGTCTTCCAGACGTGACGAAGGAAGTCGCTGAACAGAGATCAGAGAATCCTTGTTTTTGTTTTTAAAGCAGGTAATCCACAACACATGCCCCAAGCCACATAAAAGGCAGCCAAGACTCAAACCCTGCTGCCCTCACCCCTTTGCTCACCTTTCCGTGAAGTAGGAGAGGAGCCCACATCAACGTTTCCGGAGCCCAGCACTTTCCGTGGAGCCCTGGCAGCCACCACTAGGGTTGTAGGAGAAGAAAAGGGTTAGATATTTTCAGGAACTTCACCCACAAAGAAAGAAGAGATCATGATTCTACTTGATACCAGCACAACAAGCCTTTACCCTAGGGGTCTGGCTGTAGTTAATTCAATGGTTGGAAGGCACATAGCACATGCATGGAGATGTGGACCCCCAACTAACTTTCACAGGAAGGCAAGGTTGAATTGCAGTGCCAACCATACATGCAACTCTATTTTATACATGCATACTAACAACTTCCCCTGAGTTCAACAGGGCCTAATCCCAGAAAAGGGCATGCGGAATCACAGCCCAGCTACAGGGTTTTTTACTTCAAGTAAAACAACTTACACATTTAAACCACAGCACAGCTATAGGTGAACAATAAACCCCATTACCAAGCATTACCCTAGCACAAATGGAAGCCCTACCACAATAACCATCCCTAAATTTAGATATCTACCATAAGAGCCAACCTAGGATAAGAAGCTAAACATGTCCAGAAGTCTCCAGTTCAGGGCTCGCCTCTGTTACTGGCCACAATCACACCATACTGTTATGAGTTGGGGGGGAGGGGAGGCTGAATGCCTGGGCCCTCTTTTAATTTCTGGATCCAGCAGATATTCAATAGTTGGAATAGCAACGCCAGCCAGGTAATGGCCCCCTAAGCACTTAGCTACATTGGCAAAGAAAAAAACACTTTACGTATACAGTATGTGTTCTTTATGCATTCTAACACTGACACCAGATGGCGCTGTGGGGTTCCGTTTTTGCTAACCCGATTTCTAATACAAATTTTGCAAACTGAAATGCATCTTTGATGTGTCTAGATCCAGCCTACGTATGAGAACAAGGGGAGTGGCTCTATGCCAGAGGGCAAATGGGTGGGGCCCCCTCCCTCAACTATCTGTTAGAAAGTCAAAAGGCCTCCTGATTAGGTGTTTTAGCTGTGGGTTGTTGAATGCTGTCTGTTTTAAACTGTTTCCCTGTTGTTATAGTTTTTATTTAAACTATGTACCAAGTACTTGTACATTAACGAATAATAATGTTGTAGAGATTCCTGCAAATTTATTGTGCCATTTCTGTGGCTTTTAACTTACATGAGACTTACTCTATTTATCTGTATCATTTATAATTCCTGTTTATAAAACCCAATAAAAAGTTACTTTAAAAAGAGAGTCCTGTTTTGATCCAAGACTGTGGCTATGGGAGAAAGAAGACCCCTTCAGGGTGCTGATGCTGTGTACCTGGTAAGCTCAGGCTGTATAGAGATCTAAATAAACCATTTATTCTAAAGACACCACAGTGTCTGCTGTGCCTCATTCCAAAAGCAAACACAAACCCTGGAACTCCTGGAATCTCAAACTGCTCAAAGATTGGGGTGGTGTGCAACAGTACATTTAAAGTACTGTAATACCACTGTTAAACAGTCATGGTTCCCCCCAAATAATTCTGGGAGCTGTAGTTTGTCAAGGATGCTGAGAGTTATAGCTTTCAGAGGGGAATAAAGGGATACTAACAATTCCCAGCCTTCAATGTAAAGAGGGATTGGTTAAGCCAATTTGAGAATTGTACTTCTGTGAGTGGAATAGAGGTCTTCTAACAATTCTCAGCACCCTTGAACTACAGCTCCCAGAATTCTTTGAGGTGCACCATGACTGCTTAAAGTGGTATCCTGGTGCTTTCAATGTTTGATGTGAATGTGGCCGTTATTTCACTAGCTGACCTTAGGATAGGTTGCTACAGAGGTCCCAATAAGACATTTATAGTGCAGATATTTGCCCTAAGCCTCCAACACCAACTGATTTAAAAAAAAAACAGTTTAATGGATCTCACAATGCTCCAGATTGTATCTAAATGAGGTGTCCAGAGCACTACAAGAAATTTAAAGCAGAAGCTCATAGCACACCTGCAATGCAATAAGATCATGTCCGCTGACATAGGAAGGAACATGCAGAAGACACTTGGCCAAAGGCAACGGCCCTTTCGAATCCTATATCCCGCCCTATGGTAGTCCGTCTCAGCATCAACCTTTCCAAGGCCAAGTAGGGGGAAAAAAGAATGCCAACTAATCTTGCGGTGAGGATTGCAAACACAGCTAATGCACAGGAAACACTTGGAACCATAAAACGCTGAAGATTATTCATTTCCTACCATCCCACAACTTGCCATACTCAAATCTCCCCAGGGCTTCAAGGTTAATGCAGGAGTAATGCAAGTCTGGGCTCCACCACCTAGTTCTAGAAAGCTGCAAAGACACCCGCAGTTTTATCTAACGATGCTTTCGAATATTTTCTTGCCACGGCCAGCGCCCCCACGAATGCAGGAGGAAGTGGGCCGGTCCGAATATCCGAGCAGGTTTAAGACAAACTGCTCCAAATATATTCCCAACAACCTTCCACCACCCCTTCCAAATCCCGGTCCAGTAACAAGACTCACTCTCCCCCGTCTACTTAAAAAAAAAACCTAAAAAAAAAGCTCTTTAGAAACTTGGCTAAAGTTTAATGCCCTCCTTCCTCTAAAGATGCTCAGGGCGACACATGGTTCTGCTCTTCCCTCCATTGCATTCTCACAACAACCCTGTAAAGTAGGCTAGCCTGAATGACAGCGTGCAAAAACCACCCAGGCGCAATTTGCACGGCTGAGCAAAAGTTGGACGCCGAATTTCCCTGCGATGAGCACAGTGGTTTGAAACCCAAGTACACTAAAACCTATGCCCTACCTTTCCGGTAGGCTCCGCCGGTCCCGCCGCAGTCCGCCTTGGTCCGCACCATCCTGCAACGGCCTCTCGCAAAAGCAGAATCAGACTGCAAGATGCAGCAGCAACGCCCGCTATAAAATACCCGCGCAGTCTTCTAGCTTCCGAGACTTTCAAGCTGCCAAGTTTTGTCCTTCCCGCGCGCGCGCCCCGCTCCCATTGGCTCTGGCGGAAAACCCGTTTGGCCAATCGCAAGCAAACCCGCGGCTGGCGTTCTGATCAGAGAACGCCGTCGCTTTTAGAACTTTGGTACATGTAACTCCTTTCTCCGAATCGCGGCCTGACCAATCAGAATTGCTGCTCCGCTACGCGTGGGCGTGGCGGGGGGGGGGGCGCGCGCAGCGGGGCATGAATGGGTCTCGCTCGCCATTCATTCTTCAGAAAAGGCGTTCCAAAAGCCTTTGACTCAGAACTTGCCCTGCAAGTTCGATATCTGACCGTTTGGGCATGGATCGAAACGGCGGGTGCCTTGTCCCACTGGTGGTGTGAAGTGGCTCAGCAGCGGGTGAATTGTTGTGGTCTCACCCACGACTGCTGCTGAAAGCGGGCAGGCACTGAGGTTATTCTGCATACGTTTAAGAACTGTATTCTCCCAGTGCCAGATTTACCTATAAGCTAAAAAAGCTGTAGCTTAGGGCCCCACTCTCTTGGGGACCCAAAAAAAAACCTAAAGGAAAAAAAGTGTACATTTCCAAAATATATATATATATAAAATAAAACCTACATACAGCAACAGTGGTTTTAATATACCTCTTCTTAATTGCATTTCAGTTCAACAATTACTTTGATAAAATACATATTTTGTTACATGCAAATGGCTTTAGATACCTATTAGGTCCATAAATTATCATATAGCATATATTCAACACACACAAAAAAAATTGTTGACAGAGGTCAGCTGGACATTTAAAGGGCCCCATTGCCTTCAGTAGCTTAGAGCCTCATCAGACCTAAATTCGGCCCTGATTTTTACAGTTTATCTTTTGTTTCATTTCACTGGAATTTGACCCCAACGTGTGTATAGAACTTAGAACAACACTTTGTGTATCTACTGGAATGGTCACTAGTCAATGAGAGCTTATGCCATAATAAATTGGGAGGGGGCATTATTGGGTTGTTTTTATTTTGACTGGTTTTATATTCTGATTTTGTTCTGTGAACCGTCCTGAGACCTTCAGGTATAGGGCGGTATATAAATTCAATTTTTAAAAAATAGATTTGTCAGTCTTTTAAGGTATCACAAGACTTGTGCTTTCGTTGCAAGAGACGTAAAGCTCTCACATGCTTGGGAGCAAGTCACGCTAAACTCAGTGAGACTTCTACAACTAGACGCGTAAAGCCTATGCCAAAGGATAAATGGACATAAATCTGATATCAGGAATCACAAGACAGAGAAACCAGTAGGAGAACACTTCAGTCTCCTAGGACATTCTATACAAGATCTCAAAGTAGCTGTCTTATTACAAAAGAATTTCAGAAATAGACTGGAAAGAAGTTGCTGAATTGCAACTTATTACCAAACTTAAAACCATGGGGAGACCTGGTCTGAATAGAGACATTGGATTCTTATCTCATTATACAGGATAATGCTATTTTTAGCCATCTCACCCCTTGCTTTTTCCTGTAAGATCAATTGCAGTCCTTAACAGTCGTCAACAGGTTTACCACACCTATCAGCCAATCACCCATTCCCACCGCCCTTCTGAGTAATACCCCTCCCCGCCCTCTCACTATATATAAGGCTCTGGTGATTTCTGTTTCAGTATATCTGAAGAAGTTTGCAAGTACACGAAAGCTCATACCAATAACAAACTTAGTTGGTCTCTAAGGTGCTACTGGAAGGAATTTTTTGTTTTTTGTTTCAACTATGGCAGACCAACATGGCTACCTACCTGTAACTAAAACTATAAATGAAAGTTAAACATGAATTAAGGCTGTTATAAGCACCTTCCTGATTTCAGCTGTGTGCATCCCTGCTTGTTACCGAATACAAACCTTACAGGTGCTAAATACTTACCATTATCTATCTTGAATGGTTCCATTCAAAACCAAATACAGCTGAGCTAATTAGGTATAAAGCCAATTTAAGCTCACTTTGGCATTCCCATTATTTTGTTAAACTGACTTAATTGGTATTAGAGCACTTTAGTGTCGTTTACCAAAGAGTAATTGTAGTAATCTGCAGCAACAAGATTACAAGAATAACAATTGTATTTAACTTGCTTGTTGTGGAATGAGCTGCCCTTAAGCATCAGAACCACAAAAGTGACCGAAAGAGGAAGAGATAAGCAATCTATAACACACAGAGAGAGAACACATTGGAGATAGAAAGCAAAACAAACTGATTGTCGGAACACTACAATGCACAGTAAAATATGACAATTTATTTCTGTCTTTTTAATTCAAGCCCTGAGAAATAGGGTGCTTTTTATTAATGGCTAAAGTTTTAGTTCAGGGCAGATAAAACAGTTGTTCTCACAACACATTCATCAACATTTTGGATTTCCTAGCTCTTAATGTAGATGCTCATTTAGATGCTCATTTTGAAATATCATTCCAGTTTAAAGTGTAATATGACCTAATGGTTTAAAAGCATTATATTATTATTTTTCTATTTTGTTGTGACTTTTTACAGTAGCTTAAGCCCTCACAAAGCAACATATAAAGCATGAGACACAAGGTACAAGAGAAAAACAGTCACTGCAGAACGCATGTACAGATTAGAGGTACAAATAATATATTATAATTAATAATAATACCTGTATAAGAAGGTGCTCTGGGGGCACAAACTATTCTGGTATAAATTAATGTTACCCATTAATAGGCCTACCCAAATGCCAGAGCTGGAAGCAGCTCCTAAGAAGAGTCCTGCTGGACCAAACCAAAGACCTACCCACTAGTTTATCATCTGCAAAGTCCTCAATCACGACATCAGCACAGTAGCCCTCCCCCTCTCATGTTTCCTAGCAATTGGTATTCAGGGGTAATACACTGGTTTTGGGGCCACCATTACGAAAGCCCCATCTCCTGCACATGGCAATCAATCAGAACTTAACAGCATGCACTAAAAAAAGGACCCGTGAGATACATCTTCATGTGCTGTCACGATGATACAGATTAATATGTTGGTTCCTGCATGCAGTGGCGTAGCGTGGGTTGTCAGCACCCGGGGCAAGGCAAGTAATTTGCACCCCCTAACCCGTGGATTTGCGCCCCCTAACCCTAGCCCCCAGATGTTGCGCCCGGTGCGGCCGGCCCCCCACGCTACGCCACTGCCTGCATGGACAAAGGGATTCCCTTCTTAGACCATAACAGATCTACAGTACTTCATCGTTATGTAACACTGCCCAATTTTCATTTGGTTGACCTGGTGCACCACCTAAAGTTACTCTCCAGCTTTAATTGGACTGCAGTTGAGAAATCAGCCTGAGTTGCAACGTTCATTCAATCATTCAGTCTCTCTTCCATGTTCTGTCCTGTGTGTGCATATTAAATGCACACCTGGCACAGGGTGTGCTAGAGAGGGATGTTAGTACTGTTTGTGTGTGTATGGAATCTAGGATGAACTTCCGCAAAGCTCACTTCATAGCCTTGGACAAGTTGCTAACTCTCAGCTAACTCTCACATTATTATTCAGGATAAGGAAGATAAGAAGAGCTCTACTAGATTAGACCAAATGCTGTCTGTACCAGCATGTTGTTTCCTACAGTGACCACTTCAGGCTTTGGACCTACCCTTCCCTAGACAAGAATCAAACCATTTTGGAAAGAAGCACTGTGCTGCTACAGTTCAAAGTTGGTAGGCAGTATAGTTGAGTGGGTTGACTACTGAACTGGTTAAACATTTGGCATGTGGAATATATTGCCCGGGTGGCTATCTATCCACATTGCCTACCTTACCAGGTTGCTATGAGTTAAATACAGGAAGAGAATCACCACTATTCTCCTAGTGTAGAGCTTTCAAAGCATTTTAGTGTGTTGGCTGCAGTTGACAGGTGTGTCATATGAACACTCCCCGCACTCTTCCCAGGGCTGGAAAGAGGTTAATTTAACCTCTGGCAGTTTGCTAGTAAAACTGAATTATTGTGTTGCAAAATGATGCATGTCTTAAAAGTGTGTCACCACCATGAAAAGTTTGGAAAGCTCTATCCTAGTGAATTTCCTAAGGAGTTTTCAGAGCGGGGTGGTTTTCAGACTGTAGTGATATGCTTGTAGGGGGTAGAACCAGGGGTGGAGGAAGGGGGTGCGGTCCGCCCTGGATGTCTCCACTGAGGGGGGTGACAAAATCTCGGGCAGCACTCACTGCGGGGCCTGCAGCGCGCTCTAGCCACGTGTCTCTCCTGGGAGAGACACAGTGGCTTGGGCCCGCACAGGTTCCAGGCTGCCCAAACGGTCTGCCTGCTGCCTCCCCCCCAGCTGTAGGGTGGCTGAGTGGGAGGAGGCAGGCAGACTCCGGAGGCCCTGCAGTGTACCCCGCCCCTATGGGCGGCTTGCCCTGCCCCTGGGCGCACCACCCCAGGCGCCCAAGCGCCTTCCTTCGCCGCTGGGTAGAACTAAGACGTACAGTGGTACCTCTGGATGCGTACGGGATCCGTTCCAGAGCCCCGTTCACATCCTGAAGCGAACGTAACATGCGACTGCAAGACTGCGGGTCACGTTTTGCCGCTTCCGTGTATGCGCGTGACGTCATTTTGAGTGTCTGTGCATGTGCGAGCGGCGAAACCTGAAAGTAACGTGCTCCGTTACTTCCGTGTCGCCACGGAGCGCAACCTGAATATATTCATCCCGAAGCTACTTCAACACGAGGTATGACTATACTGAAAATGTGGTCATGGTAAACTTGCTTCCCATTCATCTAAAATGACTTTGGAGTTGAAATTTGCTTGCTACATTTAGCATATGAATACAGTAGTAACATTAAATGTTGCTTACTTAAGATGTATACATTTGTTCCAAATTTATTTCCGCTCCTGTTTCAATAGCCCATTCTATACAGAAAACTTACAGTCATATCTCAATGTGTGACATGCACAAAAGAAAATTGATATGAATTGACAAAAAAAAGGATAAAATAATGCTTTTGTCTTTTTGAACTTTACACACTAGCACGTAACAATAATATTGCTTTATAGACTGGGCTGATTAGAACCAGGCCAGAAAGCACTTCAGAGCAGTGAATCACGAAACAAGCAGTTACTCTTTGTATATGTAACAGAGGAGGTATACAGCCATTTTAACCAAGTGGCACAGGCAATGCTTTGAAATATATGAAGGGAAGGAAACCACAGGAGGCCTCCTTTTTCCCCTGCTAGTGTTGCTGCTGGTTTCAAGGCCAGCTCAGCCCACAGATCACTGTCTCCTTTGTGTATGTGAAAAAAAGAAAGGCAGTTGGAACATCACACGACACAGTGCACCATTTCCCCCCCTCCTTGCAGAATATGGAAACTGCTTGAGCAGAACTCTGAGCCTTTGGAACTGCACCAGGGTAAGAACTTGTGGGAATGGCATCTCCTTCTGTGGGATTTTTATCCCAATTTTCTGCTTCCATTTCTTCATTATCTATACATATGATTGCCTGTTCTTTTCACTATGTATTTATCTTATTCTTCCCCCTGACACATTTCTTTGTCTCTCATTTCCTTTCCTGCACCCACTTGCCATATTTGAACTTACTTCTAACTTGTCCAGAAGACAAATTTACACATTCCCACTTTTACATATCTACCCCTTCCCAGAAGCATTGTGGCCCTGAGTATTTTGCCCTGGGCTCCAGATCGCCTCCCGCTACACTTCCTTTAAAAACTTTTAAAAACAATGTTTTCACATTGCTGACAAGGCTGATAGACATGCTGCAAAGCACAGTGCCGATGAGACCCCAGCCAGCCACCATCTTAATCTGCTCAGAGATCTACATTTGTGTCTATACTGTATATACAGATAAGCAGGTGCACATTTTATGCAGAATTTATGTCATGGCCTTAGATCTTTTAAGTAGCTAGGCAACAACTCTGTCTGCTAGCAGGAAGGACCATAGCTCAGTGGTAGAGTATCTGAGGTCCTAGGTTTAATCCTTAGCACCTCCAAATAATAATAATAATAATAATAATCCTTAGCACCTCCAAGTAGGGCTGGGAATGTCCCATGCTGCCCATCAGTGTAGACAGTGGTGAACTAAATGGTCTGACTTAGTATAAGGAAGCTTGTTATATCCCCCTCCCTCACTTGTCCTTTTTTTCAACCTTCCCTCCTGGATCCCAGTTATGAGAGGGCATAAACAAGATCATGATGGGCGTCTTCACGTGAACCTGTTTTGAATAACTATAAAGCCTGGGTTTTGGACTCACAATTCCTAACAAATCTGAATTCTACTCACACAACGCATTGGCAGGAAGCAATAAAATGATCTAAACGTTATAAATGACTAACATAAAATATATTCTTATAACGTTACATGTATGTTGATAAGAGTCTGAATTGGCAATGACTAAGCACTGCAAAGAGATTTTAGGATCAATGACATTCTCAGTTCGGGGGGGGGCAATGAAAATGTAAAATGTCATGCTATTATTAGAAATGGGACTGACAATAAAAATGTCATCTGCAATCCTGGCTTAACAATGAGGATTTTAAATAAATTTGGAAAACTGGGCAAAATTTTAGACACTCCACCTCAGAAGGGGTACTGTAAGCCTGGAAAAAGACTTCCCAAATGACAAATGGTTCACAGCATATTCTCTTAAAGGAAAGGCTAAACTGGGGCTTTTTAGGCACACACTCTTTAAAAAAAATATTCACTACAACCCTGTGAGGTAGGTTTAGGATGAGATGGGATTACTGGCTCAAGATCACCCACTCAGTTTGCTTCCTGGCTTAGAGAAAATGAAAATCCACCCTTATCTATCACTCTGTCTCCTAGATAAACCACACTTTGCTTATGTTGGGATCAGAGATACAGCTGGGCAATTTTAAACTCTAAGTAATGGTCTTCTAGTGCCCGCCGTCTTTAGGATCTTTTTCCTAAGACGGTCCTGGGACCTGACGGCCACTGACGACTGCTAAGCGGACCCAAAGATATCTTATTCCGGATTAAATCAGAACCGGAACTATCGATCCACAGCCCTAGTTGCGGAGCCGAGATTGTTCGGCGTTGCACCAAGGTGCCGCCGGCTTACGGAGAAGGTGCACCCGCTCTTTCCTTCCCCCAGCACCGAGAGGAACTCGGGCAGAAGCCGGGATGGAGGCCGCGGCTGGGGCGCTCGTGTCGTGGTGTGTGGGGCAGCTGCGTGGCGGCTTCGGGCTGGACGTCGGCGAGGAGCTTGTCCAGTGAGCTGAGGGGAGAGGAGGGGAGGGGGAAAGGGTCGATTCGCCGAGCCGGTTACCCCGCGCGGTGGTTGTGGAGAGAAAGCGCTGCCGGCGTTGTGACAGGGAGAGGCGAGTCGTCCCCTTTTCGCCTGGCAGGCGAGCGACGCTGGGCCCGGTGGGACTCCTGTGCCTTTAGCACAGGCATAGGCAAACTCCGCCCCTCCAGATGTTTGGGACTACAATCCCCATCATCCCTTGCTAACAGGACCAGGGGTCAGGGATGATGGGAATTGTCGTCCTAAACATCTGGAGGGTTGGAGTTTGCCTATGCCTGCTTTAGCAGTTGTATGACAGGCAGAAATGCCAATACAGTCATCCCTTCTGTTACAGACGCTTCAGGTTGCATATTTCCAGGTTACGCCGAAACCCAGAAGTACCGGAACGGGTTACTTCCGGGTTTCAGCGCATGCGCAGAAGCACTAAATTGCGCTTTGCACATGTGCAGAAGCAGCAAATCGCAAGCCGTGTGTGCGCATACGCGGCGCTGCAGGTTGCAAACGTGCCTCTCACACGGATCACGTTTGCAACCCGAGCGTCCACTGTACAGGCACCGGAGTTGACATGTCTGTTATTATTATTATTACAGTGATACCTTGGTTCTCAAACTTAATCCGTTCTGGAAGTCCGTTCCAAAACCAAAGCGTTCCAAAATCAAGGCGCGCTTTCCCATAGAAAGTAATGCAAGACAGATTAATCCGTTCAAGACTTTTAAAAACAACTCCTAAAACAGCAACTTAACATGAATTTTACTATCTAATGAGACCACTGAGCCATAAAATGAAAGCAATAATCAATGTACTGTACTATAAAACAAATAAGACAGCGTTGCAGATGATAAAAATAAAAATTAAATTTTTTTCTTACTGCACTGATGATAGCCATTGCTTGGATGTGGGGGATTTTATCCATTTCCGCAGTCACACAATCAATCAATCAATCAGTAGCTGAACTGGGTTCCACATGGTCACAAAAACAAATTATCCGAAAAAGCCTCAGAAACAGAAACGCAGAATAAATAGCAAAAACAATTCCTAGCAAATCTGAATTCTACCCACACAATGCATTGGCAGGAAGCAAGGAGAATGGCAATAAATTTATGTAATCGTCATTAATCACTATTTTTAAATTTTCATCAAGCAAACAAATAAAACAATTTCCATAAGTTCCCTTGGACTAACCCCCTCCACTTTTGTAGGTCTTTATGTTAACTTTTTCTCCTGCACCTTCTCTGTTAATCCAATTCTATTTAATCTCCAATAAAACCATAGTCCAACTTTTAACTACGAGTGTCATTCCAATCCTACTAATAATTTTAATTGTTTACAATGATTTTTTTAAAGATAAATTGTATATTTCCCCCATTATTGAAATTTTTGGGATTCCTGATTCTTCTGGTCAGCTTTCCTGTTTCTGCGTAGTCCAGTTTAATCTGCCATTCTTCTCTGGAAGAGACTGCCTGCTTTCCATCTCTGGGCTAATAGTGTCCAGGCAGCAGTAGTCACATACATAAAAAGTTTCTTCTGCTCACTTGGAAGTTTGGCACTTACAATTCCTAAAAGAAAATATTCTGTTTTTTTAGAAAATATTATTCTAAGGCCTATTCAAATTTCTGCTTGTCCTGTTCAGTTAAATCTATTTACCGTATTTTTTGCCCTATAAGACGCACTTTTTTCCCTCCAAAAATGAAGGGGAAATGTGTATGCGTCTTATGGGGCGAATGCAGGCTCCTTGGCTTCAGCGATAGCAACGTGAAGCCTGCGCTCCAGAGGCTTCGCGTTGCTTCTGCTGAAGTCAGGAGAGTCTGTTCTTTGAGGCTGGCGGTGGGGGAAAGCAGTGCTTCCCCCATCGCCAGCCCCAGAAGATGGGGGGCAGTGGGAAGGCGCACAACGCCTTCCCACTACTCTCCAACCCGGCTTGGAGGCTGGGGGGGGGGGAAAGCAGCGCTTCCCCCATCGCCAGCCCCAGAGGGTGGGGGGCAGTGGGAAGGCGCGTGACGCCTTCCTGCTACTCTCCAACCCAGCTTGGAGGCTGGCGGTGGGGGGAAGCAGGCTTTTCCTCAAGGAGGGAGAAGGGACTGACTGGTGGAGTCCGTCCCTTCTCCCTCCTGTGGGCTTTTGCGGGAGATGGAGGAATTCCCCCACCTCCCGCAAAAGCAGGCAAAAGGCGTGCGCTCTTTAAAGCGGCTGCGTGGCTTCTGCTGGCTTTTCTAGGACGTGGAGGAATTCCCCCACCTCGTAGAAAAGCCCGTAGGAGCCGCACAGCCTTTAAAGAGCGCTCTGCTCTTGGGGTCTTTTCCCCAAGGAGGGAGAAGGGACTGACTGGCCATTTCAGTCCCTTCTCCCTCCTGGTCGAAAAGCCCGCAGGAGTCGCGCGTGGCTCCTGCGGGCTTTTGTGGGAGGTTGGGGAATTCCGCCACCTCCCGCAAAAGTAGGAAGAAGGTCCTGGAGTAGCGCACAGGCTGCGTGCAGCCTGTCCGCTGCTCCCAGGGCTGCGGGGGGGGGGGGGGAAATCATATTTTTTTCCCTTGATTTCCTCCCCTGAAAACTAGGTGCATCCTATGGTCCGGTGCGTCCTATAGGGCGAAAAATACGGTACTTACAATAATAAAATCCTGGCAACTTTTGCTCCTGGCCTGTAAAAAGTACTGTTAAAGTCCAAACAAGAATGGCCATCTGTCATGGGTCTTCAGCTACGATTCCTCCATTGCAGAGCGTTTGACTAGATGACCCTTGGGGTCCCTTCCCACTCTACAATTTTATGATTCTAAGAATAAAGTTACAATTAGTAGTTCAACAACAACAACCTAGTTAGGAGATTACTGTAGATTGCATGCATGTGTCTTCGATTTTATATGCTACTTGTTCAATTAAGGAGGTCCTATAGATGACCATTTATCACAGTCAGACAGGAGAAACCAAATGTATTTCTGTTTGTCTGTGAGCAGTTAAAGGCATAGGAACCCAGCAGGGTGGGAGAGCATAAGCATGTGTCAGCCCTAATTGAGTGATACTGATATTTTGAGTTGACAATGGCAACTGTTGCCAGTCAGTTAGTATAAAGAATATAGGCAATATATCTTAAGTTAATTGTTACAACAAATGCAGTTATCGAGGAAACAAAGGACCCACACTGAGATGGAAGTCTCAAAGGGTGAAAGAACTTTATTTTATGTATATGCAACATTTAATTTTTAGTAACATTTTACTTTCTATATAACATATTTTTGTTAACCGATGGGTGGTGTATTTTCGTTTTAATTTTGTGATGTAATATTCAAATTCAATTATGGAGGGGGGGGGGGACAACGGCAGCTGTTGCAGCTGCTGCATATATCTGTCCTGTAAAGTGCTCCACCTGCTGATTTCTGCAGATCAAACACTGTTAAAAATACAGGCAGAGGCTATAATGGCTCCTTCTCTCTTCTCCCTCCCCCATCTAGCTGACAACCCTGTTGGCACCTCAGTTCCTTGGGCACCACTGCTTTTGACTGTCTCTTTTTTTAACTAGGAGAAAAAAAATCTTCATAATAAATCGTGTTTTAAATAATAGGATAAAAAATAATAAGAAATCAATCTTTTAGTACAGTAGTGCCTGCACGTTGAAACTCCCTGTCTATTAACATCAGGGAGTCACCTTTCCTATACACTTTTTGGTATCTATTTAAACATTTTTGTTTATGCAAGCCTATTCAGATGTAGAGAAGTTACATGTATTTCTTTTTAGCTACTGTTGATTTTAATGATATTCTGAATGCGTTTAAATACTTGCTTTTAACTTTTTTATCAAGAATGTTGAATTTTATATTTGTAAACTGCTTAGAGGTTTTCTTGTAATCAAGTGGTAGATAAATTTTGTTAAATCAATAAGAAGGGGGTGCTCTGATCTTTCTGAGTGTGGAGTTTGTATATTGTTTCCCTGTGCATTCAGCCATAACTCTAATTTGCCACTACGTTGTCTCATCTAGTTTTTTATTTTGCCCCAGTGCCCTTGGAAGTCTCATTATACAAATAGCATGCTGAGGAATTAAGTAGCAAAGGTGTTTAGCCCTCATGTTGTCTTTTGAACAAAGCACTCCTAGAAGCTTTTGCACTTTCTGTTCCTTTATAGATATATCTTGTCTATTGAGGATGAGGAGGAGATTCGAGATTATGTCACTGACCTAATCCAGGGGGCAGATGGCAAGAAGAAGCACTTTGTGGATGAGCTGGTAGCCAGATGGCAAAAGTCCTGTCAGCCAACTTCTGACCCTTTGCCAATATATCGGAAAAAAGATGGTAAGTGGGAGTATAATGAGGCAGTAAGTAGAAGAAATAACTATTTGATCGCAAGATTGCAGCATTTTTAGATTACCACTGAATCCAGTTGCATTACTGAAAAATATGAGATCTTAATCTGAATTGTTCTTGGTGCGCCTCATGAAATGTGCTGATGGTAAATTGTTGCACATTGACTTGTGCTGATGGCAAGTGATGTGGTGCAGAGAGCAAGTGAATGTTACAAGGGGAAGGGGAGAGGAGTGGCAGGAGCTATTGATTTTTTCTTTACTGTACATTCTCTTTTAGATAGCTCAGAGGTTCTTCGGCCAGGAGACCAAGTCAAGAGGGGAAGACGCAAGGGGAGAAACAAACAGGAAGCACCTGTTCATGTTGAAGCTGAACAGCCTGTAGAGGAAGTAAAAACACCACTAGATTTAGCCAAGGTAGGTGCATTTGTTGTCCACCATTGGGTCAGATTGACTTTGTGGGTGCTTTATCCAAAGACAGAAGCCTAATCTTCAAAACAAAAACACATTGGTTGTAAGTTTTTACTTGAAGAGCATAAAGGGGCCATTGTATTTCAGTTGTACGGACTGATAAGGAGCCTGCTATTCGGAGAGTCAAATGTTTCATCTTTTATCATGGAATGAACGAATAAATCTGTCATCAGTGACCAGAATCTTTCCACATGCTTTTTAAGGACCTAAGGAAAAGTTAAAAAGGGAAATCACCTGAAGTCCAAATTAGAGTTGAAGGAGTTCTGACTATTGATTTATTACATACTTTTCTTGTTGAGAATTTAAACAAATATGCAAAGTCAATGTGTGCTGTTCCTTTTTCTTCTGTGGCTAAAAATACAAAGGATTAATGGCATACTTTCTCATTTAGACTGCTTTGTTTGTCTCAAAGTCTTCCAGAGTGTGCAGTCCATGCTATTTTCTCTCAAAAATATTTTCCACTCACCAGGTTTTCCAAGTTTTGCTGACTTGCAATAACATTAAAAGTGTCGAGAGGGTACAATTTAGCTGGATCAAACTCTGAGGTGGTCTTCATCTGCTTCCCTTTCTCTCCTGGAATCATTCTAACAGGGCAGGTGGTAATAGATAGCCCAGCTAGAGCAGGCCCTAATATATTTTCTGCCTGCCTCTCCTAGAAAGTTTTCCATAGGGTCCTTTGTGATACATGGCACTGTAATCTCAGCAGATCTCTTGGCAGCTGAATAAGTGTTGCCTAATCTTTTACCATAAAAATCACAGTCAATAAAGCCATTGAAATGGATGAAGTGACTACTGTTTCCATGGGGCTATCTGTTTAGCCCATTTTAGTGTTGGCTAAGCTCTAAAATCTTCCTGGATGTTTAATTGTGTATTGACAAATGTACTTTTTTCTGACTGACGGTCGAATAAAAGGTTGATGATGATGATGACTACTGTTTCCAGATAGCTGAGGCTTTGGTTTTTGTGTTCAGATTTTTATTCACAACCAGAAATATATGTATATGTATATTTTTAAAAAGAGTATGCCACTGTTTCTTTTATTGAATACAGTGGGAACACTTGTGACCAACAGCTTTAACACACAATTAGGCTTTGTCTGCAAATTTCCCACCATTTTGATTCTGCACATTCACGCTAACCTTTTTTTTTACACAATTTATTAAATAATTTACACCCTGTTTTCCAGTTTGTTCAAAGCAATTTCCTGTGCATATTTAAATACAATTTAAAAAATCATATCGGTACATTTTATGAAAGCCTAGCAGACCCATTTGATAAAATGTAATCCAGATCCCAATTAGGTGCTCCTTTACTTCATCCTCTCCAATGGCCACCTGTAAACTTTCATTAAGAAATCCTTTCCTGTCTCATAGGAGGTTCCCCACTTAACTAAACTCACCCCACACTCATACGGTGGAGACACAACCTCCACCCCACCCCATATTCAACCTTTTGGTTCCCTTGCTCTCTCACAACTGGCTACCAGCTTTCTGACAGATGCACATGGAGTGGGTGTTGCTCGCCCTCCCCTCTTCTGCCAGCCAGCATATGGACTCATGGGTCTTTTCAAGGCAATGGGAATACAAAGTTCTGCCCCTCACAAATGAAGTAAGAACAAAAGAAGAGCCTGTTGATCAGGCCAGTGGCCAATCTAGTCCAGCCTTCTGTCCTCACAGTGACCAACCAGATGCCTCTGGGAAGCCCAACAGCAGGATCCAAGTGCAGCAACACTCTTCCCACTTCTGATTTATAGCAACTGGTATTCAGGGGTGTATGGACTGACAGTGGAGGTTTGTTTGGCATCGTGAGGGCCATGGCAGCTTTCTCTTCTTTCTCCCAAGTAGGGTGCCTTAAAGATCTGTTCATATCTCATGAAGGCATGGGACAAATCCTTGCAATCAAATCTCAGAAAGTTGTTTGTATGGTTCTGTGCTTGGCAGAAATAGTTCTGCTGCCACGATTCCCTATTCTCATAATGATAATCCGATGATACAGATGACATGGCTTCTCCTCGTCCTGCATGATAATGTAAGTTGATAAAGTTAAGCTGGAGATAACTGGAAGGCTTCCCTGATAGGTGGGGCATAAAAAACTTGAGTACCAAACAAACTCTGCAAGAAGCGACAATGATTAGGTTGTTTTGTCCCGAGGGAAACTTCCGCAATCTTTACGTTGGTGGAAAAATAGATAAGGCATTCCAGTTCAGAAGATTCTCACACCATTTGTTCTCTGAAATGTGTTTTCTTCTCCCTTCCTGCAACACCTCCGCATAACTTAGGCCCAGGAGATAAACAGTGGCAGCTCCTCCTGCAAGAAGAAGGCAAAATACGTCAATTTGTACACGAAGGAGGGTCAGGATAAACTGACAGTCATGCTCCCGGGGCGCCACCCTTGCGAGTGCCTGGCTCAGAAGCACAAACTCATCAACAACTGTCTGACATGTGGGCGCATCGTCTGTGAGCAAGAAGGCTCTGGGCCTTGCTTATTCTGTGGGACACTGGTATGTTAACAACCTCCTGTATATATTTGCGTGCCCCTCAGTTTCTACCTTGCTTAATTATATCAGGTTAGCACTATATTGTTCAGTATCCTGTATAGTGCACTAAGCTATCTCTGTTTTACTTCTCAGGGAAAAGAGGAAAGACTTATCCCTCTTTGCTGTTCAGATCTAAATCTCTCATCAAAGAGAGAGCTGCTTCTCATGTGACATGGATGCATGTTCTTAGACCTTCTTTTGAAGTTTTATTCTAAACATAGTTTGCCTCGCAGACATAAGCTGATTTAATGTCCCGACATCTTGCTTTGAAACTTCATAAACCAGTACCATGAGAAGCAGTTCCAGGACAATTACAAGGGCTATCATGGAAGCTGCATTTCAGAACTCCTGGTGGATTTTGGTATTGAGCAGGGAGCAGGTGAAAGGTGGAGTTCAATGGAGTAACCCCACCTAGCAAATTGAGGTACAATCTGAAACGGGAGCCATGAGAAGCAAAGACCTCAAATCTCCTTATGGCTGCCCTTTCATATATGCACAGTGCTTAGAAAAAAAATAGGCAGTTGATAACAGGTGTTATTAATAGTGTGTAGAAATTTCATTTTCTGGATCTAGATGGCAGCCTGTGAGCAGCAGAGGTGGGGGATGCTGCTTGACACCTTGTGGAGTTACTGCCACTCAGTGTAGACAGCACTGAGCTAGAATCAGCAGTGGCCCAAATATGTATTTGTGGGCCCACTTCTTAATTTATTATCATGTTTTCAGATGGTGCTAGTGCTGTTAGTGTGACTCACCTTAGCTCAGGCTGTGACCCAGTATTGGGTTCTGACCAATGGGCCATTTGAAGAATAATGGGCTAGATGAGGACGGGGGTCTTTGGATGTTTGAAAATTGTGAGTCTTGGACCCAAACTATTGGGTGCAGGTGCGTCATCTGGAACATGGTGATCTTTTAGATGCTACTATTCTATTTTTGTGATAGTATTATTCTGTCTTCTGTTCAGTTTATGCTATTAAATTTGGTTAGCTACTTGTATTTTATATATTGGTTGTATAAATTGAGATTATAGATAGATGATAGATAGATAGATAGATAGATAGATAGATATACACACTCGCGCGCGCGCGCACACACACACACACACACACACATACATGCCTATAACAGATACTATGATTATTTCTAGTTTCCAATGTGTGTGGTTTTTTTAATTGTTATACTTATTGTTCATTTGAAATGAGGTGAGCCACCTTAGGCATAATTCTGTAGGAAAGCGGCATACAAGTCACCAGATGGTGCTGATGAGCCAACCGTAGAAGGCAGTTGCATGGCCATGTGTTCCTGCATGGAGAGAGCAGATCTCATAGTTTTCCATTCTTTTTTAGGTGTGCACAAAAGAAGAGCAGGATGTCTTGCAACGAGATTCCAACAAGAGCCAGAAGCTGTTGAAGAAGCTCCTGGCAGGTTGGTAGCTTATTTTGGGGGGGGGGGCGGGGGGAGACTTGAACACAGACCTTGTTTGCAGGATCAGGGAATTTTGCTAACTTTAAAGATTTGCAAGAAGGCAATCCTTTCTTACACAGGTTAGAGCATTTTAAGTTTTATTTAGAAGGGTAGCTAAAAGTGTCCTGTCCATAAGTTGTTTTAATGCCACTTCCTTCTGGATAACCCTGGCTGGGTTGGACGTTGCACTTGCAGCAGTCTTTGGTGGCTGTTGTCAACCATTTTTATTCGAGTGACTTGCTTGGTCCCCAACTATAAATGCACTTTCAGAGCCAATCAGAGACCTTTAGAAGTCTGATTTGGATTGAAACCACTTCCTCTGCTGAGGGGGAGATGAATGCTCTATTTGCCACGGATTCAAACTGCTCCCTCCAAATGGAGCATTTGTTCCTCTGCAGAGGAAGTGGTTTGGATTCTCTTCCTCATCTTATATCAGAAGTGGGCAGCAAGTAGCAAATGGTTACCAGCCTAATTTTATGTGGGTGGCAAGGCAGGGGGCAAATGTGGGAGAAAGGGGGATGGCTTTGCTCACTTTTGGCTCTGGTCTGCATCCCCCACCAGCTTCACCCCACCCATGTGCCAAGGGAATGCATCCCTTGACAGATGAAAAGGTTCCCCATCCCCTCTTTGTGTGCTGGTGTACAGGCAAGCCTATGCAGAAATTATTCTCAAAGTGCCTCCAGTGCAATCTGTGCCAGGTGGATGTGTAAATTGATGCATGGAGTGCAGGTCGCAATGAACTCTTGTGGATTTCAGGCACTGAGAGTTCTGGAAAGGTGGATATAAGTGGCAAGGACATACTCCCCCGCCAGGAGTCTCGACTCAAGGCAGGTCTGGAGGTGGCTGTGAAGCACAAGGACAAGCTGTTGGAGTATGACAAAACAAGGTACGTGACAGAGCGAGTTAGACGTGTGTCTAGATCCAAAGACTTCCTGAGAGGAAAGATCCTTCCAATCCTTCTTTATGAGCAGCCTGAACCACAAGCTGAACTCTCTCTGCTAAAGATTTGAGGACCGATTTCCAATATTAATATTTGCAGTTTCCGTCCTTGGCCCTGTTCTTGCACTTTCTCTTGTATAAAGCACACACGTTTCATTTTTTACTCAGCAGGTTGCTTTTGACAGAAAAACCTTGAGGTTTTCTTTAAAAGCTTTGATGTGAAGATGCCCACTGTGCCAATTGCTGAATCTCGACTAGCTGGATTTGCCTTTTAGCAGGATAACACCAGCAAGGGGGTGAATTTGACAATTTCAGATCCTCAGACTGAGAGAATCAAAACTGTGCCTGCTTTGCTTCTCTCCCTAGCATATGTGTGAAGCAGTGTTCATTGGGTCACCTCTGTCCCATGCTGTAGACTAGGGATGGGGAACTTGTAGCTCTCTAGATGTTGCTGCATTGCAGCTCCTATTAAACCCAGCTGCCAGACTTTGGGCTCTCATATTTCAGTGGCACCCTGTGTGACCCTAAAATTCAGTTGTCGTCATCCCTCTTGCACTCCGTTCTACAGCATAGTTGTGGCACCCCCTGCAGCATGGCACCCAGTGCAGCTGCGGCAGTTGTGATACCCTAAAATAGCCTCTTCTACCATCATTGTCCTCCTTACACTCCATTCTACAGCATAGTTGTGGCACCCCCTGCAGCATGGCACCCAGTGTGGCTGCAGCAGTTGTGTTACCCTAAAATAGCCTCTTCTGCCACCATGGCCAGTTGTTATGAGCAACTGGCCATTCGTTGTCTCTTACTGCCCCAGGGTGTGGTCCAAAGGCATGTGAGCCACTGCCTTTCTGACGTTATGCAGGATTTGTCAGTGTTTGTAAAAAAGCAAAAAAGAAGAAGGAAAGGGTTCTGACCTCCCTTTGTCTCTTCAGTCTCCTTGTCGGCACAAAAAGAGTCCACGAGAATATCCTTGCAGAGTTTTATTCTTAAAAGTCTTTGTGCAAAACACGACTGAACAACTATACACACCAGCACCAATCAACCAACCAACCCAAACACCAGCCTCAGCACCAAACTAACATTTCTCACTATATATATACAACCTGCTGCAAGCCACTGAGTCATGCTGACCCAGCTTTATTCGCATTAAAGAAACAGCGGCCATTTTAGCAGTGACAGGATTGGGTCTAGTGCAGGCATCCCCTGACCACTGGTCCGGTTAGCTAGGGATCATGGGAGCTGTAGGCCAAAACATCTGGAGGGCCGCAGGTTAGGGATGCCTGGTCTAGTGAGTGTGTGTGGCCTGGGAACCACGTGTATGCCAGGAAAAAGGTGGACTATAAATGTAAGAATATAAGTAAAGGAATATAGGACTTGTAGTATCTGACATCAAAGATCATCTCTGTGCTACATGGCAAGAAGTAGTGTGCTAGTGTGTTTAGGGAAGTCTTTAATGTTTTATCTTTTATCGCTTTATTTATTATTTTTATTTATTATTATTATTTATTTATTTATTACGAAACATTCTGATCTCCCTTTAGAGAGTTCCCATCCAATTTCTCTTGAATCCAGTGTGCACCCACAGATTATTTTTTTACTTACAGATGCTATCATGGGCTGTTAGGTAGTAATAGCTTAGTGACAGATCACTTGCTTTGCATACAGAAGATCCTAGAAGGTTCAGTCCCCAGCATCTCCAAGTAAGGCTAGGAGACAACCCCGTCTGATACCCTGAAGAGCTGCTGCCAGTCAGTATATCTGTAGACAGAACCAAGCCAAATGGACCACTGGTCTGACTCTGTATAAGGCAGCTTCCTATGTTCCCTGACATCTGCTGATAAAAAAGGGGTCAGATAGCAGGTGATGGGAAAGACCTCTCCCCGAGCCCCTGGAGAGGGGTGGGGTATTCCCCCCTTTTGTCTTTTGAGGGCTGCAATCCCTGTTGCAAACTACATGTAGGCACTGAGCAAGATGAAAGCCAGAGGTTTGCAAGGCCGGCCTGCCTTTCTGCCTGCCTGCCTTTCTTTCTTTCTTTCTTTCTTTCTTTCTTTCTTTCTTTCTTTCTTTCTTTCTTTCTTCCCTCGCATAAGAATAAGCTGAGAGCTGCATGAAATGAGCATGAGGAGCCACAGGTTGCCCACTCCTGAAGCAACCTGTGCAGGGCTAAATGAACAAATCAGTCCTTTGTAATGACACTGTGTTTCCCTCGGGGCTGCTGGGTGACCGTCTTCTGGTTTGCATGCTAGTGCGCGCCGAACTCAAGTCATCGATGACGAGTCCGACTACTTTGCTACCGACTCCAATCAGTGGCTCTCAAAACAGGAGAGGGAAGTACTGGAAAAGAGAGAGAAGGAGCTACGGGAGCTGAGGCATGCTTCTCGACTCTCCAAAAAGATCACAATCGACTTTGCCGGACGGCAGATCCTGGAGGAACAGGGTGGCATGGCAGACTATCACAGCAAGTGAGTATCATGGCACAGTAGGTCAGGATGGTGGATTCACTTTTGACAAAGAGGAAAGTTTGATGTCTACAGAAGCAACTGCTCCTTTTTTGGTCAAATGGATGTAATGTTTGAGGCTGGTCTTTCCCCCCTTGTCTCATCCTTCTCCCCTTTAGGAATAGGACTTGTAATCAAATAGTTTGCTCTTACTGTTGATGGTATTCTCACTTCCACTTCCTGTTTTGTGACATCACAGTCACATGCACAAACAAGGACAGAGTGTGTGTGGAATCGAACAGGCAAGGCTCCCAGGATGGTACTTCTTTGCATCTGCTCCTAGTGATGAATGTAATAGCCTGAAGTGAAACAGATCAGGGCTTGAATCACAGTGCTGTAAGGATTTGGTGAAGTACCTTAGCCTCATTCATCTTGATCCTAAATGCACCTCCTGGGAACATTTTTCATTATTAACAATATAGACTCGCACGTAAAATATTTAAGATCAGGGTTAGTTTGCTAGGACCCTTGCACCAGAAAAAAACTGGCTTACTGAGTGGTCATTAAACTTTTCCTTTGAGTGAAAAGAAGAATTGCTTTGCTGAATTAGGCCAAGGTCTGTCCATCTAGTCAAGCTTTCTATCTCTAACAATAGCCAGTCACGTGCTGCTGGAAAACTCACAAGTGCTGCATGTTGCTGGCCATCCCTTGTTGATTGTTGAAATCCTACAGTAAGAGGGTCCATTAACCTTTCATGGCAGTTGGTGCATTTCATGAATTGGTCTTTCTATCACCTCACCACTGACATTGCAATTCCTATGGTGGAGGTCTGCTACAGTTGTGTAGCCTATGCGTGGCGTTTCTATCTTTCTCCAAGCAAAGAAGTTTCATTTAGCAAAGAAGGTGAAGGGAGCCTGGAAAGGCATTTTCAGTTGGACAGGTGCAGGGTAGTTGCAAAGACTTAACGTAAAACTGGTTGGCTCTCCTTGCAGATTGGATGAAACAATTGAAGCTATCAGTAGGGGAACCTTGACCAAGCCAAAGCAGAACCCTGAAGGAAAATATGAAGAATCCGGAGTCTTGGTGAACCCAAACCTTCTCCAGCCAGCTCCTGTGGTCAGTACTCTTCCTCCTTAACAAAATTCTAGATCTCAGGTGGGGAACCTATGATCTTCCAGATGCAACTGGTGTTGCAAAGCTAGTACAACACAGCTTCAGCCAGCAAGTAGTTGAAAGGGTGGTACACCAAATATGAAAAAAGCACAAGTATTCATACATTTACAAGCCAAGGGGCAGTTATGTCCATATATGGCAGTAATCCTTTCACTAGCTTCTAATCACAAGGCATAGCAACTTTCTTATCTTTGCCTCCTTCCTTTGTCCTTAACAGCTATAGCATGAGCTCATGCACAACTGTCACTCTGTCCTTTTCTCACAACTTTCACATTCCGACTTTCACTCATTCAACCTTTCTCACACACATCTCAACTTTTAATTTTTTTAAATTTCTATAACTTATACGACAGCAGAGTCCAGCAATGCACAGTTTGGCCATTTATTCTCTAAATAGTGTTGCTTGAACAAGGGCTCGTTTGCCACTAGTGAGGCAGAGAACCAGCCATGGGGTCTGTCCACGGTATCTCCTGTTGGAGGCCTAGTGAGGTTTTCTTATATTTTTGTATATGTTGGAATCCACCCAGTGACTGGGGCAATTATTAAATTGCTATTCCTGGGCAGCAGGATCTTCTGGCACAGTGGAACCTCGGGTTGTGGATGTAATCCGTGACGGAGGCACGTCGGCAACCCAAAGCGTTCGTAACCTGCAATGCCGTGTCTGTGCATGACGCGATTTGGTTCTTCTGTGCATACGCAAAGCACAATTTGGTGCTTCTGTGCATGCGCAAGTGGCAAAACCCAGAAGTAACCCTTTCCAGTACTTCCAGGTTTCCCACAGTCCTCAACCTGAAAACACGTAACCTGAAGTGTCTATAACCCGAGGTACCACTGTAGTTGCATGGGATTGTGTATGCTTCCCCAGATCTTCAGGGTCCTCATTGGAGGATTACTTGTTGAGGTTTGAGTCTGGGCTCAGTATAAGAGTCACAAGCAATGCTGTCACCTGGAACCTGATAGGATTCTTGCTCCGTGCTTGCAGTCATGGGATTGGTTTTAATCCCATGACGGTGTATGTTTTCATTCCACAGAGTGGGAAGTGGGACAGAGTGGGACAGAGACAGGATGTTTATACTACTGTGTTCCATGATGTAGGACTATTGTCCTTTGTCCTTTCTCTTTGCTGTCTGATGAGAAAGAGGAAGGAGCTGAATCAGAATGCTCCAAGTGTATTATATGTAAATAAAGTAGTTTAGTCAAAATGCTGTGCTGCTGAGTCTGTTCCGCAAACTGCTAATACTGTGCATGATCCTTAAGTGTGCTGATGCCTCTTGGTATCAGTCGCTGTGATGTTCAGGCTAGAGGAAGCTTTTGAAGCTCCCAAATGACCGACTAGGAGGGAGAGAACATGCCAGTCGGGTATGTGTCTCTGCCAGGGTCTTACACGCGAGTAGGATGATCCTGACAGAACCTACAAGCTACAAAACACCCAAGACACACTTTTACACCTCCCTGTTTTCCAGTTTAAATAGAGAAATGTTAACCTATTTGTGTGTTGTTTTTGTTTTAAGTGGGTGGAGCAGACTGGTTTGCACAGGAAAAATATCCCTTCTGCAGAGGCTGGAAGCGAGGCATGTTTGGAAAGAAGTCGCTTACGAATTCAGGACCGAGAGATACAAGAGATTTCGGATGATGGCTGGTGCCTTAGCATGCATCAGCCTTGGGCCTCACTGCTGGTCAAAGGGATCAAAAGGTAAGCAGAAGACCTGAAACTGGGAGCATTTGAGACAGGGAGCAGCTTGTTTAAGGGAAACCCTTGTGCAGTTATCTGTTGAGGATGATTTCCCCTTAAATGGAGTGGCCTGTCTTATCCAGAGCATCTTAATTTTCTGTGACAGTAACTGCAATGTGTAAATAACAGGGACATGGGGCACTTTTGCCCTTGCTGCAACATAAGAGACACAAGGAGAGCTTTCACTTGCAGAAATATTCCTTGGGGCTTAATTTTCAGTAAAGGCTTATTCATGTAATAGGGGGAGAAAGGAATCTAATGCATCAGGCTAGAGGACTGAACTTAGACCTGGGGACAGGTTCAAAGCCCTGCTTGGGCTGTCTCACAGGGGTGCTGTCAAGGTAAAAGGGCTGGGAACTGTCTGCTTCTTGGAGAAAGTGTGTAGTAAAATTAAATGTTACATATTTTTAAAAGGACCAGCTTCTAGTGATTAACTTTGACCTATACTTACTGGCTTCTGGCCTTAAAATTTTCACTTCCCATTTCAAGTGTTAGGTGGCAGTGTTTTCCTCTATTCCTCTGGGTGGAAAGGAGATAACCTTTTGAACAACTGCTGTATTCACTTAAATGTAGATCAGAAGACTGAGGGTTGTATCTATCACTAGTCCCACTCAGGGCAGATCTGTTGAAGTTAATGGCTATAACTTAGTCATACAGGCTGTGGCCATTTTAGGTGGCTCCAACTGATGCACAGGTCTTTTTGAACCTGGAGGAGGGCAGAATGGGGGTGTGGTGCAGGGCTTATGCATGCTCTGCTGACATGCGCAGGAGCTGGGAATGGAACCCCCGCACAAAATGGTCGTTGCCTGTATTTGCTAATTTCAATTGGACTTCTGTTACATTAGATACAATTCAGAGTATTCAAGTCCAGGTATGGTTGCAAAATGAGTTTTGTGTTAACCTTGAATTTATTATGAGGCAGCATTGGAGACAATCGGGAGGTTTCTAATGCTTGATGTTTTATGTTTTTTGATATGCTGTAAGCCGCCCAGAGTGGCTGGGAAAATATTATTATTATTATTATTATTATTATTATTAATTAATTAAACCACTTCTGATGTGATCAGGTTGCTGCTTGGCTGTGGAACAAGCTAAGTGTCATTGGGCAAGTCACTGTTTCGTAGCCTAAGCTGCCTCACACAGTTGTGGAGCTTCTTTCTTCGTCCTTATTTGCTCCAACATTTATCAGTTAAAAAAAACCTAACTAACTGCTTTTCTATTTATATGTTGTTGTTTTTTTATCCTGGTCTGTGACCATAATAAAGTTCATTCATTCATTCAGTTGTGGAGCGGGTAACAAGGGCCAATGCCACCTATAGCATCTTGAGCTCCTCAAAGAAAAGGGGTGATAGAAATTTGATCAATTAATATGGGGACCACCTCACTGCTTCCTTGCTGTATTTGACTCCTGTGCTTTTGAGACTGTGGAGACTGCATGGCTCTTCCAAGCAGTCTTGGGCTTCAGCACCTCTTTTGCAAACTGACTGTTGCTCAACTCACTCTCTCAGGCCCCATCCCCACCATACTTTTAAAGCAGCATCATATCACTTTAAACAGTCATGGTTCCCCTCACAAGAATCCTAGGAACTGTAGTTTAAGCATGCTGAGAATTATTAGGAAGCCCCTATTTCCCTCTCAGAGGTCTAATTCCCACACTTACTTGGGAGTAATAATAATAATAATAATTTATTATTTATACCCCGCCCATCTGGCTGGGTTTCCCCAGCCACTCTGGGCGGCTTCCAATAAAAGACTAAAATACAATAACCTATAAAACATTAAAAGCTTCCCTAAACAGGGCTGCCTTTAGATATCTTCTAAAAGTTTAGTAGTTATTTTTCTCTTTGACATCTGATGGGAGGACATTCCACAGGGTGGGTGCCACTACCGAAAAGGCTCTCTGCCTGGTTCCCTGTAACTTGGTTTCTCGTAGTGAGGGAACCGCCAGAAGGCCCTCAGCGCTGGACCTCAGTGTCCGGGCAGAACGATGGAGGTGGAGACGCTCCTTCAGGTATACTGGACCAAGGCTGTTTAGGGCTTTAAAGGTCAGCACCAACACTTTGAATTGTGCTCGGAAACGTACTGGGAGCCAGTGTAGGTCTTTCAAGACCGGTGTTATATGGTCTCGGTGGCCGCTCCCAGTCACCAGTCTAGCTGCTGCATTCTGGATTAGTTGTAGTTTCTGGGTCACCTTCAAAGGTAGCCCCACATAGAGCGCATTGCAGTAGTCCAAGCAAGAAATAACCAGAGCATGCACCACTCTGGCGAGACAGTCTGCAGGCAGGTAGGGTCTCAGCCTGCATACCAGATGGAGCTGGTAAACAGCTGCCCTGGACACAGAATTGACCTGTGCCTCCATGGACAGCTGTGAGTCCAGAATGACTCCCAGGCTGCGCACCTGGTCCTTCAGGGGCACAGTTACCCCATTCAGGACCAGAGAGTCCTCCACACCCGCCCACCTCCTGTCCCCCAAGAACAGTACTTCTGTCTTGTCAGGATTCAACCTCAATCTGTTAGCCACCATCCATCCTCCAACCACCTCCAGACACTCACACAGGACCTTCACCGGTTCTGATTTTTTTTTTTTTAAATAATTTTTATTAAGGTTTTCCAAATTAAAACAAATAAAATCCAATTCATAAACTTTTTCCAATATCCAGGACTTCCCCTCCCCACCCCCTCTTGTGTTCCAAATCTTCCAGAAAAGCAATAATATTCAACAAATTCATATTCCCAAAATACACTCATCATCAATAACTCAATTTATCCAAATTTCCATCCCCTAAGGTCGACCTATTCCCTTCCACGAGTTCCCCCCTTTCAAATATAGTACAGATAAAAATAGAATAAAAACAAACAATAATTTTACAACCTTTGGATTCCAAATTTCCCTCCCCTCTTTCCCTGTTGCGTTCCTCCTATCCTTCCACTTCTAATGTCTTCCTGATGAACCCACATTTCACTAAACCCACATCCCTCTGGTTCTTTACCGGTCTTTTTTTTTAAATTACAGATGTCCAATCATAGAAGGAGTCTATCAAAGGGGGCCCATTTCTTCTATCCAGATTTTTTTATATCCAGGAGTATAAACTCCAATTTTATATCCATAAGCTTGTCAAATCTGGATATCCCAAATGTTCCCACTCCAGTTCTGTCCAGTTCTTGTTGTTTCCTTGTTCTTGTCAATCACTCTCCTCCTTTTTACTTCCCTGTTCCCTCACAGAAATGTTCTTTTTCCAAAGGCTTCTAGTGTCTCTACAGAGGCTTGTTATTCAGGAGCAAAACATTACATCATGTTCCTTTCATTTTTCAACAGATTAATCCATTGTTTCCAGTAAAGTGTAGGCCTCTGTAGACAAAATAATGTTCCATTTCTGCAGTTTCCCAGGAGATTAAAAGTTCTATCCAACTGTTCAAGTTTCCCGTCGAAAACACATGCAATGTCCCTCAGCTCCTCTAGGTGGATTACAATAACAAAGTTCCCTTCCAGATCACATCCGCCAGTCCAAATAACTTATAAATCCTTATTTGAAACAATTTATCTCCAATTTATAACAAATGTAACCGGCAAAGTCCTCATAACAAAGTCTCAATTTCATTCTTCCGTTTTGACAGCTCTTTGACAGCTGTCAAAACCTCCGTTATTCTTCTCCAGGCATTTTCACGAATCGCTCCAGGGATTCCGGGGGGGTTGCTTTTTAATCCGAATTCCACTTTTCTCCTCCAGCTCAATCTTATAAATTTCCCTCGCGAAGTTGCTAGTTCGGCAAGATAAGGTACCTCTCGATCTTAGTTATCCAGTCCTTTGTTTTGGCTCTTCTACAATTTGGGGGGGGGCTGACTTCCTTTTTTCCACCTCCCCCGTTCGCTCCAAATTCTAAAAATTTATCCCTCTTTTTAGTCCATATTCCAATTACTCACGGGTTCTTCTTTTGGGTCCAAATTTTCAATAGAAGAAGTCAGCGCTCTCCGCCGGATGGCATGCGGCTGCGCTCGGCAGGGATAGCAGAGGACTCAAAGCACCACGCTCCTCCCCGGCACCCGATCCGTAGCCTTTAAAAAGGCTCCTTCACGAATCGAGAGGGCGCTGACGGTGCCAGCCGAGTCTCCATGTCCACGGCCTCCGTGGCCGTGGTTTTTAAGGGTCCCCGCATCGCCGGTGCGGTAGGACCCAGCCCCTGCCGAGCAGGCTCCCTCCGGAGCTCGGAGGGAGCCCGCCATTCGGCGATGGCGCCGACCCGGAAGTCCTCCACCGGTTCTGATTTAAAAGAGAGGTAGAGCTGGGTATCATCCGCATACTGATGAACACCCAGCCCAAACCCTCTGATGATCTCTCCCAGCAGCTGCATGTAGATGTTGAAAAGCATGGGGGAGAGGACGGAACCCTGAGGCACCCCACAAGTGAGAGCCCAGGGGTCTGAACACTCATCCCCCACCACCACTTTCTGAACACGGCCCAGGAGGAAGGAGCGGAACCACTGTAGGACAGTGCCCCCAGCTCCCAGCCCCTCTAGACGGTCCAGAAGGATATGGTTGATGGTGTCAAAAGCCGCTGAGAGATCCAGCAGAACTAGGAAACAGCTCTCTCCTTTGTCCCTAGCCCGCCGGAGATCATCGACCAGTGTGACCAAGGCAGTTTCAGTCCCATGATGAGGCCTGAATCCCGACTGGAAGGGATCCAAATGGTCCGCTTCTTCCAGGCGTGCCTGGAGTTGTTCAGCCACCACTCACTCAGTCATTCAAGAGAATGATTGTTAAGCCACTCTAGAAAGGAGAGTGATCTTGTGCTCAAATTTTGCATGCGGGTTTCCCGCAGGAATTTGGGTGGCCACTGTAAGAACAGGATGCTGGACTTGAAAGGGCTAATGGCCTGACCCAGCTGGCTCTTCTTTTGCTCATATGTCGTTGCCGTCAGTATGGCGAGACTCCAGGATGAGTTCAGAGAACGTCAGCTTTGAAATAAAAGTAAAAAGTTTGCTTCTGGCATTGTATTGTAGCTGGGGGGAAACGTGTCAGCAGTTTATGGATAAATGGGGAAATGTATAAACTTTGGTGCTTTGAAGATCATGATTCCTTAAGCCGGTCTGTTAATGCCTGAGGCCCTTTCACGGATTTTCAGCTTGCAACTTTAATTCTGTCACTAGCGCCTTCCTTTTGAAAGGACTGTCTGTGCCAAGGGTGCTTGCCTCCCCCAGAATACACAGCTTGTATACTAGAATGGCAATTCAGTGTTCCCTGAATCATGTGGGTGCCGAGGAAGATTGGAAATTGAATCTGTTTCTATTCCTCCCTCTCCAGGGTAGAAGGCAGGACTTGGTACACATCACACCGGGGTCGATTGTGGATAGCAGCTACAGCCAAAAGGCCATCCCCTCAGGAAATCTGTGAGCAGGAGGCTACCTACAAAATACTGCTTGGGAAAGGTGAGCCTTCCCCCTCCTCCCACCTCTTAAGACCTTTGGATTGCCTGCCCTTTTACCTGAGTCAGGGTGTTTTTCCTTGGAGGCCAGCTGGCTAAATGAAAATTAGTTTGTGGGCTTCACAGTGACCACTGCTATACATGTTCTGATTATATAGTGCATATATGTGTACATAGATGAAAAGAATGAGAGGACAGGTCCCTGTCTCCGAAGGGGCTTACAGTGTGAAAACACAATTAAGGTATCAAAACAGGGCCATTTGCTATACCAGCTGTGGATAATGAGAGATAAATTTCAACAACGTCTGGGGACCCAAAGTTGAAGAAGTCTGCCACAGCTTTATTCTGCTGCTACTGGCCCTTTTCTCCTTTGCCTCACATTTTCCTTTTCCCATTCTCATTTTAAATACTGCAAGAACTCAAATTCTTCAGTCTGAATACAGCATTTGAATTGCATGCAATGTGTTCTAACCAATTAGAGAGTTAGAGTTCTTCTTGCCAGTGAACCTGGACCGAATGTAACATTTGACCTTAGATAATACCTCAGCAAGGCCTGGGGCTGATCTTTGCACTGGCTGGAAGCATGTTAATGGAGCAGATTAGAAGGCCTTGGGAGACCAAGGTCCTCGTGGAGAAATGCTTTTCCCGGGATCAGAAAAGCTTCCCTAAGCAAACGTACTTTTGTCCAAACCATGAAATTAGCTGTATAAAACAGTGTGGAGAGAGCTCACGCAAGGCACTCGAAGGCTAATCAAGACCATGTGGAGAATGGCAGGGCGCTGCATCACATGTCTGAGCTTGCCTAACAATTTTCTCTCCGGCTTGCCATAGATTTGGAATTTCCCAAAGATTATCCCTCTGGCTGCCTCCTTGGCTGTGTGGACTTGATGGACTGCTTGTCGCAAGAGCAATTTAAGGAGCAGGTGAGTGAGCACCAAAAAAAAAACCTGCTCGGTTTTGTGAGTGTTGAAGCTGGAGCACATTATTTGGCTGCCTTTGGCAAAAATGAAGGTCCTCCTTTCTCCTTCCTCCCCCCAGTAGGGTGGCAAAATTATGCTACTGCTATGATTTTCCAGACTGGAGGTTTCCAAAGGGGCTGTGAGTGTCCCTTTCAAGTCCTGCTGCTTCAAGCATAGGAGCATGCCTTATCCTAAGTCAGGACTATTTATCCATGTAGCCTGCCCAGTGTTGTGTCTTAGGTTTTCACTGTCCAATATTTCAGGCTGCAGTCTTTTCCATCATTTGCTGCTTGGTCCTTTTAGTCCAGGGAATTGAGACTTGGGACGTTCTGCATGCAGCGCTTGTGTTCTGTGGTCTTCTCTCTACAGCAGGGGCAGGCAACTTAAGGCCTAGGAGCCGAATGTGGCCCAATTGCCTTCTTAATCTGGTCAGCGGATGGTCCGGGAATCAGCGTGTTTTTACATGAGCAGAATGTGTCCTTTTATTTAAAATGCACCTCTGGATTATGTGTGCTTTTATTTAAAATGCATCTCTGGGTTATTTGTGGGGCATAGGAATTCGTTCATTATTTTTTTCAAAATATAGTCTGGCCCCCCACATGGTCTGAGAGACGGTAGACTGGCCCATTGGCTGAAAAAGGTTGCTGACCCCTGCTCTAAGGCAACAACCTGTTCCTCTGGTAGAGTTGGGCAGGCACCAGCAGCTTGCTTTTCCAGAAACATAAGAGAAATCACCATAAAACAAAGAGTATGAATTAAAATTTAAAGCAAGTCTTCTGCACACAGGCCACAGGTTTGTTGCAGATGATACCTCTCGGATAGATCTGTTCTCGAGCTTATGGTGGAAGCAGAGGCGGGGGGGGGGGGGAGTGTCTGACTGTGTGTGTGGGGGTGCACTTCTCAACCTTGTGTGTGGCTTTGAGCGTCACTCTTCTCTTTCAGAGCCATGTCGGTTGTGACCTGTATTTGTTTAACCAAATCATTCCTGAGTCAGGGAAATCCCTTTTTGAATAGGGCTCCTGGCAACCAGTTTGTGGGTTATTGATTTACAGAGGCAGCTGCAGCTAGGCCAGCACACCTAGTAGATTCATAGCAGTCGGTTGGCAGGGAGGGAGATCTTTCTCTACCAGACAAAAGCAGCCGCCTGTTTGTTTACCCATGTTTGGTAATGTTCTGCATAGAGGCAAAATCTTCTGTTTGTGAACCCACCCACACCCTGGTGTTTCATTCACAGTTTTCTCCAAGGGAGGCTTAGTAAGTGGCCTTCGTATCTGAGCTTCAAAGGATCCCTCTTACTATCACATTCCTGGCCTGTATTTAATAGGTTGTATGTATCTAGTAATGGGATATCTGGTTTTCTTTTGTTATGATGTTATGTATTTCGTGTTTTTATGTTGTAAACCGCCCTGTGATCTTTGGATGAAGGGTGGTATATCAATTTAACAAAAATAATTGTACCTAAACTTAGGCCCCTCCTGCAGTGTACATTTAAAGCACTGATGCCACTTTAAACAGGCGTGGCTTTTCCCAGAGTATCTTGGGAACTCTTGGTTTCTTAAGGGTTCTGAGAGTTGTTAGGAGACACCTTTTTTCCCTTCTAGAGCTACAGTTCCCAGAGTGCTTTAACAATTGATTTCTCTTCCCAGGGAAATCTGGGAAGTGCAGTTCTTCGAGGAGAATATTGTTGTTTCATGATGGGAGTTGTAGTTCAAAACACCCAGAGGGCACCAGGTTATGGGAGGCTGGCTCAAAGGTACAGCGGTACCTGTACCTTCCTGCCGGCAAGAAGATCAAGCTGACTGTGATGATTCACCTGGAGAAGTACTCTAGAGTCGGAGAGTCTTGCACTCTCCATCACTGCTTCCATGATATGGGATATGGCTGCATTGGGTTGAGCTCTGCAGAAAGGAGCACTGTCTTAATTTTTTTATTTTTTTATTTTTATTTTTAAAAATATTTTATTAAGGGTTTTCTTGTTTTACAGTGTAAGTGTAATGCCTCGTATTTTTCCCCCCATGTAACATTTTTACAAATCCGTTTCATTTGTTGAGGCATTAGGGGGAGAAGAAAAAAGAAGAAAAAAGAAAGGGGGGGTGGAGGGTGGGGAGATGGATGGGGGTGGGGTCGGGTAGCGGTGTTTCTATTATGCTTAATGTATGTAGGGTTTGGTGTCAGCGTTGCTTGTGTTGTTCACTTGTGTTCCTTTGGTGGTGAGAGAGGTTGGGGTTGGTCTAGGGTGTGGCTGTTCATTTGTGGTTGGCTGTGGTGGTCTTTGTTTTCATGTGTGAGTGAGGTGGGTGGGTGTTTTGGGTCAGGTTAGCCATATTGATTTGTATGCTGTTGGTGGATTATTGTCATTGTCCTGTTGGGCTGTGTATGTGATAAAGGGGAGCCAGGCCAGGCCAGGGTAATGGCATCTTCTTCTGTTTGTCCCCGTGTCAGTTTCAGTTTATTAGTTAATTTTTCTAGTAGGGCTGTTTCCCATACTATTTGGTACCATTGGTCCATGCTTACTCCTGACAGGTCTCTCCAGTGTCTGGTTATGGTGTTTCTGGCTGCTGAAAGTAGGTGGGTTGTGAGTTCTTTGTGGTGTAAATGGGCATTCTTGTCTCAGAAGATGTTTAGTAGGGCCAATTCTGGGGTGAAGTCTAATACTTGCTTAGTTATTTTACATATTTCATGTATGGCTGTTGTCCAGAATAGTTGGATTTTGGGACACTCCCACCACATGTGGAGGTATGTGCCTGTGGAGGTGCACCCTCTCCAGCATTTTGGTGAGGTTCCTGGGTGTATTAGCGCTAGTTTTCTTGGTGTTAGGTACCACCTGTAGGTGAGTTTCAGTGTGAGTTCTTTTCTTTTCGTTGATATGGATTTAAAGGGGAGTTTATACCACATTCTGGTTCATTGAGTGGGGTTAATCTCATAGCCTAATTTTTTCCCCCCATTGTTTTTTGATTGCGTCTAGGGGATTTGCGGGATTTTGGAGTAGTATTTTGTATATTGCGGATACCGTCCCTTTGCCATTTCCCTTTGTTGTTAGGAGGAGGTTTTTGAAGGTTGTCAGGGGCCTAGTTGCTGCTGATTTTACTGTTGGGTTGTTTAAGAGGGCATGTAGTTGGTGTTGTGTTAACCAGGGCATTTGGGTGTCTTCTAGTTTGTCTTGTATTTCTTGTGTTGACAAGGGTTTGTTATTTTTATAAAAGTCTATTAGGCGATATAAGCCTTTGGTTCGCCAGGTTTTTATCTGGAGGTTTTGTGCTGCATGGTGGAATAATGGGTGGTAGGCCAGGGGGATTAGTGGGGATGGGGTTGGGGATAGTTTGCCTATTTTCCATGCTTTGAGCATGGTCTGTGTGTACCTGTTAAGTGTTGTGGGAATTTTCTTTAGTTTGTTTGGGAGGAGTGGGTATGTTGTGGTGCAGGTATTTTCAATTGTGTCCCTCTCTAGGTGTACCCATTGTTTTGTCTCATCTTCTAGTATATATGGGATTATATGGCTATTATATGTAATAGAAGCATATTACATTGGTTGGCAATGTAATATGCTTCTATGTTGGGGATTCCCCATCCTCCTTCTGAGGTGGGGAGTGGCTGAGCAGTGGTGTAGAGCCACGCAAGGCTTTGTCACAGTGGGGAAACCTTGTTATGTTCCTGGACCTCACCTGTGGGCATGTGACGCAACCGCTTTACTGAAGTTAAGAAGATCTGGGTCTGGTCATTGCCTGGATGGGACGCCATGATTGAGTTTCCTGATTGAAGGAATGTAAATATGCTAAAGAAATGTGACACAAATGGTTGGCTGATAACACATGTTGGATTCCTTCTGATGGAGCAAAACTTTCTGAAATCTTGCATTCTTCAAGCCAGGTTATCTGACTTTCAGGTTATCTTCTTCTAGGCAGCCAGCTCTTCAACCACTGACAGACCTACCTATTACAGGTGTATATAGAAAGCATGGGTGGGGACCCTAGCCCAGGCCATTAGCTGGGTGCAGCTTACAGCTGGATTTCACCTTGTCCTTCTGGGTGCTCTTGTGCCAATTAGCTGTTCTGTGGGCAGCAGCTGAGAGGGGAAAAGGGCTTTGATATATGGCAAAGTGTGCACACTGCCATTCTTAGAATTTTTCTGTGGAAAATACTAAGTTGCTTTTGACTTTTATATGGTCAGGGCAAATAAAGGGTGTTGGGGATGATTTGTTGTTGTTTTTATTTATTAAACACACTTTGTAAAATAAAGTCTATGGAGGAATGGAAGGTTTAAGAATTAAATATATGTTTCTGCTTCCATGGGAAATGCCTATATGGTTTTTTTTATTAAAAAAATATTTATGATTTTCAGTTTTAACATTTCAAGACTTGACTTCCTTCCCCCTTTTTCTGCAGTTCCTTAAATTTATTTTAAATATTCTCTGCATATCCAAATTAATTTAATTTACTCATTTATTTGTCTGCTTTAAATATATACTCTTATGAAACTGCAGGTTATTACAATAATCCTGCCAATGTTCTTATCTGTTTACAATATGTTTGTAAATATTCCATAAATCATTTCCATTCTTTTATAAAAAGTTTGCTATCTTGATTTCTTTTTTTCTTTTTTTGTATGCCATTTCTGCATATTCCATCAGTTTTTGTATCCATTCTTCTTTCATCGGGACTTCTTCTTTCCATTTTTGGGCAAGCAACACTCTTGCCGCTGTACATGAATAGATTTCTATACAGTTTGAGTCGTTCTGTCCCTATAATACCTATATGGTTAAGGGTATGAGATGGTGTATGGCTCTGGCCCATTCCTGGAATGTGTCCCCAATAGCTTTCCACTGGGTAATGTCCTAAGACGGCAGAAGACTCTCCACTCCTGATATAAAGCAAACCTTGATCTTACCTGTGTGCCAAAGCATAGAGGAAGCTCTGTTGCTCTTAATGATGTGCTTTCTGCCTCTTTGCTCTCTTCTTGCCACCAGAGGGACACCCAATACTTTGCAGTTTATTTAGTCAGGAACAGGAGGACTGCTAGCCAAGCTCCTGGTCTCCTGCCAGTCGCTTCAGCTTCAGCTCCCTTCCCTTCCTTATCTTCCATTAATTTGAAACCAAACAGCCTAGCCATCATGGAAGGACACCCAACCCTCAGGTGTTATAAGAATCCAGTCAAGCCCAGGGATCTGATTATTTGAGAAAATTCTCTTTATTTGAGAAAGGGGAGGAGAGAGAGAGAGAGAGAGAGAGAGAAAGAAAGGAGAAAGGCAATGAGTGTGCACAATAATAAAAGGAAATAAAACATTACACCAGAGCATTGGTCTGGCTCTTGGCTAGCGAACTGGTGACTCTCCAGCTCTTGCTAGACTCCAAACAAATAAATCTCCCAGCAGTGGAAGAGGTGAATAGAATATAAGCCATTCCGCACTGGAAGCCAGAAGGCTGCTTTTGAAAATGAGAGGCAAATATATTAATATGCATCCGTTTTTTTAAAAAAGTGTCACAGCAGAGCTCCCTAGCATCTTGATCAGAGGTAGGAAACTGGTGCTCTTGAGCTGCTGCTGGACTCCGGTTCCCATCTGCTCCAAGCTACATGGTCCATAGTCAGGGATGATGGGAGGGGTAGTCTTAACAACATCTGTAGGGCCATAGATTCTCTACTGAAGATCCTGATAACCAATAGACAGTTTGTGTTAGAGAAACCAGATGTTAGCTTTACTCTGCTTCTCAAACAAAGCGTACGTAATCTTATGCTTGGGAAGAAGCCTATAAGGACTTGAGTCCAAATATAAATCTCCGCACCACACTGCCACATCCCTGACCATCAGCCATGCTGGTTGAGGTTGGTGAGAGTTGAAGTGCCACAGCTTCCCAGTTCCTGCTCAACACAGGTCAGTCCTGTGGATCAGTTTCTGAATGCATGCTGGCCTCCCTCCTCTTGCGCAACTGTTGGATAAAACAATGCAGAATGCCAGAAAACTCTAGCCTGAGAGAAATCATATTATGTGCTTCTTTCATTAAAAACGACATCGTTGCTTCCTGAAAAGGGAGTGGATTGCTTCCATAATTTCATTTCAGTAGCCAACATATATATTTTGAGAAAACGTCTCTTTCACATCATTTATGTTTATTCAGTCACATCTCTATGCCCGTACTTACAGAGTTAAAATAGATAATACCGCTATAGTTTTCTGTTGGTAAGCAATGCCATAAATAATACATGTCAGTGTGGCTAGATATGCTCAGTATTTGGTCTGGTTGCCTTTAATTAAAAGCATTTTGCCTGTTTTCAGAAAAAGTGTGCATAAATCACACCCTTTTCATTAATTACGTATAGAGGACAGCTAGCAACTATCCAAGAGGATACACAGCTTTCAAGCAATGAGGAGGCCATTTAGAGCTGAAGATCAAAACTGAAACAAGAATTAATTATACCTGTTGCTATCCACGTACATTCTACACACTAGGGTTTTATTTTATTTTTAAACTAGATAGCTGTGTTAGGACAAAAATCCTAAAGTAATAGTAGGCAGCACCTTCATAATGCCCAACTGAAATATTAGGAAGAGAGCAAGCTTTCAGGTTCGACAGAACTCTTTGTCTAAGCAAAACAAGCAAAAAAATGGGGTCAGGTGGAATCAGTATGTTAGACTAGATGGGGGGGAAAGCCTAATTTGCACCATGTTGGGTAAGTCTTAATTCCCTCTTTATTGAAAAGAGGGATGGACGGTTGAGGGTGATGCCCGATAGCGTAAATTCCAGAGCTGCAACATCTTGCCCAGCATTTAAATGCCCAGCATTTATCAACTCACTGAAAAAGTCCCATTGATGTGATCGCTCATTTGGTAGAGCATGAGACTCATAATCTCATGGTCATGGGTTCGAGAGCCCTGTGGGTCAAAAGATTCCTGCATTGCAGGGGGTTGAACTAGGTGACCCTCGTGGTCCCTTCCAACTCTACAATTCTATGAATTGTTGTCACTGCTGCTGCTTTCCTTTTGTGAACCTTTTCAGTGATTATTATTATTATTATTATTTTATTTATTGCTTGTGTTTGTAAACTGCCTTGGAAAATATTTCCTTTTCAATGATAGGCTATAAAAAAAGAGAAAAGTCCGGGTTGTTCCAGCTGTGTCCAACTTATGCAAGGATATATGTATGTAGCACAGACCTGGAACTGTTTGCCAAGCCTTTTGTTGAGAGAGGGGCATGGGCTGTCTCCCCTGCCCCCCCCCAGGTGCCTCCTTTGCTCCTACTCCCCACTTGATCATGCTTGCAACTGATTTCCTGCTCAGGGTGGGCAGTGTGAAGAGTGACAAGGAGCTTGCATAAGTGCGAGATGAAAGGGAAATGAAGCAGCCTGGCTAAGATGCGTCCATCTCCTCTTCAAAGCAGCCAAACCACTTGCCAGCATGTTTCTGTTATCTGCAAGCAGCAGATAGAAGCTCTCAACAGCCTCCAGGGAAGATGTTGCTTGCATTCAGCAGCACAGTAGGGCTGTGGTTTGTAACCTCAGCAGTTGAGGCAGTTAGTGTGTGTGTGTGTGTGTGTGTGTGTGTGTGTGTGTGTGTGTGTGTGTTTCCCCTCCTTCTTAGCAAAGCCATTTTGATTACCAAATCCATGACTATTAGCGGCAGTGGTTTTGCACAGTTCCTTTCTCACCTGTCTCAGCTTGACCTAGCAGACTTTCACACCACAGGCTGTGTGGCTTTTAAAAATCTCACCCCACGGCTTTAAATGAATGCATTGGAGCTATTGCCTTATTTGTTTGTTTGTTTTTATATCCCACCTTGGTTGTCTCTTCCTTTCTATTTTATCTGAACTTAGGCCAAGAGATCTGGTTTGTTTGTTTTAATTCAGTGTGCCTGTATCCCACCTGGTCTCCAAGGAGCTCAAGATAGTGTACATGGTTTGAATGCTTTCTGTCACACAAAACACCCAGGCAAAGAAAAAGCACAGTAACGCTGCATTCCTCTCTAGCACATGTGACCTTTTCTAGTCCTCTGGAGAATTCACAGCATAATGCTTTATTATTGTGCTTGGAAGGGTGTCATCAGCATGATCCTGTTCATCCTTACATCTGTGTAAGATGTAGATCAGTGTTTTTGCAGGTGCGTAGGATGGCAGCCTGGGACGCGGGTGGCGCTGTGGGTTAAGCCACAGAGCCTAGGACTTGCTGATCAGAAGGTCAGCGGTTCGAATCCCTGCGACGGGGTGAGCTCCCTTTGCTCGGTCCCTGCTCCTGCCAACCAACCAGTTTGAAAGCACCTCAGAGTGCAAGTAGATAAATAGGTACTGCTCTGACGGGAAGGTAAACACCGTTTTTGTGCGCTGCTCTGGTTCGCCAGAAGCGGCTTGGTCATGCTGGCCACATGACCTGGAAGCTGTACACCGGCTCCCTCGGCCAATAAAGCGAGATGAGAGCCGCAACCCCAGAGTCGGCCACGACTGGACCTAATGGTCAGGGGTCCCTTTACCTTTACCTTAAGATGGCAGCCTGGTGGTGAATCTGCAGCTGAGATTTTGAACCAGGGCAAAACAAAAAAATTGATAGCTATATATGAGAAAGAGGGTCTTGTTGTATTAAGTCTTCTAGATGTAGTGCTGGGCTGCAGTTCCCTTCATCCCTGAGTCACATCTCAATGGAGTCCAGTGACATCTGGAGGGCTACAGATCTGGAGGGCTACAGAATCTGTGAATCTGCACAAGCAGCCGGTTGTACCCACTGCAACATTACTTCACTTTGTGTTGGAGAAATTGGATGTTGGCTCAAGCCAGCTGGCTTTGCCCTGCTTTTCAAAGTGTAGTCTTATGCTTGGGAAGGCTATAACAATTTGAATCTCTGTTTAGATATCTACACCAAGAGCAAAAGATTTGTGGCCTCCAAATCTTGCTGGACTACAGCTCCCATCGTCCTTGACCATTGGATATGTTGTCATTAGCTGATGGGAGTTGTAGTCCAGCAACATCTGAAGGGTCTCAAATCCCCTGTCCCTGATGTAAAAGCTATTGCCACATCTTGTGGCAGTGAATTGCATAATAGAAATTATGGATTGAGTGAAGGAAGTTAGCATCTTTTGGAGAGGGAGAAAATGGAGAGTTGGGTTAGAATGTTGTGCCACATGGTATGGTGGATCTATGCAACAACTGGTTACTCTCCACTGTGGCATCCGCTTCCAGCACACAGCAGAGATGCCCAAGTGTTGAAATATACCACTTCAGCTGGTATCTGCTTGCAAAAGTGTGCATGCCAGCAGTTTAATGGCAGGCATTCCAGGGAAGGAAGAGTTGAATGGCTCCATCTAGCTGGAAACTGTCCCGTGCTTTAGGGAGGATGGGGGAAACCTCCTGCCAGGGACAGCCGAAGAGAAGCAAATTGAATGGCCTAGTATCTAAGCTTCCTTACTGCTTGGCGATCAGAGAGGTATGTGCATTCCCCATGTTAAAAGCAAAGCCAGCTTAGGCGTCATCATGACACCTTTAGAGATTAACAGATTTATTGTGGCAGAAGCTTTCCCAGACCGGAGCCCACTTCATCCGATGCCATCTGCAGAAACCCGTTTCCCGGCTGCAGGCATGAGTTTTAATGCACGCTTACAGCTGCTCATCGCACAGCTGGAGTGGCAGCACTGGGGAAAGCACACATTTCTGACCCAGATAGTTGCCAAGATAAGCTTTAGCAAAGTGAAGGCACTGGTAAAGAAGAAGGGATTCGAGTGGCTATGCAGAGAGCTCTTTGCTTTCCCCCACAGCTCTGAGTGCAATTTGCCTGCCCTCCTCTGCCTTCCATTGCACTTTGGCATTAGGAGAGAGCACTTCACGCTGACATAATTATATACATTGAGTAGTAGTATGCTTCTCGAAGATGGCTTTTTGGCTACTGATTTTTTTTTAGCAAGCAGTAAACCAAGGTCAGGTTTCTGGCTGAAGCAGGGCTGCGTGCATGTTGCACATCTCGCAAACATTGGTTTGGATATTGGGCACCAAATTTGGTGTCCTGAATAACAAAACCTCGATATTTTTTCTCTCTCTTTTAAATAAAAAAACCCCACAAGCTCTAGCCCTTAAGGCTGTGGCGGTGGACTTGAAAATGTGTAAGCAGTATCTGATTAAGGTACTGATTAATATAGCAGGAGATATAGCCCACTTCTTGATCACGGCCCTATAACAGTCTATGGGGCATTATGCTTCTAACAGGGTTTCCCTAATGACCTCAGTGATTGAACTGTTCTGCATAAGGGGCAGTGATCTTTCATGTCATCTGGTTCTTAGTTGTCTGGGGCTTTGTCAATAATTGGAATGTAAACGTGGCCCAGTAGTTTATCAGCAGACGGCACCCTTCCCTTGAGACAGGTGTAATGTGTGCACATCCAGACGCACCACTCAACATGCAGGCAGCTTCTGGATCCGTCTCAAGGGAAGCCACTTGTGAGGTTACCTATCTTGAGGCAGCCTTCTCCAGCAAATAACAATGATCAGGCATGATGGGAGTTGTAGTCCAACAGCATCTGGAAGGCACCAAGTTGGGGGGAGGTTGATTTATTGAATTTATATACTGCCCTATACCCAGAGGTCTCAGGGCGGTTCACAGAACAAAATGAAAATATAAAACCACAAAATATATAATCAAAATAAAACAACTCAATAACCCCCCCAACCCCATTTTAAAAGGACATAGGATGTCAATCAGATCAACTAAAGGCCTGGTTAAAAAGGAACGTTGTTGCCTGGCGCCTAAAGGTGTAAAATGAAGGTGCCAGGTGAACTTCCCTGGGGAGAGCATTCCACAGATGGGGAGCCACTGCAGAGAAGGCCCCGTTCTTGTGTTGCCATCCTCTGGACCTCTCGAGGCACACAAAGAAGGGCCTCAGATGCTGGTTCTCAGGGTCTGGGTAGGTTCATATGGAAAGAGGCAGTCCTTGAGGTATTGTTGTCCATTGCCCCATCTTTCCCTGTATTTTCTCCTCTGGCTAGCAGCTGTTCTACAGGGTACAGTGGCACCTCGGGTTAAGAACTTAATTCGTTCTGGAGGTCTGTTCTTAACCTGAAACTGTTCTTAACCTGAAGCACCACTTTAGCTAATGGGGCCCCTGCTGCTGCTGTGCCGCCGCTGCACGATTTCTGTTCTCATCCTGAAGCAAAGTTCTTTTTTTTTAAATAATTTTTATTAAGGTTTTCCAAATTAAAACAAATAAAATCCAATTTATAAACTTTTTTCCAATAACCAGGACTTCCCCTCCCCACCCCCTCTTGTATTCCAAATCTTCCAAAAAAGCAATTAAATTCAACAAATTCTTATTCCCAAAATACACTCATCAACATTAACTTAATTTATCCAAATTTCCATCCCCTAAGGTCGATCTATTCCCTTCCACGAGTTCCCCCCTTTCGAATATGATACAGATAAAAATAAAATAAAAACAGACAATAATTTTACAACCTTTGGATTCCAAATTTCCCTCCCCTCTTTCCCTGTTGCGTTCCTCCTATCCCTCCACTTCTAATATCTTCCTGAAGATCCCACATTTCAATAAATCCACATCCCTCTGGTTCTTTACCGGTCTTTTTAAATTACGAGTGTCCAATCATAGAAGGAGTCTATCAAAAAAGGGGCCCATTTCTTCTATCCAGATTTTTATAACCAGGAGTAAAAACTCCAATTTTATATCCATGAACTTGTCAAATCTGGATATCCCAAATGTTCCCACCCCAGTTCTGTCCAGTTCTTGTTGTTTCCTTGTTCTTATCAGTCATTCTCCTCCTTTTTACTTCCCTGTTCCCTCACAGAAATGTTCTTTTTCCAAAAGCTTCTAGTGTCTCTGCAGAGGCTTGTTGTTCAAGAGCAAAACATTACATCATGTTCCTTTCATTTTTCAACAGATAAATCCATTGTTTCCAGTAGAGTGTAGCCCTCTGTAGACAAAATAATGTTCCATTTCTGCAGTTTCCCAGGAGATTAAAAGTTCCCTTCAACTGTTCAAGTTTCCCGTCGAAAACACATGCAATATCCCTCAGCTCCTCTAGATGGATTACAGTAACAATGTTCCCTTCCAGATCACATCCACCAGTCCAAATAGCTTGTAGATCCTTATTTGAAACAATTTATATCCAATTTATAACATATGTAACCGGCAGAGTCCTCATAACAAAGTCTCAGTTTTATTATTCCGTTTTGACAGCTCTTGACAGCTGTCAAAACCTCCGTTACTCTTCTCCAGGCATTTTCACGGATCGCTCTGGGGGTTCCGGGGGGGGTTGCTTTTTAATACGAATTCCACTTTTCTCCTCCAGCTCAATCTTATAATTTTCCCTCGCGAAGTTGCTAGTTCGGCAAGATAAGGTTCCACTCGATCTTAGTTATCCAGTCCTTTGTTTTGGCTCTTCTACAATTTAGGGGGGGGCTGACTTCCTTTTTTCCACCTCCCCCGTTCGCTCCTAATTTTAAAAAATTTATCCCTCTTTTTAGTCCATATTCCAATTACTCACGGGTTCTTCTTTTAGATCCAAATTTTCAATAGAAGAAGTCAGCGCTCTCCGCCGGATGGCTCGCGGCTGCGCTCGGCAGGGATAGCAGAGGACTCAAAGCACCACGCTTCTCCCCGGCACCCGATCCGTAGCCTTTAAAAAGGCTCCTTCACGAGTCGGGAGGGCGCTAACGGTGCCAGCCGAGTCTCCATGTCCACGGCCTCCGTGGCCGTGGTTTTTAAGGGTCCCCGCATCGCCGGTGCGGTAGGACCCAACCCCTGCCGAGCAGGCTCCCTCCGGAGCTCGGAGGGAGCCCGCCATTCGGCGATGGCGCCGACCCGGAAGTCCCTGAAGCAAAGTTCTTAACTGGAGGTACTATTTCTAGGTTAACAGAGTCTGTAACCTGAAGCGTATGTAACCTGAAGCATCTGTAACCCGAGGTACCACTGTATTAGCCTTAAGTTTCCCCTAGTCCTGCTACCTAAGATCTTTTTAACTGGAGCTGTCTCAGGTCTTCCTCAGGAGTTTGTGGACTGTCCTTCCTTGGAGGATTTTAAGCAGAGGTTGGATGGCCATCTGTCATGGATGCTTTCACTGAGATTCCTGCATTGCAGGGGGGTGGACTAGATGACCCTCGGGTCCCTTCCAACACCATAGTTCTTTGATTTTATGATTCTGGGAATTGAACTCAGGATCTTCTGTATGCAAAGCATTTGCTCTGCTACTAAACTATGCTCCTTTCCCCGTTGAATTTTCCCCATTGGATTTTCAGAGAGTAAGACACTGGTGTCCTATATCGTTTACCATGCCCACTTCTGGCTCGCCGAAGTAGCAGAAATTATGCAAAAGCAGCGTACAGAAGCTTTGATAAGACTAGAGCCTTCTCATCAGACACAGGTGTATACACATAATACACAGATATGGAGAAAATGAGGACGCGGGTGGCACTATGGGTTAAACCACAGAGCCTAGGACTTGCTGATCAGAAGGTCAGCAGTTTGAATCCCCACGACGGGGTGAGCTCCCGTTCCTCGGTCCTTGCTCCTGCCAACCTAACAGTTTGAAAGCACACCAAAGTGCAAGTAGATAAATAGGTACCGCTCTGGCGGGAAGATAAACAGCGTTTCCGTGCGCTGCTCTGATTCGCCAGAAGCGGCTTAATCATGCTGGCCACATGACCCGGAAGCTGTACGCCGGCTCCCTTGGCCAATAAAGCGAGATGAGTGCCGCAACCCCAGAGTTGGCCACGACTGGACCTAATGGTCAGGGGTCCCTTTACCTTTACCTTTATGGAGAAATTCGGGGGGGACCAGTGAGGCTCAAACACCATGAAATTCAAGATGTACAGTCTGGACTGAGGACTCTGGACATCGCTGTGCAACCCTCAAGTGCATTTGAGATAAGCATAATGATTGTATAGAGAGGCAGCCCTTGGTAATAACACAAACTTCCTAGCTTTGCTGTTCTCATTTAATACCTACTTATTTGCTGTGCAAAGTATGTACAGCTGTTGATAACTTGTCAACCCATTCAGTGATCCTGCCGAAACCCCAATCTTCCTTTTTTCTGGGTTATTGCTTTTGATGCCCGGTGAATAGCTTTTTCTTTTCTCTGGCTTCTCAGTCATAAATATTGTTAGATCTATTGCACCAGTGCCACTCTGCCCCTGGTTTTGTCCTGAACTTTTGGATTTATTCTTAACGCTGTACTTTATACTTCTAATTTTTTTCTTGTAAATTACCCAGAGAATTCTTTTGCTGTTGAGAAGTGTTAGAAATAAATAAAACCACCTAGCCCTTCTGTTAAGTACTTGGGGGGGATCTTGGTATGCTAGAAAACATTTCTGGGCTGGCTATCAGACATCCTTTAATTCAAGGATGGGAAACTTGGAACCCACTGGCTTCAACCAGCATAGCCAGTGATCAGGGATGATGGGAGTTGTAATCTCCATTCTCATTTCAGTGGTGTGCACATACTGAGCAAGAGCTCAACCACTGAGATTGGACCTCTTTGTTGCCTTTAGCCAGCGCCTTTTCTCTTGGGCATTTTTGTCACTCGGTCCTCATCACTCGGTCCCCAGTGATTCTCTGTGTTCATCTTTATTTAGCAGGTTTGCTTTGATCTAGCACATCAGTGTCCTTTGCTGTTTAGTCCTCAGGCCGACTCTGCTCATCATACTGTGGGAAAGGCCAGTTGTGAGGTCTAAGAGTCCATCCCTTTCTGGTCTCCCCTTGTGAGAAGTGAAAGTCAGATTTCTGAAAGCGTTAAGTTCTGTACTGAGCGTGCCGTTCCGCGTCCCCCTTGGAGATCTGAAAGTAGCTTGCAGGGGATGTTTGATCTGCTAATATTTCATGTGGCTGCATTTTACAGCTCAGTTGCATGTACTGATGGCTGAAAGACACTGTTCCTGGCAACTCTTCGATAACTGTTTTAATTATTATTTTTCTGGTAATTTTTTAATTATTGACGTGTTGGCCACCACGGACTCCTTGAAGGGCAGGATGTAAATTAAATAAATAAATAAGAAAGTAAATACTCTGAAGTACCCTTTCAGCTCAATAAGGCTCGCTCCTAGGAAAATGTGACTAGGATCATGGCCATAAATAGGGCATTCTGAAGGGCTGGCTTCTGCCACATCAAACTGCCCGATCAAACAGAGCTATGCCTTCGTGTCACAGAATTGTAGGCAAACATTTTGTGATGAGAGAGTCCTAAGGGCATGTGAGAGTGAAGCTGGAAATGCAGAATAGCCAGGTAGCCTAAGGTGGTTATTTAACTGTGTTAAAATTCACAGCGTCTGACTTTATAAAATTTTAAAATAAATGCCTAGCTGTCAGTGACCATTCTAATTCCTTTTATGCTCATTCTATGATTCTGTGATTCTGTGTCACTGACTAGAACACTGATAGGATTCCTACTGAGCAATTAGATGGAATTCCACCTGCAGGCTTTTTTTCTGGTATCTTTGCATAAAATGGCTGGAGACTGCTGCTACTAAGACTTACGTTTTTTCTTTGCTTTTGCTATTGAATGAAAGCTAACAAACTTAAGGAAAATTTAGGCTAGTGGCATGGAATCTCCCTGAGGGGGTCATGTCCCCTTATAGCAGCAGCCCTGTTATGTAAGATCTTTTAGAAGCTCTATTTCCAGGCATATAGTTCCTGTCTTAAGAACTAGCTGCTTGAATTTGTCTGTATGCAGCGCAGGTCCGCTTACACCTGGGCTATTCTCTGAATAAACCTCAAGAGCTCTTAGGGCCAACGAGCTGTTCCCTGCAATTAAATTCTAAATTGCTCTATGCTGCTTCAAGCATATTTTTGCTGATCTGTGTAACTTTTAGACATTCAATTCTCTCTCTTTCTCTCTCTCATAATTCATTGCGGTGTTGCTAACCCATTTTGTGTGTTTTGTTCTTTTCTAGTATCCACAGATGAGCCAGGAGTCAGCTTCTCCGTTTGTTTTCATCTGTTCTAATGCCCAGGAGATGATTTTGAAGTTTCCCATCAAAGGCAAACACAAAATCTGTAAGCCCTACTTCTCTATTCCACATTGCAGGGCATTTTTTTGGGGGGGGGGGGTGTAACTGGTTAATGCCCTTCTGGTGGTTCCCTTCTTTCAGGCTTTCCTGACAGCAAATTATTGCATAAGGAGTGGTCGTCAGTAACATATATTTATATTTATATTATTTATATTTATATTTATATCCTGCCCACTCTGGGCAGCTGCGTTTTAGCTGGCCTGGTTTTAGCTGTTAACAATATGAGTTCGATAAACCATAGTTTATTGGACAGAATGAGTCCCCTCTTCTCCTTGAGCATCCCGCTTCAAATGGAGGCAGTGTTTAAATGAGCTTCCTTGTTCAGATGGCACAGGAAACTTTGGCTTAACAACCCACAATAGCCTGAGGGAAGGAGAGGGGTCTATGGGGCATGTTTGGGCAATATTGGACCAAGATTGTTATGTCTGAACCAGGCCAATAGCTTCTCATAATGGGTTTAGTGAGCTGGTAGCTAATCTGTGAAGAACAATGGAGTGTTGTATATTTTGGCCTGAGGGCCTGGGAGGCATGTGTGTTGTGACTCAGGGCTTGGCATGTTTTCTAGCTCCTGGCCGTGTCATGCTGAAAGGACTTTGCAATGGCTTTGATTTCGTCTAATGGAATGCCCTCCAACCACTAGCTATTACTACCCAATTTAGCTTCTTTTGATTCTGTACCTCGTCTACCATTAAGTGTTGCCGCATATTTTTTCTTCTGCTTTCTGCTTTCCAAAGGACCCAGAGAGTTCTGATTGGGCGTAGAGAGAGATTATTTTAAGATTATAACATGTCGCAGGCTGGTCCCCTACCAGCACTGAGTGTGAGGAAGGGTAATGTGAATGACAAAAGCTGGCATAATTCTTTATCACTTTTAGTTGGTCCTAATAAATAGTGTCCTGGTTAGATTCCCCCCCCCCAACCCCATGGACCAACACAGCCCCTCCCCTGCCAATGTTAGTGTAATCCTTGAAAGCGTAGCTTACAATCATTGCCATTCCCCACTGATGATTAAACTGCTATTGTATCCCTGTAGTGTTTTGCCTCTTTCTCATTGTACATCCTTGGATATACAGAGTGCGAGCAAATTATTCACACTCCTGTGTTTACAGTAGAAACAGAGCTGAATATGTCTTCATGTGGGTTGGTTTCCTGGCTTATGCCACAGCATTGTTTCCCGCAAAGGGAGTGGGCCTCTTGCTGTTGGAACAGATTTGGCAGCTGTGGCTGCACAACCCTTAAGAGGGATGCACCTGGCAAGGAGGCTTACCTCAACGTATTTCTTGGGGAGGGCTAGACGAGCTGGAATGGTGGTTTTGGGAACTTACTGTGAAATCAGCTTCCTGCAGGCACCAGGTTTAAATGTTCAGAGCTTTTTGGTTTGGCTCTGATCATTTTTGGGTCTTGCCTGCCCTCCATCCCTGTGGATGGATCCATTTGCATTCTAGAAAGGAGTTTGCTGTTGGAAGTCCTGCATGAATGGCATTAACCAAGAAGGCCAGTTTCGAAGGGTCCTTGGCAAAGTGCCCTCTCCTAATTTGGCTGGCTCCCATGGTAGGTGCTAGCAGTGCTCTAGATGAGTGTTTAAGCAGCTGGAAGCGGCTTTTTTTAATTTCCCACAATGCCCCAGCATAGCATCACTCCAGGGCATTGTGGGAAATTATAACAACAGCTTCCAGGCGCCCAGTGCTTTTCTTTTTTTAAGGGGGGGCGTGTACAGGACAGATGCCAATGGTTGGTCTTGCTTGGGGCCCTAGCAGCTCCCCAAGGATCTGTGTGCTGGCACCAGGCCTGTCCATCAAACCGGTTCCTCTTCTGCTGCTTGCAGTAGACAGCCAAGCGTGAGGTTGAGATCCCCCACCCCCACTTCTGTGAAGCAGAATGTGCACTTCTGCTGCCAGTACAAACCCTTCTCAAGTGTGTCACAGTCTGTCCTTTCCAAAGCGACAGTTTCCTGCTCGAGGAGGGATCAGCCTAACAGACTGGAAGGAGTTTGCCGTGCCAGAGGCCGCCTGAGTCCCCTGCTCTCTCATCACTTTCCCTAGGCTTTCTCCCTCTTGGGAGGTTAGGCAACAGGAAAGCTTGTTGTTTGCAGGGAGAGGGTGGTGGTGGTTGGTAATTCCAGGCCATTCAAGAATAGTTGGTGTTAAGGCTATGGGACGGAGAATCCTGTAGCTGTTATCACAGCAATGCCCTGTTGTTTGTTTTACTGTGGCAGAGCTGCAGTAGGAAAGAGTTCCATTCTGCATGGATATTAGCTCAAAAGTCGTTATTCTCATGGCATCCATTTGCCTAGTTGAATCATTCAGGCAACGTTAATGTTTCCTTGTTGCAGCATCCCTTGCCAGCCCAGTTCAGACAATGACTAACATTCACATCTTCTCACATTTGGATATGATCCATCAGTTCAAGTCCAAATGAAATTAGCAAGGATTGAACAAGAGCTTGTGAACAGGCTCTCATGCAGCTCCTGTTTATCTGAATTGGATTTGCAAAAGCTGCCCACCCCACCCTGTCACTCACACCCACACATTGTGTTTGCTCCTTTCAAGCAGATGGGTTTGCAAACATGTTCTGCTGTGCTGCTCGGTGGCTTGTGAAAGGTACGTTTGCCCCAAGTGGGACTGCAGGTGAACACATCGCATGGGATGGCATTTGAGGAAAGCAGCAGTGGAGAAATGCATTTGCAAATACGATTTCATGTATCTAAGTAAAGAGCGTCCATCAAGAATTGGTATTGATGTGACTGGTTTGGTACTTCATGCCTAGGATCTGAGGTTCTCTGCCATAAAGCAGAGTTGTTGCTGAACGTCAAGCCAGGACCATAGGAAACAACCTTTATTTTTTGCCTCAATATGAGTGTGCCTTGGAGGAAACCTTCATTTCTGTGAACGACATGGGCATGAAATGGTTGGTTGAGCATGAAGTGGCCATTCTGTGCCATCCATAAAGATCTTTTTGTTGCCTGTATTATAAAAGATGCAGGCACAATAGCAGACTTTTAAAGGGACTGGGGGTGCTGCAAGTTGAAAATCCTGAATGCTACAGATATTTGAACAGTGCATACTAGTGGGCTAGTGGGTGTCCCAAGGTGCAGTATTAGGATATTGCTTTGATTTTTGCTTTGACATGCAGATGTGCAGTACAATCCATCGATTTCCTGCGCCTGAGACACAGTCTTTCATCCTTGGATATCTGTTAACCTTAACAGCTACCCATTTAAATTGGGGTTTACCAGGTTTTTCCACATCCCAGCTATTAATCTTGGGACCAACTTACATGTTCAGATTGGCTGTTTTGTGGAGGAAAATACTACTATATTTCTGCATAAGTACAGTGGTACCTCGGGTTAAGTACTTAATTCGTTCCGGAGGTCCGTTCTTAACCTGAAACTGTTCTTAACCTGAAGCACCACTTTAGCTAATGGGGCCTCCCGCTGCTGCGCCACCGGAGCATGATTTCTGTTCTCAACCTGAAGCAAAGTTCTTAACCTGAAGCACTATTTCTGGGTTAGTGGAGTCTGTAACCTGAAGGGTATGTAACCTGAGGTACCACTGTATGTCAAAGGAAAGGCTTTCCCTACTCAAACCTTTGTGTCCTTCCTCCACCCCAGGCTACCTGGCTGGTTTTCTTTTCAGCTTAGAATTCTTGTTCTTAAGCTGCTTTGAGTGTTATTTTTTAATGGAAAAAAAAAGAATATTGTGTTAAAAATCTAATCACACACCTTGGAATTTTAACAACCTCAAAATCAAGGGTCTGGCATGTGTTCCTTTACCATTTTGGACGTTAACTTTTTAACCGAGAAAGGCTGGTGACGTTTGGTGGTGAGTGCAAGGAAACGTTAGGTCAGGGGTAGCGAACCTCCAGCCGGCAACTCCTTTTGCCTGATTGGAATCGCTTTGGCATCATTATGCATGGACTCGCTCTCCGTTTCCCACGCTCAGTTGAGCGGTGTCCCGAACAGTATGAGCTATCAGTTTGTCTAGCTCAGCTTGTACAGTAGCATGTGCATGTCTGAGGGGTGCAGCGGCAGCTAATGAGTAACTGCTGGTTATGGATGAGTATGTCTCAAGTCAGCCGGTGCCCTGACCAAGCCGAGAGATCAATGCAAGCAGACTCCTCTTGACAAATGTTCCTGTCTAGAGCAATGGACGGCGAGCCAAGGGCAGCTGCTGCTTCAAACTGATTAAGGAGTACAAAATAGCATCAAACAAGAGGTGGCAGAGCGCATGCTTGAGCTGTAAAGACAAAGGACAGGGCTTGGGTGTAAAGGGCAGGGGCTTACTGATATGTCACTGGGTCTCCCTCTCTCCTCCATCTTGTCCCCTCACTGTTAGAGTCAGTGACTCTGCAGTCGATCCAAGCCTGGCCAGGGAGCTCATATGAATTTGGAACTGGTTCCATCTTGGCAACAGAAGCTGAATTGATCTGCTGTGCAGAGCTGCATACGATGGCAGTGCCATCTTGCTAGCAGTGGGGAGAGAGGAATTGCTAATCCTGTTTTAGCCAGTAATACTGTGGCTATTGATTCTGACAGCTCCGTCTGAGAGGATCTGAAGGGCTCAGGTGCTTCTTGGCTCAGGAGCCCTAATAGCTTACGTTCACTATGCTCAGCAGTTCAAGGGCATGTCCCTGAGATGTTCTTGCTAGATTCCTATGCTCCTCTTGATCTCTCAGCCACCCACCACCACCGCACTTCTAGTGCAAAGTGGGGAACTTCAGGCCCTAGGGGCCCAATTAAACCCTGCAGGGCTCTCTTTCTGGCCTTTGGGACTCAGGCCACATCTCTCACTGGTCTTGCTTCATGTCTTCATAGAATTGTAGAGTTGAAAAGGACCCTGAGGATCATCTGGTCCAACCACCTGCTATGCGGGTATATGAAGCTGCCCCATACAGGGATTGAACCTTTCAACTTTGGTGTTAACAGCACAATGCTCTAACCAACTGAGCTATCCAGGGTGACCCAGTTGGAATGTGTCCTTGAACCCTGATTGGATGGAGAAAGGGATGAGAATGGGTGTAAATGCTATAGCCTTCTGTGCAAAGGTAAAATTTGCAGGTGTTGTTCCCCCTCTTTTGCCTCTGGCCCCAACCAGCCATGGGCAGGGGCCTCTAGAAGGTTGCACAGAAGGGAATGCAGCCCTCAAGAGGAAAAGGTCCCCACTCCTGGTCTAGTGATGGCACAGGGCACAGGCCTGACCGGAAAAGATGTTGCTGTGCCTCTCCTTCCCTCTACAGTTGCTTTGCCTTGCAGGTGTGGATCATCATGGAAAGAGCAGCCACTACCGCATTTCGGAGTTGTAGGTTTCCATTGCTTTCTGCTTCCCGTAGCTGGGATAGAGGTTTCATTGCTCTCTATTATAAGGGGGTTTCTTGACTGAAGTGCTCATGGTCTCTGAGATGGGACTATGCATCCAGGAACATGGATAAGTCTAACTAGGGTTTTCCCCCCCTTAAGGTGATAACATTGCCTACACTTGATTCCCCACCCATAAACCTGCCTCTAGGGCCTCTCACTAAGGATAGAGCTCGAAAGCCTGCTCTGCTGCCCTTAACTAACAGGTGTCGAAGCCTTTTGTCCTGAGAATGGCCATGCCTGTTTCCAGGATGCTCTACTGCCCTCTCTCTGCTCGCGGCCCTGGATAAACCTGCCTGTCTTGCCCACGCCCGTCTTTCAAAATGTCTGGCAATTGTCCCTTAGCTTTCCCAGAGTGTACCAGCTGGCTTGTATCCTCCCCTCAAACAGAGATTGCTTTCCTCTTTGCAGCTGCGACAGCAGAGGAGGTGGTGGCAGCAGCAGCGCTAGCCGCACTCCCCTCTCCAAGCCCCTGGATTTCTTTTTCTCTCCCCACCGCTCGACACAATGCTTCACAGCTCCTTGCGTCACAGGGCAACAGTGGTGGGGTTTGGAAATGCCTGGTTCCTGAAGCAGGAAAATTGGATGTGACAGCAGCACACTAACAGGGGGAGACCTTGTTGCCTTCAGCTGATTTACATTGCAAATAACCTTTAAAAACAAGTACTCATGAGACTCCTCCCCCCTCCTCCCCGCTTCTTTCCTTTTTTACAGGGAAGCTGGATTCGAAAATTCATCAGGGAGCCAAGAAGGGATTAATGAGGCAGAAAGCAGTGGTGTGAGCCGGAGGGCACAAACACCACCCACCCACCCCACTCCCAGGCAAGAGAAGAATGGATTTGAACCCGACCACTGAGGCTGCTGGAGTAGAGGCCCCAGATACGTGAAGGGGGCATTCTGAAAATGCAGGCACTGACAAAGACGGATCCACGAGCAAAGGAGGGATTGCTGTTAGCTTGCATAAATATTAACAATCAAAGAGAGAAATTGGGTGCCGAGTTGTCTGTGGCCAAAGAGCACTGTGGGGAGCCCTGGAGGAGGAGGCTGGGATTATGGGCTAGCAGTATCTCTTCCGCCTTTGGCTGGCTTCAGGCCAAGCCAGAGGTGCTTTCGGAATTGGGCCTGTGCCAGAGCTTCAAATCATCACCCTCTGCATTAAAGCTAAGCATCGTTTGGCTTTGTTTTCTTCTTGGCCTTGTTTCTTGCTGGGCACGGAACAGACGAGATCACTTTGCAGGAGGAGGGCTGGACCGTTAGAGCATCCTCCGGCTAACTGGCTTGGAGGAAGATGTGCTGTAGGTGCCTGAAGCACTGGCTTGGCATCAAGGCCTGCTGCAGTTATCTCCCGCGTGGGGCCAAAGGACTTGAGCTACGTTTCACCCTCTTATTAATTCCAAGCCTAAGGACAGGGCAAGGTGTCAGGGATGGAATGTGGTTGACTGCCAGCTCCTTGCTCTCTTGAGTTCTTGAACTAAACTGTCATCTTAAATCACCACTTCCGGTTTTTTATGTGAACGAACACACATAGACCACTAGCACTAGACAAGTAGACAGAGCTGAGTAACTGGTCCCTTCTCATCTGGCTGCATAAGTTTTAATCCTACATATTGCTGGCTGAATAAAATGGATGCCCCTCCCCCCCCCCCCCCCCCGTTCTCTTTATATTTAGCAAAGTGCAGTTGTCCTTGCAAACTTGCTCTATCTCTGTTACAAATGGTTCTCTCTCCTCTGAATTGCCTCTATCTTTGCATGGTCTTGAGTGTCAAATGCTTGTATAGCCCAACATTTTTCTGCATGGATATTGCTACCATTGCTCTCCTAAACAGATAGCTGGCACTGACCAAGAGCGTAATTTCTGGTACTTTTGGCTTGCAACAAAGGCTATTATGCTAGCCGTTCTGGTAAAGTGCGCAGAGCTGACCTTTGTTCCTATTATAGCTATGTGGCTGGCTGGTCTTATATCTGGGCACTTAATTCTTCGCCTGCGTACCCTTACGGTGCCTCTGTTCCTGCTAATCTTACAGCCAGGATGGGAATCTCTGCCTGGCCTCCCCATGTTTTCTCGAAGCCACACTCACCTGCCCCTACCCTCCCACTTGCCTTCATATGCAACATCACATGTGGGGCAGGTAGCGATACAGCTGGATCCTGCAGTTGGACATCAGGGTTGAACCCCCTGAATATCAGCTGATGGGCAGGGAGTTTGGCCCTGCTTGGTTTGTGTGTGCCAGCAGGTAAGCCTGAGAGAAAGGACTTAGCTCAGTGGTAAAGCACATTCTGTGTGTTCAGAAAGTCTCAGGTCCAATCCTCTGCATCTTTAGGTAGGGCTGGGAGGGACACCTCAGTTTGAAACTGGAGAGCCTCTACCAGTCAGTGTTGTCTGTACTCAAGCAGATGGAGCAATGGTCTGACCTCGGTATGAGGCAAGCTACTAATAGTGCTGTGTTCTCACTGTGCTATATAGCACTCCAATTGATTTCTCTTTACCACCTCCTGCTAACTGCCGCCTTGGCATCTGTAAGCTCACTATACTGTGAAAGCCAAAATTTGTCTCCAAAAAGGACTGTTAAAGTCACCCGTTCCAATCTTCTCAGCTCAGCATTTTTGCCAAGGAGCTGTTTGGAGAACTTATCTCATCTTCTGCTTCCAAGTTGTCACATGCCTTTCCCCCTCTTCTTTGTCCATCCTCTTACAGTCATCTTGTTTTCAACCAATTATCTATAAGGCCCTCTTTCCAGCACTCCTCCCACTGACGTTTCTCCTTCCTCAAAGCTCCTGTTTGGCTTCTGGTGTCTTGCCCTGCAGTGCAAATCTTGACTTCCACCTGCTGAGCAGGTGTGGGCTAGAGCCATAAATGTCTGGAAATCCCCTGTGTGGGTGCATGCACTGTTGATACATGCAGAAATGTGTAGCCCTTTGTGCTAGTGAGACGGCCTAGCAGCAAAATGCTCCTGCTAAGAGCCTTCAGGGCAGATGGGAAACTGCCTAGAACAAAGCATCATCTAGCACCTCCTTTTAGCAAAGGAGCGGATTACTTCTCTCTCTCTCTCTCTCTCTCTCTCTCTCTCTCTCTCTCTCTCCCCCCCCCCCATGTGTGTGTGTGTGTAAAAGGTATTCTGTAACAGTTCGATTTCACTGCTGAATGATTCAGTCCTTGAGCAAGTGTGTAAAAAAAAAAAGCAACAACACATGTTTTTCATGAACATGTGCACCCATACACAAGCTGAGACTGAAATGTTTTTATTTAATGTCTACCCCACTTTACTGTATAAAATGACCAAAATGGCTTAGTGCTAAAAAGGCAGTGCTAACAGGCAGCATTTTAAAAGCTAAAGCAAGAGACTAAAACAACCATTTTAAACAACACCAACTGAAATAAAAAGGTCGTCAGCAGCAGTCCAAACTGGAAAGCAGCAGCAGTCCAAAACCTAGTGGATCTCTACTGTGACAGTTTTCTATAATCTTGGTGCCAGCACTGAGAAGGCCCCGTCTCGTATCCATCCATCCAATCTCATGTATGGATTCTACAAGGACCTGCGTCAGCTCCTACATGAGTGTTGCAGTAGCCTAGAAGCTTTCCCTCCCTTGCAGGTCCCAAATCTTATTGGGCTTGTAGGGACAGCGGCAGATGAGGGTTGGCCCACCCATATGAGGCAAGGTGAGGAGACCGCATCCACTGGGGCAGCAGATCCTGATACAGATATTTGTTCCCCCCTTGCTACTGGTGTACATCTTCACACTTCTTCCCTGGCAGGGGGTGGCATCATTTGTGGTTTGCCTCAGGTTCCAAAAAGTCTTGGGCCGTCTCTACTGGAAATAGAATCTCTTTGGGAACAACATGGTTGGGATTCCTCTTTGCATTCTACCTCAAAGTTTCCTCCACCCCTTTCTCTGTCATATCACAGCCCAGCTGTACAGATCCTTCAAAGAACTAGGCTGACAAATCTTCACTCACAGGCAAATGAAGTACATAAAAAGTGAGGGGAAAACAAGGCGAGGTGGGAATCTATCTGATCTTCCCTCCACTCCAGCACCACAACCACTTTGACAGAAATGTCCCTCTGACGGAAAGTCAGTGCAAGAGGCACACACACTGCTAGCCTTGCGGGCTTGTCTCTTGGAAGGCAACATATCAGCTCTGTTCACCAGGAATGTCTATCTGAGTGCAGTGCCTGGAGCCAGGAAACTGGAGTCGAAGGAGGAATCTGACCCTTTCTGGAGATGACTGGTGATAGATACATGTGCATTGCACTTCTTGTTTTGGGATTTTCATTCCCCCCTCTTTCTTTCAAAGCTTTGATGAATCACTGTGAAATCATCATCTTTCTAACAAACCCTCCCCACCTCACATGCTGCAACCCTCGTACAATATCCCTCCTTGCATAGCATGAATACTGTATTTATTTAATGTGTTCATTTCCCTACCTTTTTCTCCAAGGAGCACATGGTTCTCCCTTTCCTCAATTAACACAACCCTGTAAGGTAGATTAGGCTTAGAGGCAGTGACTAGCCTTAGGTTACCCATTGAAATTCATAGCCAAACTTGGTCTTTTGGGTCCTAGTTTGACACTAACCACTACACCACACTAGCTTTCTTTGGTTTAGTTTATTTGATTTAGACATCAGACCCAGGGGCGGGGAATTTTTTTCAGCTGAAAGATTGTGTTCTGGGCAGGCTACTTTCTACACACACACACACACACACACACACACACACACACACCTTTTTATCCTCCATCTAGGCAAGCAAGTATTCAAGGTTACTTTCCAGGTAGACAAAAGCACTCAAGGAAGATGTGATGCAAGGCCAGTGAGTGGTACAACCTGGAAGGAGAGGGTGTATCTGTGCAGAGACAGTGGCCTGAGAAAGGCACCGGCTAGATGTGCTGCAGTACAATCAGCCTCTTGGTTGCAGGTTTTACCTTGTTTCTTGGCTTTCCCCCCAAATAGTGCTTCTTTTCCCAGAGACAAGTCGGGACACCAGTGATCTGATGACCTCAGATGTAAGAGGGAGCAGCTAGTGATGGAACGCCCAAGTGCACAGTCTCCAGTACCCTCAATTGTAAATTACTTTTGAGATGATCCCTTGTGTCATCTGCTTCTTCCTGCAGTGAACTAGCCATCTCATGTTAATTTGGAGCTTGATGCATCCTACCCACTATACCTCAGTTGGAATGCGATGCCAAACCATGGTCTGGCATTACATGAGCATGCCTTGCGTCTGAAGAGCCCTTGCTCCTCTCACCTGCTATGATTCTGTCCCCATTTCAGGGTAAATCAGTTTCCCATCACACCTGAACTGGCAAACTATGGTTGTGCTTATGGTTGTGAATTGGGGCTCTTGATTCAGTTATTCTTCTGAACTTTGGCTTGGGGGACAAACCATTGTTTTCTGCTTTGGTGATTGTGAAAAACTCTGGTTTTGTTGTGAAGCAGGAAGGAAGACGTCAGCAGGGAGAGGAAGCACACAATCCCAAGGCTTGTTCGTGTAATGCTGAAATATGGCTTGATATCATATGTGACCTGAGCTAATCATGCAGTATTACTGGGATGTTGGTGGAGAAAATTGGTATTTGGGTACAGTTTCAGTTGTAGCAGAAAACGCCTGCATCTGTGTGCTTAGAAGCACCATATCAGGATCAAAATCTATTTGGCAGTTGAAGGCTGTTTCAGACTATCAAGAAAGACAGAAAGAATCACAAAGGAGGTGCCAGAAGGAGAAAAGCCATCTCACAAAATGTTTCCAGGGAAAACAGTCTGCTTGGATTCTCTAGGACTTAAATTACAGCATGGAACTCCAGACAACAGGGTTGTGTTGTATATTTTTTAAACTAGCAAAGAAGAACAGGAGCCAGAGCAGGAGCTCATTCTCTTGCGCTGTTAACATCTTCTGAAACAGAATTCCTGAGAATGGAAAATAGATTTACTGCAATGATAAATGGATAAAGCCCCATGGGCAGAATAAATTCCTTAGCAAAGTATTTTCACAGCTGGGAACTGAAACATAGGTATCTCTGCCTATCTTTCCATGGTGGGGATCAGGAGACGGACTACATAATATATAATGGTTTGAAAGACCAGCCTAATCAAGAGAAGGGGAATCAAAAGGGATCCAAAACAGCCAGGAAAATAAATTTATTATCAGTTTAGTACCTTTTATAGGCAATATTCTAAGTTTTAAGCTATAGGATTGCCTATTACGGTGCTGTGGCCCATTCTCTTTCCTGACTGCTTGGGATGAAAATGGCCTGAGTTCATGAGCTTCCTCTGAAACCCAGCCAAACCCCTGATGGGGTTGGCAGAGTGTGGTCAGTCAGCCTTGGCTTTTCAACCAGCTGTTGAACTGGCTGCTAGCCTCCATGCCTTAGTGGTTCAAAGAGAAGTCCTACCTCCACTGTCGTAGGCAGTTGTTGTTGACATCTGTCTGTCTCAAGAAACAATGGAGTGCGCCTCCAGGAGTGAAGTCAAACCACTGAGTTAGCAGCACCAAAGTGACCTCCCAGGACGCAAACCTGGGCATTGTGTGTTTGAAGGTGCTGGGCTGTCCAGACAACAAGACCCAACCCCCTCAGCCTCACTGATGTCGTCCAAAGGAAAGTAGACCAATAAGTTTGGCACCAGCTTGGCTGCAGGAGGTGCTGGAAGGAGGAATACAAGGCACCATCCAACCATCTTGGGGACACCACTGGATTTGTGTAGGGTTTGCTCCTTAGCTTTTTCTTCTACTGAATATATCCTGCAAGGCACTGGAGGTTTGGGATTAGAGGTTTCCTTCTCCTAGATGGGCTGCCTTCCGAGGTTGATCTACCCCTTACTTTCACCCACAGCATGTGCAGAAACATGACCATTTGACCCACGGTTGGTCTTGTCTGCTCAATCCACTGCAGCCTGTCTTCTCCCTAACTCTCTGATGTTTTGAGATCCATTGGCTACCTTCACCTGGTTTAGCCAGCCAGTTGTTTCCTGGAGTGTGGACACTGTTGCATGCTGACAGCTGGGAGCCACAGGTGAGCGCTATATGATAAGTGGGGACCAAAGGTGGACAAGCTACCCCAGAAGGTACTACCCCTCCCCTAACACCCCATACACCTCAATGTCATAGACGGTGTGCCCCTGAATACCAGTTTGTGGGCATCACAAGCAGGGAGAGTGCTGTTGCCCTCAGATCCCGTTTCTAAGCATCCCATGGGTATCTGGTTGCTGGACTAGACAGGCCATTGGCCTGATCCAGTAAGCCATTCTAATGTCCTTGAGCACCTCCACATAGATCTCTACAACCAAGGATGCTCCACTGAAATATGTGGGCCTCTATGCGTGCCCAGCCCTTTGCATACCACAGTTTTAATACACTCACATTTTAGGCAACTGTGTGAGCCTCTGCTGTCTTGTCTTCCTCGCTTCTCCCTGCTACAACCACTTCCTTGTCTGCACATAAATAGATAGGTTTCCCCACCCTTTCAGCTTCTTTGATCTTTCTCATTATCAACAGGAAAGCAAAAGGACGGATTTTAAATAGTTCTGCAGAAGCTCGGGATTGAAACAACAGGGACATAATCTAATTATGATGAGCTTCTTTTCATCCCAGCAGTTTCTTGCCGTCCACAGAACCAACATGTCTGTACTGCAGACACATATTTGTTTGCTTATTAATTCCTCTCTATTCTGTAATGAGGGGAGAGTTATTATAAATTGTTATTAGTAATAGTATTATTTTTTAATGCTAATTTACTGATAAGGGGAAAAAGCAAATAAGGTATGCTGCACTGCCATTTATTTTTATCCCACCTTTTCTCGAATTATCTCAAGGAACATATAAGGTCCCCTCTCACTTTATCCTCAGAACACCCCTGTGAGGTAGGTTAGGCTGAGACATTGTGATTGGTCACTCAGTGAGACTTAATGGCTGAGAGGGGATGCAGTGTTTCCCAACCTTGGGTCACCAGCTGTTTTCAGACTACAGTTCCCATCATCCCTGACCACTAGTCTTGCTAGCTAGGAATGATGGGAGTTGTAGTCCCAAAACAGCTGGAGACCCAAGGTTGGGAAACACTGGATTAGAGCAGGCTTCCTCAACCTCAACCCTCTAGATGTCTTTGGCCTACAACTCCCATGATCCCTAGCTAGCGGGACCAGTGGTCAGGGATGATGGGAATTCTAGTCTTAAACATCTGGAGGGCCGAGGTTGAGGAAGCTTGGATTAGAGCCTTGGTATCCCTGGTCATAGTTCAACAGAGTGTTTAACCACTACACTACACTGGCTATTGCCTTCCCAACACTTTATCTAGAGATAATACCTTTGTGCAGCGATATATGTCTGGTTTTGCTTGTAGGTGTGTCTTCCAAAGGAGTCCCCTAGTTACACTGGTCTACATCTAGCTAGACCAGCGAGAGGAAAGGAAGGAAGGGGTGAGGAAGAAGAGTTTGCTCCTTCCCCCTTCTCTCTATTGTTACTCGTGCCAAGCTGGGCTCCTCATCAGCTGCACCAACAGGGACACAACTGCCATTTTGGGCTAGCCCAGCTCGGATATGGGAACAAAGGTGCCCGTTTGAAGTCCAAATGGGACAAGGAACATTTTCCCCCAAAAATGGGACAATCTTGTTTTTCTAGGGACGGGTGGCAACCCTTTGCAGATGTGATGGGAATGACCTTTGTCCAATATCCTGGAAATCCACTGCCTGTCCAAGAAGGCAATAGCGGGTCAGATGGGCGAATAGTCTGACCAGGCATTGGGCAGCTTCCCTCTGCACCTGCGAGCTCACGTATCCACCTGTGATATTTGCTGCAAGAGAGACACAGACTTACTGCAGTCTGGAATGTAAAGAGCTGATCTGCCAATAAATTACTGCTTGACAATTCCTGCTGTGCGCCCTGCCGCAGGTGATTGTTCTGCACTAGAACCTGGCTGTGATCCCTCTAGGCCACTTCACACTGATGCCTGCTCTTGACAGCTAGCAATTGTTTCCCTCTGAAATGTCCCAAGTGCACTTTGTGCAGAGCCAGTCATTGTTCACTTCCCCCACCCATGTCGCTGGGAAACTCAAACCTGCCAGCCTTTTCTTACAAAAGACTAGGAGCCCAGGAAGCACAGCTACCTGGTGAAGGAAGAGGAATACCTTGGGGGGGGGTGAGAAGGTGATCCTTAAATCTTTGTTGTTGTTTTTTTTAAATTATATTTATTAAGAGTTTAAAGATTACAGAAAAAAAGAAAAAAGTTAAAGCAAAACAATACATTACAATACATAAAAAAACAAAAGACACTAATCTTAACAAAACAAAAACAAAAACAGAAACAATTACAAACACATCCAATATTTCCATATCTTGTCTTTCATTTACTTGTTTCATCGACCTCCTCACACCTCCCTTTTTGTATTCTAGTTCAATTAGCTATTTCAGCAAATCCTTTCCATCTTTCTCAGTTTTTGTCCTATAATTTATCTTAACACAATCTAACCTTACTTTTCCCCCTTTGGCCCATTAACAATCTATTTTTACTTAATTCTTTATAACATTTCTGCTAAAGCCATATAACTTCATTCCAGCATCCTTCTAACATTCATTAATTTTACAGTGTTTCTGCAAATAGTCTTTAAATTTTTTCCAATCTTCTTCCACCGACTCTTCTCCCTGGTCTCGGATTCTGCCAGTCATTTCCGCCAGTTCCATGTAGTCCATCAACTTCATCTGCCATTCGTGATCCTTAAATCTTTGGATGGGGGGGATCTGTAAACCTCCAGCTGTTATTGGACTCCTACCAATCCCATCAGGCATGGCCAATGGTCAGGGATGATGGGAGCTGTAGTCCAGCAACATCTGGAGGGCCACAGGTCCCCATCCCTGCTTAAAGCAATATATGCAATACCGAAAACCAGCCGTTCCTTAATTGGATTGCTGCCTTAGGCTCCTTTGGGAGAAAGGGCAGGAAATAAATTTAATTAATTAAATCAATAAATAACTGCTGTTTCTCACACAGCTGCTCGACTCTAACAGCCCATCTGTACTGTCAGACCGCTTTAGACAGTCATGGCTTCCCCCAAATAATTATGGGAACCGTTGTCTGTTAAGGGGAGACACCTAATATCAGACAGCTGCCATTCTCAGAATGCCTGGGAAGAGGGGCTTATTGTTAAACCACACAGATCATTGCAGATCTGCGAGGGGAACAGGGATCTCCCAATAACTTTCCGCATCCCTAGCAAACTACAATTCCCAGGATTCCTTGTGGGAAGCCATGACAGTTTAAAGTGGTAAGATATTGCTTTAAATGTATAGTGCAAATGGGTCCTGATACTGATGTTAAAAGTCAAAGTGGACTTGCAGCTTGAAGCAGGCCTCCATTCTGAATATCTGACAGAGAGAGAGCAAAACTGAAATTCATTGAGTAAAACCCACAAATGTGTGAGAAATAGGCAGAGAGTCTCATCCAGGGAAGATGGTGGAGGAGAAAAACCCTGTAACTGCTTGTCAGGCTTCCAGATTACTGACCTCTTAATACCCCCCCCAAAAAAAAACTACCTAAAGTTCCTCAGATATAATAGGAGGTTCCTCCTATATAGGATTTTAGATTATAGGAGGTTCCTTAAGTTCCTCAAAGACTGTAGAAGTCTAGACAGATCAAATGATAGGATATATGCTGGACTAGATAACCCTGTGTATTTCTCACAGTGATCTACTAGATTCCCCCAGTAAGCCCACAAGCAGGACATGAGCATAACAGCCTTCTCTGGCTGTCCTTCCCCGGCAGCTGGTATTTGGAGACAGAATGCTAGCTAAAATTCCTTAAAGATTATAGGAGATGAAGTTCATTACTTTTGAGTGTTCTTGCTCTCTTTTCTTTTCTTTCTTTACCCTGAAGGAAAACTGAATCTCTTCCAGACTCTGCCAGTCAGTATGGTAAGGCCAGGTCTATTAAATGACCTTTCACAGCCATTTTTCTTCCACTTGAAGCGTCTTAGGTCTTACACAGAATGGGGGGGGGATCTGTTTGGCCACTCCTGGCAAATTGGTGAGTGAGGTATGAGAGAGTAAAGAGAAGAAGAATGCAGGAAGGGGAGTGCCTACAAATATTCACTCACATGGTAACTACCAGGGCAGCAAAGCTGGGGCAGAAGCTGTGACGGAGAAACAGGGCTGTGTTTATTTAAGTCTGCTTAAGTCTATGTGTTCCCTTCAGTGCCTGCTTCCATTCATTCAGGTTTTACTGTATATAGGAATTCAGATATAGGAAACTGCCTTGTATTGAATCAGACCCTTGATCCATCTGGCTCATTGTTGTCTACACCCCCCTCCAATTTATTGATTTTCCACATAATAAAAAGAAAAAACATAACAAAATATGCAACAAAGACAATAAACTAAACACAAAAGGAAACTGTTACTTCAAATATCTAAATCTCTTAACATTGATAACTGACTTCCTCAAATCCCCTCTATCTGAATTTCATTATATCACCTGTGTAAGTTTTCCAACTTCATATTTTTAATATTAACTCCTTTCATTAACTAACCTCTTCTCCTTTATTATTATTCTAATCCTTAATATTTACTACCACATATTTTTATTCTACCCCTAAGCCTATTTGTTACTTCCAATAAATTTATATTTATCTTATATTACAATATTTAGCTAAATATTCTTTAAATTTATTGTGTCTCCTCCTCTTTCTGGTCGCGGATTATTCCAGTCAGGTCAGCCAGCTCCAAAAAATCCAACATCTTCATCTGCCAATCTTCTATTGTTGGTATTTCTTGCAATTTCCAGTTTTTGGCTAATAAAAGTCTTGCAGCTGTAGTGGCATACCGGGGAGCAGGGGAGCTCCCCGGTATTAGAGCTTACTGGGGAGCAGGGGTGTCACAATGGGTACGCGCTGGAACACTAGGTCCTCAGAACGCTTGATCTGAATTTTTTGGGGGGTTCCGCGACACTCTCGCGGTCACCCCAATCTTCACTGGGCTCTTTCATCCGAAAGAGCTCTCATCCGCCATTCATCATGCGGCCAACCGGAAGTTTAGTTGTTGTCTACACTGACTAGCAGTGCCACTCCAGGATTTTGGACATGGTCACTTCCACAGTCCGCCTCTACCTGGAGATGCTGAAGATTGCACCTGGGATCATAGAATCATAGAATCATAGAGTTGGAAGAGACAACAAGGGCCATCGAGTCCAACCCCCTGCCAAGCAGGAAACACCATCAGAGCACTCCTGACATATGGTTGTCAAGCCTCTGCTTAAAGACCTCCAAAGAAGGAGAATAGCTCTTACTGTCAGGAAGTTCTTCCTAATGTTTAGGTGGAATCTTCTTTCTTGTAGTTTGGATCCATTGCTCCGTGTCCGCTTCTCTGGAGCAGCAGGAAACAACCTTTCTCCCTCCTCTATGTTACATCCTTTTATATATTTGAACATGGCTATCATATCACCCCTTAACCTCCTCTTCTCCAGGCTAAACATGCCCAGCTCCCTTAGCTGTTCCTCATAAGGCATCGTTTCCAGGCCTTTGACCATTTTGGTTGCCCTCCTCTGGACACGTTCCAGTTTGCCAGTGTCCTTCTTGAACTGTGGTGCCCAGAACTGGACACAGTACTCCAGGTGAGGTCTGACCAGAGCAGAATACAGTGGCACTATTACTTCTCTTGATCTAGATGCTATACTCCTATTGATGCAGCCCAGAATTGCATTGGCTTTTTTAGCTGCCGCGTCACACTGTTGGCTCATGTCAAGTTTGTGGTCAACCAAGACTCCTAGATCCTTCAGCCTGCATAGCTCTACCAATGAGCCATAGCCCCATAGATTGCATTTCGGCAACCCATTTCACAGCTTACACGCACCCAGTGCAGTGGACTAGTTGCTACACATCCTTTCACTCCTTTGTCCTCATTCCAGGCAAACAAGGGTCACTATCAGAGTTCAAGGACACATTCAAGCTTGGCAACAAACAAACAAAAACACTACTTAAGCTTCAGGTTATGAAATGAGTCATGTCCTGGGCAAAAGGGGAGGATGTGGTCCTGAGGGCCAGTTAAGATGCATGGAGGGCCACATTTGGCCCCTGAAGTTCCATACTCCTGGCTTGAGGGCGTTATGGAAATTTAAAATGGTGGCTCCCAGACCCAGCACTAAAAGAAAATGAGTTGTACCCAAACACTTTGTTTCAATAAAGGTCAAGAAAGTCTAGCTTAATACAATTATGAAAAACTATTCAGAGCTACCATTTTATATTTAATACTATCTGCTTGCTCACCGCGTTATCCAACAGGTCTTTCAGCACTTTTATAGAATGCTACCTACTTGTTTGCCACCTGATCCAATAGGAGTTAATTTCTAGTGTTGAAGGACTATTAACGGAGTGGCAACTGCAGCTCTCCAGAACATTAGCATGATTTGACCCAGATCTTGTGAACGTATCCCAGAATTGCAGGTGTCACTTTGGAAAAGTTAGAGAGGCTTTTTCTATCTTTTGTCCCCTCCCCACCAGCAGAATAAATGATTGAACAACCCTACAGGAAATGTGACAGACTGGACCCTTCCATTTTATAATACTAGACTGTATGAAGATGCTTGAAGCAAAAAACACTAACTCAATTTCAACAAATGTACATTACAATACTGAAAACAAAAACTTTTTTTTTAAGGATGAAACTGATTTTTAGGATCTTGAACATACCCTTTTCTCTGCCTGCCAAGTGCAATCATAGAAAGTGTACCTCTTTGGCCATAGGCCGGCTGCCCCTGAGTGCATCTCAGTTCTGCAAATTGTCTGTATCCTTTTGGTTTTCATTGCTGCTAATGGTGTACAAATTGCAAAAGAATCAGTTTCATTCCAAGCTGCAGCTGGCATTATGAAAAGGCTTTTGGTTTTTGCAGGGAGGCCCAATGCGGGTGCAGTCTTACTTACCTGGGAGTAAGTTCCATTCAACTCAGTGGGACTTACACCTGCATTTACAGGATTGTGCTGTTAAGTCCTAAAGAGAAAATATACTATTGGTTGTGTATATTGTAGAAACCAAAACTGCACTGCTTGATGCTTTGACTACCAGCCTGGTTTGGAACATCCAAAACAGGCCTGGGGAGGCTTTGACTCAAACAGCTGCAACAAGCCAAGAGAGCCTATTTTGTGGAACTAGACATATTCTGAATAGCTCTCCCAACAGCTGTGAATGAGATAATGTACTGCAACCTGAAGCCAAGCCAAGCCAGGCCTAATCTGCAGAAGTCTGATGAAGTTCTTGAAAGGCAATAAATCTCCCCTGGTTACAAAGATGCATGTGGCTGTGGGTCAGACGGCCTGCGCTATTCCCCTCACAGGCGTAAGCAGTTTTATTTATTGCATAACTGGACAGAACAATCTAATCAGCAATCAGTCTTGTAAATCATGACACAGTGTGGAGATGGTGGGCTCTCAGCTAGGAACTGCTTACAGCTGAGTAAGGAAAGCAGATCATTCCCTTGCTGCCTCCCTTTTCTTCCTTCTCTCCCCAGTTCCAGTGCCAAGTCTAGAGCAGAGAGCATAAATGCAATGAGCAGCGCAAGTTGCTGTGTAACATGGCATACCTATTCTGCAGTCACCACAAGATTACCCTCTGCTCCTTCTAGGGGAAGAGAGGACATGTCTCTTGTCAAGCTTCCATTTAATAGGGTGTGTGCTGAAGAAGGTTGTAGTAATTGGTAATTATATGTTGTCTCCAGTTATTATATGTTGGAATTACGACTCCACCCTTTAGTTTGCTACTGCGTCAGTATAATTTTCACTAAACAACAAATAATCAATAAACAGCTCCCTGTTCTGGGCCTACAATGTGTGTAACCTTGCCTAATATTAATTAATCAGTGGTGTCTAGAAAAACCTGATTGTGTTGGCTTATGGGGAAATTGAGAAAATTTAATCCAGAAACAGAAGAAGGACATCAATATGTAGAAAGACTAGGCCTTCTAATCACTCCTAACAGTGAACTCTGATGGTGAGTGTCAACAGGACTGGACCCAAAACAAAACACAGGAACATAAGATGATGTCTTGAAGATGCCTGTTTAGGGAAGTTTTTTAATGTTTAATGCTGTATTGTGCTTTTAATATTTGGTTGGAAGCCGCCAGAGTGGCTAAGGAAACCCAGCCAGATCGGCGGGGTATAAATAATAAATTGTTGTTGTTGTTGTTGTTGTAGTACTGGGGGCAGACCATTGGTCCACCATTTCAGGACTGTTGGCATTGTCTGCCTCTCCAGGGTTTCAGCCAGGAGTCTCTATCAGAGATGCCAGGGACTGTAACAGCCTGGGACCTTTTGCAAGTAAGATAGATGCTGTACCCTTGAGATACCCTTCCCCTGAGATATGAGGGCTGCTGAGAAACAAGAGTGGGGAGTGATAGCATGCTCAGTAGAACCCTGATGTTTGCAGAAGTACAACACAACTTTGAAAACACACACAGGGGTTAAATAAAAGCCTAAGGTGGACTGAGTATGGAGGGTTGAGCAAGGAGGAGTGTAGCCATGGAATTGCTTGTTGTTGTCAGGGAAAGAAAGGAGGAGGGGTGGAATGTTCTGCTTGAACTCCTTACAAAGGTTATGATGCCCAGAAGAAGAGCATTTCTGGCTAAAGAGGCACTCCGGTAAGGGTGTGAAGGTACTCTGCAGCTTATTGCAGCAGGTGCCACTTCTGAGTCACTTCCAATAAAATATGGTTAGACTAAGGCTTGCTCTACACACAGTAAAGAGTAACTGAGCTGTGGACTGCAACTGAAGAATGTTGTGTCCCCTCACTTCAAAAGCCCCTGCCTGTGGAAAACTAGCTTCCAAGTTCAGGCCTTCACCATATACTCAAGGTCAACAGCTATCCTTTGGGTTAATCCCAAAGAATGATCTCTTCCTTGTTTCACAGTCAGGATAATAATTAAGAGTATACTGTATTGTTATTATGATAGTTGCAACACTGGGCTGATTAATTGATTAGATTAGCTGAAAAAGCTTTTAATCAGCTAAAAAGGTGCTCCCAATTCATTGAGCACTAGGGATGCAGTGAAGTCCTAAGCCACTCCTATCTTCACTGGGTCTTATTCTTTATAGCAAGTGGGCTTTAGGGCTACAAGCAAGGATTCTCCTTCATACAGTTCAGGGGTAGGGAGCCTGTGGCTCTCCTGGTGTTAGAATCACAGAATTGTAAAGTTGGAAAGGACCATCTAGCTTGCAATGCAGGCATCTTTTGCCCAACAGGGGTCATGAACTAGAGACTCTGAGATGAAGAGTCTCAGGCTCTACCAACTCCTGAGACTCCTGGTTTTCAGGTGTAAAAATGGCGTCAGGGAAATGTCAGGGAAAACCTGGATGCATGGTAGTGTGATGGGAAAAATTATGGGGTCTTCCTTTAAAAAGCTCAACAACTTTGCAGGCGTCAGGAATTTCACTTGTTGAGATATGGCAACCTTTACCACTGCCGCCACCACACCACAACGTCTGTAATCTCTGACCATCGGCCATGCCTTCTGCAGCAGAGGGGATTTGTAGTCCACCAACACCTGGAGGGTCGCGGGCAGCCCTCCTTGATCCAGCCCGCCTCGCCAGCTAAGGCTGCACAGCCGATGCACGCTTACTCGAGAGTAACCAGCCTTGCACTCAACAGGGGCAAACTCTGAGCGCCCTTGCCTTGAACTGGGTTGTTGTTTTTTTTGTGTGTGTGTGTTTTGCAAAACTGGATCATTCCAAATTACGGGGCCCGCGCAGCCCGCTAGAAACTCGCTTTGTAGCCTTCTGGAGTTGCGGATCATCCCCCCTCCCCCCTTTTCCCTTCCTCTTCCTCGCGCAGGAACTTTTCCTTCCGGAGGGTTGTCACCCCTTCCCTTTCATCCGCGCTCCGGGTTTTCCTCCGGTTCCCAGGAGGAGCGGCGCATAAAAGCGAGCCCTTCTCCCGGCTTTTCCTTCCCGCTCCTGACTCCTGCCTCCGCGTTTTCCCGCCACCCTCAGATCCGGGGCTTGAGCTCAGCGATACCCAGCGCCCCTCAGCTGCCCCCTCCCTTTCTGGCGGCGGCGGCGGCCGCGCTGAGGGAGGGCCGAGCGGAGCCGAGAGCCGGGACTGCGGCGCGCCAGACCTCCCCTTTCCTCGCTTCTCCTCAGGCGGCCATGGCGGCGGGGCCGGGCCCTTAAGGCGACGGCGGCGGCGAGGTAGTAGCGCGGCTCCATGGAGGAAGCGGCTGAGGGGCGCGCCCGGCACCGGCCGGAACCCGAGGGTGAGTCTGAGGAGAGAAAGAGACGGAGGGGGAGGGGAGGGAGGGAGGCAGGGAAACGGCAGAGGCTCGTGCGCGGGGAGCGGGCGAGAGGGCGCGCTGGGGCTGGGCTGCTCATGGCGGCGCCACACCAGGCCCCGGGCCTCCTTCCACGCTTCTTGTCAGGCCGGAGGAGCCAGAGTCGGTGAGGAGATTCTGCCCCCCCCCGAAAAAAACACACAAACGGGTTAATAAGATCCCTTCTTCAGTCCAAGTGGATCGCCACCTCCTCGCTCGAGGACCCGCAAGAGGGGGAGGGGGAGCCTTTCTCCCCGCCTCTTCCATGATGGGCGCCTGTGCGCGCGCGCGCGCGTGTAATGGTGGTGGTCTCTACCTGCTTCTCCACTTTCCTTGCTTTCCCCCCCCCCCGGTCCTCCGTGCGCCCCCTCCTCTCTCGCCCCCCCCCCACAAACACAACACATTTGGAGTCTCGAGACCAGGTAACAGTTCCCAGAGTGGCGGGGGGGGGAGGGGGAGGGGTGCTAAGTCTGTTGCATCAGCAACAACAAAAGGAGCCTTGTGGCACCTTGGAAATGTTGTGGTGGCGGACGGCTTCCTTTCGGGCTCTACGGCGGACGGGTTCGCGTGGAGTTGCCGCCGCCGCCGCCCGCGCACTCGCTCGCACAAAAGCGGGGCTTGTGCTCCCGAGCACATGGGGTTCGTCGGGGGGGGGGGGCAGCCCCGTGTCAGCTAGGCGTAGGGTGGCCCGAGAGAGAGAGAGATGAATGGACCTGCACTGAATGTGGGGACACCTAAAGTCCGACAGCATGCAGGTCCAGATGAGGGGTTAACACTGTTACCGTGGACGCATGCATGCCCACATGTATGTGGGCATCCTTGCGGTGCATCTGGAAACTTAACAGATGGGTTGCTTCGACTCCAATGTACACAATGGTCTGGAATTGCGTGTGACCTGGTTTCCTTCATGCTGAATGTGGAGCCTTTTGTGCACAGAGGGCATGGCCAGGGTCACCATGAAATGTCACTGGAGGCTACCAGGATTAGCGAACTGGTGTGAGTAGTCATACATTTGATAAGAGGCAGGTTACATGTTTGTGTACGTGTGTGCCATGAATCCTTATCGTTTGGGGGTGTTTCACAATAACCTTTAGTTTCCTTGGGAGCATCAGTGTCTGCTTTTGCGTTATATTCAGAGTAGTTTTATGCGTGTGGGTGTTGCCTGTACAACTGTTGTGAGCTCTGCACCTTGATGGGACTTCTCAGAGCTTCTGCTGTTGTAGGGGCAGTGTGAAGCATCCTCACAAGCTTGTCACAAGCTGGTCCCAAACACTTCTGAGGTGAGTACCTGGGGGCTGTTGTGCTGTTAACTGGCAACTGATGACTCATCTTGAGCATATAATTGAAAAGCATTGTGTCAATAGATAGAAATTTCTTATGGTATTTTACATGTGATTGGGCATAGATTCCGAGAAGTTGCCATTTGGTAGTACAGTCATCAGGTAAACCAGCCCAAAATCAGCTTCAGGTAGTTATTTCAAGGTATGTTTGGTATTATAGGTTCTTGTGTGTGTTTCCATATAGACATCTGTTTTTGAGGAAGTAAAGCTGCTTCCATTTTCTGTTTACTACTGGGTGTTATCAAGATGCCCTACTTAGCCTGAGAGATAAACCCAGCTTTGCCTGACATACCTGTGGGATGTGTGCAGTGCAAGTGATGCTCTTGCAAACTTCTTGCCTAGAAGAAATTGAGTGGTTGGCTGTAGGCTGGTCGCTCCAGTAGTAAAACCATGCAGCTACTTTCAATATTTATTAGAATGGTACAAAATCACAGATGGTGTTCTGAATGAGTTGTCTTACTGTGTAATGTACAGGTTGGTTGTGTTTCTGAACAGTGATGCATTGAGAACATGGTTTTCAAACCTGTTTTATCCCTGCAGTGTTTCTAGATGTCCTTGCTGCTTCTGTGCCTGAATTATGCCTGTCTCTAGAGTGCGAAATGACAGCTCCTCATTGGTGCCCTGGATGGGAAGAAGTGAAGGCTGCTTAAAGACTGCTTTAGGAGGAAATGAGTGGGCAGGTTGAAATGGCCTGTTAAAATGAATCCAGGATAGTATGTGTCTGATCCCTGCTGGGTGCTTAAATTTTTCTGCTACGTTTGTGATTTATACTTCTTGAGATGGCTATTTGACTGGTACATAAGAACACTGTCAAGGTTTCCTTCTTCTATAACTATAGCCATTGCTGTGTAAAAATGGTTATTTGATGTATACCCTTCACTATTTTGTGGGCTCAGCACAAAATCCTTCTAGGACTGCATGGGTTGTGAACCCCTGCAAGAGGTTAATAATCTTTAGATTATGCTGTAACCATAACACATAGTAAAATAGGAGCCATGATTATTTCCCAAACAACTGTTCTCAAGTTTGAATTTGTAAAGTAGGTGGTTGTGCTGCTAGTAGCTAAATTATTATGTTGCCCTTCTGAGTGGTGTGACTATAATGTGGTTCTTAACAACTATAATGCATGACATCAGTGATAGACTTAGCTCAATATCCTAATTCTGCAAACCTAAACTCTTGCTAGTGAATAAACCAAATTAAAGAAAGTGCAATTTCTGAGTAAGCAGGCATAGATTTACACTGTAAACTTAATCGATGACTTTGCTCATTCTAATGCTGTAGCATTCTGCAATTCTTTGGTATCATTTGGACTTAAAGGGCAGATCATGATCAAGGTTTGGTGCGAATCCTAGTGAATGCAGTGCTGCCACCTTCATTGTAAAAATCGATTCACTTAAACTATTTTACAGCCAGTGGTTGTTCGGGGGGCAGGGAAACATTTCTTGTTAAAAGGTTTGCTTTGAAAGCTAGTGTACTAATTAGATAATTCATATTAACATATTTTAAGCATGTTAAATATTTGTGACCTACACTTTTGCTTTATGTTGATCCACGTGTTTACCCACTTTATTGTTAATAGTCTGTTTGTCCCCTTGCCTGAAGTTAAGGTCAGACTCTAGCATTTCTAGGATTGTGTTGAAAATCTTACTAAAAAGGAAAATCTATATTACATTAACTATTTTCTAATCATTTGGTTTAGAAGCAGATTTCAAGGGTTATGTATTGGTGTCAATAGTTCTTTAATGTTACCTAATATTTTGTTTGAATTCTTAGAAGTTAAGAATGAATGAAAATCTTGTACATGTGGCTGTGTGACATTTTTTCAGATTTGGCAGTTGAAAAGAATCTTAGAGATACTTTGTTTCAAGATGTAACGAATTTTGTAGCTTTATTTCTTGCAATGTCTCCATTGTCCAAAATGAGAAATTGCAGACCTTGGATGTCTAATGGCCCTGCTGATTTTCTGGCAGGCTTCCATTTTCTAATAAATATGAAGAGAGCTGTATCTTGTCCCCCCCAAAAAAAACAAAACCTTTAGTTAGCTCTTGATTATTCTTCTTGGCAATCTAAACTCTCTGTGGTTTTCTTCATTAAGATTGTTTCATGCTGAAAAGGATGTTCATATTTTCTAATTTTTTAATGCTTCTACTATTACTGGTATTGGCTGCATTCAGACAATCTTGACTTAATAAGCTGAGATATGAAATGATGCTTTTGGCTGTGCACATAAGCCAGGATATAAAGCCAATTTAAATCCATGTTTTAATATCCTAGCTTATTCCAAAACTGTTAGTTTCCTGGTTCAGACCAAATGGGAACTATAGTTAACGGAAGGCTTCCTGGTTTGTTTGCTGACTCGCACAAAGGGTTGTAGTGTGTAACCAAAATATCTTTCATGTCTCTGTTCACTAAGCAAATAAATTATCATCCAAACATGACCATTATTTTAGATTTTCTATCGCTTTTGGTAAGGATTGCTAATGCTCATAATCCATGAACACTACATCTTTATGGTAAAATGCAATGTGATCTGATGCATCACTACCTTCCCAAATCCAGGTAAGGAGGCACTGGGCTTTGGGAAGAAGGTGCAAGGCTCTGACAGGGTCCTAGAGTTCTCCTTCCCAAGATCTAGTGCTTTCTCAGCTTTGGAAAGGAGATGGGAAGGATCTAAGACCCTGCCTGATCCTCGTGCCTCCTTCTCAAAGCCTGGTGCCTTGCTTACCCAGCTGGGAGAATGCAACACACATTTCCATGTCAAAATTACTCTTGTAGCCCTCTTGGTATGAAACGTTGGACCACCCTGTGATGGATCATCATAGAATTTTCAAGTTTGAAGGAACCCAAAGGGCATCTAGTCCAACTCCCTGCAAAGCCGGAATCACAACTAACAAATCTCTGACAGATAGCCATCCAATCTTCTTCTTAATCTGAAACTGTAAGGTTGCCTTTTATCCTGTATTTGACTATTTTTACCACAATGATGTGCTTATACTTAGGGAAGTTGCAACCCACTTTATGCCAATCTGAAAGTTGTTTATAAGTACAGTCCATGTTGAATCAGTTATACAAGGAATCTGATTCATATTCATGAGGATTTTAGTTCTAACATAATTTCTCTAATGGTTGTGGAGGTGACATTTCAAAGCACATGGGTAGTGGTAAATTCTCAAATGTTCAGGGGGACCGGTACTGCTACCTTTTCTTTCATATATCTGAGCATAGCATCATACTTCTCTCCAAATATTTCAGAATCTTGTGTACCTCTTCAAAATAAAATGTGAAAGATAAGCAACATGGTGCAGAATAAGCAAATTCTGATAAAATGCTGTATTTAACTTGCAGTGTTAAATACAGTGTTAAATAGTGTGTAATTCCAGGGTGGCAGAGTGACAACTAGAAGTTCCACCAATAGTAGTTTTGGACAGGCATGCATAAGATGGCAACTGAATAGGTGGTTGTTTGCTCTGTCTTAGTAAGCACTAAGAAGTTTCCAACTGGTGCTGACACTAAAAATGAAATTGGTGCCTAAGCCCAATACTTTGGGTTATTGTTGGGCACTGTAAGCTAATTTGCTTGTATTTATTGAATCAATACCCTGCTATCCTGCTCTTCAATAATTTCAAAGCGAGTAATCACAAAGATAAACACAGTATAATTAAGAACCACAGAAATGCAGCAATAAAGCATTTCCATCATGGTAGCATGAGAGTGGGCTTTTTCAGTGGTGGTTCCCCACTTGTTCTCCTCAGGGTGGATTGCCTTGTGCCATCCTTACCTATTTTTCCCCCAGACCTTTGGCCCTTAATTTGAAGAATTTTAAGTACTTACGGATTCTTTTAGTGGGGCTGGATCTGTAATATTTGTATTGATGTGCTTTTAGGTTTTTATTGATGGTTTGTTTGAACTGGTTTGATTGTTTACACTGTGTGTGTAAGTCACCTTGAGTTGCATATAAGGAAAGTATTCTATCTATCTATCTATCTATCTATCTATCTATCTATCTATCTATCTATCTATCTCCTTAGACATCCTGGACAAATAGAGGTTGTCTTTAGGTGGTAGAAATTCATCAAAGTGAGTTTCAGGAGACTAATCCATGGCACGGTGCCACAACCAAGGATTACTCTTTCCAGCAATCACCTGCTTTGGAGGCACCCTCTGAAGGACCTCTAAATATGAACTTGGTGTACAGATAGGTTCATATAGCTGTACATGATTTGGTAGATGCTTGCAAACTTTGAAGTGTACCCTGTATTTCTTAGTGGTAAATGGTTCACTGTTGGGATTATATTACAGTTTGCTTCTGGGCAAACATTCACCAGGAAGTTATGCTGAAATATTTCTATCTTTCTTTTCACCTTGTTCAGTGTCTTAAATCACTAGATCAAAGTTGGGGAATTGTATCCATCCAGTGGGTCACATTCCAAAATCCTCCACCCCTTGCAAGTCACAATTGATAGGTGAACAGGTCCACCCAGCTGTCAATCACCTGGCAACATAATGACATCAGGTGACTGACACTTGTTAAAGTTCAAAGGAAAATGCTGTAACCAATGATCAGCTAAGTGGTGGTTACCACAATCATATTTGAAGATGTGATTTCAGTGCCAGCCATCTGATTGGCACTAGGAATACATCTTCTAAGAGACTTGCTCTGGAGAGAAAAAATGCTCCATTTAAAAACTGCATGTTTTTCCTTCTGCAGAAAAATCATCTAGTGCTTTGAACCCAAACCACTTCCTCCATCCCCTTTGACTGCACTAGTGAGTTCTTGACAGGAAAGCCTCTAGTGCAGGGGTCGTCAAGGTTTACCTTGTTTGGGCCAGTTCACTCCAGTGGAGATCCCTTTGTGGGCTGGATCGTGTGTGCGTGAGCATGTGCAGCCGCGTTTTCTGGCGCCTGCGTCTGCGCAGACACAATTTCTGGTGTCTGCATCTGCTCAGATGCGATTTTTGGTCTCTGAGCATGCACAGATGCGATTTTTAGCATCATGGAAGTGAGTCCCTGCGTTGGTTTAGCGTAGTGCACGGGGACTCACCGAGCAGGCCGCTCAGGGGCACTGGCGGAGGAAGAGGAGTGTGTGGGGAGCGCACTGGATCCCTGTGGGGTGCCCCCTGCCCGTGCTGGGTGCCATGCCCCCCGCAGGTGGCACCCCATGCCCACAGGACGCATGCCAGCCCTGCCCCTGCCTGCTCTCCGCCCCCCCGGTGCCAGAGCATGAAGTTCCACCACTCCTTGGGGGTTGGTTAAACAACCCCATGGGCTGCTTGTGGCCCATGTGCCTTAGGTTGCCTACCCTTGCTCTAGTGCAGCAGATTCCAGGGAGGTTCTATGTCAGAGCTGATCAGCTGATTGGCACTGAAGGGCAACCCTGCTTGCTAAGGAACAATCAGGAGCTCCTGATTTTTTCCTTTCTAGCCATGTCTATACCTGCCCACTGCTGACATCACAGATGATGTCACGGATAGGGCAAGTGGGGTGTGGTTTGGGGGAAAACTGTCTTGTGGGCCAAATTGGGATCTGTGGTGGGCCTAATTAGGCCTGCAGACTAGAGGTTCCCCACCACCTCTTCTGTGTATAATCAGTAATAGGGTCAACGTCTTGGTTAGCTACTTAGTGTAATGGGCCCGGGTCTTGTTTGGAGTGCTTTCTCTCGATTTGAAAGAAACATAATTCAAACAAGCCTTCTGTCTCTGCTGCTGGAGCTCTTGTAAATATAGCATGCTTATGATTTTAAGTGAGCTGCTGCAGGAAAGAGTTATGAAAAGAACATTTCTTTTAAGGTGTCTGGCTGGCTTTATGAAAGGCTTCAAGCTGATCACGTGGTTGCTGGCTCATTGAAAGGGTGGGAGACCCTTCTGTGACCTTTGCAGAAGCAGGTTAGTTTTAACTTGGATCAGTTGCTTGTACATGTTAAAGAACAACAGAAGCTTACTGAAGAGCAGTCCTCAGTGCTTATTCAACGGGGAGGTGGGGCAGGAGGCCTGGGCTGGAGCCAGGTGATTGCTGGGTACAATGGAGGCTGCTTTTGTTTGTTTGAAATCTTTTGGTGCACTGTAAGACATTGCTCCTTTTGTGCTATTCTCTCCATGTGCATTCCCACTTCTGAGAAAGATTTAGCATATCTTTGGAGACTCACTGAAGGATCCGGACAGATATTTTGAAGCCATTGAACTTGGAATATATGCATAAGAGCTTATTCTCTCAAAAGTGCTGGAAGACAGACTGTTCTCCTACACTTCGCTCTTCTGTATAATGTACAATGAATAATTGGCTTTAAAAAATTATAAACAATATAAGCAGCTGTTTGCCAAGATTTGCTAAAGAATTTTCTGTTCCTTTGCTCAAGTGTTGCTTTGGTGTAAGCTGCATATAGAAGAATTTTATTCTCCAACAAACCACTTCAGCTGCAAATCCTAATAGACAGTTACTATGCTGTGATCATGGGATGCAGGTGGCGCTGTGGGTTAAACCGATCAGAAGGTCGGTGGTTCGAATCCCTGCAACGGGGTGAGCTTCCGTTTCTCGGTCCCTGCTCCTGCCAACCTAGCAGTTCGAAAGTGCGGAGTGCAAGTAGATAAATAGGTACTGCTCTGGCGGGAAGGTAAACGGCGTTTCTGTGCACTGCTCTGGTTCGCCAGAAGCGGCTTAGTCGTGCTGGCCACATAACCTGGAAGCTGTACACCGACTCCGGTAAAGCGAGATGAGCGCCACAACCCCAGAGTTGTCCATGACTGGACCTAATGGTCAGGGGTCCCTTTACCGTTAACCTTTATGCTGTGATCAGACCAAACACCTCACTCATGAAATATGCTATTTAGTTCAAAAAAGAAAGAAGGAAATAAGTTATAGCTGCACTGTTGAGGTTCTGGGGCCATTATTAATTAAATACCTTGATCAGCAACACAGAGAGCACTTTTCAGAGGCTTTTGAACTGGGTCCTAGAACTTGCTGATAAGGTTCCAGGTGGAAATACTTGGAAGGGCATGGACTGATAGAATTAAACAAAGCACCAGCCTAGCCACCAGGCACAACCTTGCAGCAGTTGAAATCTGTGCCCAGGTGCTTTATGCTTCCACAGCAATGTGCACACCCTTTCTGCTTTTTGTCCTTTCAGGTTCTGGATGTATTTGCCTTCTCACATGAGAAGCAATCCATCTCTGCAGTCAGTGTGGACTTGTAGTAGGAAATGCTACTGGGTTTCAGGGCAATGTTTGTTCTGAGTAGCACTGCCTGCTTGCCAAGGCTTTGCCCATGAAACTCTAAAAGGAGTAGATTGAGAGCAGTTGCATGAAGGGAAGGAGTTCACAGAAATTTCGGCAGACCAAGGCAGTTAAAAGACTTCGTTAACTTTGTGGGTTGAATATTAGCTTTTCTTGTTTTTGAGGCATTAGATAGATGTACAAAACTGCCTCTGTCACTTCAACAGCTTTGAAAAGTTAAAAACATATATATCAAAATTAGGCAGAGGAGGCACAATGTATGTGATGTTAACGTCCCTTCTCTTTATATATTTTTAAAAGTTATCGTAAATAATAGCTCTTCAAAACTGGCCATACTCTGTATATTTTTCATATTTAAACACCTTTCAATCCCACCTTTTGTAACTATCTGATAAATCACTTGGTTCTATGGAAGTGACCAGCTAAAATGTACTCCAATGTGGAAATTCATATTTCTCTTTCAGAATAAATTATAACTATTGAAAAAATAGGTTTATTTCCTATGAGTACATGTTTAATTTCTGCAGTAATGTTCGTAAACACATACATCTCAGAGTTCATACACACACACAGACATACACACACATATACATATATACACACACATATACATAATCCCAGAGTTCATAAGCTTTTGGCTTGGATGAGAAAAAAAGGAGGCTAGTTGAGTAGACACATGGGAATAAAAGCTATGGGAAAATGCAGGAAGTGATGCTGTTCACTCTCATCCTGTCCCTAGGTACTGGAGACAATACTTTTCATGTGAGTCGTTCATTGCATATATATGAAACTATGACAGTTGTGTTTGATGTTTTACTTAATATTAAATTAACTTACTGATAGTTAGAACTTCATTTGTGTAAGATGATTAAACGATACAGGTGGGGCTTCCTGCAGTTACGTTTTGGTAGTGGTCTGGTGCACACACCCCAGTAAGCCATTGTCTAAACTCTAAAACAAAGTATGACTTTACTGTAAGTGCACCAGTCATTCTAAACATTCTTCCAAAGAGCAGGTACTTAACACTGGATTCGGTGTAACATATTCTGTGTCTGGACATGGTTGATCAGGCAGAATTGTTCTTTGTGCCTTAGTGCAATGGGACATGTGCACACATGTTGACATGTGTACCATTCTTTTAAGATGGTAGGACCCATGTAGATATGGTAGGGAGGATTAGTGACTCTATTTGCCTGCAGGTAGTGTAGAGGAAATGAAATGTATCCTGTGAATAGGAACTGAAGCCTCTCCAAGCAAAGTTTACCATACTTCCTATGTGGAGATGTTTATATAATGCTTCTTAAGTGCCTGATTGTAAAACTTCTGTGTAGTTTTTGAAAACAAATTAATGCCACAGATGTTACAGCTGCTGTCCACATCTGATTAAAGCTTCTTCTTCTTTGTGGCTTGAAATGGGGTATTAATGGTAAAAGGCCATTTTTGTCCCTTTAAAACCTATTGGAATGTCAAGGTTATTACAAAAATCTTTTAAATAATTATTATTTCAAAAAGTCATAAATGTATTTGTGTTGCCTGTTGAAAAACACAGCACACATGCTGAATTTTATGTTTACTTCAAGGAAGCAGTATAACAATTCTCAAAGTGTTGCCTTTCTCTGGGAAATGTTTTGATTTGCTGAAAGAGGGACAAAGCAGCACTAACTTCTGTTGCAATACTTAACTTGAAGCAAAAGTGACTCATGTTACCCTCTGCACATGAAGGGGGGGTATGTGCTTTTTTCTGTCACTGAGAGAAACTGCATACCTTGGTTTAAGAACAGCCCTGTTTAAGAACTAGTCGGTTTATGAACTCCACAAAACCGGAAGTAGTGTCCCGGTTTGTAAATTTTACCACAGTCTAAGAACGGAATCTGAATGGTGGAAGGGCACCGGTGGCAGGAGGCCTCATTAGGGAAAGCACGCCTCGGTTTAAGAATGGACTTCCAGAACGGATTACATTAGTAAACGGAGGTACCACTGTATTGAAAAAGTAATGTGTGGAGCAACCATTTGGCATCCTAAGCCATTGGAAAGAGCAGCACCTGGTCAACCACAGCTCTGTGAGCTGCTCAATTCAGATAAGAGGCTTGTTTCAACACTAGTGCAGGGCAGACCTACTGCTCTGGGGTGACAGTGTAATATGAACCTTTTTATCCCAGTTGTGAGGTTAACACATGACAGCAGAAGAAATATTGCAAGTGCAGGTAAGCATTCTGCCACATGCAAAGCCCCACCTAGCTCCAGCATGCCTTGCTTAATTAGTTATTGAACGCTTGGAACTGAGGCCATTAGCCCATAAAGCAAAAGCCCATCATGTTTAGAATCTGAGATATATATATATATATATTGTCTCCAGTGGAGGCAGCAAGGCTTCCAGAGCTGCCTATTCATAGTTTCCCTGGGGAGGCCCTTAGTCCAGTCTGTCTCCTGCCCAAATGCACTGGGGGCCAGGAAGGAAAGAACAAGCCATGCAGCAGACAGCACCCAGTGACCTTTTTGAGGGGCCAGGCCATGAGGTTAGGGTAGAGGTCACTCCCTGGGCATTCTAGGCCATTGTTCTGCAGATGCCCCCCCTGAATCTGGCCACAAGGTTTGTTTTCCAGAGGTTGAAGTTATAGGTGTTGCTCATGGTTTATTTAGATTGATCCAGTTATGTAGTCTGCCTTTGTTAAGAGTGCTTTGAAGTTTTCTTTAAAGAAGTGTCCTGTAATAATTGCTTTTCCCTGGGTGCTCATTGGTGTGGAACAGGCATTTACCTTCAAATTCCACAACTGCATGAGGCAGCCACCCAGAATATTAAAATTATAGGTGGTTCAAATTGTTCCCAACAAATCCCCATCCCACCACCCACATTTCAGTAGTGGGAGCTGAAATAATATTTGAACAAGCATTTTGTACAAATGGAGAGATCTAGTTTTGTAGAACAATCTTGCTATAAGCACTTTTTATTACCCCCCCCCCCATAAAAACCCCAGAGGTTTTCTGCTCATTCCAGAATTGGCCAGGGTAGAATTTATTAAAGGTTGTGAATCCTTTTGAGAACAGACTTTATAATTTGGTGTGCTTAAACTCTTTGGAACAATGAAGTTTAATTACTCTGGGCCACCTTAATAATGGAATGGCAACACAATACTATACACATATTTACCAGGAAGTAAGCACCATAGAGCTCAGTGAGGCTTATGTCTGTGTAAACATGCTTAAGGTTGCATTGTTAATGTGTGGGAATTCTGAACAGGACCATTGCACTTTTGAGTAGTGATATATGAGGTTTGCCTTTTCATACAAAACTCTGTATTATTTAGGGTGTGCAGTGTTAGTGGACTTCCAGAGGAGCCAAGAGGTGGCTTTTGCCTGCTTTGCAGTTTCAAGCAGTCTTTCATATTTTATTGAAGGGTCAAAATGTCCAAGTTGAACTCTCTGTTGCTTGCATACCAGTTGTGGTTATGGATTATAAGACTTAATATATTAGGAAAATGTGCAGCAAAGGCTATTTATAATTTAAGATTCTTAACAGATATGAATACTTTGTGGTCTTTCATTCTAATGCTGAGCTGACATTCTTCTGCCACTCATATCTGAAAGTTTAGGAAAGGGTTTCAAAAATGTATGTCACAATGTGCTAGAAGTGGGTCATTTACTTTGTCAGGCACACAGGTGCTCAGGACCAGTTTTGATGGAACCGTGCATTCTTTTTGGAGGAACATGTTAACTTACTAGACTTTAGCTTTTATGTAACTTAGAGCCGTATTGACTCAAATCTGCTTCTTCTGCCTGTGGCTCTTCTGTCTTGTAATACTCACACAAGTGATGGGATTGGGAGGAAGGTCTTGATTATTATCTACTATATATTTTAGAAAGTGGTTTCTCTGTCTGTCTGCCCTTCTGTCCTCCATAGGTTTAGCTGCCTCTTGAGATTTCATTGCCAAACTCAGCACAAACCTTCCTGAGCTGGGAACTATGGTCATTGCCAATGTTTGGATGCCAGATGCCATACCAAAATGTGAATTTGACATGACTTTTCCCATTTTTCAGCATAGGTTTAGGCACCTTGAGGTATCATCAGAAAACTTGGCACGAGGGTGCCTGAGACAGAGGCGGTGAACTTTGCCACCATTCAAATGCTGGATGCTATTTTATATTTTAATTCAAAAATAGCCTTCCTAAAATAACAGAACTGGTCAAGAACTGAGCTATATATACTTAAAATGTATATTGCGTGATGCATTTTAATCCAATGCCTTAGTTGCAGTTTATTAGGGCTTTGAATAGTTTTTTCAAAAAATACCTGGTAGTTTGTACAATAAAAAAACCCTCTTTTGAAGTATATGGCCTAGGTTGCTTAGTTTTGATGCTATCTTAGCCATATTGGGGCCTTTGTACCTTATTCCCACTCAAGCTTTTATTTTGGTTGAAAAATAAAGGTGGTTCATTTAATCTGATTCATTTTCTACTACAGAACACACAAACTAAAAATAGACTTGCTCTGAGATCCTTTTGAGGTTGTTTTTTTGCCTCCTGTATTTCTTTACTACAACTGAATATTGTGTAGACCTATTTAAAGATGTGAATCCCCAAAACAATTTTAATTTTTTGTATTCTGATGCTTCATTTCAAGCATTATTAGGTAATAATAAATAGAATAATAGAATTGTAGAGTTGGAAGGGACCCTGAGTCTCCAGCATGGTTAATGTGGGTGTGTATATTCCCACAGAGGCCTTCCCTGGTGCTTGCAGGGTCCTGTCCCTCTGCCACTTCTCTCCATGTGCACACACACAGCTGCCTGAAAAGAAGTCTTTTGTATCCTATAAAATACTTTTTTCCAAGCCTAATTGTTGCTTGATGGTGCATTCCTGTGTTGATTTAGTTTGTTCGTTGCATTTGTATCTCACCTTCCTTCTCCAAGGAGCTCTGGGTGGTGTGCATAATTCTCCCCCTCCTCCTTTCAGTGCTTGTGAGGTTGGTTAGGCTGAGAAGCACTGATTGGCCCAAAGTAATCCAGGAGCTTCATGGCCACGTGGGGATTTGAATTGTGTTCTCGCATGCCCTGGTCTGACATTTTAACCACTGGTACCACACTGGCTTTCTTTTTTCCTGGAGATTGCACCTGGGGGGTAAAGGTTAAAACTTGACTCTCCTGCTGCACCCTCCAGGAAGGTCACACACCACACCACCATCAGGCTGTGTGGGGAAGCACAATCACTTTTTTCCAAGCCTAATTGTTTGGGTTGGAGGAGTAAGTGAATGTGTGTGCATGATTGTAGTGTTCCACAACACTTTTCTCCAATTCACGCATGTGCTTGCAACATTTTATATTACGGCTGTGCATCAGTACTGTAGAGAAGACTCATGGGGTGGAGGGAGGCAGCAATAGCACATTTCTGTTGTCTGATATAGTCTTCCTAGGATAGGGAGAAGCAAAGATGCCCCCCTCCCCCTGCCAGCAGACGTTCCTTGAACTGAAAGCAGCTAGTTAGGAAGCTCCTTTGTGCAGATTTCTCATCTCTTCTTCTGGCTGCCAGCTGGCTTTCATTCAACATTGTTTTCATCATTGGAGAGAGACAGAGGAAGAGAGGAACATCTTAAAAAGAAAGCTACGAAAGGATTCCTGTTTTTTATGGCTTTCTTTTTTTTAAAAAAACAACAACCTAAACAAGGCAGCTGGAGAGAGCACAGCTCTGTAGTCTGAGGAGCTAAGAGCACTGCAGCTTCCTCTGCAAAGCAAGATACATCCCTCTGGGTTTCTTTAGTCATAGAAGGAAACAAAAAAGGATCCTGTGTAGAGGTAGTGTATAGAAGAAAGACATAGGCTGGCTGCCAGCAAGAGATGGCGGGAGGAGCGGCTCCTGAACACAGCAGCCGCTCATGTTTCTGCTCTGACCTCTGGAAAAATGGACAGTAAAGGGACTGGCTGGGGTTTAACAGAGTTTATTCCTAGGTTTCCCAGGTAGAGTCTGCTATATTTTTTTCTGACTGAGATGTTGCAGCTTGAAACTTACCCTGTTCTGCTCCAATTGCTCTGATTGTTCCTGACTTATTTTCCCAGGGGTTGTCTGGAGCCAGAAGGCACATATGCTGTCTTGGACTGATCCCAGTAAAGCGGAGCAGTAATCTGAAATCCTGTTACCTTTGCCATGCTCTAGAGCAGCAGTTGCCTGGTGCTGGAGATTTTCCACTGTTTCTGCTGTTCCTCAGTGCAAGCATTCCTGAAAGTTAATCAGGGTGAAAATTGCAGTCACTCATGTCTGGAAGCAACCAGAAGCTAATCCCAGAGTCTGCAGATTTGAACAGACTGGTAGGAGACATTCTCTTTATATGCACTGAACTTTTAATGGGATCAATTCTCCTTTGGGTGTCCAGTCATTCCCAGTTAGGTTTTCTCTGCCTATTGTTTCACTACAAAAGGTCAGAAGTGTAATGCAAGCTGTTGTGGCTAGCCTGGGAGCAGCCACTGTGAGTTAAGGCACAATGAACCCTTGGTTGCATACTGATCTATGTGCAGTGCTTTCCTGAGAGTTGCCTTATGTGATTTGTTAGAAGTGTTTTGATAGGGGCTGCGAGTTCAAAGTGAACTCTAATGACATGGCTGCTTCTAGGAATGTAGATGTGGTTTATAGAGGTTGCAGCCCTTAATGGAGCTGAATTATTTATGTCAGGCCACTGCATGTGTACAGTTTTCCAAGTGAGAAGCCATTTCCCTTAGTATTCCTGTTCCAGGGCTTCTCTTAGATTTGCCTATTGGAAGATTGCCAACTGGACAAGTGAATACATGTACTTTCAGCTGTGTATCGATGAGTTCTGTGTGGCAGGGAGGAAGTGGAGAGGGATTTGTACACTCGGGTGGGGTTTTTCCATCTGGTTTTCAGATGCCTTTATATCTTTTCTCTCTACTGAACACTCTGTGAGGCAGGGTGCCAGGAGCAAGTCTGTGGAAGCCAATATGATGCCCTCTGGAGGTTGTTGGACTTAACAACATAATCCCTGACCATTGACTATGTTGACTTTGACTTAGAGGAGCTGTCACCAGACCTGGCCTCTATGTGGGGGGCTTAGTTAGGGTTTATTGTATAATACTGCTATAATTTTGAATGAAGCTACATTTTTGTTGGAACGTGTAGTATTCTTTTTCTTTGGCGTTCACTCGTAGCAAAGTAAGATTGTCTTCCATCAATATGGTCCTAACAGTGTGTCCATAAGTGACTGTGGAGGCCAATTCTGGATCTGCACATCCTTCCACAGTGGGGACACAGGTTTCCAGGTGGAGTTGATCACGGTCAGGATTTGTCAAACGTGCCTTTCTCTCAGCTCATTTGTTCCTTTCATCCAGATGCCTTGCAGGCAGGGCTTGTGTTTTTTTGTCACTTCCAACTGACTCATGCAGCTGGGCTCTGGCATAGTGTGTTTTCTGTAAAGCAAGATAATATAAAATGTTTATAGGGCTTTCTGTCCTATATTTTCTCTTATTTATACGCTTCTCTCCATCACACACAGGGAGGCAGGCAGGCAAATAGAAACACTCACAAACACACACATTCTCCCTCCTCTGTCTTTAGTTAGAAGTCGAATAAAGATTGACTTAGTCAAAGCATCTCTATCTTGATTGTAAAAGGTCCATCTTGTCTGTTACTTTCTTTGATATAAGAGGTGATGACGTGCTAGATTTAAATACATTTTTTTATGTGCAATGTGGATTGCTTAAATCCCACCTAGGAATCTGAGGAAGGACAGGGTACAATTTTATAAATATTAATCGGGTGTTCACACTGCTTAATATAATTTTGCAGGCAAAAACATAAGATACTTTGGCCTAAAAGGTATTACTGTACCTGTATTTGGGGGTGGAGTTGGAGTAGGATGAATGTGAGCAAATGCAGTTTCATGGTTACAGTTGGAATGAGGATTAAGGGGTTAAATAGTGATGAAAGTGGAGTTGAGAAATATTTGCCATTTGAGAGCCATCAAGTTTATAAAATGAGTAGCACTGTAAGTGCATCACTCAGCAGGTGAGCAGGATGAAGTGGAAGTCACAGGAGGAGGAGACACTGCCTTCCTCAGAGGAATAAAGCTGAGGCTGGCAGCAAGAAGAGGGAAGGAGGTTGACAAGGCACTTGAAGGGAGTGCTGACAAATATTATAAAGTTGACAAATATTACTCTATAACACTGTGGGCATATCCATTGCATTAAAATGTTCATACTATTTTAAATTGCATTTTATTCCTTTTTATATCTTGTTTTAAAATTTGGTATGGAGAGAGCCAGGTGTGGGAGATGAGAGCTATGCTAGCTTTTATAGGGCAGCTTTGCATACTCTTCCACATGTGTAGGAACAGTCTTTTTTTTGTTTTGGGGCAATAGTTGTAGGTTTGCGTGGGTTGAGTCACCACTAGCTTGAGATGAGCACAAGGATGCTATTTAAGTGTAGTTACCGTATTTTTCGCTCTATAACACGCACCCGACCATAACACGCACATAGTTTTTAGAGGAGGAAAACAAGAAAAAAAATATTCTACATGAAACAGTGGATGTATGATTTTTGTGGTTCAGACATGTGACCTGACGGTGAGTTTGGGGTAGCCCAATGCAAAAGTCCTGAGGATCCATGTGGATCCATGCTTTGTAACCACGTTTTTGCACCACTGCGGCCCCAGGCAACAGTGGGTGCGTGATTTTTTGGGTGCAAGCTGTAGCGATGGACATGCTATGTGATCTGATGGTGAATTTGGGGTGATCCAGTGCAAAAATCCTGAGGATCCATGTGGATCCATGCTTTGTAACCACGTTTTAAGTGGGGAGGGAAGGAAAAGCACTCAAGGGACAAGGAACACATGTGGGGTGGGTGGAGAAGGATGCTGTTAATAATGCAGAAGATGGGTATAAGAGAAGGCTCCTCTCCTCTCCCGCTTTGCTCCTTTAAAGGCTCTGCTTCTCTCCCTCCTCCTCGGCTCGCTGAAAAAAACAGCTCCGGACTCGTGTAAGCGGCCCCTCTCCTCTCCCACTTTGCTCCTTTAAAGCAAGCAGGCTCTCTGTCCCTCTCTCCTCCCCACTCAGCGGCTCTTCTCCCGCTTTGCTGTTTCAAAGCGAGCCACGGAGGAGGGAAGGAAGGGGAACCATGGATCCTCTGCTCAGGACTGCAGCAGATCCCCCCCCCCCACCTATAGGCATTCGCTCCATAACACGCACAGACATTTCTCCTTACTTTCTAGGAGGAAAAAAGTGAGTGTTATGGTGCAAAAATACGGTAATTTTGCCTTTGTAATCTGTATGAAGAAAATCAAGTAGCTTTGGATATATGCACTAATATGTAGTATCAAAAACATTAGATGGTATAAATGCATGTTTCTGTTACACTGATTCACTATCTGAACTTAGTCTTCTTGAAATCTGGAGACATTCAAGTGTATCTTGGTGTACAGTCATACCAGGTTAAATATGTTTCAGGTTGAGCGCTTTCGGGTTGCACTCAGTGGCGACCTGGAAGTAACGGAATGCGTTACTTCTGGGTTTCGCTGCTTGCGCATGCGCAGATGGCCAAAATGACATCACGCGCATGCTTGGAAGCAGCGACTCGTGACCTGTGCACACGGCTTACATTCGCTTCAGCATGCGAACAGGGATCCGGAAGGGATCCCGTTCGTATCCAGAGGTACCATTGTAGATTGTAATTGCAAGGAAAAGTTAAAAGTTGAGAAGTTAAAATTTTGAAAATAAGAGTTTTACTAACCTCAATTTGCACCTTGATTTCAGTGTGTCACTTTTCTGTGGTGAGTCTGTATGTGTTTACTATAGAAACTGCTTGCTCAGTATTTTTATTTTTATTTTTATTTTTATTATTATTAGTAGTAAAAAGGTAAAGTGACCCCTGACCATTAGGTCCAGTCGTGACTGACTCTGGGGTTGCGGCGCTCATCTCGCTTTACTGGCTGAGGGAGCCGGCGTACAGCTTCCGGGTCATGTGGCCAGCATGACAAAGCCACTTCTGGCAAACCAGAGCAGCGCACGGAAACGGCGTTTACCTTCCTGCCGGAGCAGTACCTATTTATCGACTTGCACTTTGATGTGCTTTCAAACTGCTAGGTTGGCAGGAGCTGGGACTGAGCAACGGGAGTTCACCCCGTCGCTGGGATTCGAACCACTGACCTTCTGATCAGCAAGTCCTAGGCTCTGTGGTTTAACCCACAGCGTACCCTGTACTAAAAACATAATAAAAAAGTGCCTATACAGTGCTGCCTTCAGATGTCTTCTAAAGGTTGTACAGTTTCTTATCTGGTGGGAGACCATCTGGTGGGAGAGCATTCTACAGGTTGGGTGCCAGTCCCGAGAAGGCCCTCTGCCTGGTTCCATGTAACTTCACTTCTTGCAATGAGGGAACCATCAGAAGGCCCACTGGTGTTGGATCTCAGTATCACTCACTGAACACTGGACGCTGCCCAGAAGGAAGGAGTGGAACCACTGCATAACAATGCCCTCAGCTCCCAATCCCCTTAAACGGCCCAGAAGGATACCATGGTCAATGGACTCGAACTGATGGCTCCAAGTTACAAGAAAGGAGATTTCAACTAAACATCAGAAAGAACTTCTGACAGAGCTGTTTGACTATGGAATTGGCTCCCTCAAGAGGTGGTGGATTCTCCTTCCTTGGAGGTTTTTAATCAAAGGTTGGATGGCCATCTTTCTTGGATGCTTTAGTTGAGATTCCTGCATTGCAGGGAGTTGGACTAGATGACCTTCAAGCCCCTTGCAACTCTATGGTGCTATGAGCACTATAGTTAGTGTTTCAACTTCTTCAGATGAAAAAAGTGAGTCATACAAGGTTGGTGTTCAAGGAGCTCTTAGTGTGTGTAGGCTGGGGATTGTCTGCTTTTTTGACTGAGACCATCCTCTTGTTCTGTAATGACGAAGGGAGATGAAACGGATTGATCATTTTCCTCTGACCTTCCTTCAGACTAGCCCATGCAGGAGGGAGGTTGATTATGATCTCAGCTGTGGAAATAAAGGCTCAGTGATAGTATCTTAACAAGCCAGGCAGCCAAAGCATTCCTGTGTGGCAGGTAGCACTGAACTATGGTTTAGTGCAAGGGGAGGGCTCAACAGACTGTAGATTTTGAAAGCTGCTTCTGACTCCACAGCTGCATGAAACATTCCCCTGAGTTTACACTTTCTTTACCATTAAGATAATAAACCCTATGTTTGGGTTAGAACAGAGGCTGGTTCTGTTGCATTGGATGGGGAAAACTTGTGGCTTTATACACATTTTTTTCTGACTCTTTGGGAGAATTCTTTTATCACCAGTTTTTGGTGGCTTTAGTTAAGCTCTCACAAGACTTTGATGTTTTTCATTTCTTCTTTTTCCCCCATTTACAGGAATTCTGATTAGCAAACTTCAACAGTTATAACAGTTGGGCACATTGCTATGTTAACAATTATGACATCTGCAATGTTTTATAAAAGCAATTAATTTAATAAAATCACTATTGTGAGGACTGAAAAAAAGGGAGATAAGAAGTCTGTATATCTTGCTTAGATAACAAACATTGGCTCATGGGGTTAAAAATCTATAATGACCTGTCAGGGGGCAAATTATTAGAATTAAGGAACCAGAGATTCTGTAGACAGTGGTTGGAAAAAAGCCTGGCTATCTCAGCCCCTCAGATGACTTCGACATGGCTCAGGGTACTTGTTTCTGGCTATATACTGCCAAGCAACCCTTTTAGACTCCTTTGAAAACAATGTCAGCTTTAAGTGTTTCCCATTTGTAAACATGGCAGATCATCAGTCTCCTGTGCGCAGGATGGAGGAGCAGAAAATCAAAACACTTAAAGGAGAGCCAAAGCTGGTGGGGCAGCCATGGGTTTCAAAGGTGTACCTGAAACTACCTGTGGCGATCACACACAGGGCCCCCGGATGTTTGACGGTCTATTGACCCTGTGCCACCACTGCAATTGCTTTTTCCGCTGCCACCACCCCTTATCTCACAGGGACACACGGAGTCCAGTCAGTTGTTAACATAAACAAATAACCAAGTTTATTTTTAAATGCAGGAACAAGCTTATGGTTTCAGTTAATTTTTCTTGACAGTTTCTTAGTCTTAGTTCCTAACAACTGATTATTCCCAACTATCTATCTCCACCTAACAATTCTTCTCTCACTCTCACAATACAGCTCTACCAACCCACACCTAATCCTCCCTCTTCGTTCTTCAGCTCCCAAACCTCCACCTCAACTTTCAAAACCTCAACTCAACTCCCGAACCTCAACTGCCTTTCAAAACCTCCCACTCTAACTTTTATCCCCCCCTTGCATTCTCACTGGCCAATCACATCACACCCATTTTAACCCTTTCCTTATGACCCATCCTAGGAGGCAAACACCACACTACCCTTTGGTGGAATTTGGCTCACTGCTAGGAAGAATGCCATTTCACGTGTTAATTATCTTTTGAAAATATAATTGCCATATACTTATCTTGTGGAGTGACTGGCTTGCTAGTTTGTAGCCTCCAGGGAAATACTTGATGTACAGTGGTACCTCGGGTTAAGAACTTAATTCATTCTGGAGGTCCGTTCTTAACCTGAAATTGTTCTTAACCTGAAGCACCACTTTAGCTAATGGGGCCTGCTGCTGTGCTGCCGCTGCACAATTTCTGTTCTCATCCTGAAGCAAAGTTCTTAACCCAAGGTACTATTTCTGGATTAGCGGAGTCTGTAACCTGAAGCATCTGTAACCTGAGGTACCACTGTATAGAGTCTTCATGAAGATAGTGTGCTTGGTCACTTAGGAATTGTAGCATAGCATGATGGGGACAACCATTATACATTTCATACATTACTATTTTGTGTACGTTTGGTCTTCACATGTTGCATATCTGCACAGCTCTATCTAACCTTTCCCCATAGCTATTTGCCAGAGCCATAATCTGAGGCCCTTCACTGCATGCCCGACTAAGAGATGCTTGGAGGGTGTCAGTGAGAGAATGGGCCTTCTCAGTTGCAGCTCATGAAATACTCCCAAGGAAAGCTTGCAAGGCGCCAACATGTCATCTTTTTCATGCCAGAGCAAAGGTTGTATAGTATTGTTTCAGTGAGTATGTGTACTGAATTCTACTTTTAAGTTGCTTCAAGAATACCTTGGTTGTGAGAAGTGACAAGCAAATTAAGAATAACGATAATCTACTTCTTCAGCCATCAAACTGTGTATGTAAATTTGGGTTTTCCTTTTTATTGCTAGCAGTGTTAGAAACTGGGATAGAAAGGCTATTCACCAATGGCTTCTGGAGCCTGGGTTATGGGTGCAAAAACAGAATGGCTGGTCACCTGCCTATTCCCCATACAGCAAGACTTTCCATTTATTTTTTCAAAATGCATGAACACAGTTCTCATCAGTGACACATTGTTAATATCACATTTTAATAACAGATACTCTAACCACACAGGTGAGAACCTTTTTCTTTCAGTTTGCAACAGTCACAGCTTCTGTGATAGGGGGAGTTGCCAGTGAGTGACATTGTCTTACTGTCCACTTATGCTCACATAACATGATTATTTTCAAAGTTCAAATGTTTTTATTTCTATAAAGGAAAGCACTTCCCTGGCACAGGAGCACTGATGCAAATATTTATAAAAGTAGTGTGATGCTCCACCATTTTAAGATCTTTGGTTTCTTTGAAGGCTTTTCCTCCACCCCAAGTTATCATTGCAGCTGTAGTATGTTAACTCCATGAATATGGAGGAGAGGAAGTCTGTGGGAAATGTTTGCACTTAAAAAAAACCCTACCCTTCTATATTGATAATTAGGATTTAGCATGAAAATCCTCATTGGTTGTTTACACAAACCCTAACTTATCATTTATTCTGACATAAAAAATGAGGTTTCCCTAAAAAAATGAACTCCTAAACGCATGAAAGAAACAAAGTGGCGACTCATACTGGAGAGACGGGTGGCACCTTTGAGCAGGTGCAAGGGTTGCCCCTGTTCAAGTGCTTCCGAGCCCGGCTAGCCAAGGCAGTGCAGCACCAAAAGAGGCATGTATTTTGGTTCCATGCTGCCCCCCATACCAACTGACTGGTGTGGCATTGCAGCCACAGCCAGCCAGCCAGTTGAAGATATTAGGCAGTAGACCTGGCAGCCAGACATCTCCACTTCCTCACAAAAGGCTGGTTGCCTGTCACGAAATGGATACTTTTAATGTTTTATTATTATTTTTATGACGAATTCCATTGTGTATTTTTTTGGTGTTGTAAGTCGCATTGAGTGTGGTTTGAACTGTGGGAATCCAGCATACAAATAAAATTGTATGCATGTATGCAGTTTTACAGTTATGGTGCTTAAAAATATATATATTTTCAATGGGTATGACAATGTAGGACAGATTGACAAGCAGCACATTGCCTTAATACTTTGGGATTTGTGCTTCTCTCTGTGATGTTCTAACGTAACAAGGCCCTGTATGCTATTTTAACTTTGGTGCCTTAATTTGATCATAAAAGTACTTTGGTGTGGGGAAGGGAACTTAGCTGTATTATAGTCCACCTACACATTGCAATTATATGGTAGTATTTTACCACTAGTGGCATTGGTGTAGGCCTTTTCATGTTAGTGTAACACCAGTTGGGTAGTACAAGTATGGGGAACAGATAAGTATGGTATATGCTCAGCTGGTGCATGTATATCTTTATTTGTCTGAATGTGAACACTTTCCCATATATGCTTGTGTACTGGTTCTTAGACCCATTTCCTGAGTAACTGCAATGTAATATCCATTGTTCTTGCTTTCCCTTTCAGCAATTATGTTGTCATCTGGGCGCACCTTGATAACTGGAGGCTTGAGAACATAGCCGAAGCTGCTACTTCATACCCAAAGGCTGAGGGAGCAGACAAGAGGCTTGAACCTTGAGGTGGGTCGTTAACTCTAAGATGTCCTTGAGCAGTGGAGCTTCCGGAGGGAAAGGAGTGGATGCAAACCCAGTTGAGACGTATGACAGTGGGGATGAATGGGACATTGGAGTAGGGAATCTCATCATTGACCTGGACGCGGATTTGGAAAAGGACCAACAAAAATTGGAAATGTCAGGCTCCAAGGAGGTGGGGCTACCAGCACCGAATGCTGTGGCGACACTGCCGGAGAACATCAAGTTTGTGACCCCAGTGCCAGGTCCACAGAGCAAGGAAAGCAAATCCAAATCCAAACGGAGTAAGAGTAGCAAGGACAGTGGCAAGGCTGCCCCAGGATCCTCCCTGTTCACTCCAAGTGAAGGGACCAGTGGCAAGAAGGAGGTTCAGGGGCGACCTGGTGATGGCGTGAACTCTAGTGGCTTGGTGGCTGCCATTGCCCCAAAGGGCTCTGAGAAATCGGCCAAGGCTTCTCGAAATGTGGCCAACTCAAAGAAAGAGAAGGAGGGGGGTTCGTCCAAGAGCAAGAAGGAAAGGAGTGAGGGTGCGGGTGCTCCAGCAGAAAAGGAGCCCAGTGTACTCCAGCCTCTTGCCTTGGCTGTTAGGGTTGGGCAGTATGATGGCGGCCAAGGATCAGAGCCTGCTGCTGCTGCTGCTGCTGCCGCCGCTGAGCAGCTTGGAAGTATAGCTATTGACACAGGATCTGCACTCAATCCTTTGGGAATTAAGACGGAGCTGGAAGATGGTGACAGTGAGTGTCGACAGCTCAAAAAGGTCAAGGCAGAGAAGGTAAGATGTGGGCTGGGGGCTGGGCCTGGTAGGGTACTGCTGCTGGAAATTAGGGTCTCCACAGTAATGCCAAACACTACAGTGTTCTTCTTTGCTGTAAAGGGCATATTTTGTCCCATAGTGTATGATGGGCTTGTTGTTGGTCATGAGCTGGAAATGAAGGCAGATTATTACATTTTACTGGGACTAGGCTGATATTTGTACCAAGGAAGGCTAAGTCTGCTTCTAAATCTGGAAGATCATTGGAAATAAATGATTATTTTGCTGTTTAAAAACTATCAAAACTCCTGTGGGGGACACAACAGCTGTGACGTTGTCGGCTGTATGAGATGTAACTGATCAGGTGTCTGTTGAACCTCCACATGAAGATGTTTGCTGGGGTATATCATCTCTTAGGGAACAAATATTCCATCTTTGTCCTAACAAGCACTCTTTCAAGGTAGGGTCATATTGTTGTATAATGACTTGAAATTGTAACTGTTTCAGGCTTGATAAAAGTCTTACATTGATACTACTTCTGTTAAGAGATTGAATGATAACCCACATAAAGATGGCTGCATATGGTTAATGTTTTGCCACAGATATGTGTATTTGACTTCAGTTGGCTGGGTTTCTGCAATATGGAGATGCAACAAAATATGTGTTTATCACATGTGACAATGTGTATATGTGGAATATGTGCAGTTTCCTACATGAGAATTATGTCCATATAAAAATGAATGTGTGAAGTAGTCCTTAGAAATAATCCACATGGAAATGAATATTCTCCAGTAATTGTGTGACAGAATTTCTCATCCTGATCTTGTCTAGCAGGTTCAGGCTTTGTGAGACTTGCTCAGATTATTCTTGCTTAAGGTTATTTATGAAAGTGGTGACTTTTATAAGGGCATGGGCAGTTGGGTCACAATACAACCTCAACATTTGTTGGTCACCTCCATTGTCTTTGTTATACTCTCTTCTTAAAAAGCTGGTTTTCTCAGGATTGGTTGCTTAAAGTTGCAGAATCATCTCTGTACTATGTGCTCATTGTTTTTTGCTGTTGGATTGGAGCTAGTCAGAAAGTAGGCCATGGCTAATTTTCAATGACCCCAGTTACACCTGTTTCCTTGGATTCTTGCCAAAATAAATGCATTTTTTAAAATGCTGGGTTAGTATAGACATTAGTCTGATACTAACTTGTTTAAGTTCTTAAGCAAGAATTCAGAACCTGGATCCCCTGACATAGATTAACTGTACTTCTCCCCCCCCCCCTTTTTAAAAAAAGGTTGTATGCCCTTTTTCTTTTTAAAACAGATTGGATCAATCACAGTTATTCTAATTGAAGCAAAAAATGTTAAACATTGAATATTAGAATAGAATAGTCAAAATTAGTGTTGACACACTAGTAGCAAAGAAATGACAAACTGTGTTCTCTGATATACTATCTCAGAAACTGTGAGGTTAGAAATTAAATTGGTATGTTTGGACCTGCAAGCAGTTTTGGGATGGGGATTTTCTGCTTTCCCAGTGGAGTCCTGACTTACTTGGATTATGTAGATTCAAGATCCTGTCCTATTTCAATCAGTTTACAACTCCTTAGAAACAAGTTGGACTGAAAGGTTTTTTGAAGTTGTTCAACTGGGCTAAGGTTGTAGGATGCTCTTGTGCTCATCTTTGTAACTTCTATGACAAATGCTTTTAAAGGAAAATTGGATGTTCCCTTGTTTCGGCTGACTGCCCTGTCTAAGTAGGTGGTTAGGTTGGGTTGGGTTTTTTAGTGCTACATTGTGCCACTTACCACAGTGTTTTGGTGGTTATGAGCTGCTTTCTTTGCTCGCAAGGGCTAGAGAACCAAGTTCCTATCCTGTATCTCTTGACATGTATGGTAGTTAGGCAGAAACACTGTAACCTGCTAAGGATGATATGGGTGTGGCCACATTGCCACCTTTGTTTTGCTCTAGAGAATAAGATTTTGCTTCTCCCATTGCACCCTAGTCAATTTGTTGCTAGTCACTTACCAAACAGATAAATTTCTCGACTCTCTGTTGTGTTTATTATATGGTTTCTATTTGTGGGACTGTAGGGACCTTTTCTGCTCTGTGGCTGTGGCTTATTATCCTGTTCAGGTGCATGAAGAGAATGGAGTCACCTCTGCTAGAAAGAACAGAAGGAATAAACAGATAAAGCTCCTTGGGGAATTACAAGGTTTCATGAGTGGGCTTTTGGCCTAGAAACTTGTGTTGGGGCATAATTTGATAAATTCCTGCTGCTGTATCCACCCAACAAACCTACAATGTGCTGCTTCTCTAGTCAGATGTTTAAAACAGTAAGCACAGATTTTGCGGAGAAGGAAGCAGGGTTATGGATTGTGAATAATGCTGCAATATTCACCTGGCCTTTCCAAGGCTTCCCCCCCCTGCCCCCTCTAGGAAATGTTCAAGATTTTGTGGGTCATATTAGTAAAGATGATCATGCCGACTAGCCTAATTGGCCAATTGTTTCTAACTCGCTCCTGAAAGTAGCAAGTGTTTGTGTGACTCTCCTGTGCCTAGTAGTTCTAGGTGTGTGACAGCTCATTGCATCATAGTGGGCAATGATTTTGTATGCTAGAGATATAAATTGAAATGAAGATACTGATGTGGGGAAAAGGAAATAAGAGTGTTTATGTACTTCAACAAGAATGAAAACCTAGGACTTGGATTTACAGTGAGTGGAGCAGAATCTAACAGGATTTACCAAAAGGGAAATAATGCTTTCAAGCTGTAGGGGATTGAGGCCTTGCTTATGCTTTTAAAAAACGACTCAGTGTTCATTTTCTCTGAAGAGCTGTCAAGGTTCATCACCTTCATATCATGAATTTTATGGCAACAGCTGTTTGCGGAGAGAGATGTGCTCTGGTTTTAAGTGCCACAGAAACCTATTCATAGCTACTAACTGAAATCTCTGCATTTCTAGGATACTAGTGTAATCAGAAAGAAAAGCAGAAAAATGCATAAATAGGTTATTCTCTTTCCTTTTCTATTGATTCCATGGGCCAGAAATCATTTGGGTGGGAGTACATAGCCTGTGATGAAGGGGGTTGGTTGCTTTGTGTGTTTTTAAATATAAGGGAAGAAACAGTGCCTTCATTTGGCTGTTTTATTGTCATATTGCAGAAATAGCTTTAAATTCCTTCCTTCCTATTGATTGTAGGTTAGGGATTTCTTGAATTTCCGTTGAGATATATTATACTTTATTTGTATACACAGAGAGACTGCTTTGCTCTTCCTCCAACCCCAGCCAGCTCGCTTGTACAATGAAAAATAATAGCAACATAATATGTAAAATCTAGAGTCCAAGGTCTGAGGCAGCTTCTGAAACAAATCCTGGAACTTCAAATTGACTGTCCTTGTCAAATTGAGCATACTGCCTGGTCCACCTTTTTATAGTTGTAAAAATGGCCAATAGCAAACTTATGCTAATTGAAAAATATGCTTTGTCTGCTAAATAAATGATATAGTCTTGTATCTTTGTAAAATGGGAGCAACAGTATTTCAAAAACTGTCTTTCAAGTGTTCTTGCAGTGCCCTAAGTCTCAACTAGCTTCTTATGTATATTTGGGGGGTTTTTTTGGGGGGGAAGGGAATGGCAGTAGATGTTTGTGACTTCAGCAATTTGATTTTTTGATGCCTTGGATTCGCCCTACATTTCCTTTGTTAGGAAACTTTGAGCTTGCAGTGATCAGGGAGGATTGCTTTAGCTCTGACAAAGTTTGAGACTAGAATGAGAAAATAGTATGGGATTATTTATTGATAGATTTATTTCCTGCTCTTCACCCTAAGGTCCCAGGACAGGTTACAACATTAAAACGCAATATTAAAAGCAATAGAAAACATCCTATCATCATAAAACTAAGGTGGGTCCTAAAAACATATACCTCAGGTGTCAAAAAAGCCAGGGTAAAAAGGTGCACCTTCAGCATTCTACAGAAACTATATAATGAGGGTGCCAGTTACACCTCTGTGGGGACAGAGTGCCACAGAGAATGCCCTCTCTGAGGGCGGAGTAGCTGACAAGAGGGCTGCCAACCCCAGCACTCCTACGATGAGCAGGGAAAGAGGTGGTCTGTCAGATATTTGGAGCCTGAGTCATTTAAGGCAGTAAACATCAACATGAGTACCTTGAATTGGGCCCAGAAATGAAGTGGCAATCAGTGCAGCACCTGTTTTAAAACTGGGGTTATATGAGATCTAAATGAAACCCGAGTCACTAATCTGGCTGCTACATTTTGAACCAACTGAAGTTTCCAAGTTGACTTCAAGGGAAACCCCAAGTAGAACGCATTTGCATCCAATCTGGAAGTTTTCAGAGCATAAGGTACATCAGCCACTGAGGCCACCTGAGCCTCCAGTGATGGTGCTGAATCCAGGAGCACCCCCAAACTATGAAACTGCTCCTTCCAGAGTAGTGCAAGTTCAACCCTGGCCAGGGCAGCCCCCCTTTTTTGGACATGGGAATCCAGGTTTCAGCTTCAGTTTATTGGCTCACATCCAGCCAGTCACTGTCTTCAAACACTGGTCTAACATTTCAACCGCCTCCTCTAATTCAGATGGAAAAGAGATAGAGCTGGATGTCATATGTGTATTGATGACACTTCAAATAGAATCATAGAATTGGAAGGGACCTTGAGGATCATCATCTAATCCATGAGTAGGCAGACTAAGGCCCAGGGGCCGGACCTGGCCCAGTCGCCTTCTAAATCCAGCCTGCGGATGGGCCGGGAATCAGCATGTTTTTACATGAGTAGAATGTGTCCTTTTATTTAAAATGCATCTCTGGGTTATTTGTGGGACATAGGAATTCATTCACCCCCCAAATATAGTCCAGCCCCCCACAAGGTCTGAGGGACAGTGGACTGGCCCCCTGCTGAAGTAGTTTGCTGACACCTGATCTAGTCCAACCCCCTGTAATGCAGGAATATGCAGCTGTCCCATATGGGGATTGAGCCTGCAACCTTGGCATTATCAGCGCCATGCTTTACCCAACTGAGCTATCTCTTGATGACAGCTCCCAGAGGCTTCATAAAGATGTTAAATAACACGGCAAACAAGATGGAACCCTGTGGGACACCACAGGGCAACCCCCATGGTGCTGAACAGTAGTCTGGAAATGGCCCTGGATGTAGGAGTGGAACCACTGAAGTAAGGGAGCACCAGCAGATACCATACTAGCTTATGATGAAATATACTGTGGTCAAGAGTATCAAAAGCATCCAACAGAGCAAGGAGAAGGTCATGATTGCACTCCCTCAATTTATCTCTCGATAAATGTCATCAACAAGAATGACCAATGCAGTTTCAGTACCATTAACAGACCTGAATCGTGTCTGGAGTGGATCTATGTAATCAGCTTCCTCCAACCATGCATGAAGCTGGACTGCTGCCACCTTCTCAAGTACCTTGCCCAGAAAAGGGCTGTTTTCTATGGGGCGAAAACATTTCTAGGTATGCAGAGGTATTTTTAAGGAGGGGAATACCATTGCCTCCTTCAAGGTAGATGATAGTTTCCCTTCTCCATTGAAGCATTTTGTTGTTGTTTAGTCGTTTAGTCGTGTCCGACTCTTCGTGACTCCATGGGCCAGAGCATGCCAGGCACTCTATATGCCTGTTGTCTTTGTCCATGGAGTTTTCTTGGCAGGGATATTGGAGTGGCTTGCCGGTTCCTCCTCCAATTGAAGTATTAATCACTCCCAGAACCCACCCAGACAAACCCCTACAGCTAGTTTTAAGAAGATAAGATGGGCAAAGGTCAAGGAGGCAGGTGGCTGGCTGCACTTCTTCAAGCTTTTCCATATCTTTAAGCTGCAGTAATCCAAGCTGATCCTTTGTAGATGGAGCAGTGTGTTCTAGACACTTCCATTGGACTTGCTCTAACTGTGGCATCCAAGTCTATCTGAATCTGAGGAATCTTATTCCTAACGTGCCCTGCAAATTTGTTTCAGCAGGCCTCAATGGATGTCAGAGCAACTGTCTTTTAGTCTGATTCTACAAGCCCATGCACTATTTGGAAAAGCTCTGCTGGATGGCTGCTTGCAGCCGTAATAGTGGCAGAGCAGAGTAGGCTTTCTTCACTGCAACCACTGCCACGTGGTAGGCACAGTGGTGCAGCCTCACCATGCAAAAGACATTTGAAGCCAGGTGCCTGAGCTTGGGAGTGCATGGGCAGATAGCTTTCTTCCCTGGTGTTGCTATAAACTATTCATGGCAAGAATTGGGATAAGAAGACCTAGTACTAGCAGCTTGTTTTTGTGTGTGGCAGAGTATAAGAATTGAAGAGCTTTTTGGCAAAGGGTGTTTAAGGAGATAACTGAAATCATTGGGTTAAAGCTGATCAAAAGTAGCATTATTATCAATTCACAATGAGGTGGAATGCTCGCAGGCTATTAATGATTTGCTCACAAATTTATTGACAGCTGCACGCATTATTATAGCTAGGAAGTGGAAGGGGCAAGGTGAATATAAAATGGAAGAATGGTATAAAGAGGTGTGGGCTATAGCTATTAATGATAAATTAACATGTTCTATTATGGTAAGATGGGGAGTATGCAGGAGAAATGATTTTGAGGATAGATGGAAAGTATTCATAGAATTTGTACTGTTAAAATGGAAAGGGGCCAAACCATTGCAAGAGATGTTGAAATTTTGAGAGGTTGGATAGTTTTAATGGAATGGTCTTGGGGGTGGGGTGCACATTTTTATTTTTATTTATTAATTATTATTATTTGTTTTAAAAAATTGAAGAGCTTGGGAAACTGCTTTCTACAGTGTTTGTAGACATAAAGGTTGCAGTGGAGCTTGTAGTAAGAGATGGATGAGCAGAAAGCAACACCCATCTCTTCCTCCTCCCAAACAAAAGTTAGCAGTAGTTGTCTTCTCAAAATCCATGTGTATAAAACTTTATTGCAGACATTTAGCAAACAGTGTAACACATCAGTTGGTTGTCTGAGGGATGCAATTGACTAGGTATCATTCATACATAAAAGGTAAGGTAAGGTAAGGTAAGGTAAGGTAAAGGATCCCTGGACAGTTAAGTCCAGTTAAAGATGACTATGAAGTTGTGTCACTCATCTCGCTTCAGGCCAAGGGAGCCGACGTTTGTCCACAGACAGCTTTCCGGGTCATGTGACCAGCAGGACTAAACTGCTTCTTGTGCAACAGAACACCGTGATGGAAACCAGAGCATATGGAAATGCCGTGTACCTTCCCGCTGTAGTGGTACCTATTTTTCTACTTGCACGGGCATGCTTTCGAATTGCTAGGTTGGCAGAAGTTGGGACAAAGCAACAGGAGCTCACCCTGTCATGCAGATTGAAACCGCTGACCTTTTGATCAGCAAGCCCAAGAGGCTCAGTGGTTTAGACCAGTGTTTCCCAACCTCCAGCTGTTTTTGAACTACAATTTCCATCATCCCTGACCACTGGTCTTGCTAGCTAGGGATGATGGGAGTTGTAGGCCAAAAACATCTGGAGGCCCAAGGTTGGGAAACACTGGTTTAGACCACAGCGGCATCCGCTCCCCCTTTACCTATTCATACATAAGCCAGAGCTTATTTGGTATCATTCTGTTTTCTCCTCCAGGCAAACAGAGGAGGAAGCCTGTCTGTAATGGTGAAGGAAATGGCTGATTTGGCATTTGTAGGGAAGACTTTGCAGGTGTGGGAAGAGCTAATCTAATTCAACCTGAAAACCTGCACTTCACATTTACATTAATTGGTAGACACCTTTTAGAAAGTAAATGTTCACTAGTCAGTTCTGCTCAGAGACCAATGTTTTTCACCTCTGCTAAAGCCTGACCCACTCAGGTACATCTGGCAACGTTATTATAGGGTTGACAACATAAGCTGAAGACACATCTCTTGGACATCTGAGGTAGGTGTTCCAGCCCGCCCCCCTCTTCTGTCTGAATTGTTTTTAATATTGAATTTTAAATTGTCATAACTTGCTCTGGAATCTGCTGCTGAAGGAGATGGGTAATAAATTGAATAATAAATATGGGGATGATCACCTGGATCTTGGAAGGAAGGTGCCTCACTTCTGAACATAATGCTACTTAAGTGCTTCAGGTTTTTCCTTCTGTCAGCTTTGAGTCTGTGTGGTTGGCAGCTTCTGATGCTCTGGTTGTGGTGCAGCTTTCTCAGATAATAACACTATAAATGACAGGTTCTCGCTGTGTGGCAGCAGCTCCTGTTGCACCTGCAGGAATGGGAGGTGCAGTCTAGCAGACCGGCAATTCCATCTATTGTCAGCACTCTCTGCTCTTCCTGCTTGGTGTGATGCTTGATAAGTGAAGGCACAGAATTGAGCAGCGGACTAAATGGCTTGCCTCTGTTTCACTTCTCTAGCTTTATTAAGAGTGGGAACATGCATCTCTAACATGTGGGATACAAATGCTACTTGGCAGGAAAGGGGACTTTAGGAAGCCCCGCTTGTTAAGAGTTCCAGACACACAGTGTTCTGAATGCATTCCCTTTCACTGTCATAGACTGGAGGAATTCTTCCAAGTGGAGTAATTATACTCCTACTTAGATTCATATCCAGAAAGACACACCAAAAAGCTCGATCTTGACTGGTCTTCAACCAGGGTTTTTCACCTTAACCATCTGTCAGTTGTTATTTATAGCCTTGGTCAGACAACTGCAGCAAGCCTTAAGTTTGCATATCCTCCACCTTCTATGCATGTGAGAGGAAGAAACATTTACAATGAAGTATAGTTCCCATTACATAGGAACTGGGACTGGTGGCTTGTTTTAACCAGCAGTAGTTTAAAATAAGCAAAAATAAAATTGTTGATTTTCTATCAGATCTATGTCCATTTGATGTTTGCTTTAAAGTCAGGCTTCTTTGTCTGATGCATACTGCCAAAGGACACATACTAATTTATATTAGTTGATATTATACAGGTATATGTACCCTGGAAGGAAACACTAATTGGATTGCTGCTGTTGATGAAGGGGCACAGTGGCATTTAGATCTGATTCCTAGCTCCAGATAAAGTTAAGGTCTTCTGTATTTCATTAAAGTTAGGGTATTTTCTATATACAGTGGTGTCTCGGGTTGCAAATGCTTCGGGTTACAAACTCTGCTAACCCGGAAGTAGTTGCTCTGGGTTGCAAACTTTGCCACGGGATGAGAACGGAAATCACGTGGCAGCAGGAGGCCCCATTAGCAAAAGCCCGCCTCATCTTAAGAACGGTTTCAGGTTAAGAACGGACCTTTGGAACGAATTAAGTTCGTAACCCAAGGTACCACTGTATAAACATAGATTTTCCACCAATTATATTTCTGACAGTTTGAGCTAAACCTTTCAACAGAGTCAAATGTAAATTTAGGGAGACAATGGAATGTGAGATATTTGAACAGGAACTTGTACTAAAATTTTGATTGTGTCAATTCAATTTTGAACAGAGACTACAGGTTTTATGGCTGTTACAGAGATATGTAGCTGTTACTTCTCCATTTTTGAATGCTGTGCATAATGGGACTCGTATACTGTAGATATTTCTTTAAATGAAATTTGAATGTTCATGTCCTCTACTTGCTTATAACTGACTACCCAATCTGCTTCTGTCCATTACTACATTTGATCAAATATGTTTCATCTACAAAAGCTCTTGAAAAAATAAAAATTAAGTCAGATGGTGCTACTTCACTCTTCTCCTGATGATTTAGTGTGATGTCCAGTTTGGCCACTATATTGATATCATGCCTTGTTCATTCTGAATGGTCAGGTTGAACCAAGGTTTACTTAACCAAAATATTTAGGGGTTTTTTAAAGCAGATGTATTTTTTTAAAAGTGCTAACTTCTGAAGGTAAAAATAGTGTAAACATAAAATGTATTTGTAGGCTGTGAGTCCATCAGCTTGTATTTCAGGACAAGACAACCTTGAAATGAAATGAAATTGAATTTATTACGGCCGTAGGCCCATACAGGTAAAAACAACACATAAGTAACAGCTTGTGCACGTGGGGAAAAAAACAGCCGCTAAAACACCACAAGACAACCTTTGATATCCATGAATTGTAACTTTCCCATATTGTGTCATCAACCCAAATATATTTGGATCGTGCTGAGATGGTGTTTCATACAAATAAAAAAGCAGGACCCTATATGATATGAAACAGTGTGATTCATCACTTTTAGAACATCTTTTTCATGGTTCACATGAGAACCAAGCTAGTTTCTGACTGGATCAAATAGTCAAATATGCAGGTAAGTTAACAGTGAACACTATGATTTTTCTTCTTCTGACAGCCTTGGAGGTACTGTAAATCCCATAGGTGTTCTTAATTAGGCTGGGTGTGAGAGTTATCTGGCCTGGAAGGAAAGACTTGGATGCAGAGCAAAAACATTAATTAGTTGACAGAGGGCCTGATCAAAAGGAATAGGTTTTGCCATTGAATATTAATTGTAGCTTCATTTACATTTCAGCTGACACACAGTCTGCTGGGAGCAGGGTTGGGTTTTTAAAACAACAAAACATGGAGACCTTTTTGGAAAATGGATAAAAAAAGTAAAATACTATACAAGTTTAACCTTTACATTGCAGAGAGAATCACAGTTCCATCTCTTCTGCTGTTGGGTTGGTAAAGATAGGAGGCTTCAGAGATCTGGTAAAAGCAGATGCAAAATAATGCTGGTTCTGGGTGCAATATGCATTTGAAATATAATTCTCTCCAGCCCGCTTATGCAGAGAGTTCAAGGATGGCCTTCTATATTTATTTATTTGTATTTAAAATATTACTCATAGCCAAATACTGCTTATACACATATGAAACAGGGATTCTTGAGGAATTCAGTCAGTCAGTTCTGATGCTTATTGACCTGACCTGAACAGCCCCTCCTGCACTAAATTACATTGCAGAACTTTCATTATCCCAGCAGGTTGAGGCACTGAAAGTGACATGAACTGGAAATAAATAATAGAATCATAGAATTGTAGAGTTGAACGAGACCACGAGGGTCTTCTAGTCCTGCCCTCTGCAATGCAGGAATCTTTTTGCTTAACATGGGACTTGAACCTATGACCCTGAGATTAGGAGTCTCATGCTCTACTGACTACTCATTCCTAAAATGAACACTCCTGACCATTAATAATCTTCTGAGGGTCTACTTCCCTTCTGAGGTGAGGTGGTTGACAACTAGAGATCAGCCCTGAAATTTGTGGTGCTTTGTCTTCAAGCTCCCCCTCAGATTATTTGTAGGAAATGCTACTTTTCTATTTAGCTTTTAATGGAGTTTTATTTGTGGTACTGAAATGGAATTGTTCACTGCTTTTATTTGTTCATTATATCCTGATGGCTTTATCCAGCTGAAGAATCCCTGTGATTAAGGGGTGTTGGATAAATATTTAAAACCATCAAACTAATATTCCTAATAGATGGTGTCTTTGCCAAAGACCTGTGTGATGTTGGGACCTCAAGTTCAACATAAATCCTCTCATTATGCCCCAACCTTGTATAGGTCGTTAGAGAGCCTAAATATTATAAATCGGATTTTGATATTCTACCAACCTAAGCCCAAACTATTCTCAATTCCCGCAGCTTCACTGCATTAATGTATGTCTGTAGTTATTTCTGTGAACAAGTTAGGTATGTGTCAGCTTGCAGAATAGCTGGAATTGCTTAAGCTGATGACTTAGTGTAGCCTCCAAATCCTGAATGGAGTTGTATCATTACGGTTGGGAATCACAACATGCAAACTTCCTGACTGCCTTTGCATTATTCACTCAACTGCTTCTGAGTCTCTTTATAGAACAAATTGGATATAAAAAGGTAAAGGTAGAGGACCACTGGATGGGTAAGTCCAGTCAAAGGTGAAGATGGGGTGTGGCTCTCATCTTGCTTCAGGCTGAGGGAGCTGGCGTTTGTCCACAGACAGCTTTCTGGGTCATGTGTCCAGCATGACTAAACCGCTTCTGGCACAACAGAATACTGTGATGGAAGCCAGAGTGCACAGAAACGCCGTTCACAGCGGTACCGATTTATCTGCTTGTGCTGATCTAAAAACTGCTAGGTTTGCAGAAAGTTTGGATATTGAAAGCTATTGGGAAATATCAAATAGTTGTAAGGAAATAGCAGTTCAGCATTGCAGGCAATTTATGAGGAGGTACGCGGATGGCGCTGTGGGTTAAACCACAGAGCCTAGGACTTGCTGATCAGAAGGTTTTCGGTTCGAATCCCTGCAATGGGGTGAGCTCCCATTGCTCAGTCCCTGCTCCTGCCAACCTAGCAGTTCGAAAGCATGTCAAAGTGCAAATAGATAAATAGGTATTGCTCCAGCGGGAAGGTAAAGGGTGTTTCCATGTGCTGCTCTGGTTTTCCAGAAGTGTCTTAGTCATGCTGGCCACATGACCCGGAAGCTATATGCTGGCTCCCTTGGCCAATAAAGCGAGATGAGCGCCGCAACCCCAGAGTCGGTCACGACTGGACGTAATGGTCAGGGGTCTCTCTACCCTTTAACTAACTGCTAGCTCCACTTCATATTCTATGGCATGGCATGGAATAGATGGTATTTATGAAAACGTAAGAGATGAGACATCTTGGCAGCAGCAACTCTGAATGGAAGAAAGCTGAGGTGAGAGAACACCATGAGCCTTCTATCTTATTTTCACCTTTAGATGGGTCAGCAGATATGATATATGTGTCAAAGCCATTTTCCTCAGCTGTCATCCCCCCTCTCCTAGCAAGTCATTCACTTTTAGGGGCTGAGGACCAGGCAGCTAGAGCAGAAGCATTGTCAACAGCCCGTGGTACATGCTTGTCTTCCTGCTTCTTTCCGTCAAGCAGCCAGGCAGTTTACATGATTGTAAAGGTATCATCAGGAGCAAATGTGCCAACTCCTACTGACTGCTGTGTTGGTAGCCAGTAAATAATAAAGTCAGATATTGAGAGCAGCTGATATTAAGGACATATTCTTCATGCTTCCTTTTCATCCTAGCCTTAATGGTGAGGACATGTGGACATTCCTAACCACCATAACATTGCCCTTAATTTCATTGTACACAGGTTGTACATTGATAATAAAGGTATTATTATTGATTGATTGAGCGAATACAGCACGCACTTGTGGTTGTTTATCATCTACATTGAAGGGCTAAGACCCAGAAAATGGAGAGCCATAAGTGCAGTTGCAATGGTGTCCCTGTCCCAGAGGAGTGGCATCACATTTTGGCAGTGCATTTTGTTGGTTAGGTGATGATTGGAGAGCAATTACTACTCATCTGAGCTAAGGTGGTGACAAATTGCATGTAGTAACTAATGAATGGCATCTGTAGGAGTGGCCAAAGTTGCAAAGAAAGTTGTTTGTCAGGTCAGCAGAGTGTTTCCACACACAGGGTTATGGCATGAAATCCTCAGATTCCTATCTATACAAGCTAGTTTGCATGTGTTATTGCCTCTCAGTATTCAAACCTTAGGACAACTCCTCGTTTCTAGAGTGCTTGGCATTTGTGAAGTGGTAAGAAGGGGGCTTGGATTGAAGACTAATTGTGCCCTTATATAATGCATGAGCATGTACAAAAAACTTCCAAAGAAAAATTACTTACACTTGTTTTTATGATGTTTTTTGTAAGAGCCAGCTACGTGTGTATAAAACAAAGCAATGCCCAATGAGATCTTTTTAGGTCAGGGGTGAATAATTTGTAGACCTCGAGATGTTGTTGGACTCTGTTTCCCTCAGCCCCAGCCAGCATGGTCAGTGTTCAGGGGTGATGGGACTTGTAGTCCAATAGGATCTGGCAGGCTGCAGGTTCTCCAGCCCTGCTGAAGTGAATTTTATTCATGGCTATTAGACGCTTTCGTATGTTTTATGTATTTATTAAATTTCTATCCTGGCCTTCCTCCCCAAAGAGGAAGTGCTATGTTGCAGTGCTATATTGTTTATTTTAGGTTATGGTACCTGCTTGGTCAATCCAGTCTAAGCAGCCGAGACTAAGGGTTTCTGTCAGGCACTGGAAAGTGTTTTTTGGTATTAGAGCTTTCCAGCTGCTGCCATTCATTTGTGTCTTTCCCCCCCTGTGGTTTTCCACTCCTGAGATATGCATGAATAAGCTCATGACACAGCTGCCTTTGGAGGACTTGCAAAGTAGAATGTTCATTTCCTTATCATCCACTGACCTACAGTACAAAGCCTTCTGTTACAGAAACCAGGCAAGAACATGGCATATGGCCAAGATGTCAAGAGTTACAAAGTAGGAAATTGGACTTCCTTGTTTAAACCAGTACTATTAGATTTCGACATTTTGTATGTTGGCACATGTGACTTTGATTGCTAAATGAGCTGAGGCAAATAGCTGCCTTCTTCTGATGTGCCTGTTCTGTGAGTAGAAGGTGCTGGCAGTATTGATCAATGAAGGGCAACCAGTTTAACGTATTTTGGGGTTTTTTTCCCCCCCAATGCATCTACTGCCAGCTCCTCTCTCTTCCAGATAGTTCTGTTTTTGGAGCTGGTATCCCAGTCTTCACACTAGTAGATTTGTGTGTGCTCATCAATATATTAGAACAATGGTAGCCAACATGGTGCCCTCCAGGACTGGGCAAGTGGAATCACTTGTGCCTATAAACACCCTCCTTCTCCTTTCCCTGGGAGCTTCCTGGGGCTGATGAGGGTCTAACAACATATGGAAGGCATCACATTGGCCACCCCTACATTCGAAAGAGGCACATAATGGGGAGGGGGGGCAAGAGTAACCATCTTAATAATGATAGACTCAGACTGTACACAGAAATTCCTTTTTTTTTATAATGATTTGTGTCAGGGCTGGGGGATATATCGTCCCAAACCAGTTTGAACTCCATATCTTAGTATCTGTTTCATAATATTTAATCTGGCAATATATTGTAAATCATGATGTGTTTGTGTGTTCTATGCAAAAATCATGTTATGGAAAAAAATGTGAAGCCAGACAATAACTTTACATAGCTCCATCCTTATTTTGGACATCATGATTTATCGGTATATATCACAATGTTGAAAACCAGATATCACCCAGCCCTAATGTGTGTAAATCCCCAAGAATATGGATGCTTTTCTGATTTCCTGGATCTACAGAGGTGTAGAAGCATCCACAAGGAATTAGGCACATGCTATCCAACAGTTTACTGACTTGTCCTTTCACCTGTTACAGCAGTCAAGTCCCCCCCCTTAAAACCAATGTTATACCGTTTTTATAGTGACTTTTGCTTTGCTTCTAGTTTCCTTGAAGACCATGTAATCTTTCTGCTTACCCTGCCTTCAACCAAACTTGTTCATTTGCATAAGCAGTAAAAGTTTTAATTCTCTTCATATTCTTTTTCCATAGTCAGCCTCATTCCTTTATTTTACTTAATGATGCAAATTCTGCTGAGAGGTCAAATGTATTTCTGGGTCTGGTGATACAGAGTTCTATTCTAAACAGTCATTGAACTCCTTCATGTTTGCATCCCCAGCAGCAGGGAAGCTATTTTCCTATGGTGTGACGCTGATCTCAAGCTGCTGGGAATTAATGAGTGTAGGCCTGACTTCACTACAGGGGGGCAGCAAGTTAACTCAAAAGTGCAAAATTCCAGGATTAAGAATTTAGAAGTTCCTTTTCTTGTATTTTAATACTTCAGCATGGTTTGGAGGAATTGATGGTAGACATTTGGCTGTCATTAGAACAGCCAAGCACAGCACTCCTTTATTTTCCATCTTGTTTTGTGACTTGCTGTTTTACATTTCCATGTCCCTTAGGCCAAAAAGCAAATGTGGTGCAGACGTTTGGACTGGATGCAGAACACATGTTGTTTGTGTATTTCCAGCATTTTTTCTTATGAATTAGACTTGGTGTGCTCAAAATGAGGCTGCTTACTTTCTGAGTGACTCTAATAACTGTCAAGGAAGGACTTAATGTACTCCCACCTCCCACTTCCTCTGATGTGACCACAAGGACGAAGCTGTAAGAATGTACTTCTCTTTTCACCTAATCTCAGTTTGCCTTTCTGTCCAAACTGGTAGATAAAGGTAAAGGATCCCTGGATGGTTAAGTCCAATCGAATTTGACTATGGGGTGCAGTGCTCATCTCTGCTTTCAGGCTGAGGGAGCTGGCATTTGTCCGCAGACAGCTTTTCTGTGGCCAGCATGACTAAACCACTTCTGGTGCACAGAAATGCCGTTTACCTTCCTGTCACAGTTGTACCTATTTATCTACTGCCAACCTAGCAGTTCGAAAGCATACCAAACTGGTAAGTTTAAGCCACAAATAGTGTGGTGCCTTCCAGATCTTGCTGGACTACAATTCCCAGAGCCCATGCTGTCTTGGGGCTTAAGGAAATTATGCCCACCAGATGACAATGATGAACTGTATTTGGCTACCCCTGGTTTAAACAGTGTCTTGCCTGAACAAGCCAACTCCAACCCATGCTTTGTGATCCATGACTTACTTGTATACACCTTAGTTAAAACTGTGGCCAGTGGATAATGGAGGCAACTACTTCTGTTTCTTCATGGTTGAGGAGGAGGTGGGGAGAAGACACCTGAACCCAATGCTAAATTAGCATTGTGTCCAAACCAGCCTGCAGAACTGTTAAGTAATGCCTGATTATTGTCTTCTCAGAAGGGCTCTGCTTCTGGTCTTTTCTACTAGTCAGGAATTAGAGCTAAGCACTTGGAGCAGAATGCATTAAGGATTTATAAGCACAGGGAGATAATTTTGTCTTGTCAGGAACCATTGCGGCAAGCAAAACATGGAGATGTGGCTTTAAGAATAGGTGATTTGTTTCCACTGGCTACCATCTCAGTCCAGTCCGGTGCATGTTTTCTTGTGCAGCAGTGGGGAGTTGATACTGGTAATAGTTGGCAAAATAAATATGAATGGTCAGTCCTATTCTGCACGTCCAACAGGCAGATCACTGGACGACTGTGGTAGATCACTGGCTCCCCCCAGAGAAACTCAACAACTTTGGCTCGCTTAAAAAAGGCTCAACATCTCTACATTTTTGCCCCGCACACCTCCCTTAAAAAAAAAGGTCAGCAACTTTGACCTGAACCCCCAAAAAGCCAGTTTTTAACTCTGTGAGCAGATGGCAGTCTCTTGGGAGCTGGCCACCCCTGCTGTACGTGTTTCTGTTTTCCATGGAGATGAATTTATCCAATCCCCCAAGAACGTTGGTCCTTCTAGTGCATTCCACTTACTTGCTGCCAAGAACTAGAACTAATTTTCTTCAAGGTGAATCTGTAGAACCTGATTTCTAAAATAACAAAGCTTCAGAGCTTTTAAAATAAGGTTTTTAAAAAGGAAAATTGCATGTTTATTGAGACTTGAGCAAGTGTAACCTGACATCTCAGCATTGGGGATGGAATCTCCCTCCTCCGGTAGCAAGGTTCTAAGAAGCCACATCTCCTAACAGCCCCATTCAGTTTTCAGAGTTCTAAAAGCTCCAAGGCAGGCCCAGGATGTTTTGCTGATGTTGGCAAAATGGCCAAACATCACTCTCACCCACACGACGATGTCCTCCCTCAGATTTGGGCACTGGCCTGCTCCCTCCTGGCAAAGAGAGGAAGAATGGAAGAATGGAAGAAAAATGATGGTGCCAAGAGTCCAGGGGGCCATGCCACCACACAGGGAACAGGCTGCCATCAGACAAGCTGCCTACCCAGCCAGAGGGGATACGCTGGTGCTTCTTGGGGAAGAGGGCAGGCTAGGCATGCCAAGTGTAATCAGCACAACAGGTAGTCATCGCTCCCTTCATTTCCTTTCACCCCTTCCAGCTGCCCAGTGGTGTGCTGGTCTGCCTGGGAAGTGGAGGGAGTTGAAAGCGTGGGCTGAAGTATTCTAGGCTGAGTGTAAGGGGAGCAAACATTGACACTGATGCCAATAGCTGCTCCCTAGGTTAAGTAACGAAGTTTCCCCATTGCAAGCAAGCAAGCAAACCCAGGCAGTGGGAGCAGCAAGGACAACAGTAGCAAGTGGGAAGCCTGGGCAGGCTGGCAGCAGCCACCTGAGACAAATGGCTTCACCTCACCTCACTGACAGGCCACCCCTGAAAAGCTCTATCTTGCAAGAGGTGGGTAGCGCAGGATCATCACTTCACAGGCTTTGCTAGGTTATGCATGGTTTGAGCTTCTTTTAGCAATCTTCTCTCAGTGTAGCCTCAATGTGCCAGTTATGTGTAAGGGTACATATAAAGTGCAGCTTCCTTCTGCTCTAAGCTGTCTCTGGCCAGGAGTTTAGGAATGGAAGATAAAGTTCTAAACTGTACCCCATTATACAGCCTGTATTTTGAGAGAAGACCAAAACCATACCTATTTGTCACAAATGACAAGTGGAGCCAAATACATTTCTAATCTCCAAAGCAGGTTATTGGGATCCTGCACCAAATATTTACAAATTTGTTCTGGGTAGAAGGAGAGTGGGATTCACTTGCATAGTGTTAAAAACACTCTGTGCTTTTAATGTGAATATGCATGTTTTGGTGCATGCTACTGAAGAGTCTACTCCACTCCTTAACAGCTCATGGTGCCAGGCATCAAGCCAGATTCTGGCATATTGTAAAGCCTGCACCTGGGTTTGTGGTTTCTTTACCATCAAGCAAACCACTATCAGTAAGGGAGGGACAAACCTTATTTACCACTTGTGGTTTGTTTGAAGAAAAGCAAGCCACAAGCCCAGGTTTGGACGTCAAAGGCATGCTTCCTGGCAGCTCTAGGGAGGAGCAGAGAGAACTTTTCAGCTACGTGCAACAGCACCCTAAGCATTCATATTTAAACCATAGCCTATTTTAACTGGTTTAATGTGATGTGTAAATTGAGGCACTGTGTGTTCAATTTTGTACAAAATTGTGGAGCTGATTCAAGTGGAACTTCACACCCCCACTTTGTGAATTTCTGTTGTTCTTCCTATAACTTTTGATGCAATTTAGTTTGAAGGTACCTTAAGATCTTTCTGTTGGTCTTTCTATAGAAATAGCATCACTTGTCCTTTGGGTGTCTTCCATTCTTGCTACTGTGGTTCTGTGCTCATCTGCATCTTGCATTAGTATGCCCCTGCAGATGTTGCATTGATGGCATCAGATACTCCCGGCAGCCATTAAAACAGATGACTTTTGTTCTGCTTTTCAAGTTGCATGACAGTACAGGTGATTTCGAAGAAGGGTTTGATATGTCAGTAGATGGAAGTGGAAAATTGGTGCCTCTACCAATGTCTGGGAAGTGGGCCATTACTTGGATTGACAGCAAAAGCAGAGAAATCGTAGGAGCTAACTGGTGCAGCTGAGACACTCTGGCAAGCTACTGGGATGCTGACCAGAGAGATAATAGCAAGGGCACAACACAAGGATTTTCATCTAAACGAGGGGTGCTGTGTTCTTGTAGGGAACCTTGGTTTCTGTCATTATTTTTCATGATCACAGATTGATGTAATAGTCTCCATCAAATGCAGTACCACTGAATATAACAAAACATTGGCCTTGGATTTCATCTACTGGGGATTTGGGGTCTCTGGCTTGAAAATTGTTCATAAATAGGTGTGGCATTTTGGCTTGGTATGCATGTATTTTACAGCCTACCCTGTCTTAATCCTGGCAGTATTTTCCTTCACACTTATCCAGAGATAAGTGTGCAATACAAATTTAATACAGATGTAGAATTAAAATACTGATAAAGCAGAGTGTTTAAAATATAGCAGCCTTCCAGTGCTTAAAATACAAGCCATTAAAATACCTAAAAGAATAAAAATGTCTTAATCCTGCACTAAAATATGATAAAGTGGGTGCCTGCCAAGCCTCCTTGGTGAGGGAGTTCCATAACTGGGACCCCACAAAGCCATCTTAGTAGTCACTGCTTTATCTATGAAGACAGTGACGCTTTGAAAAGGTCCTTAGTGGAATATATTTGTTTTTGGGTAAGTTAATATTAGAGAGGGTGATATTTAAGGTACCTGATTCCAAAGCAGTGAAGGGCTTTAAAGGTCAAAGCAAGCACCTTGAGTGTCAAAGCCATTCACCTACCAGTGTAGATCTCAGAAATGTTCTCAGAAAGCAATGTTCTCAAACCAAACTGTGCCCACAAGTACAAGTTCCTGGGGGGAACAAGAGCAGAAAACAGCTAATTAAAACTATGATGCAACCTTCTCTTGCCCTTACATTCCACTGGAAGTGATCTTGAATGCATGCCCTCTGAACTGCCCTTCCCAGTCCCAGTGGGACATATCTCTTTATAAGCTGTTGACTTTCACTGACCCACTAACTGAATCACTCCTGCCTTTCTCATCACCCCACAATACAGTAGTGTCCCATGCTTTTTATAATACAGTGGTACCTCGGGTTAAGAACTTAATTCGTTCCGTAGGTTCGTTCTTAACCTGAAACTGTTCTTAACCTGAGGTACCACTTTAGCTAATGGGGCCTTCTGTTGCCACTGCACTGCCAGAACACAATTTCTGCTCTCATCCTGAAGCAAAGTGCTTAACCTGAGTTACTATTTCTGGGTTAGCGGAGTTTGTAACCTGAAGCCTCTGTAACCTGAAGCATCTGTAACCCCAGGTACCACTGTATGTTTATGGGAATGTATTTGTGTGTTAAAATTTTGTAATATGTGCATGTCATTTTTAAAAAGTCCTAATTATAAGAACTCCCAGGATAATTAATTGCAGGTGCACTTTAAATTTGTATTTCTTTCCAGGTTCTTTGTGACTCCTTCCCCATGCTACCTCATTGAATGAAAATTTACAGATAAGAAAAAGTTGTTTTTCACATGCCCCATACAGTACTCATTCATTCATTTTCCCAACCTATTTTTCTTTTTAATATTTTTTCTTATTACATCTTGTATCCTGACTTTCCATTTCAGAATGAAACTCCCAAGACTGCTTACATTAAACTTTGAAACAATCAATTAAAAAGTAAGCAATCAAAAACAAACCAGATGCAGCAAATAAAACAAAAATCAGTAGTAGAATTAGGCATAATAAATGCAGATGCTCGCCTGCCCAAATGCCTGCCGGAACAAAAGAAGGCTTTGTCATTGAACACCATCAACAATGGCCAGATAGATTTTTTGGAGCAGGCCACAGCCTATATGTTACAATGGAAAAGGTTGTACACCAGCAGTACTTAAGATGGTGGCAGGAGGCATATAAAAACAGCTTCAGCTGAACTGAGTGGGTGAAAGGGCTTGTGGGAAGGGAAGGGTCTAAGTATTCTGTTCTTAAGTCAGTTAGGCTTTAAAGATAGTAACCATCACTTTGAATTGTACCCAGAAGTCAACTGGAAGCCTTTAACAAAGAGGGTTTGCCTGTTCCAAGAACCTGGTTCTGATCAAATATATAGCCACTGCAATTTGTACCAGCTGAAGTTCCCCAGTTCTTTTCTGAGGCAGCTTCATATGTAGTGTGCTAAAATAATTTTCCGTAGGGTGAAGGGCAGGAAACAAACAAACAAACATACATACATACAAACATACATACATACATACATAGATACAAACATTCAGCCTTGGTGTAATTATAAGGCACATGTGCTCCCTCTAGCTGTTCTGGCTTCGTGGGCTACCCCAGAGCTGCTCAGGAGTGCAGGGCATCTGCGCGCAGCTTGCCCGTGGCTCCCAGGGCTGGCGGGGGAAGCCCGCCCCCCCACCCAGCCCCAGGGACCACACATTTGCTCCATAAGACACACAGACATTTCCCCTTACTTTTTAAAAGGAAAAAAGTGCATCTTATGGAGCGAAAAATACGGTATATTCTTTCTGCGCTCTCCTGTGGGGGAACATGCTCCTAGCCTCAGAAGTCATGTCATGTCACCCCTTGACTGCAGGGCTGGCAGCCCCTCACCCCTTTTTGAAGACCCTCTCTTGTGGAGTATTTCCCCAGCCTCTTCTCCTCTCCCTTCTTCTTGGGAGTCCTCTGGGCAGCAGCTGCCACCGCCTTTGGTCTCTGAGCCTCCCCCCACCTCACCCAAAAGACAGAGACTGGCTACTAAGCATAGCAGAAAGGCTCCCCTTTGGCACTGGACACTCAGCTCCTAGGCAAGCATTCCACACAGCAAGCAAAAGAAAAGCCAGTGTGGCGCCTGCCTGCCCAGCCTTCCACTTGTCTGTCCATTCCCAACAGCAAGGACTGGTGGACTGGCTGACTGGGCTCCCTCACCCACTTGCTTGCTTACTCTGAGGCTGCCTCAGCTCCTGGCATGCAGCACCCGATAGCCAGCCCCAGAGGCATCATTCACCTGGGGAGCTTGTAGCCAGGGCCACTGCAACAAACATCCATGCAAACCTTTGGGAGGCAGAGATGCAAGAGGGCATTAGAAGAGGAAGGAAAGAGGAACAGTAGCTAGTGTTGCCTGTGGCACCCCAACCCATCATTCAAGGCACCCCAGGGTGCCACGGCACACTGGTTGAAATCCACTGGGCTAGAGAAATAAAATTGTTTGTTGTTATGTGTTTGCTTCTGTTTGTACACACATGCGTGCACACACCTCACACACCTTGTTGTCACTATATTTTCCAGGAGCAGAAGTGAGCAACTGGAGCATATATGGTGGATGAATGCTCCTGAGGATAGCATTTCTCATGCATCAAGTCCTCGTTGGAGAGGCCTAAGAATTAGCTTGCTCTCAGTGCCAAAATGAGTTTTACCAGTAGCACTAGGTTTTAATATTACAGCACTGCTCATATTGTGCCAGATTCAGTGATGGATTTGGTTGTGATGCATCTGAAATGAAGCTTCATTTCTCAGCTGGAGGAATGAAAGACCAGTATCTGGATCACTAATGAGTAAACAGAAGCATGCAGTGAAATCATATATTAATTATGTGACAGTTAAACTGGCTTTGCAGAAGAAAAAGTAGCAAGTAAGCTGTTTAAGATAGCAGTGCTAGGTTTTCAGTGAAGACATAATTAGTTTGTCCAACTTCTGAACCATATAGCCCACTCTTTTACATGCATAGGTGGCTGAAGGGGGAAATGTAAATGGGGAGGTGATGAATGGGCACATCCTGTTGATGATGAGTGTGCTTGTGTCCATTTAAATCTAGAAGAGCCAGTCCTGAACATACCTGTTTGAAAGTAAGTTCTGTTTGTGTTGGTATAATGTATATGATATCCATAAAAGGTCTGCAGCCATATGGATTCATTTTGAGTGCATATGCATTTTTAATGCACCTTTTGTGTAATTTTATTGTACGCTGCTTTGAGGGTTTGGATCACCATTAGCCTGCATATAAATATGAATTGGACATATGGGAATGAATTTATATTATTTATGTAATCTATATGTTCTCATTATAAAATTAGTAATGGTGTGGATTGAATTTGGAACCCTTTACACATGTAAAGCATGTGCTGAACACCTAGCTAGGGATGGTGTGTTCAACATTCTGTTTTCATTCAATCATACACTAGCTAGGAGTGTAGGGCAACATACACAGTGTAGTACATTGTACAATGCTGTGCTCAGAATGGGCAGAATATGCCAGTCCTAGAAATTGGCAATGCTTTAAAACTTGCAAAAGTTCCTTTAAGCTCTATTATTAAGCCTATGACAGGGTATATTTTCTTCCATTCTCAAATCTTCTTAATCGTTTCCTGTCCTTTCTCTGTCTTGTTGCCCAGCCTTTCTTTTTCTTCTTCTGTCCACTACCTGAATTCAGCACAGGGGTCTTATAAAGACCTATTTATTTTCATTTTAACAGCTATTACTTGTCAAAAGTGAGTTCCTTCCCTGTTCTCAGTCTGGACTTGAAAACTAAGTGGTTTCTGAGAAACTAGAAAATACTATCATTAACTATCTCCAGACTTTGTCAGCAACCACAGGAGAAATATATTTTAAACTGATAAATTAATAATTCCTGTGTGTGACTGTGTTTGGGCGGTGGGAGGGCAAGGTTGAATAGATATTTCTTCGTGTGAAGCAATTGGTGTTTAGTGAGGCCTGTGAATTTTGAAATTGAAGAGATTTTACATTTTAATTTGACTATCCATTTAATGACAAAAGCTGCATGGCCTGTGGATTTGAATGATAGCAGCAACCACATGGTTAGCTTCTACTATTCTTTGTTCAGTGGATCATCCTCTTACATCTGCTGAACAGATGGAGGTGTTTTGGGTTATTGTTTTTTTACTTTGGAATGAACTAGCTGCCTTTTTTAAAAACAGAACTTCTTTTCACAAGTGAAGCTTCCTTAGGTGGCAAACATCCTTACAAGATGTGTGTTGCAATGAGTTTCCAGTGAAGTGTGTATGCCTCCATATGTGATAGTGCAAAAAAGGGTCTTTCTCATATTTCAGCAGAGAATCTTCTCTCTTTCCTGCATCTCTGCACTTAGAAACAACAACCCCTTTATTGGAAAAAGTGTGTTTTACCTCTTGAGTGCAGAATGGGAGAAGGCTTATTAAAATTATTTCCAAATATGTATTCTGTTTGAGCTCTCTGTGTTCTAGTTCTGAATGCCATGGGCTTTACTTGCTTTTGCAGCCAGAATGCAGGGTCCTTCCTGTACAGCTAAGCTGTCACCCCCTTCCTCCAGACAGTCTGCCAAGTAAATCTCTGTGTGGGAGAATGTGAAAGGCAATTTAGCAAGGGTTGGAGTTGTTCAGCAAGGGCCAGGCAGTTGGATAGAGAGACAGAGACTGCACCAGAAGCTGCCTTGTTGAAGGCCTTAGGAAGTTCCATTTTGAAGTCTGAAAGGATCCTGCAGGAAGAGGGTATGCTAGGAGCCAGGTGGTGATGTTGAACTCATAAATAAGAAGAGCAGTTGTGTGGCCAGTAAAGTCTTTTCTCTTCTCTGGAGAGACAGGCTGACCTGGAGAATAGTCTGGAGGGTTACTGGAGGCTATTTGATGTTCTTTGCTTCAGAATTCTTGTGTCTATCATATGGGCAAGCATTTTTCTAGCAGAAAACCCTTTCTTTTTTAGTATTAACATTTGAAGGTACAGGAAACATATACAGTGGTACCTCGGGTTACATACGCTTCAGGTTACATACTCTTCAGGTTACAGACTCTGCTAACCCAGAAATAGTACCTCGGGTTAAGAACTTTGCTTCAGGATGAGAACAGAAATCGTGCCCCGGCGGCGCGGCGGCAGCAGGAGACCCCATTAGCTAAAGTGGTGCTTCAGGTTAAGAACAGTTTCAGGTTAAGAACGGATTTCCGGAACAAATTACGTACTTAACTCGAGGTACCACTGTATGTGTTTAGTGTTTAAATCTCAGTTTAGAGTTGCTCTTTAAGATTTGTTTGTTTTGTGTTTTTGCTGTTTCGTGGTTGGAATCTTAAAGCTTTCAGTGATGTGCTATGTGCTTCTGTTTTCACAAATTGTGTATCCTCTTGGAGAAGGAGGAAGATAATGGTCAGACCATGAACTAAACTGGTTGAGCAAACAAAATTATTGCTACCAGGTCATTACTGAGGTAACTTAATGTAGTCATTTGGTGGTTAGCTAGTCATTTTTGCACTAGTTTAGGAACTCAGGGAACTGCTACCACTGTACTCTGTTTAGATCCCCAGAATAGGAAAGAATATTATACTTGATGTATGGTCCCCTGGACATGTCCCTTCTTCTAATGTAAGTTATCTACTTAACACATGAACCAAGCAATAGAGGTTTGTGTGGACTTGGCCCCACCTTCTTAATCTCAAAGTTTTCTGTGGTATTTTTAATGGTCCTGTACTACCCTTGAGATAAACAAGATAAAAAAATACACATGCTAATTTATGCACTGGTTTAACTTAATTATTGTCGTCCTGAAGAGCGTGTTTTAATCAGTTTCATGCAGGTATATTTAAACTAAACCCTAAGTATCATATTGGTTGCTACATACTGCAGAATACTGGAGTCTGGCAGGGAGAGAGGATGTGCATAAAGAAGAGATAAGAGCAGCGTTTGAGTAGGAATCAGGAAATCTCAGAGTTTAATTTTTGAGTTAGAATACATTGTCTCCATGCTCTAGGTGATAAGGCAGGTAAAATTTTAAGGTTGCATTCTGACTCCCACTCTTTCTAACTTTTATATTAGTGATTTGGTGCCATATTTAAAGGTAAAGATAAAGGGACCCCTGACCATTAGGTCCAGTGTGAGTGACTCTGGGGTTGCTGTGCTCATCTCGCTTTACTGGCCGAGGGAGCCGGCGTACAGCTTCCGGGTCATGTGGCCAGCATGGCTAAGCTGCTTCTGGCGAACCAGAGCAGCACATGGAAACGCCATTTACCTTCCCGCCAGAGCGGTACCTATTTATCTATTTGTACTTTGACGTGCTTTCGAACTGCTAGGTTGGCAGGAGCAGGGACCGAGCAACGGGAGCTCACCCTGTTGCGGGGATTCGAACCGCCGACCTTCTGATTGGCAAGTCTTAGGTGCTGTGGTTTAACCCACAGTGCCACCCGTGTCCCTTGGTGCCATATTTAGCCAATGCTAAATTGGCCTCTTAATTAGGAACAGAACGATCTCATTCTTGAATTATGCTCCTTTCTCTTTCCCAATTTGCCTCAAAAATCTCTTCAGAACATACCGTAAACAGAAAATCTTATCTTTAAATTTCTCTAAGACCCAAGATTGTGATTTTTGGCAGATACAGCCCTAGGCATAGATGTTGATTGGATCAGCAGGCTACAGAATAAACTTGCTCATTTAGATACCTGGGTTTGCTCCTTAATGAAATCCTCTCTTGGAAGTGTCACATGTAGGCAGTGAAAGTAAACACAGAAAACCATTGATGAATAGGGGCATTGATAAAGTTCTGTTACAATAAGGGACGGCAGCTGATTGAACCTGCCCTAAAGATATTTTGTAGCAAATATCACATTGAAATCTGGAGCTCTGATTAGAATTCCATTGAAGTTTTGGAAACTGCAGAATATTTCCCCCTGGAAGCTATACTCTTTACCATCAGGAATATCAGCAGCTCTTCTTCGTACAGAATTTATGTGGCTAACAATTAAGGCAAGAGCGTGCTTCGCTCACTCAAAGATGGACTGATCAAGTAGTTCAGCAGTGAATTATAATGCTAAGGACTTGCTTAACACAGCAAAGCTGTTTTGGGTAACGGAGCTTAGATGTTTTGTGAACATCAGTTTTTACATGCCCAAAATTGATGTGATCAGTACTGGTGTTCAGGCTTTGGGGGTTTGTGAATGTATTCCAAGAGAGACAGGGATAACTTAGGTAATTACTTTCAAGTTTTTCTGCACTTGAACCTCTGCCAGCCTGACCTTTTAATACAATACAGTGGTACCTCGGGTTAAGAACTTAATTCGTTCTGGAGGTCCGTTCTTAACATGAAACTGTTCTTAACCTGAGGTACCACTTTAGCTAATGGGGCCTCCTGCTGCCGCCGCGTGATTTCTGTTCTCATCCTGAAGCAAAGTTCTTAACCCAAAGCGTCTGTGACCTGAAGCATCTGTAACCCGAGATACCACTGTATGTTTTTGTTTATTTTTAAACCTATTTTGTTAATGCTTTAAATGTTTTCTGTGCCATTCAGGGCTAATGGTTTGGAATAAGTACTGCTTATCTGTTTTTGTTTCCCACAGTCCCACCTTTCTTCCATAGAATGTAACTCAGTATACATAGGATTTTCTTTGTATTCTCTAAAATGTTAGATTTATCTTTAATCACTTAGGATTTGGGAACGTTTCACCCCCCCCCCCTGTAAATTGCCTTCTCTGAACAGATGCTTAAGGGATGTGGCGCTGTGCTCTAAACCACAGAGCCTAGGGCTTGCCGATCAGAAGCTTGGCGGTTCGAATCCTCGCAATGGTGTGAGCTCCAGTTGCTCGGTCCCTGCTCCTGCCAACCTTGCAGTTTGAAAGCACATCAAAGTGCAAATAGATAAAAAGGTACCGCTCCTGCGGGAAGTTAAACTGCGTTTCCGTGTGCTGCTCTGGTTCGCCAGAAGCGGCTTAGTCATGCTGGTCACATGACCCAGAAGCTGTCTGCGGACAAACTCCAGCTCCCTTGGCCACTAAAGCGAGATGAGTGCTGTAACCCCAGAGTCGTCCACAACTGGACTTAACGGTCAGGGGTCTCTTTACTTTTACAACAGATACTATGTAGTAATCTAAAGTTTGTACTCCTGTTGGCCCAGTAAACTTATTTGGCCAGCACTATGCTGGTCATCTTTGCAGTTCCTGCACATTGCACTTTCCTGTGTGCAAAACAGACTCTGTACCTTTCCTGCTGTCTCATACCCTTTAACTGTCCACCTTCTGCAACTTGTTTCGAAATGCACAGGTCACTATCAGGTTTCCCCCCCAGTACTTCCAGCACCAAAACTATATAGCTAATCCTTCTCTTAAATCCGTTAAGCTCATCTAACAAATCCCTCCTTACACTTCTATCACACAAGTCCTTGCTAGGAAAAAACTTGGCCTTAAAACCAGGGATTATTAACCTTCCTAGGTACTCAATCATCAGCCCTCACCCTTCAGCTCTTTGCTGTGCTAGCAGTCTGGCACAGTCAATTGTTCAGCTGATGGCTGGCCAGAAGCAATGTCTCTAGCACAATCTGTAAGTGCCAGTGTAATCTTTCTTTGATCTGTGCGACCAACCAAAATATGGAACTAACTAAAATGTGGAACCGTCTTGTTTCTCATGAAGAGTCATGTTTGTGAGTGCCCATGAGTTGCAAAAATGCAGTTCACATGGCCTTCATAAAAAATGAAGCGTACAAAGTTTTCAGCCTTCTGTTTCTCTAGGCTGGTCTGACTTCATTAGGTATTGTCTGAAGTGTGAAGATGATATGGCCTTGTGCTCGGATTTTTGATAGTGACTTTGAAAATATAAAAAGAAGAGCACAGTGATCCTCTGACTTTTGTGCAGCCTAATATATTTTTTCACTGAGCACAGCCTAAATGAATCAAGCCTATGTTACAATTTCCTCTTTCTATTCTACTACAAGGGTTTTTAAAATTTTGCCGAGCTAAAATTTCTTCCATCCCCATCCAGCATAATAAAGACTTTGAAATTAAAAGTTACTTGTTAGTTGGTACCAAAAACAGTACTGTACTCTTTCTAATGGCCAGATAGTATTAGTGCTTTCTGATAACCCAAAGTACCACTGTACTTATACTGATACTTAATATAACATCTGATAAATGAAAAAATTGTCCAGTAGTACCTTAGAGACCAACGAAAGCTTATACCCAGAACAAACTTAGTTGGTCTCTAAGGTGCTACTGGACATTTTTTCATTTTTTTCGACTGCGTCAGACCAACACAGCTACCTACCTGAATCTAGAATCTGATAAATGAAATAGCTTTGGGGGCTTCTCTAGACCTAGGTAATATCATTAACAGTGCATTCTCAATGAGCTATGATGCTTTCCCAGCTCTTTATAACTTTGTTCTTGGTAGTTAATGAGTAGGAAATGTGGCTATATGTGTGTGTCTGGTTTAAACAAATAAACAAGGCACTTTAAAGAAAATGCCTTGATTGAGTTATGAATTCTTGCTCGCAGCCCTTCATGATCTGCTGGTATGGAGAAAGTGGCCATTGGCAACTTAAAATCTGGTTACCAGGAAATTGTTTGCTAGGCATATCGCCAGCATGTATTACATCTATTTTCTTCAAGTCATTGCAATAGGCAAAGATACATTTGTATCTGCTGCATCAAAACAAATGGTTGCATGTAAGCTATTTGAGTTGTCCTCATCATAACTATTCTGGTTGTTTTTGTGGTGTTGCATGTAGAAATTTCATCAGCCTCACCTAGCCCATGGAAGAAGCAATTATCCTATCAATAGTATCTTACTTTTAAGATTAATTTTTGTGATATCACATATGGAGAAATATATGATCATGAGTTTTGGGTTCTTCATATTGGATGATGAACTGATTGATATCTCTGCTACTCAGTAGGTCATAATTTGGTAGAACTGTGGTCAGAGTTGCATGTTCAACTGCCCCCCCCCCCATGTTTCCTGTTTTGGTTCTTTGTACTTCTATATACAGTTACATTTATTTATAAAATAAATAACTGCTCTTTTTGACATGCCTCATCCAGCATCTCACAACATCATAAAACAGACACAAACTATATAAGGCACTGCTGTTAACAATTTTTGAAAAGCCTGGTCTAATTAGTTTACAAATATCAATATAAATTTCCACAAAACCAACAGAACCGTTTGTACTAAAATATCTAATTCTGAGAACATATTTTAGGATGAGGTGATCCAAAGAGAAATGTTTTTATGGCCTGCTTAAACATCAGCAGTGATGAGGCCAAATGCACTCCTGGCTGGGAAGGAGTTTCGCGGTCTGGAGGCCGCTACAGAAAAGTCTTGTGGCAGCTGAACTGTCCTGACAAGCTGGAACAGACATATGAGCAGAGCCTTCTAGGGAGGTTTTAATTCTCAGCCAGGCTCATATTAGTTTCTTAGAATACTAATATAGTTGGCCTTAGAATTCTAATATATTGATAAATACTACTACTGTTTAGCATTTATTCAAACCATATTTATTTATATCTTCATTTTCTTCTGTGGAACTCAAAGCAGCATGTATAGTTTTCTCACATGGTACTTATTGAAAACAAATCTGCTTAGTTTCCACATGGATGCTATATCACATGTACTGTATTGTCTTAGTAAAAATGCAAGGAAGTCTGATTCTTGTATCAATACAGAAAGTATTGCTCTTTGTTGCTTGCTACAGAAAGTATTGCTCTTTGTATTGTACTTTGTTTCTTAGCCTGCTTCTGAAATGTTTGGCTTTTGGACCTTGCTTGAGGAAGTAATGGCAACATCATAGAAAAGAATAGAAAAGAATTGGATGGTGCTGATTGTCCATGGTTTGCTATGGACTGTGCCCATTCCATCAACAGCTGTCTGTGAATAATAGATCTGGAAGGGCAACAGGATTTCCTAATAGTCCCCTGACTTGGGGAGGTTAAATGTAAGAAGCAGGTGTATAGATGTTTTCTTTCTCTATGTTTCTTACTCTAAATTGGTGTGTGTTGCATATATTTCAGTTTCACAGTATTGATGAGCTAAACAGCATAGGGGATGCAGAGATCAAATTTATTTTAAAAAGAATTAATTACAAGAAGGAAGATAGCTGATCTTGATTTCCCATTTGAAGTAGAATCAAATGAACACATTTATTTTCCTTCATTTCGTTTATTGGAGAAATTATTTCTCTCCTCCCAATTCATAGGTACCTTTGTAGCCAAGACAGCACCCAGTCCCTGGACCTCAGGACCCTGTTTCTGAACATCTTGCTTCCAGTGTTAGAAACTGAGATATAAAAGCTAGGAGCCAAATGGCGTCTTAAACCTAGGTTATGGTCGCCACAATAATATGTCTAGGCGCATTTTTAAAAAGCAAGATCACAAAGCAAATGAAGATAAGATGGGGGATTTAGCTGAAGATGAAATAAATGCTCTGCGTGAAAGACAAATGCTTTTAAAAAACAGAAGCAATCAAGTGGAAAAGCAATCTAGAAGAGATGTGACTTCAGTTTTATTCTAGCAAAGGTAAAAACCAAACCTCTTTTGCTCAATTAGAGGGGGTTGCTTGCCAAAATCTGTATCGTTATAAATCTGTGAACAACTTTGCGTAGGTAATTTATTTGTTTCTTTTTACAGTTTGTGGTGTTTAGAGGGTTATAACTGGCCATTGCAAAACACGTCATACACAGAGCAGAGTGGGACTTACATTTAGGCATGTATAGGACAGTGACATCCAGTGAACTTCATGGTTGAGTGGGGATTTGAACCCTGATCTCACAGGTCCTAGTCCTACAGACACTCTAACTACTACATCACACTGGCTGTTACTGGGGAGAACCCTTTTTCTTTCAGTCTGTAGGGTCACAGCTTCTGTGATAGGTGGAGCTGCCATTGTCTCATTCTATCCATTCATGCCCACATAACACAATTATTTTCAAAAGCCTCATGTTTTTATTTCTGTAAAGAAAAGCTGTAAATGGTACAGGAGCACTCATGCACATCTTTAAAAAGTATCTTCTACTTTTTTTAAAGGTAGGGTGATGCTTATTATATCCTTTTAAGAGATGTGGTGACACAGTATTCCAAGTGTAGCTGCATCATATTGTGTAAGGCCATTATATTTCCAATTCTGTTTTCAGTCCTTTTCTTAATGATCTATAAAATATAATTCCTCCTTTTTTACTGCTGCCACAACCTGGTCGCTATCTTAATTGAGCTATCCACTATGATTCTGAGATCTTGGTTCTTGTTGAGTCACTGCCAGCTCAGACCTCACTAGCATATATGTAATGTTAGCATATCCCCCCCTCCCCCGCCGGCAGCATCCATCACTTTACACTTGTTGACACTAAATCAGATTTATCATTTTAATGCTCATTCACCCAGTTTGGAGAGATCCTTTTGGAACAGCCTCACAGCCTCTTTTAGTTAAAAACTACCCTGAACAATTTGGTGTCATCAGCAAACCTTGCTAACTCATCTCCAGGAAGGACTAAAAAGACGCTCTGTCTTATGCTGCAGACCTGGGTTCAAAAAGAAGACAACACACATCCAGTAAATCTCACTCACTGTCACAAATGGGCAGGATCGGAACCCAGAACTAAACCAGAATGGTTTTCTTATCTATTTTAATAGGTAAAAATATTTATTCTACTTAAACTTCTCCCTCCATACCAAATATGCCATCAGATATAAAAAGCAAACTTAAGAATCTCAACTTGGTTGTCAGGTGGCGCTTCTGAGTCACAAAAAACAACTGACAACCTGTTAATTTTGACTGCTTGCTTCTGTGTGAGGTCAGATATAATCCCATGCTCTCTTGCTCCAGCTCTAAGTTTGGAGCTGGAGAGGGATGGGTGGGCTGAACAGCTCTGAAGCCCAACTGTACACTTAGAATAGAGGAGGGCCAGGGGATTGTTTTGTCAGTGAGTGGGCAAGACATTCTGAGCACCCCCAGTGCCCAGCACCAAAACAAGTCCCAGACTTCAGGTTGGAGTTGGAGAATGAGGTGGGGATTTTCTCAGGAGTTATGCTTTGCTGAAGCAAGGCAAATGCTGTGTGGCAGTTTTCAGTGGAGCTTATTATTAGCTAAAACATGTTCCTTGGCTTGAGGGGGTGGGAATGGAACTCTGACAGACTGATTCCAATCTAATTAGAGCAGCGTAGGCCATAGTTAAGCAGGCAAAGCCTGGAGCATGGAGAAATTGCAACAGGTGCAACAAATGCTTGTAACATAGTAAAGAGGGACACAGCAGTAGAAATAAGAAGTTATTAAACCATGAAGGAAAAAGTTAGTTGCAATCACAATGGGTCAGATGGTTGACAATTATTACAAATGTTTCCCTGTTGGGTATCTTCCTTTCCTGCTTACCCGACTTGTTCTGTTGTGATCCAGTATACACTTTGTCTTTGATTTTCCCTTTCTCAGAGTGACACTTGGCTCTGTAGAAGCTTTTCTTGTATGCTGGCAAGTAGAAAGCTGTGATAATTTCCTTTTGACAGAGACAACAAGTAGTCTGGATTTATTTATTTATCTATCATCACCACCATCATTAAATTTATATACTGTACCATGCTTCATTGGAGGATTGCAGGGATAACAACAGAAAAGCACAAAAAGACACAACACAGTAACAAACAAAACAATAACCTTCCCTCCGTTTAAAAGGCCATAGATGGTTTAATTATCCAAAAGGAGTGCCATAGGCTGATTGAGTTCAGTGGCTCCAGAATCCAGAGCATGGGTTGCCAATTTGGTGCCTCCTTTGATGTTGTTGGTCTACAACTCTCATCAACCTTGACCATTACTGGCAATGATGGGAGCAGGAGGCCAGGAACACCTGGAGAGCATCACTTTTTCCATGCTTGGTCTAAAAGGAAGTCAGCCTTGATGAATGTCAGGAGTGCTCTGATGATGTTTCCTGCTTGGCAGGGGGTTGGACTCGATGGCCCTTGTGGTCTCTTCCAACTCTATGATTCTATGATTCTATGAATCATGAGCTGCTGTTGGCTTGTCCAGCTTTCGTTGGTGTGCTGAGTTGATAATGCTAATAGTGGACCACCCATGCTCACCAAGTGTGGCAGGCCCTCTGGTGGAGGATTGTGTATATTTGGAGGATTGTGTTCATCACTTATGCATGCGTACATGTGTGCCAACATATACATGTGCACATACATATTTGTACACATATATGTGTGATGATTCTACCTGCTTTCTGTTTCTAGAGGAAAAGGCTTAACTCTTTGGACGTGGACTTTGGAAGTTTTGAAATCACAATCGTGTATTTTTAGTTGAATCAGAAGTTGGCACAGTTAACTTTTTGGATGCAGAAACAATTAAAATGGAGTGTCAGAAATCCTGTTATGCATATTAATTTCTTTCTTACTGGAGTCATTTTGCTTGTACCAAAAGACATACAAATGAAAAACTATATTGGCCTAGTAGGTAAGTGTCTAGGTTTGAGTTCCAACCATGTCCTTTGTGTTTCACCTGACTAGATTTGGTTCTGTTGGAAGTTTGATTAGCTTGGCAACTATAATTTATTGGTTTATCTTTGTACTGGCTATTCCTGAAACATCAGCATTTGGTAATGTTTAAAATGAAAACTTGAGCCAGGAGCTCTTACTAGTTTTAAATCATGCGTGTTGTGATATCCTTTATATACTAAATCCGAGTTATGTATATAAAAGTGCATACCTTGGGGTACCTTTCTGGGTTCTTTTTTAGTACAGAGTCCTCACTGTAGACATGAAGGTAATCTTTAGTATTTCTATTTACCATCCTCCTTCTGTTTGTCTATAACAGCTGATGCAATTCAAGTAAGATGTGTCTGCAATATAAGCTCTGCTGTCATGTCTGCCTCCTGGGGCTGCAGAGGTCTTCCTTTAACATATTGCTCACCAGCCATTTCTGACTATGCACTGCCAGTACCTAGTGGTGGTTGGATCTATATGTGTCTCTTTAAATGATTAGAACATCTGAAGCAGGCGACATGCAACCCCAAATAGAGGTGCCTGCTGTGACTACAAGAGATTGAAGTACCAGCATGTTTCTGTTCTTGTAATAGCTGTCTGTGTGCCCTTTTATCCTCTTCTCCTGATCCTGTGGTTCTTGAGCTGCATTATAGTAGGAAAGACACTTCTAGGCTGAAAAAAAAGAGCAGCTGAAATGATCAAGGAATTGGAGCACCTTCCCTATGAGGAGAGACTAAATGAGATTTTTTATGATAGATAAAAAGACAATTAAGGCAAGACAAAATAGAGGTTATAATTTTTTAAAATGCAAATATACTTACTCAGTATATCACTTTATCACTATAGTAGCCTAAAATTGTCAGGTGCTGAAAAAACATTTTAAAATACAGGCACTGTAGTTGCCAAATACAGGCACTGCAGTTGAGTAGACATGAAAGAAAAGAAGGTTGGGAATGGAAGAGGAAAATATGCAAATTCAGTTGCCAATTCTTGCCTTTGGGAGCAGCCAAGGTTATGACATGGCTCTTGCTGACATGCTTCTCCTACTGATACAGACAAATGTAAAGGCAGAAATAAAACTTGCAGTAGAATAGATGAGAGAGTACTTCAAACAATGCATGCTTAAATTATACAGAATTCCATGCCGTGGGAAGTGAGTGGTGCTGCTAATTTAAATGGGGATTAGATGAATTCATAGAGGATAGGCTATTGACAGCTGTTAGACAAAGCTAACAAGAACCTTCATATTTAGTGGAAGTATGCTCCGGCATGTTTGTTGTTGGCACTGAGAAGACAGCACAGCAGGCAGTACTAGTGATTTCATGCTGTGCTTGTGGGCTTGGAGGCATCTAATTGGCCACTATGCGGAAATGAGATGCTGGATGAGATGGACTCTTGATTTGACCCAACAGGCTGTTTGTTTGCTTGCTTACTTATTTATGTATTTGTGGATTTTCTAACCTAACCAGTGTTAGAAATTAGCCAGAGGCTAGGTGCGATTTCCTAGTGTTGTGCTGGTCCAATTGTGACCATGTGGACATCTCGGGATACCAGGTTGGCGACTGACTTCTCCATCTGGCTGGCCCCTATAGCTTTCTTAAGCAGGTAAGCAGAAGAGCATTTATTGTATTTATACTCCACCTTTTTCTCCAAGAAGTTCATGGTTCACCCCAATCCTCAGTTAATTTCTAAAACAACCCTGTGTGGTAGGTTAAGAGGCTGTGACTGTCCTAAGGTCCCCCAGTGAGCTTCATGACTCAGTGGGGATTTGAACCTTGATCTCCCAGGTCCTAGTCTGACACTCTAGCCATGACACCACACTGCTTCCTAGATACTTCTGCTATGGAGCATCTACATAAATTAAGTAGGTAAATAAATTTGGGAAAAGCAAAATGTTACTTAGAGAACAATCTGAAATATTTTCCTTGAAGCTTGAATTGGCTTTATTCTCGGTTGTTTTATTTGATGCTTTATTGTGTTGTAAACAGCTTTGAGATTTTTTTCTTTAAAATATAAAGCGGTATAGAAATGAAATTAATAGGAATAAGAATTCCCACTGAAAAAAGGTGCCTTATTGAGAGAAGGATAGGGGGAGTGTGACCCTGTTACTGTTTCCCTCAGCAGCTGTTTTTAATTATCAACCATGGTGTACTGCTGACATGGCTCTGCAATATGGGAATAAAGAGAACTGTTCTTCAGTTGTTCCATCCCTACCTGCCAGGTTGTTTCAGATAATAGCACTGGGAGCCTGCCTGGCCCCTTGGCAACTATGCTGTTGGGGTCACATGAGGTATCATTTTATCTTTCATGCAGCTTCTATATGAAGCTGTTGAGTATAGTTATAAGGAGATTTGGAGCAAAATGTCATCAGAATGCTCACACTTGGAACGCACTGCCCATTGGAGTTAGACAGCCTCCTACATTGTACACCTTTTGTTGGATGCTAAAATCTTTTTTTATATTTACATGTTTCTCCAAATGGTTGAGTGAACTTGGTGATAGCATCAAATTCCTTTTTTGATAACTGTTTTATCAGTTTTTGTTTGCTGTATTTTTATTTTGTTGTATACATATGTATTTTGTAATGTTTAGTGATTGATAAACATTTGAAATAAATCTGTGACATGTATAAGTTTGCTAGTCAGATGGACCTCTTTGCTGTCTGAGTAAACAACATTCTTAAAGGGACTGTAGTCTTGCTGAGGCTGGGAAGTCAGTTTCAGGTTCACTGCCAACACAGCTTCAGTCTGCTTCTAGCAAACTTTCAGACAATCTGCTTCTCTGCCAGCAAGCAGTTCTGTAAGTGCAATGGGTTCATATAATTGGGGGACAATATGGTACCCTATGCATAGCATAGTTGCCATTTTTTAGGCTAGTAGTTGTGTGTGATTTCATTAAGTTTATTCTTTCTTCATTTTGTTTTTAGTAGTCCATTATGCCCTCCTTCCTCAAAGTCTCTGTGCGAGACTTAAAAATTAAACTGAGTTTTGTTTTTCATGTAAACAGCCTTCAGTGGTGTGTGCGCTTCTCCATGACTGCCATAGTGAATTACTTAATCTCTGTCTATATTATGGTCACACAGTTTAAGCAGTAATCAGTTACACACCCCTACCTGTCCTACATTGTGTGCGATCACAAGGCAGATGTGCTCATGGTGTAAGCAAACCATATAGTGTCCTGGCCTCCAGGACTGCTGGTGGGTCTGGTAGTGGACATTTGATTTCTTCCCCTACCAAACTGAAACATACACTCACCATTGCAGGCAGGTGGAGTGATATACAACAACAGATCCCTCTCCCACATGGCTGACAGTACCAGTAAGCTGGAGTAAGCAACAGAGCCTGGGATCACTTTGAATTGCCAATGGATCCAAGGTATGCCAACTGCCTGACTGCAGGAAGCAGCTGAGCATGTGGAAGGTTACAGGGCACTACACCACCTTAAAATGAACCTGTCCAAAGAGAGTCTGAGAAGTTGAGCATAGGCGCAAATGGCTGAGTGAGAACTCACTCTCTCTTAGTTTCATACTTCCTCTTTCACCTACGAAACAGAAGAAGGTGTAGCTTTGGGAGGCAACTATAGAAGATTTGGGGTGACAGAAGTACGGCACAACAAGTTAGAAGTTTCCAACACCATACCAGATCCTCAGTCAGGTTGGTGTGCTGCTGTTTCCTGCCACAAATGCAAAGTAACATAAAAACCAATCACAAGCAAATTGTGGGAGAAAGATTTGGGAAGAGCCACAAACAACACAGTCTGCCTGGGGAGACCTGAAAGCATTGTGTGTTCATATGAGCAGGCAGCTCTTTTTACTTCAACAGGAGCAGCTCATTTCAGAATATTTTTTCCTTTTTTTGGTATGCATTTCTAGTCACAGAGACAACAATATGGGCATATTTCATTAACATTGGTGGTATGAATAAATAAACCTGCTGCATCATTCAGACCCTGTAGATATTGGGATAACAGATGATTTGCATCCTGAAAGAGTAATGCATATTCTCCTTATTCCCAATAGCTGCTATGAAGTAATGTGAATTCATTCCTGGTGTTGTTATGTCCATGAGCAAAAAGAGCAGCAGCCTGTAGTAGATTTACTACAGGCTTTACTAAATCTACTACAGGCTTTACTATATTGGATCAATAGCTGAGGATATATTTGGCTTTCCTCCACAAGCTGGATTTCTGAACCTGTTTCCAAAGTTGTGAGAAATTGCAGCAGGGAAGATATAAGGAGGGGGGGAAAACCCTCTCACTCCAGGCCATAAGGCAGCCAGGGAAAAAAAAGCAGACTGGTGATGGGATAGGGGAGAGTAGAAGAGTTGCCTATGATTGAGAGCGAAAAAATTTTATCGCTTAGGCAGACTCATTGTGAAGACTGTGTTTATGGAAAACAATCTTACTCTGTTTACAGATAGGTAGCCGTGTTGGTCTGCCATAGTCAAAACAAAAAAAAATCCTTCCAGTAGCACCTTAAAGACCAACGAAGCTAGTAGGAAAGTCTTTCACTGACATGGGGCAATTAGTCCAATTGTTTGTGGTGTCAGGTGTCAGTAAAACTTCTGACAGAACCTTGTTTTTGTTACTCTCCTGAACTTTAGGAGAGCACCCTACATTGTAGTATTTGCTTGATATTAACTTGTAAATAATTTAGGAGAGTTGCAGACCAATCCCATACACATCTGCCCAGAAGTAAGTCCCATTAATTGGTGCGGAACTTACTTCTGGTTAAGGATACAGCAGAATTTCAGCCTTGTCAAGGAAAATGGCAACATTTAAATTATGGAATTAATGAACAATGTAGGCCATCACATTTTTTATATTTACATTACTGTATATTATTTTATTATTTTTTATTATATCTAATTTGAACACCACCCTTCATCTGAAGATCTCAGGGTGGTTCACAGCATAAAAATATAATACACAATAAAACCACAAAGAAGAACAAACCAAACCAATCACCCCTTCTCACAGAACACATTTAAAAGGACATAGAATGTTAATCAGCCAAAGGCCTGGTTAAAGAGGAACTAAAGATGTATACTGGTGCCTCAAGATGTATAATGAAGATGCCAGGCGAGCCTTCCTAGGAACAGCATTTCACAAATGGGGACCCACTGCAGAAAAGGCCCATTCTCATGTTGCTGCCCTCCAGACCTCTCATCCTCAGATGGTGATTGCAGGGTCCAGGTTGCTTCTCATGGGGAAAGGCAGACCTTGAGGTGTTGTGGTCAAAACCAGCACTTTCAATTGGGCTGCCAAATTCTGCACCAGCTGAAGTTTCCAAACCATCTTCAAAGGCAGTCCCACATATCACACATTGCAGTATTTTAATTTGGAGGTTACCAGAGTATAGATGACAGAAGTTAGGCTATCCAGAAATGCCTCCAAGCCACGTACCTAGTCCTTCAGAGGGAGTGTAACCCCATTAAAAGCAGGCAACCTCCCATCCATACAATCTAAGGAACCCCCCATTTACAGTACCCTAGTCTTATCTGGATTGAGCTTCAGTTTGTTGGCTCTCATCCAGTCCATTACTGAGGCAAGACAACAGTCCGGCACATCCACTGCCATACCTGTAGATATCAATGAGAAGTAGAGCTGTGTGTCATCAGCCCATTGCTGACAGCATACTCCAAAACTCCAAATAACCCCATCCAGTGGTTTCATGTAGATGTTAAATAGCATGGGAGATAAAATCACACCTTGATAAACCCCACATTGAATGCTGCATGGGGCTGAAGAGCACTTCCCAAGCATCACCCTCTGGAAACAACCACCCAAGTAGAACCGGAACCACCACAAAGTAGTGCCACCCACCCCAGCTCAGGCAGCAGCTCCAGAAGGATATGATGGTATGTTCTGTCAGTTTTTGTAGCAGACTAGAAGTCTTTGATAGTGAGATTCAACAATATGTATATAAACTAGCCAGAAGTATAGAAATAGACTTTTGAAGTAGAAACAAATTCCTCTCAGTTTGTGCATCCTCAGTAGACACTGAGTCACAGTTTGACACAACACTTCCTCATGATAGATCAAGAATGGGGAATATGTGGCCTTCCAGGTGTTGTTGGATACAGCTCACATAGGTTTTGATCGTTTACTATGTTGGCTAGAGCTGATGGAAAGCAGGAGTCACTGTGTCCCAATCCCTACACTAGATGATTCTAAAACCTTTGTTCTCCAGGTTGTTTGAGAATTATACAGGATTGGTTCCCCACCCCCATGGCTCTCCCTATCAACATAAATTAACCTGTGTAAACGTTGGGACCATTATTAATTACATTATGCAGAATTTTTCAGAGAGCAGATTTACATGGGATGCTTGGCTACATTTCAAGTTAACACATGCAAATGTCTAATGGTGTTTGCATGCAAACAGGAAGTAGATATAGAAGGCACAGTAAAATATGGTCTTGGTTTACCACTGTAAGGTAAAGGTAAAGGTACCCCTGCCCGTACGGGCCAGTCTTGACAGACTCTGGGGTTGTGCGCCCATCTCACTTAAGAGGCCAGGGGCCAGCGCTGTCCGGAGACACTTCCGGGTCACGTGGCCAGTGTGACATCGCTGCTCTGGCGAGCCAGAGCCGCACACGGAAACGCCGTTTACCTTCCCGCTGGTAAGCGGTCCCTATTTATCTACTTGCACCCGGAGGTGCTTTCGAACTGCTAGGTTGGCAGGCGCTGGGACCGAGCAGCGGGAGCGCACCCCGCCGCGGGGATTCGAACCGCCGACCTTTCGATCGGCAAGTCCTAGGCGCTGAGGCTTTAACCCACAGCGCCACCTGCGTCCCATTGCGCCACCTGCGTCACCACTGTAGCCCACAGTAATTTCCAGGCAGCATTTTCAGAAATGTACAAATCTTGTTTTCTGCATGCCAGACTTAGTTCTCATCCGCAGTACTCACATTTGAAAAGATCTCACTTTGCATTGTAGCTGTTGTTCTGTGTTTATAGATTGGTAGTGTTTTATTGTAGCAACTTGAAGCAAACATGATTGTTAATTTAGTATTCAGGTGGTAGTCTTGCACTTTAGGAATATTCACTGCAAAGCAGCTTCTCTGCTCACTTGGTGGGGGGAAGCATTCTTCAACGTTTCACAATAATTGTTTTAACCTATCAAGCCATAGGTCCTTCTAATCCTGTACTGTCTGACCAGTGACACTGGACTCAGCTAGATTGGTAAAGAAAAGGTGTTTTACAATATAACACTTTGACACCAGATACCGCCATGGAGTCCCATCTTTCCCTTGGATTTCCCTGTGTGAGTTTACAACGCGTTTAACTGAATCGTTTCTTTGATATATCTAGATCCAGCCACTGATCAGTGAGATCCCCTTAGGAAGCCTTCAAGCATGTCATAGTGGACAAGCTTTGGGTAAGGGATTTAGCTCATTGGAATAACACATACCGTATTTTCCCCTGTATAACACACAGATTTTTTCTCCTAAAAAGTAAGGGGAAATGTCTGTGCGTGTTATTGAGCGAATGTGTGGTCCCTGGAGCCGACTGTCCCTAGTGCAGGGGCAAAAATCAGGCAAAAATCATATTGCGCCGTCAGGGGAGGAGGGAAGCCTGAAAAGAGGAAGCTGCTGCTTTCCTACAATCTGCCTCAGGGTCTTACTGCCCACCCTGTTCTGTTTCAGTTGCTGTTTGCTCAAACGGAACAAAGAGCAGGGAAATCCCATCCCCTCCTGGCAAGCAGAGGAGAAAGGAAAGGATCGAGTCCTTCTAATTCCTCTCTGTGCTCCTTCTAATTCCTCTCTGTGCTCCGGTGGTGGTGGTGCTGCTGCTGCGTCAAGGGAAGCATTCCAGGCAGCCTTCCAGGCAGCCGGAAAACATGCAGGTGGGGGGGAGAGAGAGAGAGAGAGAGAGGAGAGAGAGAGGGCTAGCTTGGGTGGGTGGGTGGGTGGGAATTTTGCCTTCCTTTCCTCCCTCAAGTTAAACCCCTCTCCTGTATTCTTAGCCAGCTGCTTCTCCTCACAGCCCTCTCGTGCTCCTTGTCCCTTCTATGTTTTTCCTTCCCTCCCCACTTAAAATGTGGTTACAAAAAAACATGGATCCACATGGATCCTCAGGATCTTTGCATTGGGTCACCCCAAATTCACCATCAGATCACATAGCAATGATCTGATGCAAAAATAGGGCTGCAATGGTGCAAAAACGTGGTTACAAAGCACGGATCCACATGGATCCTCAGGATCTTTGCATTGGGTCACCCCAAATTCACCATCAGATCACATAGCATGTCCATGGCTACAGCCGGCACACAAAAAATCATGCACCCACTGTTGCTGCAATGATACAAAAACGTGGTTACAAAGCATGGATCCACATGGATCCTCAGGATCTTTGCATTGGGCTACCCCAAATTCACCATCAGATCACATAGCATGTCCATGGCTACAGCCTGCACCAAAAAAATCACGCACCCACTGTTGCCTGAGGCTGCAATGGTGCAAAAACGTGGTTACAAAGCATGGATCCACATGGATCCTCAGGATCTTTGCATTGGGTCACCCCAAATTCACCATCAGAGCACATAGCATGTCCATGGCTACAGCCTGCACCAAAAAAATCACGCACCAACTGTTGCCTGGGGCTGCAATGGTGCAAAAAGTGGTTACAAAGCACAGATCCACATGGATTCTCAGAATTTTTGCATTGGGCTACCCCAAACTCACATGTCTGTGGCCACAGCATGAAGCACAAAAATGATAAATCCACTGTTTCATTTAGAATTTTTTTTCTTGTTTTTCTCCTCTAAAAACTATGTGCGTGTACTCTGTGAAATTACTGTTAGAAATATTGTTTAAAAAATATGATGTGATTAAAAGTATTTGAGTGCAATACAATATTGGGAAATGTGAGACGAGGATAAAAAATAAACGGAAAATTATCAGACAAGCTGAGGGAAGTTCTGGAAAAAAGGGTTTAAGTTAAAAATGGATGTATAATTTTGTAAAAATGTTTTTTTTAATGGAAAATCTAATAAAAATATTTTTTTTTAAAAAAACTATGTGCGTGTTATAGTCAGATGCGTGTTATCAAGTGAAAAATTCGGTACTTCTCATGCAAAAGGTCCTATGTTCAATGTACATTCAGGTAGGACTGCAAGACTCCTTTCTAAAACCCTAGAGAAATTTCAAAAAGTATAAACTGCTAGTCAGTATAAACAATGGTGGGTTAAATGCTTGATATAACTCCTTTTCTGTGTGCGTATATGAGAACCATATCCTGTTTGTCACCAACATCTGGTAATTAGAAGTATCCTGTCTCTGAACACAAAAAACTGATTCTCAGCTATCATAGCTAGTAATATCACAACCATCATGAAATTTGTCCCTTTTTTGGTCATCAAAATTGATGTTCATTACCGTATCTTTAATCATGCTCTGTTCCTGTTCAGTGAAAAAATAGACCAGGATTCCCTAAATATATGGGACGCGGGTGGTGCTGTGGTCTAAACCACAGAGCCTAGGGTTAGCCGATCAGAAAGTTGGCAGTTCTAATCCCTGTGACGTGGTGAGCTCCCGTTGTTCGGTCTCAGCTTCTGCCCACCTAGCGCTTCGAAAACACATCAAAGTGCAAGTAGATAAATAGGTACCACTCCGGTGGGAAGGTAAATGGCGTTTCTATGTGCTGCTCTAGTTCACCAGAAGCGGCTTAGTCATGCCCCAGAAGCTGTCTGCGGACAAATGCCGGCCCCCTTGGCCTGTAGAGCGAAATGAACGCGCAACCCCAGAGTCATCTGCAACTGGACCAGGTCAGGGGTACCTTTACCTTTACCCTAAATATGCTGCTGTTCTGCTGGCCCTTGGAGATTAGACTGAAGATTGGCATGGTGGCGTTTGCTTCAGTGATAAGACTTGAAGCCCCATATTTGGTAAATTGCTTTAAAACACAGCTAACTGCTCTTTGTATGTTTATTGCTGGTCATTATGGTATGGTTTCTTAAATTAAAACAAAAAGAGATTGTGAACAACCTCTCCAAACTGAGTGAGTGTGCAGTAAAATGACAAATACAGCTTAATGGTAGGTAAGTGTAACGTTGGGACAAAAGATTTAATTTCACGCATATGCTCATGGGGTCTGAACTGAACAAGACCTTGGGGTCACAGTAGATAGCTCAATGAAGATACTGTTCCAACTGTGAAAAAGGCAAATTCCATGATAGGGATCATTAGGAAAGAAACTGAGAATAAAACTGCTGCTATCGTAATGCTGTTATGCAAATCTATGGTTCAGCCGCACTTGGGATACTGTGCACAGTTCCAGTCACTTCACCTCAAAAGGGGCATTGTAGAGGTGGGAAAGATTTAGAAAAGAACAACTAAAATGGTCAAGGGAATGAAGAGACTCTCCTATGAGGAAAGTTCACAACATTTGACACATTTTGGTTCAGACAAAAGTTGAGAATTATGAACTCGCTCCCCCAAGAGGCAGTAATGGCCACCACTTTAGATGGCTTTAAAAGAGGGTTAGACAAATTCATAGAGGGGAAGGCTATTGATGACTACTAGCCATAATGCCTGTGCTCTGCCTCCACAGTTGAAGGCAGTATTGCTTCTGAATACCATTTGCTGGAAACCTCAGGAGGAAAGACAGGTCTTGTGCTTGGGCCCTGTCTATGGGTTTCCCACAGGCATTTTGTCTTGCTCTAATTAGTAAAGTAGCAGCAGTGGTAAACATGCAAGTCAGCATGATAAAGGACAATTCAGTGGTGTCTGGGGAGGTACTGCTATTTTACATATTATTTTGCACAGATTGTTCCTTGGTGCTGTACAGAATGCAGAAGTAACATGCTGCTTACCCAGGGAAGTTAGTCTCTGAAAGGAGAAAGCAGAGCATCTTGAGGGAATATTGTCCACCATGGGACAACTGGTGTGAGGAAGCATAGAAGGAATCTGTCTAGTTCCTGAAAATGCTCAGCGCACAAACTTGGGGGGCTTTTGCAAAGAAGAATTTGGAGAAGGAGGGGGAATTAGCTTGGTGAGAAGAGTGGAAGACTGCCCATGTGAGAGCTGTATGATAGTTGCATTATTAATTAATTAATTAATTAATTAATTGATATACGGCCCTTCAACCGAAGATCGCATCCATATGGAGAAACTGGAATCCTTAAATAAAAGGGTCAGGAGCTAGAGGAGCTAGGGTCATTGAGTGCTGGAGTATTTATCTTAGATGTGCGAGATCCAGGTTGAAATCTCTAGTGAGCAGTGGACCTCACTGGGGAATCCTGATTAAATGTCTTCATTTAATCTGTTTATGGCTATTGAGCAGCAAAAATACTGTGAAGGGCAGGATCCAATTGTAGCAATTCATTGGGTTATGATACAGAGACTTACGGAAGGATTCCTAGATGATGATGATGGATAATGACCAACTTTAATTGACAGGAGGAAAAATGACAAAACAGCAAGTCCCAGCATATTGCAAGACGGGTTTTCTTGATAGAAGGGTAGATGTGAGGCAACTGAACAGGATTTTGTGTACCTTTGAACATACCATTCAAATACTGGTGGGGCTTCCTGAATACTACTCCATTTCCCCCTGGTACCAGAGGTCATCTTTATATATATTTTTTCCTGTGCATGATGTGTACACCAGAATGCATAATTCTTTAATAGAATTTCCAACAAGATATTATGGGCATTGGTTTGCTTGCCTTAAAGGAGGTTTTTACAAATTATTGGCAAAAAAAATAGATTACTAGCGATAATAACTATATGCAAAGATCAGTAAAGGTGTCTGAACTTGGCTGCCAAAAATTATTTCTGCTAGTCACTAGGCCTGGGTGGCATACCAATATATTGCCCAGTACCGGTATGAGGAGCAGACTGTGATACTGGCTTCACCCGGCGGTATATTATTGGTAAAACTGCCACCGCACCTGAGTCCCTCTGCTAACGACTTCTTCCAGCAAGTGTTGCTAGCAGAGGGACTCAGGAGTGGTGGCAGTTTCACCAGCAATATATTGCTGAGTGAAATTGCCATTCCACTCTGCCCTCATACTGTGCAGAGGGAGAAAAAAAAGCTGCATTGACGAGGCACCAGTACAGATTGTTCTTCCTTCTGCATCTTTAAACTGCTTGGCTGAGGAGTGTGTGCGGTTGCTGCTCCCCTCAGCCGAGCAGTTAAAGGATACCCCAGCCCAGCACTGACTAATGTGCAAGCTGGGGGAGCACCAGGGATGGGAGCCATCCCCAACAATGCAGGGCAAAGGATCCGCTGTGTTCTCCCTGCTCGTCCACAAGTGGTGGGAACACCTGGGATGGCTCAGCTGGGGATCAGGAGCCCTCCCGCCCCCCAGCTGAGCCGTACAAAATTGTCCCAGCCCACTAGGCGTTAGGGTGAAACTGCCTCAGCTCCTGCAGTTAGAGCTGCAGCAGTTTCACCCAGTGCCTTGCAGGCTGAGGCCAACGCAGCTTGTTTTTTCAACACCGTGGTATATTGCCAGACTGTGATGTTTGGTGATATACCGCAATGTTGAAAAGCTGATATCGCCCAGCCCTACTAGTCATTGGGAATGTGGTAAAAGTGTTCCTGCACACAATAGATTGTCTTTCTCTCTCCTCTGCTTTTGCTAGTGTATGAATAACTAGGTGCACTTAACTGTGCATGAATTCAGGCTGTAAGCTTTCACACTACACAGTCATATGGCCTCTGAGCATATTTGCTCACCAGGAAGAAAAACATTGTTTTCTTGTCTGTGTTGGTGAGTACTGCTGAATACAGTGGTACCTCGAGTTAAGTACTTAATCCGTTCCGGAGGTCTGTACTTAACCTGAAACTGTTCTTAACCTGAAGCACCACTTTAGCTAATGGGGCCTCGCACTGCCGCCGCGCCACCGGAGCACGATTTCTGTTCTTAACCTGAAGCAATGTTCTTAACCTGAAGCACTATTTCTGGGTTAGCGGGAGTCTGTAAGCTGAAGCGTATGTAATCCGAGGTACCACTGTACCTGTTTGGTGGGGAACAGTATCAGAAGTGGGCTATTGCCATCAAGGTAGGCCCTGCTAATGCTTCTGTGTACAGTATCTGCTGTAGGAAACAGGATGCTGGGCTACATGAACCTTTGGTCTTATCCTAGTATAACTGTTCTTATATACAAATTTGAGGATATATGTTTCCTGGTTTTCCTCCATATTTGCCCAGTTACCTGCTCAGAACCATATTTGTGATGAGAAGCAAACTGGCTCTCTCTTTGTAACTTTAAATAAAAAAGTAGTTCTTTGAGGAGAAATGAGAGCAAGCAAACAAGCATTCTCCTCAGTGGTATACAACCTGTGAGCGCTGCGGCATGCACACAATAACAAGTTAGAGGCTTTAATATTTAATAGACTGGAAGAAGATGTCTCTTCTTGCCTGAGGGATAAACAGCTCTAAAACATCTTGTCTTCCCCACTTATCATATCTAAAATACACACATATATTCCTTCAGAAGCCAAGTATCCTCTAATCTCTTGCCATACCTGTGTACAACATGTTTGCAAACAATTGCAGCAGTATACTGTGTTACTATGTCCTCTCCAGGTCTCTACTTGCATGAGGCCCCGTGTGGAAAATACCTTTATAATTGCTACATTCACAAATAAAGTATCTCAAGAACTTTATTGTGCCAGAACTCTCTAAGGTAGATAAGAAGAGATTATTTTTAATTGGACTTTCAGAACATCTTATATCAGATTATAATGGTTTGTCAAACTTAATTTGGTTTTTTGTGACCATGGAGTTAAAGGACTGCTTTTCTATATAAAATAAAACAATTGCAGGGTGGAGGAAATACCTTCCGCTTGAGGTCAGTTATTATATGAACTGCATTACTGAAGACATACAGATAATATATTTATTTTAATTGACTAGATATTGCAGGCTAGGGACTGGCAAGCCATCATAGCAGAGGGAATCTAGCTTTAATAGATGTCATCCAGTATTCACTGACCGCTCTGGGGATTTCACACTTCTGTTTATCTCCTCTTAACGTGCATGAGCTCTGCAACTTACTCAGAATAGTACATTTCCTCAAGTCATGAATTTTTGAGTATGTCAGCCACCCTAACGACACACACTTCTCACCTCAAAGAAAAAGCACCCTTCTAGTCAGTCTACTAATTTTTGCTTCTGGACAGTTTGGCAGGGTTGGTGTCCAGGTAAATGGTCTGGTTCATGCATGTGTACTTATCTTTATCTTAATACTTATGCACTTTAAATCATACAGTATAAAAGGTAAAGGTAAAGGTACCCCTGCCCGTACGGGCCAGTCTTGCCAGACTCTGGGGTTGTGCGCCCATCTCACTTAAGAGGCCAGGAGCCAGCGCTGTCCGAAGACACTTCCGGGTCACGTGGCCAGCGTGACATCGCTGCTCTGGCGAGCCAGAGCTGCACACGGAAACGCCGTTTACCTTCCCGCTAGAAAGCGGTCCCTATTTATCTACTTGCACCCGAGGGTGCTTTCGAACTGCTAGGTTGGCAGGCGCTGGGACCGAGCAGCGGGAGCGCACCCCGCCGCGGGGATTCGAACCGCTGACCTTTCGATCGGCAAGCCCTAGGCCCTGAGGCTTTAACCCACAGCGCCACCCGCGTCCATCATACAGTATATGTGCTTGTAATTAGTTGCCAGCTTCCATCCTAATGCAGCTCAGCACAAATAATAAATATTTTTTTCTGCACAAGTATTGCTTAATCATTTAAGCTGTTACATATACTTAATGTATATCTTCCTAAATAACATAAAGACATCATTTTGTTCTAAATCAGCATGTTTTGAAGCAGGGTGGCTAGTCTTCTTTGGCCTAAGGGCCGCAATGACATTCAGCTACCACTGCAAGGACCAGCGCCTGCACATAACCACACATTCACCATATGTACAGTACACACAAACATACACATAGCAGTTCACACATTAACCAGGCATGCAGTCTCACACAACTCTTTGCATACATGCCTACCCATACACGGAATATTTTCAGCCCTTCCTACTGCACTACTGGGCTGGATGTGGTTGAAAACTGCCTTTTACTCTGCATAGAAGGATCTGTACAAAGTATAAGGAAGCATTTCAACTGCAGCATTGCAGGGAGGGGGGGAATGCCGTTTTTTAATCTTAAAGAGCAGGCAAGGGGTTTATCACAAATACTGACACTGTGCCATCCCCCTGTCTTCTGTGGACATCAAGATCTCCTAAAGCACAAAACAAAGGGGTTAAGGTTAAACAAAGTCCTTTCAATCCCAAAACCAAAATCCTTTACTGTAATAAAAGGAAGAAATGGCGCCTAGATATTCCATTGTGGCAACCAGCAACATAGGTTTAAGGTGCTATTTGATGATTACCTTATATATCTGAGTATCTAACACTGGATAAAAGCTGTTTCTAGGTGGAACCTGGTTTTCCCAGTTCTATACATTAAGATTTTAAACTATTATGTTTGTCTATAGCCAAAAAGGAACACCACTGAATGTTTGGTTTCATGTGCTCATAGTTTCCTACATTCGATCTCCCCCCCACCCCCGCCCCTGCCAGTGGAAGTTGTTGTTGCTGAGTTATTTCTGTACCACTTTATATTTTAAAGGGGGGAAAATCTGAGCAGTCTATAACACATTAAATAATCAAATAAAACAATCCAGAATAAAACAAATTCAAGCTTCAAGGTAAATATTTCAGGTCCTTCTCAGAGTGACATTTTGCTTTCCTCATATTTATTTACCTACTTAATTTATGTAGCTGCCCCATAACAAAAGTGCTTTAGGAAGCCAGTGTGGTGTAGTGGTTAGAGTGCCAGACTAGGACCTGGGAGATCAGGGTTTAAATCCCTACTTAGTAATGAAGTTCACTGGGTGACCTTGGGCCGATCATAGCCTCTTAACCTACCTCGCAGGGTCGTTGTAGGGATTAATTTGGAAGAGGGGTGGAGAAAAAGGTGAAGTATAAATGCCCTTCTGCTTACCTGCTGAAGAAAGCTAGATCTCAGTTGCCAACCTGTATCCAGAGATCTCCATGTGGTTGCAGTTGGACCCGTGTCAGTCACAAAATGTGCCTGGGGAATTTCAACACTACTTTTATCTCCCCTCACAAAAGGTTGTGCGCTCTCGCTCTCTCTCTCTCTCTCTCTCTCTCTCTCCACACACACACACACACACGACCATTGCATGCACTAGCATCTCTAGTGCTGTGCAAAGCTCAACTTGAAATGGTTACACAGCTTTTGAAATGTAAATTAGGTTTTTCCTTTCCCTTTAATTCATTTGTGCTCCCACCAAGAAATCTGCTTTTGAACGGAAAGTGTTCTGCACCCCCTAGAGAAATTGTATACCGGGAAGTAGATTATGCAAGTTCAGGTTTATTTGATGGTGCTTTCTGACCCCACATCCTCATTTCAGGATAGGTTCATCAGAAGAAATGTCTGAACCAATATTCTTTATAGAATGTGTGCTCCAGGTACAAAACTTAATTTAGAAATTATCTTTAGTTGTCTATGCTTACTATCAATTTTTACCTGGAGATAGCTTCTTAGAATAATCAAGCAGGAAACAGGTTAACCTATCTGGAGTGTGTGTGAGTTATGTATATTTTAAATGTTTCTTTGAATCTTCTCATGAAGGAGGAGTTAAAACAAACATTTTATATATGTATAACTCATACATCTATCACAAGGGTAAATTGATGCATGAATACGTAGCTACCAGAAACTATATAGGGGTTAGTTACGTCCAGTAGCCAAGAAATTCCTTGGCTGTTAGCCCAGCTTAAAAGGAATCTAGACACCACACCCTGGACACATTCACAGATGGCTGAAGTTGTCCCTGCCTTGCTGAAAGCTTGCAAAGTGATAACTTTCAGGTCATGTAGGCTAACTGGATCCTGGCCCAAGGACTTCGCCTGAAATGACCTGTCATCCAGAAATTTTGCAGCTGGTTCCTTTAAATCATGTTCTTCCATAGCTTAATAGCTCCTGAAGATGGATCATCCAGTCAGAAGTGGAGAAAATGTGGTAATTCCAGGGCAACAAAAGGAAATACTGTATATTCAAAATTAGCGGTTAAGTCATGTTTGAGTTGCAAGCTAGAGCAATTATTATTTTTTTATGTAACCATTTCCATGCTAAACTTTTGGAGACCAACATACTGTGCACGTCTTGTCCTTGTCATCCAACCAGCCCCAATCATTTTGCAGGTATCCAACCTTTGGCTTTGCCTTTCTCTAGGCAACAAGAATAATGCTAGGACTGCATATATTTAGTTGACTTTGCTAAAAGCGTCTCTGTTTCATCAAGGGCACAAAGAACTGAGAGGCGACATGCCTGCTTTCCCAGGGCAATTTTAGACAGCCATTTTATGTTATTAAATTATATGTATCTCTTCCGTGATGGAACCTCCTCCTTTACTCCAAGATAGAACTTAAGTCATTAAAGGCATGTTAGCCCACCTATGAAAATTTCTTGGTGAAGGGATGCTAGATCCATGTTCATGTAGAAGAAATGGCCGACCTGGAGTTCTATGCAGAAGTGCCATGCAGTGGGTGTGAGGAGTTGTCACCAGTAGTGGAAAAGGAGCAGATTGCAAGATGGAAAGCATAGTTTTCCAGATTTGTCTGCAAATAGGATTCCTGATTTTCAGCAGCAGAGTTTTTGACCCCAGAAATGGGAGATATATTAGAGCTCTAAGCAGTCAGAGGGATTCTAGGTTGCAAGGGGCTGCTTCACTCAGCAATACCTTTGTCTAAAATTAAAGTGGGGTTGTGGCCACATTCTCTGAGATGATCATTTCTCACCTTCACTGTCCTTCCCTTTCCTTCTAATTTCAAAGGAATCAGATTCCTAGATAGTAAGAGAAAGACTAACATTCTGGGAATTGAAACAAATTTATTTGCTACAGCATGAAAAGTGTTTTAGCTCTGGTACTTGGCACCAGCAAAGAGCATCATTTATCATTAGCTCTGAAGTGGAAGCCAGAAAATTCTAGCTTCTGCTCTGCTGTGATGGATACATTTCAGCCCAAAAGGTGGCTCTAGTCTTTCATGAGGGGCACTGTAGGTGCTTTGTGCTGTTTGCATGTGAAATATATTTGATTCAGTACAGCTCAAAGTTTGAGTAACTTCTTGAGATGCAGCCAGCTTAGAGGTTTTTGGATTTGTCTCCTGTTCCTGGTGTTTACTGGCCCATACAAGGGTCAATCCTGACAAATCTGGCCTTTCTTGTAAGGAGTTATTGTGACTGCTGAAGCCAGTATGCTCACTAGAATTGTGCAGCCTGCCCCATCTCACAGGCTCGAAGTAATTTCATCTTGCTAGTGAACTGACTGAGTCCACTTCTGCAACTCTTGATTATAAGAGTATTTATTTTGGTCTGCTCAGAAGAACACTCAAGGAAGGAGTGGGGAATCTGGGAGTTCAGTCAATAGTAAGAGGACAAGGCTGCCTTACATCCTTGCTGGGTTTTGAGGCACACAAGCAGTGTTAGAAACTCAGATATATAAGCTAGGCACCAAATGGCGTCTTAGACCAAGTTTACAGTCTCCAAAACGGAATGTCTACTTGACATTTTTTGGTAAGGCACTCTAAAGTCTTATTTTTCAAATAATGGACTGTGTTAAACATTCTCAGTTAAACATCTGGCTAGTTCGGATGACAACCTTGAGCTAGGTTAAGAGCTTTGAGAACTTAAAGAAGAAAAGCCACTTGATCCAGGGACAATCCACATATTTATTGGCCTGTCCCAACCTTTTTTTCTTAATGGTGACTGCTCCTGCCAAGGCTGCACAGGAAAAGCATTTTGGTTCCAGAAATTCATTCTGATTGTGCAGATAAAATATAACTGATAGAATTCTACAGGATTGAGCATAAGTGTGTGAAAACAGTCCAGATCCAATGATCCCCAGGCATTCACCTCCAAATAGTGGAGATGTCAGGCCCCATCCGGGTGCTCAGGCACCTTCACTTGGTCTCAAATGATCAAAAGCCAGGTGCAAAATGTGCCTGATGCCTGGCTAATTTTGAACACTACACACAATGTAAGAATAAGGAATTTGGTTGGCTTGGTGCCTACCTTGCCTGCTGCTGGTTTGTACAGTACCTCATGTCACTTCTGGATGCTAACACAAGCTCTGCCATCTTAACACTAGATGACAGAATTTGGAGGCAAGTTCCTGCTGTGGGGACCTCTTTTGCTACCTGATTGGTTCATTGCTTATTAGTGACTGGTACTTATTTGCAGGCTTGGCGAGGCAACTGAAATGAGGAAGACCTTGGTTTTTTGTGTTGACCACCTTCTTTGGGGCCCACCTTCTTTGGGGTATTCATTTTCTTCTGCCCATTTCAATGTAATTTGCACTTCTTGCTTTTCTCAGTCAGGCCATATATCTCTTGCTGAGTTGTGTCCTAAACATCAACCATTCTGTAAGTGACAAGCAGAATCAGCTTTAGAGCAAGTATGATAATGACAAAAATGTAGAGTGGCTGCTTTATGGGGTAAGGTATTGTTTCACTAAGGGGAGATATAGGCAGAAATAATTGTTTCACTAGGTCATGGATGGGGAACCTGTGGTCCTCCAGATGCTGTTGAACTATTACTCTCATCAGCCCAAGGCTATGTGATCAGTTGTCAGGGAAGATGGGAGCTGTAGCTCATAGTCCAGCAATATTTGGAGAGTCATAGGTCCCCCACAGACTTTTGATCTGACCTACCTCTAGATTCCTATTTCTTTGAAAGCAGGATACAAAATATATACTAATTACAACCAGGTTTATGATGCTACACATAAGCATTATGGAACAAGTTTATTCTATTCTTGAGCTACGGTGATTGAAATGTGTGAAGTTAAGATAAACTACAGTTGTTTAGTGAGATGTGGTTCCAACCACATGTGTCTTGAGTGCCGCGTTGTCACTAAGAGAGTAGTGCTGTTGGAGTCTCCCTGCTCTAGGGGGAACCTTTTCCTATTTGGCTACTTACATCCATAGGCAATAAAGATCTAGGCAGGTGGGCTGGAGTGTGATGCCTTTGTGTGTCAGGGTATTATTGATACCAGCAGTGCATGTTTAGTAACTTCAGTATCTGTGGTGGAACTGAAAGAGAGCTTGTTGTCAGCAGGCTGGTAAGGATGTGTGACTGGGAGTTTGATTGCATGGTTTCAGGAGTAGCCGAACCACTGCTGAATAATCAAGAATGAAATAAATTTACATAGAAATATATATCCAGATGGCTTTTGCTTTTGTTTGGGGCTGGTGAGCATTCTTGATTGCTAAGGATCTGGTACTTAGCCAGCTTCAGAAAGGCTATAGCTAAAAAGCATTGAGGATTTATGAGGCATTGCTATAGCTTACTTCAAGGTGACATTCCTCTGCTTTCTCAAATGTTGTTTTATGTGTGCTGCTTTTACATGTTGATTTTTCCCCCTCCATGGAAAATACCATGTAGCCCATACCTTTTTTGTTCTTTATGTATGTACACCAAGAAGCTGTTTCACAACACAGTGACCTAATATAGAACACCTCTTTGGCATTAGTAGAGATGAAATCCTTATGCCTCTTACAGTTGTAAGCACTCTATTGATCTTTCATATTGGGATAAGATAGATTCCATTTAAGTCAGTGGTTTTCAACCTGGGGTGCCTTGAATGATGGTCAGGGGCTACACTGGCCTCTGTCCCATTTTCCTTCCCTCCCTCCCCTGATGCCCTCTTACGTCTCTGCCTCCCAAAGGCTTGTGCAGCTGTTTGTTGCAGCAGCCCTGGCTACAAGCTCCCCAGGCAAATGGTGCCTCTGGGGCAGTATGAGGAGACACCTCTCTTTGGGGCAGAGGGGACAGCTCAGCAACCAGAGTGGCAACTGCAGCTGCCCAGAGGACTCCCAAGAAGAGGGGAGAAGAGAGAAGGCTGAGGGAACACTCCACAAGGCAGAGTGTTCGAAAAAGGGCGAGAGGCTGCCAGCTCTGCAGGCAAGGGGTGACATAACTGGGCTCCTGCGCCCGACAGGGGTGCCACAGAAAGAATGCAGTTGATCAAGGGAGCTGTGGACCCCAAAAGGTTAAAAACTTCTGATTTACGTAATAGTTGGTGTTTCTTGGGTGTGTTGGGTTTTTTTTAATGAGATGCATTCAACTCTAGTTTAATGGGAAAATACATACATTTGTCAGGCAGGGATACTGAACAGGGGTCCATGAAGACCCAGTGGGCACTCACAAATTTCTGGTACCTTAGTCATGCATTTTTCTCTTCAGTTTTGTTGCAGGTAGTATGTTTCTGCCTTGCTGTGAATTGGTGGCAAGCATGAAGTTATCAGCCTTTGAAAGTCATCCCATTACTTACTAGCTAGTGTTGAGAGATGAAGTCTGTATGGCACAGTCTCTTATCCTGAAGGACTGGTTGCCTTTGCTTGCTAGTAAGATACTTTAGGGTTGCTCAGTATCTTTCCTGCCTACCCTAGGGATCAGAGTTTTTAAATACATAGGATCTTTAAAGTCCATACAGAAAGTAGAAGGATGGGGATGTTTAAAAATTAAGCACTGCTTGGTTTGATATATATACAGTGGTACTTCGGGTTACATACGCATCAGGTTACAGACGCTTCAGGTTACAGACTCCGCTAATCCAGAAATAGTACCTCGGGTTAAGAACTTTGCTTCAGGATGAGAACAGAAATTGTGGTCTGGCGGCGCGGCAGCAGCGAGAGGCCCCATTAGCTAAAGTGGTGCTTCAGGTTAAGAACAGTTTCAGATTAAGAACGGACCTCTGGAACGAACTAAGTACTTAACCCAAGGTACCACTGTGTGTGTGTGTGTGTGTGTGTGTGTGTGTGTGTGTGTGTGTGTGTATATATTGTGTAACTAGGGACAAATAAATTTCAATGTATGTTACATTGCTGGTATACTAAATTTATGTAAATACATGAGGTGTAGCATTCTTTTTAAACACACCTGCTTCTCCAGGCCAATTGTGGTCTAAGTGTGGACATTTCCACTATATAAATATCTCCTTTCCAAGTTGTCTTTCTTCTGGCTGCTTTGTGTTAATACAGTGGTGCCTCGCAAGACGAAATTAATTCGTTCCGCGAATTTTTTCATCTAGTGAATTTTTCGTCTTGCGAAGCACGAAATCCCATAGGAATGCATTGAAAATCAATTAATGCCTTCCTCTGGTCAAAAAAAGTCCAAACAAAGCCAAATTTGGTACAACAAGAGTTTAAGTGCTCTTTAAAGTCACACATACTGTAAAAAGCATTTCAAAATTCAAACCCAGATTTTTAAAAAACACAACAGCAGAGTGGCCCAATGGTCACAGAAAATCATAAAAATGCAGGAAAAAAAAACACAAGCTTCCAGATTCTTGCAAACCCCTCCCCAACTGTTCCCCTAGCCACCCAGCACACAGAAATTCAAATCCAGAATTCTTTTTTTTTTTAAAAAAAAGAGTGGCCCAGTGGTCACAAAAAATCATAAAAATGCAGAAACAACACACACAAGCTTCCAGATTCTTGCAAACCCCTCCCCAACACCAAGTCCTTGAATTCCAAACACCCCAACCCAAAATCCAAAACCCCCCAAAAAAGTTTTAAAAGCTTAACTTACCAAATGGCTGCAAAAGAAGTTTTGGAAAAGCTTCAAAAATCACCAAAGTCTTTAAAAACCTCAAAAAAGGCTACTATGTACACTGCGTTCTATGAGTTGCTCCTCAAAGTCAAGTTGCAACTGTATTAATGGTGTTAAGAAAAAGGAAACAAACTTGCAAGACGTTTTCGTCTTGCGAAGCAAGCGCATAGGGAAATTCGTCTTGCGAAGCAGCTCAAAAAACGGAAAACCCTTTCGTCTAGTGAGTTTTCCGTCTTGTGAGGCATTCGTCTTGCGGGGCACCACTGTAGATGAGAACCTCTCCTAAAGAGGGTAAAAGATTGACCTCATTTCTTTCCTGTTATGTCAAAATAATATATAGGTTTTTGGATGAATGTTTGGAGCCTGCTTTAATTTTTTGTGTTTTCATCTGTGTCGTTACAGTAGGCAAATTATATCAGTGCTGTAGGGTTCCTCACTTCAATTTGATGTAACGGTTGAGAAATAACAAAATTAATTCTAAGCAGTTATAATGAAAGAATGTTATAGTGCATCTCATGGAAATACAGATGTTACATGAGTGATAGTTTGGAAACATAATTATTAATCTCCTCACTCCCTTTGCATTTTTGGAACTCCAGAGACATGGAGTATCTCCTGCAGTCCTTTATGATCTACTTGGTGGTGAGGAGAGAGTGTAGTTAGGAGAGATATTTTGGGAGGACAAAGCATGGGGTCTGGGGGTGTTTGGCTTTTAAATAGCCTGTATACACCTGCAGATCTTGGAACTTAGAGCTGCCATTCCTGCCTTAACTGTCAGGTGGCACAATAATCAGCGGTCTACAAACTTTGGCATGTCTTAGTAATCAACCTAGACTCTTGCAGGGTAGGCTTTTCTGCTTCTAGCTCCACAGAGGCAGGTGTGGTTTTGTGTCCATTGCCCAATCAATGGGTTTTACAGAGGAAGAGCAGCAGGTGGGATTTGCATATATGAAGGGGTAATGACTCTTTTTAGGCCATGACACTGATTCTGTGTCCTAACAAAAAAACAAAGGAAACCAAAGCATGACAGATTTTTTGAAGTGACACTCCATTCCCACCTTTGTTGGCAATGGTTCTTTTTAAAAAAATATAAAAGTTGCTTTCCTGGACAGTATATTTTCTTTTATGATTGCCAAAATTTAACTTTTGGTCACCATTGACAACTACATTTTGGGACCCTCTGGCTGGGATACAATCAAAACAAGGTAGCTGATTACTTGATCAAAGGCATCCTTATCATCATAGAATATGTAAGTGTGGACTTTTATTTATTTTATTTATTGAGTTTATATCCCACCTTTTCTCCAAGTAGGTCAAGGTGGTGTACATGGTTCTCTCCCTCTTCATTTCATAACCTGGCATCTTAGTTTAAGAGAAGCCCTTTTGTGAAGCCATATTCTGTTTTTGGCTGTGGGCTGAATCCAATATCAGTCACAACCCTGTGTGTTTCTGCAGATGTACTGGGCGAGCAGTCGTATCAAAAGTTCAACACTATTGGTACTTGCACTTCATTGGTGTATTTATTTTGCCCTAGCACTTGAGAGTTATTCACTGAGTGCACCTATTCAGAAGGATGATGCAAGTCTGGGCAGTGGAAAAGGAGTGTGTATGTGTGGATCATCAATGCAGAATTTTGGATGGATGGGTCCTGAAGATTTGGAAGAAGAGATAGTGGCTATGTTAAGTCCAAAAAGATTCACTTTCATTGAGAGGGTCCTAGATCCCTTGCTATATGTTCATGACCTAGTGCATGGAGCTTGAAAAGGACTTTGAAGTTGGTGTAGTCAGGTATGTGCCATTTGACATTATACCACACTAACACAGCTTGCTCATTTGGCAGTGGCTGATGTAATTTTTTTTTGGAGACTTTTTCTCTGCAGTCCAACATTTGCACTTGCCAGTTGTTTTCATTGCATGTCTGGCTCTGACAATATTTTTAGTTCCTGAGCCTAGCAGGAGTTTTTGCACAGGAGGAGAACACAATGTAATTACTACCTATAGGGAGATTAATGATTCCCAACTCTCTTCTTTCCCCATCAGCCTGTCTCTCGTATTTTATGTTGAGCAAATACACTGGTCTTGTTTGCAGCTCAGAAGAGATCTAGAGGCTTGCCATTGAGAGATGTGAAGCTAGGCTTCAATTCTTCCCTTTTCTCCCAGTACTTCCTCTGACATGTATTCTGGTCAGCAGGGTATATTCTCTCATGGCTTTCTTCGAAAAGCTCTTTCTAAGATTTTCCTTCCTTCCTTCCTTCCTTCCTTCCTTCCTTCCTTCCTTCCTTCCTTCCTTCCTTCTCTGTCTTCAAAAGCTGCAGGGAGGATTGAGCTACATATGCTCTCCCTTCCTTCTGTCTCCTTTCTTCACCCCGACAGCTGATAAATGATACTACATTTGTTCCATGGCAGAGTGAAATATGAAATCCCATAAAGCCACCTCACTTATTAGATGGTTCTCAGCAAGCTGCTTATTATGCTCTGTGGCATAATGCAGATTACAAATGTGACCAAATGATAATTAGCAAAGCTGGAGTGGCAATTAGTGTTCTTCTGCTGAGTACTGATTACCTTTCAAAGTAGAAAGCAGCTGAAGGGTTTGCAAGCCTGCAACTACCCTGACTCTAAATGCACCAAGAAGTGCCCAGATCTGTATACAGGGTATTTTGTGTTGAAACAGTTTCCATCTTCCAAGATGGTGACCATGGTTTCTTGCCAAGTATTTTGCTTTAATATGTGAGAGGAGGGAGCATCTGCTCAGGATTAGAGAGCAGGGTTTTCTGGAGCAGCTGGTTAGTTCCATTCTCTGTTCTCACAAGCAACAGGTAGAGGTTTCTAGTGTCTTCTGTGGCAGTGTGACCTTGATCTTCAACTTTAATTGATAGGACTCCACCTGGGAGCTCTTCAGAGGGTGTCAGTCCAGCTGGCAGAAATTCTGAGAAGTGTAAGCCTACCAAGTTGGGGCTGTAGATGACATTCCTTTCTAGGGTGATGTCAGAGCTGTTGCCATAATCAAGGCAAAATGTGCTTTAGATTGTTGTGAGACTGCTCTAGGGAATTGTCCCAGTAAGCAATTTCTCTCTTAGTCAGGATAAAGGGGTATGCAGCCACCACTGAGACCTTTTCTTGCTCCCAGACACCTTGAGAATCTTTGCAATCTTTGCAAATGCATTGTGATTACAGTGTAGCTACTTAGTCTCTAGGCACGTGGGTGGCACTGTGGGTTAAACCACAGAGCCTAGGACTTGCCGATCAGAAGGTCAGCGGTTCGAATCCCCGCAACGGGGTGAGCTCCCGTTGCTCGGTCCCTGCTCCTGCCCACCTAGCAGTTCGAAAGCACGTCAAAGTGCAAGTAGATAAATAGGTACTGCTCTGGCGGGAAGGTAAACGGCATTTTCATGTGCTGCTCTGATTCGCCAGAAGCGGCTTAGTCATGCTGGCCACATGACCCGGAAGCTGTATGCCGGCTCCCTTGGCCAATAAAGCGAGATGAGTGCTGCAACCCCAGAGTCAGTCACGACTGGACCTAATGGTCAGGGGTCCCTTTACCTTTTTACTTAGTCTCTGCATGCCTGTTTCTTTTCTGTCTCCATGTCAATCTTTATCAGAAGCCAGTTCCTAAGCTTGAAACTAAGCAAATTGGCCTGATTTCACAAATGCAGTCATTGGGGCCCTGCTCAGCAAAATGTGACATACCCCACCATGCACAGAAGACTGCACTTCTTTTGCCAGGAGACATTTTAAAATGCAAGAGATATAAGCCAGGCTCAAATCCTCATCCTCCCAAGCATGACTTACAGCAGGGATCACTAACCTGTGGCCATACAGATGTTTTTGAGCTACAGTTCCTATCAGTCCTAGCCAGCGTGGCCAATAGCCAGGGAAGTGGAGAACTTTAGTTCAGCTACATCTGAAGGGCCAAAGAATAAGCAGCTCTGGTTTAGAAGATGGATAACATGAGCTGAGTGTTCAACCATGTTCTCCCTCCTCTATTTGCTGGTTTTACTTTACCCATAGTTTGACATCAATCAGGCAAACTATAGTTGGTACAAACTTCCAAACTATGGGTTGAAGTATATTTGAAAACCACGGTTTGGAAGTTAAAACTAACCATAGTTACCTGATGGTTTGAAGGGTTGTCTTGGCTATGTGGGAAGTGTACTGAGAAAGTGGTACGTCCATATATACAGGTTAGATTTATAGCCTTGTTCTAACATGCTAGAAATGTGTAGGAATGTGTTTTTTTCTGCAAGAGAGCATTTGGTCTTGAAGTGAGGGCTGAGGGAACTGGTACAATCAAGATACAGACTTACTGCCTCTGAGAGAACTAGGCCATAAGCTTTGCTACCTGCCTGGGCAGATACATCCAGCTCAGTCACTGCAGATTAAACTGGCATCCAGTATTAAATGTTGATGAGATTGGATTTGCTTTGTTCAGCTGTCCAGAGCAAGGATATACACAGAGGGAGAAGGAGCCAAATGCAGGCAAGCAGGCAAAAGGCACTCTGGGTGTTTCGTTCTGCTATGTTAACATGACTGGAAGTGAAAATCCATCCCCAGAGCTCAGCATTGCCCACGTTCTTGGGCACCGAACCTTGCCAAAGGGGAGGCAGCTGTTTCCCTCAGTTATTGCTCCTGTGATGGGGAACATTTAATGAGAATGTGTTCACTGAAGGATAAACATAAGGGCTTTTGCCTCCTCATCCTCTTTCAGGGGCACTAGCTAACATAGAATTTGCCCTTTCCCACCATTTTCTTACTAAGTTTTTGGACACAATTATTCCTGAGAGTTGAAGGGAGCTCAATATATTTGCGATGATACTGTACAACTCTCCCCTCCCAAGAATTGTTTTGGGAACATTGTAGAGATGTAATTCTGATGTGCAGCACTGGGCACACAAGAATCCACTTGCTCTCTTTCATTGCATTTAATTACTTTATAAAAAGACATAGCTAGAGGGGGAGGGGAAGAGGGATGGCATCAGCTAAGGAGGATTATCTGACAACTGTTCAAAAACCAGAATTAGTTTGAATGTGTGTGTGTGGCTGTTGGCAGTAATGTTCCATAAATAACTCCTGATTTTATGTACATGAATGCCCATGGGAAGGAGAGTGTGCAGGGTATCTTCTGGCAAAGGGGCTTGGAGATTTTTGCTTTTGGTTCATCTGAGACCAAGAACAGCAGGCTATAATCGCCAGCAAGCAGGCAGATTTCCCAAAATGACAGCTTGAAGCCTTTATCCCCCTGATTGGAATGTGTCTGCTCTTACCAGAAGATACCCAGGGCCATCACTTGAATGTTGAGTGGCATTTGGAACAATTTTTGAATTAAATGATTATTTGAGGCAGCAGAAGCCAAATTGGAAACCTTGTACTCAAAAACTGATTCTGTCTGAGCAGCCAGCATCTTCATGCTGCAGATTCTCTTTCAGGGGTGGCTGAGGGATTTCCTTTATAAGGTGGTTACTTAAATTGGGAGAGGGAGATAGTTCTGCTTTGAAAAGAGATGGGCAGGTTGGATAAGGCCCTGAAATTGTCTTTTCTTCATATGTGACATATGACCTGCGTATTAGTGGTGATTTTCCTGCTCTTTGTGGTAGCAACGTGATCGCTTGGTGGCAGGCTTCAGGGGATAACTTGCATCTGCCATATTGGAATCTGTTTCTATAGAATACACACTGGCCAATAACCAGGCTGACTTGTGCCTAGTTCTCACCAAGGCGGTAAACGTATGTCTGGCTTGTACCACATCAGACTACAGATGCAGGACTTGCGTGATTTAATGCTCCTTCCTACAAAAATAACTCCAGAGTTGGGGAGGGGTAATCCTTAAATATCAAGGAGAAAGAGGTCTAGTCCATCCCTCTGACCATTGTGCCAGTTTTGTGTGTGTGTGTGTGTGCGTGCGCACGCACACACACACACACACACACGAATACACGCATTCTGGCCATATGAGATCCCATCTATAACCCAGAAAGAAGCTTACTACCTGGGTGAGAGCTAGGCCTTGGTCTCCTTTCCCCTTTTAAATAAGAGCTGCATGTTTAAGGAGGCATATGAGGAGGAGGGCGCTGGATGAGTCAAAACTTAATTTGTAAAATGCATAATTTCCATTCACAAGTTCGGGGGTGCAAAAAGCACCTAGATTCTGTCCTCCAGTGCTGAACATATTGAGTAAGAACTTGTGACATCTGCTCCTAAAGCTAAGATCCAAGTGGCAAATATAGGGCCTAAATGCCAGACCATCTAATTGCAGACATAAGGAAGATCCAGCTGCCCTTATCCATCTGTATTCATTTGTATTTTCTCTTTTTCCAGATGGAGTCTCCAGTGTCCACCCCTGCAGTGCTACCATTGCATCTTCTTGTTCCTGTTGTCAACAGTGATATCTCATCACCATGTGAGCAGATAATGGTACGCACTCGCTCTGTAGGGGTGAACACATGTGATGTGGCTCTTGCTACGGAGCCAGAGTGCTTGGGCCCCTGTGAACCTGGCACCAGTGTCAATCTGGAGGGCATCGTGTGGCAGGAGACAGAAGACGGTAGGTGTCCTTCAGTATGTTTGTTTTAAGAGTAGTGCTGGTCAACTGATGGTTCAAATGCTGTATCCCAGCCTAGTTCAATTTGTGTGGCATTGCACAAAATAAATGTTGCCCCAGAGGACTCTGCCATAATGCAAATTGCTCTTAATTGGGTCAGTATTGTTCCTTTGGAAGTGGTGTAGTCCAGGGTAAAAGCTGCTTCCAAGAAGGCTCCTCTCGCTAGGCAAAATGAGAACACACTGTGGAGGCGTCTGGGGTGTACCACCTATTCTTGCATCCTATCTTCTTCAGCAGTCGCACTTCTTTACAAACAGTGAAGCAGCACCTAGGTATTGAGATAAAAGACTACACCACGTCTAAAGACTTGGTCATGCCTGTTGCCTTGATTTTGCTGTTCTGGGTTCCTATATTTAGGCACATGAAAGATTTTTCCCTTCACCTTTAGAGTGCCTGTTTTACTCTGATTATAAGCTAAAGGGGGGGGGGGGGAGAGAATCACTTGATCTGAGGCCAAAGCATCTTGCCTGCTACAAATTTGCACCTTGTTTGAATTCTACATTCTGCCCACTTCCTGAGCTTGTATTTTCTAAAGCCTCCTCCCAGGGCCATTGTTCAGATTAGTCTTTTAAGTTGGAGGTAGAATGAATGTTTGCCAGGTGTGCCTGCTTCTAAAAACAGTGAGTGCATTTTCTACCTCGGCAAGCCAGTCCATGTTCTGCCACCATCACTAGCCCATTGCCTCTACTCCTTAAGAGATGTGATTCATCTACACAGACAGCCAGTAGAAACTGGGAGGTAGGCAATTACCTTGAGTGAAAGTGATGCAAGGACAGCATCTTGCTGAGAAGTAAAATATATCTCCTTGGCCTCTTACATATCCATCTTAATATGATGCCAGGCAGAGTGGAATTGACAGGTTCTAAGCAGTTATTATTTGAGAAGAAAGCCCTGACAGGTGCTCTTTCTCAGATTGCTAGGTCTGCACACTGGTGTCTCCAGTGCTTTTTGTGGAAAGGCTGAAAGAGATGATCAGTGAGCACTGGATCACCTATTATTTGCTTTTTGTAGTAACCTTCTCTTGATTGATGCTACCCACCCCCTTTCTTCTACACTCTTATATTTACCAGGCACATATCAAAACTTTGATGTGCAGAGGATTTGCCACAGGGACTCATCCCTCTGGAATATCCGAATACTGTGGGACAAGCCCATTATTCCTCTGGATGCTGTGGTAGTGGCACCCATAATTATGTAGTTTACATATCTCATGATATGGCAATGTCCAGTCCTCCTATATGTGTTTCAGAGAATGCTGCTTTAGGAGGCAGGCAGAGTATGGCACTTATGCTGCTGGCTGCCTTCCCTTTTGCTCTTGGCTTTTAATGGTTTTTGCAGCCTGTCCTTTCATGTTAGTCTTTTTTCTTTTCTTCTTTAAAGATCAGCTATGATTTCAGGACTTGCCTAGGAGGTATGCTGTGATTCCTGTAGCTCAGCTATTTTTAACCTGTACTCATTCAGTGCAATGTGTGCAAAGATCTTGCCTGTGAGGCTACTCTTGGCTGCTGCTTGGTCCCTGCTGTCAGAAGTGATGATTTTCTCTCACATCAGAGGCTGTGCATCCTTCAAAGCAGTTTGGAACTATTGCATCATTGGCTGACTTGAGTATGTGGAGTCTGGTTAATGTATGTGGCAAGAGGTTCCTGCCACCCTCCCCACTTAATGGATTTCAGGTTAATGTTTACAATTTTGCTAGCTTAGGTCATTTCTCTTACATTGTGTTAGATGCTGAGCCAAAATATACATATGACAAATAGCAGAATTTTATTTCCAGTTATTATCAAAAGGAATGGAAAGATACCAATAATAATAATAAAGAATCAACACCAGGCTTATCCTTCTTTGGTTTCTTAACATGTAAGCACACCTTTCTCATGAGTCCTAGTTCTCTTTTCTGTGTGTACAATGCTGTTGGTGCTCTAGTGTCCCCAGCTGATGTTGCCTCATAATGGAAGCTGGTAGAAGTTGAAATGAACAACAAAGCAAGGAGTAGCCATCTTAGTACTTCATGAGAACAGATAAAAACTCTCCACAGGATTTCAGCAGGTTTGATCAGTGTGGGCGGGTAGCCCATAAACTAAACAAGGTTAGTTTATGAGAACACGTTTTTTTAATGACCTTCCATGGGTAGTTTCAGGTTTGTACTCTCACTTGGTTGTCTGCGGCAGGTAAAAATCCCTTTCAGGTTGTCTGGCAAGGAAGGGTAAAATAAACTGGTACATTCTGTCCTTTCAGGCCTCTGTGTCACAAATGACTGATGTCTGTATTTTTGTGGCAAGGTGAATTGCAACATTTTTTGTGGAATTGTTTGCATGGCTGGGCTACTATCTGCTTCTGAGGCCATCAACTTATGCGACAGTTGTAGCACTTCTCTATGTTCCATAGGCAGCTATCTGCTTAGCATGGCATCAGCCTTCTAACTTCTGCTTGTTCCTTCTGCCTGCCTTTCACAAGGATATGTTGTGTTAAATACTTCTATGGACATTTTAAGGCAGCTGTCTTAGCAGTTTTCCTAATTCTGTTAGGCGTGATTCTGATCTGCCGGGATCTTTAATGGATCTAATTATACTGGAATGCAGCACACCACTTGCTGCCTTATGAGTTGCCAGGCTCCCATTTTCCTCTTGCTGTGATTAATGCCACTGGGGGTTGGGGAGGAGGGAGGAAGCCTTGTAACTAAAGAGAGCCTCTGGTCTCTCCAGACCTGCTCCATGTGGGGGAGGTCCAATTTCAACCAACCCCTAAAACTGATGATTCAGGCACCATCACTGCTCACCTGGGAAATATCTCAGCCAATAGCAATAGTGCTTAGAGCTAAAAAGCTATTGTCTGACATGGAGATCTTCATAGCAACAAGGATCACTGCATGGCAACAGCAGCTGCTGCACAAAGGAAACGTCAGAAGCGTATTTTCCTGAATCTCGTGCCTTTCGTTTTATCTTGGGGTTGTGACGTTCCCTTTTTTTGTTTTGTGAGGGGTTCTTTTTTGTGAAAAAAGGTGGCAGTTCACACAGTCTCTGGGTAGAAGAAGGCAATGCCATTATGGTAATTTAGTGCATACAAAACCACTTGAATTTTGCATTACTGAAAACTCAAAACTTAGCAAACTGAGTTGTATCCAAATTAGAGGATATATACAATTTTGAAACCTTGCATCGCCCTAGCTGCCACAGTTTTAACATCTTTTTTTTTAATGAAATACAGTCCTCTCCCTGCCCCCCCACCCCAGCTGTCTGCCCTAGGGGCTAATGATTATAAGTCATGGGAAACAGAAAATGATAGGTTTTGTGAAAGCAGACAATTTGGAAAGGAAGAAAAATGTTTCTTAAGCTGTTGCTTCTCTTCATAGCAATGGAGACTTGGGGCTGGTTAAAAAAATATGTGGAGATGTGCATTTCAGTATTGGAGTCGGTTAATGTACATTTATGTATTTATAACTATTATTTATAGCTATAACTAAATACTTTACAATCCAAAATAATCCTGCAGGTTTACAGTCTAATAGATAGTGAGACATAAGGAAAAGGGACAAGGATGAGGCAGTAGACTTGAAAGAGACAAAGGAAATGTGGTGGATGCAAATAAATGAATGGAAAATAAGTAACCTTAAAAATGTTGGCAAAATGGCACCTGGGAGGTGAATGCGTGTCATTTATCCCCAGTGATGTCATGAGCATTCAGGATCTGTGATGCTTGTGTAGTCACATTCCACGCATTAGTCATTTTCTCCATATGTGTGCCAGGGAAAAATGCATTATGCTTGCAACAGAAATGTTTCCTTGGGGAAACCTTTCTGGATACCCCTACAACATCTGAGTTACAGCTGCATATCTATTACATACAAAAACAATAGTCTCAAAAGACTCTTGGTCTGAAAACAATCTATGTCTCTTAATAGTTGCCATCCCTCTGCATCTGAACTTGCCACCAGTAAAAGGGCAGCAGTTTGGAGTCTCTGACCAAGGAGTCTTGCCTCAGCAGCTGGATTTGTGATTTTTAGATGAGCTGCTGCATCTCTTTGGCCCTATAAAAGTGGGGATTATTATCCTGATTTGCTTTTAGAAAGCACTAGGGATGAGCTTAGGAATAGCATAAAAAAGCAGGTTTACTGCCAGAACATGGTAGGTTTGTAATGCTTTGATAAGGTCTCTCCTTCTCCAGTCTTACAGCAATTCCAAATGCCTTAATCATAGTTGGCTCCGGATTGCTAGTGCTGGCTGAACATAGCCCTTCCACTTCTCTCTTTCCCCCTCCCTCCCCAACTAGGGTGGTTCTTCAGAGGCAAAGGCTGCATCGCAAATCATCTTGCATTTCACAAAATAATTCTGAATGTATTTGCTGGGAGGGATTTTTTTGTGTGATTGATTGAGGTAGGTTAAATCTAGGACACAGTGTGTCGGGCAGGAGTTACAATTAGTCTTGTGCTTTGTTTGGTTGCCAGAGCAGCAGGCAAAGGGAGGGGGCAGCTCAACCACCGCTGAGGTCTCTGCTTTACAGAGCTCTTCATCTTTCTCCTGTGATCATGGCAGCAGGCAGACTGCCAGAACGTCCTTCCTAATCTGACCTGCCAGCTCTGAGATGGAAGCAGCTGCTGGCGTCTTGCCACACAATTAACTTGTAAGGCTCTGCAGGAAAGCAGTGTGTGAAGCCTGAGCATAAAGCTTTACAAAGCAGCCTTGCATTGAAGGGCCGGAGCCTGCTGGATGATGGTGACACCTGCAGGAAGATAGATTCTGGAACTTCAGGAAGGATGTTGGGTGGAATGGGAAGTGGTGTGGGCGGCAGAGGAGCCAAGATGCTGAGAGCTTTCTGAGAAGCCAGGGAGCCTTCTCTAACAATTAAAAAAAGTAAAAAAATAAAAATCAAGGCTTTGTCTGCACTTCCTAACATTCTGAGTTTCACAGTCCCACAGTCAAAAGGGCTCTCACCAAGACAGCCAGCCTGCCAATGAACACATTGCAGACCCCCAGTCCCATTGGTTTCCGGACCCTCGATCATGTAGGTTGCCCTCCTCTGCACCCATTTCAGCTTATCAATATTCTTCTTAAACTGTGGTTCCCAGAACTAGACACAATATTCCAGGTGTGGTCTGACCAAGGCAGAATAGAACGGTACTATTAGTTCCTGTGACCTGGACACTATACTTCTGTTGATGCAGCCTACAATAGTATTAGCTTTTTTTGGTGCTGTGTCACAATGTTGACACATTAAACTTGCTAAGACCCCTAGATCCTTTTCACATACACTGCTGGCAAGCCATATGTCCCCCATCTTATATTGGTACAGCTGGTTTTTCCTGCCTAAGTGTAGAACCTTACATTTGTCCTTATTGAAACAATAATGTTCAGTTGGGCCCAGTTCTCCAATATTTTAAGGCCATATTGAATCCTGAATCTGTCTTCTGTGGCATTAACTACCCCTCCCAGTTTGGTGTGATCTGAAAATTTGATGAGCATCCCCTCAATTTCTTTCTCCAAGTCATTTACAAAGTTGTTGAACAACAACGAGCCCAGGACAGAACCCTCTGGCACCCCAGTTTTTGTTTTCCAGGATGACAAGGAACCATTAGTGAGCACTCTTTGGGTTCTGGCAGTGCACATGGCAGATGTTGGTAGGGACCTGGAAGAACAGACTCAGATGCTTCTGTGGTGAAACCCAGAAACTGTAGGTCATTAACAAGTGCTTGCTTCTGTTTGAGAGAGAATTTTTTCACCCCAATTTGAAAATGAAGATTACAAAGGTCGCTATATTTTTCACAGCTGGTTATTTCAAATATTTGCTCCTTCTGAGACTTCATTATTGACCTAAAAACTAAGTCTGCAGACAAAGAGTACCCTGAGTGAGCGCTACAAATTTTGAAACTGGACAGCTAAGCACAGCTGGCCTAGGAGTGCTTATGAGTCTATTCTATACAATCAATAATCCTTTATTGAGATCCCCACTCCTGTTTTAATATTTTCTTGACACGGGATTAGAGAGACTAGTTCCTCAGTAGGGCATGTGTTGTCTAGTACAGAGTCTTTACCCCCCAGGTTCTGCTCCTAAAGAGAGAGGCTCAAAATGAATGCAGGGTGGTGCAAGTTTCAGCCCTCAGAAGTTGTTTGCCCTTGGATGGGGTTTGAGCAATGGTGGAGAATCTCCAACATATGGACCTGACATCTTAAAGCATTAGCTGTGGGACAGTTACAGTCACAGCTGACAGGAATACTCCTGATTGTTCATTTACAGTGGGGATTGCATTTGACACTGTTCAGATTTGACACCAAGGTAAGCTCCATGGTTTTCCATGGAGAAATCCATCTAACATCATGAAGTCAGGTGTGTAGTCTCACCTAGCTGTTGGATGTGGCCCTCAGAGGGTTGGCCATGTATTTATCGAGTCTGCAAAATAAAAGTGGTGCCCCACCTGCAGACTTGATTCTTCTCTAAGTGCATGATCCATCATATGTTTTGGGGAATACAAAGATGAGGTTAGTGGATGTGTTTATAAGCTCTTCAGCTGTTCAGTAATAGAGCTACTTTGGGCACCAGCTTTTGGCCAGTTTGACTGGCAGAGAAAAAAACGTGTTGGAAAGGTAAAGGCACCTCTTGTATTGGACCTATACATGTGCCCAGAGGCAGGGGTTGGCCGTAGCTGTGAATTCCACTCCACAAGAGCACCTGTGTTTCCTAATAATACTGCTTTCTGCAGAATTGAAGATACGACCAGTGCATTAAATAAACATAGTGCTGTTTATGTGTGCTGTTTATAGTAGCAATATTATCAGAATCCTGACCTTGAGGACTATTCTGAACCGTCTACAGCCACGCAACCAGTAAGGTGGGGGTTCTTCAGTTGTATTGATGGCCAAATAACTAAATGAATACAAAGCCCCAAGCAAGTGCTACCTGAGTTCTGCTGCAGGCGTTGGTAACTGTCTCCACCCACCCTTGTTCTGACCTGTTCAGCAGGATGTTTCTGCATTGTGGCTAAGTTGTAGGCTGAGGATGGGGCAAGATTTGCAAGAGAACTGAGTGTTCACAATCCTCCCTTTTGCTCCTGCAGGTATGCTGGTGGTGAATGTCACCTGGAGGAATAAGACTTATGTGGGGACGCTACTGGATTGCACGCAGCATGATTGGGCACCACCCAGGTAAAGCATAAGGCAAAAAGGCTCTTCCTGTAGTGTGCTTGGTGACTTTTTCCTCTCACTCATTAGGGGATTCTGCTAGAGGATGGATACTTTGATTTTGAGCAATGCTGAGAAACTGTCATACTGTAAGGAGAAGGGAATGTATAGGCACATGTAGCAGGCTGGAATAAGAACTAAAGCAGTTGCCCTGTTCTGTCCTAGGCAGGAAGAATTATTCTTATTTAAATTTGAAGTTCTCTGTAGCCAGTGTTGCTGTCCTATCTGATTACCATGCAGTTTGCCATTGATGCAATTTCTCCCTAGAGAAACTGAGTTCAGTTACTGTACCTCATCTCCTTTGAGGGAGTTTAACTGTTGTATCAGTATAGTTCCTAGGGACAATCATCTATTAATTTGGCTTGAGTTCACATCTTGTTTTAGAAGTTGTGGAACAGTCCTTCCATTTTTAAATGCTTGAAATAGATATGTTAAAAGCTAGAAGTCTCAGGATTCTAACATGGTTCTGCAGGTGTCTGAAAAGAACCCTAAGGGCCATACAGTCTGCCTCCTCCTGATTTAGAAAACAGTGTATGTATGCCTCCTGCTTGTCTACTCCTGGGAAACCCGGCCAAGGATGTGTGTATATAGTAGCCTTGCAGATAAGAGCAGGAGAATTGTGCCAGAGACTCTGGTGCTCTCTCAACCACTTTGGGGTAGCTTTTGAGGCAAGAGCCAATTGCAGAGGGTGGGCATGGCTTGAAGTCTAACCTTGAATGTTCCTAAGCCATGTTCTATTATCTCCTAGGTTCTGTGATTCTCCCACCAGTGACCTGGAGATGCGAAATGGTCGAGGGAGAGGCAAGCGCATGAGACCCAACAGTAACCCTCCCATGAATGAGAGCACAGCAGCCTCTGATAGCAAAGGGACAAGTAACAGCAGCAAGACTCGGGCAGGGGCCAACAGCAAGGGACGCAGAGGCAGCCAAAACTCCTCAGAGCACCGCCTCCCACCCAGTGGCACAACTGAGGATGTCAAGGCCAGCCCTTCGTCAGTGACCAAGCGGAAGAGCAAGCCCCTTTCTGACATGGAAGTGAATTCAAGTTCTGAGGACTCCAAGGGGAGCAAGCGTGTTCGCACAAACTCTATGGGTTCAGCTGCTACACCAATGGCTGCGGCAGCGGCAGCTGCTGCAGCAGTTGCCACAACAACCGTCAAGGTAGAACCCACCATTCTCGATAGGAACTGCCCCTCCCCCATTCTCATTGATTGTCCCCACCCCAACTGTAGCAAAAAGTATAAGCACATCAATGGACTCAAGTATCACCAGGCTCATGCACACACAGATGATGACAGCAAACCTGAAGCTGATGGGGATAGTGAGTATGGGGATGAGTCATCTCTTCCAGCTGACCTGGGCAGCTGTAACGGTGCTTCTGGTAGCCAGAAAGGCTCAGTCTCCCCGGCTCGATCAACTACCCCCAAAGTACGGCTGATGGAACCGCACAGTCCCTCACCATCAAGCAAGTTTAACCCCAAGGCTGCTTGCAAAAAGAAGCTTGGTGGTGAAGGAGACCCTGACTCTGGTGCTCTGTCCAATGACGGCTCTGAGGATGGCCCTCTGGTAGCTGATGAGACAAGCAATGATGGCTTTGACTCAGTGGAGAAGAGGAGCAATGACAAGGAAAAAGCTAAAAAGCCTGTCAGTGTCAAGCCTGAGAAGATATCATCAAAGAGCATCAAGTCTGCTCGACCCATAGCCCCAGCCATCCCACCACAAATCTACACCTTCCAAACAGCTACATTCACTGCTACCAGCCCTGGCTCCTCCACTGGCCTCACCACCACAGTGGTTCAAGCCATGCCCAACAGTCCCCAGCTGAAACCTATTCAACCCAAGCCAACTGTAATGGGAGAGCCTTTCACGGTCAGTCCAGCACTTACTCCTGCCAAGGACAAGAAGAAGAAGGATAAGAAGAAGAAAGAGTCCAAGGAAATAGAGAGCCCCTTGACTCCTGGGAAAGTGTGTCGAGCTGAGGAAGGCAAGAGCCCCTTCCGGGGAGAGCCCAGTGACCTTGGGACAAAAGGGGAGAGTCTCTTGAATGGCTCATCTGACCCCCACCAGAGCCGCCTTGCCAGCATCAAGGCTGAGGCAGATAAGATCTACAGCTTCACTGATAATGCCCCAAGCCCATCCATTGGGGGTGCCAGCCGACTTGATAGTGCAGCACCCACGCAACCCATGACTCCGCTTCATGTTGTTACTCAGAATGGTGCTGAAGCTAGCTCTGTGAAAACAAATAGCCCAGCCTATTCTGACATCTCAGATGCAGGGGAGGATGGTGAAGGCAAGCTGGAGAGCATGAAGGCCAAGGACCCTGAGCAGCTTGCCAAGGAAGGGGCCAAAAAAGCCCTCTTTCCCTCGCAACCTCAAAACAAGGACTCTCCCTATTATCAAGGATTTGAGGCTTATTACTCTCCAGGTTATGCACAGTCAAGTCCTGGTTCCATTAATCCCAACAGCCAAGCCACCATAGACAGTCAGGCCCTGAAACTGAAGAAAGATGAGGAACCACCTAGCCCAGAGGTAAAAGTGAAGAACGAGGTTTGTGAGGAGAAGAAGGCAGACCTGGGTCCTTCCAGCCAGCAGCCGTCTGTCATCCAGCAGAGGTCCAATATGTACATGCAGTCTCTTTACTATAACCAGTATGCCTACGTGCCTCCTTATGGCTATAGTGAACAAGGCTACCATGCCCATCTGCTCAGCACTAACCCCACCTACCGTCAGCAGTACGAAGACCAGCAAAAGCAGCGCCAGAGTCTGGAGCAGCAGCAGCGTGGGATTGACAAGAAAGTAGAGCTGGGGCTAAAAGAGAGAGAGGTGGCACTCAAGGAGGAATGGAAGCAGAAGCCGTCTCTACCTCCCACACTGACCAAAGCACCCAGCCTGACTGACCTGGTCAAATCTGGACTGAGCAAGACCAAGGAGCAGGGGAGTGAAGTAGCCAAGTCAGTCATAATTCCCAAGCTGGAGAATTCCTCAAAGCTCCAGGGCCAAACTGTAGAAGGCCTCAAGGGGAAGTTAAGTGAAAGCCATCTGGGGAAAGAGACAGAGTCAAAGGCAGGTTTGGACTGTGGACGGCAGGCCGAGGTGGACCCAGTACTCTGGTACTCACAGGTAAGCAGGTGTGTGTGTGTGTGTGTGTGTGTTTGAGTGGCTGAGATGAGAAGAGCAGCCGCCAAGACAGTGAGCACTCTCTGAACTAGGTCCTAGAATGTAGCTGCCTATTGCCAGGGGAAAGAAAGGAGGAGTGTGTTAGTTCTCATTGATGCTTGCTCAGTTTCCTAACTTTTGGATCTTTGCATATATGAATGTAAGCTGCAGAACTATATGGACAGATGGAGCAGGCACACATACCATTTGATGGTGGTTGATTCCTATTTTTTCTCATCAGCATGTGGCCCTGAGCTTTAAGACAGTCAGTTTAACCATGAATTAACATCAGTGGTGTTTTAGCCATTTTTAAGTGACTGTGGTGATTCCTGCTGATGGGCTAGTGTGTCTCTATCTTACAGATTATTATACTGTTTCTTTTTAAAACATGAGGGCTTTTGGAAATGCAGAGGAGAGAACTGGCTGGTCTCAAATAATCTTTTGGGGAGATGCAGTCTAGCTGTTCTCTAGATCAGTGCAGTAATACTGAAGAGCACAGGGCTTCAGACTGGTTCTCAGAGACAGTTTGCTACTTGGTTGAGTCAGACATAGCTTCCAGTGGGTATTGTGTTGGACCAGTGGCCAAACACTGGAACCAGAGTTATCCCACTTTGCTAATTAGCAATGTAGTGGCACAAACTGGATTAGGGGACAGAAGCAGACTACTGGAAAGTCGAGTTCAGTTTTGGGGGGATTTTGACATGTGGGGTGAACATTGCTGGGTTCTGTTCAGATTTTGTTGAGGCTCAGAGATGTGTTACATGGCGTGAAAGAGGTTTCACAAATATCTCTAGCTGAATGAGCTATATGTTAGTCTCTCTTGCCTCCCCTTCCTCTCAATCAATAGGGATCTTGAGTAATGATCACATTTTGATACATGATATGGGTGGAGTAAGTGGCAGCTGCCTCTGTGTTGCTTAATATTGTGAACCGTTCACACTGTCATGCAAGAGGCTGCAGAGAGAAATATTCTGTGGGGAAGGAAAAGAGGGCTAAACCAGCCCAAATGAGATTGTTTGTGTGTTTCGCATACTTTTGTTTCTGTTACCTCTTGTTCCTTTGCGGTTGTCCATCCCCTTACTCATACCTAGGCCAGGGGCAGAGTGATTGTGACTGAAAGTGATGAAGTTGGAATTCCATTGCCAGCACTGAATGAATTGACATGTTGCTCTTGGACAAGTGTACTTGTCTGGGTTTGGGGGCCTACAGCCTAGACAGTGGTGAGGGCTATGAGGTGTGAAGCTTTCCTCTTTCTTTGGTCAGAGCCAGTGCTTTTTTCTGGGGGGACGCAGGGAAACGCATACCCCTAAACATTTTGTGAATCTAAGTTTGGCCTCATTGAGGGGCAGAATTTCAATATGAGAGTAAACATTTCCCCTAAACATTTTTTTAAAGAAAGAAAGCACTGGTCAGAGCTTCAAAATCTATGTTTTAATAAGATTGCTGGGATAACTTGATGCCCAGTTTCCTTTTTAAAAAACCCCATCTCTGCCGACATAATTCCCACACCTTGGGAGTGGTAACAAATTCAGTAAGATGATTTGTCAGAGCTCAAGAATCAGTAAAGAATGTTTACCTAAGCTTGTGCATAACTTGCATTCTAAAATTTGTAGGAATGCAGAATATCAACTTCTGGACAAGGATTTGGGTGATGGCAGGACAGCACAAAAGAGGCTACTGTAGGACAACAGTAACAAATAGTTAAGAGGAAATATGTGGAGGACAGAAATCTTGCTCACTGTTCTTTCACTGGTGAGACTTTGGTGGACGCTACCTGTAGTCCCCCCCCCCTTTTAATTGCACCCACAAAGGCCCTTAATTTTAAGTCAAATCTGAGATTTCCAGGACTTCAGAAATGCCTTTGATTCTAGACACCTGACACCCTTGACTGTATGTTGCTACAGGAAGCTGAGCCTCGCATGTGGACTTACGTTTACCCTGCTAAATACTCTGACATCAAGACGGAGGATGAGCGGTGGAAGGAAGAAAGGGATCGAAAGTTAAAGGAGGAGAGGAGCCGCAGCAAAGAGCCCATTGCTAAGGAAGATGGGAAGGAGAGCACAAGCTCCGACTGCAAAGTGCCCTCCAGTGAGGAATCGCGCTTAGTGGCGAAGGAAGCCAGACCCAGCACCCATGTCCCAGTGTCTTCACCCCTCAGCCAGCACCAGTCCTACATCCCTTACATGCACGGTTACTCCTACAGCCAGTCATACGATCCCAACCATCCCAGTTACCGCGGCATGCCCACTGTTATGATGCAGAACTACCCAGGTATGGGGGCTTGAGGTGGACCCTGAGAACAGCAGAACTGTATAAATCATAATGGGGTGGGATCTTCCATGGGGAAGGGGCCATCATTTTCATCCTTGGAGATGTTTGATAGCTGGAAATTGGAGTGAATATGTCTGGTATAGTGTGGTGACTATCCAACAACAAGAAGGTGCAGAAGTGGTACGTTTGGGTTAGACCAGGGTGGGTAAGTTGTGGCCCTCCCGATGTTGCTAGGCTACAAGTCCCAGAATCTCTGACCATTGACTCTGCTGGCTAGGGCTAATGGGAGGTGGGAGGGCCACAGGTTCCCCATACCTGGATCACAGACCAACAAAGCAGGTTTTAAGATCAACAGTGCAATCACACTGTATAGCTATTAAATTATTTTGCAAGTTAGCTTGCAAAATGTGGGTTAACTTCCAGAATAGTGTGTGTAACCTGTATGGCCTTCCAGAAGAGATCCTCTATAATAAATGTAAAAACATCAAGAATGTGTAAGCTAGAGAGAGAGAGAGAGAGAGAGAGAGAGAGAGAGAGCGCACGCACGCAACATAAAATAAGATTTGAAATTCAGATGCAAACAGAGCTTATTTAAAATGTTTTCCTTAAATAAAAATCCATCTGATCTGATGTTTCCATCTAGCTCAACGCAAAACAGGTGTCAGGTATTGTAGCAAGCCTGGATAATGAAGTTAAAAGTACCCCATTGAAATGTCTACGTCCCAAAGACTGCATTTATTATCAGCTTCCCCAGTAAAACGAAATAAATATACTGGAACCAAAATGAAGAATGCATACTGAAATAGAAACCTCCCAGATACACAAGCTGATGATAAACAGTGTTAATATTTGAACAGTGAGAAAGTATCTAAACATATGGAGTCAGACCATCTAGCTCTGTACTGTCTGCTGGGAGTGGATCTCCTGAAAGTCAGACAGAGGGTTTGGGGAGTTGTATTATTGGAGGTGCTGGGGAATTGCACCTGGGACTTGCTGCAGACAAGAATGTGCTTTGCCACTGAACTACAGTCCCTCTTGTTTTTAAAAAGAGAGGGGAGTAGGCAGACTTGTGTATATTTTGTGAATTTTTCCTGATGTTACTGTTTCATCTTTTGTAAAGTGCTTTGAGGATTTTTTTTCAGCCAACTGGTATATAAATTTTATGAATCAAAAATAAAATAATATTTGTACAATTTTGCTGATGCCCAAGCAAGTAATGCTGGTTAATTGGAATAGGCAAGATAGTGTGCAATGCATCATCCACTCCTCCGGGTACTAAAGGTTCTACCAAGGGCTCCTTTAGGCTTCTGAATCTGCTCTGGATGGAGCAATGGCTGCTTTAAACTTGTTACTGCAACCCAAAATAACTAGGAACATTTTTTTGGGCAGGATTGAGATGCCAGATTCTCTTGGATCTGTGTGTAGTATGCATAATCCGCTTCTAAACGTCTCTCTGACAGAATCCCTGGTTCAGGTCTTTCAACTTCTTGCCTCTTCCGGTTAGGGGATTATTTAAGGGCAGTTGGTCTCTTTAATAGCTTGCTCTTCTGCCGTGTGTGGGAAAATACTAACCAGCATCTCCTCCACAGGCTCATACCTGCCCTCCAGCTACTCATTCTCCCCATACGGCAGCAAATCCTCTGGGAGTGAAGAGAGCGAGAAGTCCCGCGCCAGCCCCAGCATTGGCTGTAAATCCAGTTCTGAATCCAAGGCCCTAGACATCTTGCAACAGCACGCCAGCCACTACAAGAGCAAGTCCCCAACGGTAAGTGGTGTGCTGGAATGGGAAATATATCTTCAGTGCTGCCCTTGGCACAGAACTATCCAGGTGTAAATGCCGTACTTTCCAGGCTGATTCTGGAACCGGGAACTAAAGCATGTGGGCTGTTGCCAGGGATTCCCTAGCTTTTTATTTCCTGGAGTGTGAGTGGGTGAGTGAGTAACAAACATGGCTTGCAAGGAAGCCACAGAAGAGCTGGCCTCATTTAGGTACTTGGCTGGCCTGTTCTTGCAGATTCATGTCTGGGCTTCAGCATGTCTGTCTGGTTACTTTTACAGATAGGCGACAAGGCCTCTCAGGAGCGCTGTGGGGTGGGAGGAAGCAGTGCAGGCTGCAGCGGTGTAGGGGGCGCCAGTGGTGCTGAGAGAAGCGTTGACCGGCCTCGCTCCTCTCCTTCACAGCGTCTGATGTCCACACATCACCATCACCATCACCTGGGCTATTCATTGTTGCCGGCCCAGTACAACCTGCCCTATGCAACAGGTGAGAGCATATGGGGCATTGGCATTGGGGTGGGTGGGTGGGAAGGGGAATCCAGAAGCACTGTTGGTGGGAGTTGGGGGCTGTGGTGGTGGCAGAGGCAGGTGCCCTAGCAACTGTTAGTCACACCTTCCTGGGTGCCCTGCTGCTGCCGCCTTGCCCAGCCCTTGAAGCTCTTCGGAGGCACTGTGCAACATCTCCAATGTAAACCTGAGTCAGCCCTGTGCTGGAAGCTGCTTTAGTACCCCTCACACCATTGTGCATTATGCTTCTGCTTCTCTGCAGGTCTCTCATCTACAGCCATTGTTGCCAGTCAGCAAGGCTCTGCTCCTTCCCTATATCCCCCGCCCCGGAGGTGAAAAAGGTAAGGATGCCCCTGTTATGTCATTGGCTTGGGGAAGAGTATGAAGAGAGGCAATATCACAGGCTGCTTACATTACAGCCTGCAGGCAAAGTGGGTCTCTTTCTGGAATCTAAAGTAGGAGGCTAGATGGCATGTTACAATTAGTAACCAACAAGTAAAAGGGATTGGCGATTTACAGTGGCACCAAAGTGCCATACAGAAGCTTCTTGTGTAACCTGCAGCCAAGATAAAGCTAAGTGAAATATGCCACAATAAGCACTGGGTCTCATGCAGCAGCTCTGTTAATTACTTTCATTCCTGCACGATATGTATGTGTGTGTGTACCTACCTACCTACCTCCCTCCCTCCTGTTGGTCCTAACCCAATATTTCAAATTTCCCAGCTGTGTCGTGGCTACAGTAACTGTGTGTGATCTGTAGTGTTTTGCTTCTTCTCTGCAAGAAGCCTTCTGAGTCAAGTGCTTCTCCAACTGAGGATAAAAAGATTACTGAAAAAACTCCTAGTTTCTGGTTGCTGTCACTCCAGCACCATCATGTGGTTGAAACTGAAATTGCTCGAGCAGAGTTACATTTCTCCTTTTTCCCCCAACAGGACACATGATCGGATAACCTAGGCTATACTCAGTCATGTGACTGGCTCACATGAGGAAGCGCTGGAAATTGCATTAGACATCAGTTGAATGGTGTTGATTGTTCTGCTTGACGGTCCTGCCATAATGTGAGGCAGACTCTGCCCCCTCCCCTACCAAACACAAGCTGAGCCCTGTACGTGTGAGTTGTGGAGCTGGGACTTGCAGAAATATTTATTCACCTGACTTGGGGTTGACTGGCCAATTTCTAGAACTCCTCTGGAGCAGGGACTTTGTGGTGGTGGTGGGCCAAGCAGTGTGGCATCACGGGACATTTGGAATGCTGGGGAGGGAGGACACATTAGCCTTGGGTTCCATCCAAGGCTCTTTTTGCTCCTGTGCTGCAGCCCAGATGGCTACTTGGGTGTTGACAGAAGGTGAGACCATCCAGATTGGTGTATTTATACTTGTGATAAGTGGTCATCTGGCACAAGCACATATATGGGCACCTGCAAAGAAGACCACAGGAAAGAGACGATTCTGTTGAGTCAAGATGTCCTGGGAAATGTGGGGGCGGGGGGGGGAGGCAGCAGGGGCTGCAATGAGCACAAGCCAGCTATGTGCTCCTTTGGCAGGAGCGATACTGAAACTGTAGCACTTTGCCTCCAGGATTGCTGCACCCTGAAAAGCCCTCCCTTCCATTCACTGTTTTTCAAACACCTCTCCCTGCTGGCAGGTCATGTGTGTTGCAGTGGCAATGCTTCTTTTGCTCTGCAGCACAAAAAATACACCCAGTTTGCATAAAATAGGGCCTTTTGGCAGGCTGGCCCTGCTCTCATTGGGATGGGTCTCTACTGCTGCCTCGCAGTCACCTGCTTCACTCTGCTGGAAGGTTACTAGCTGCCTGTCCTTCCTGTCTTCCCCAGCCCCTGCTTTAAAACAAAACACATATTTTGTGTTCATAACAAAAGAATGTGCTGATGGGGCTGGTTGAATTTCAGACATGCAGTTCTTCATTCTCCATACCTTGCAAGACCTTCCCTTCCCTGCAGGGAGTGAAGGGATGGATGTCTTGGCCTGCGATATTTGGATATGGAAGCTGTTGGTCATGCTGAGATGGAGAACCAAGCCTAGCAACTGGCTGCCCACCTTTTGAAAACCTGCAATGGGTGCGAGCTGTACTGGCCCAAGGCCGTCAAAGAGTGACCTCCTGTTAAATGTCCCATGCCCTGTTCTGGTGCTAGAGGGAGCCTTCCCCTGTATCACAAGACGATTGTCTGGATTTCTTTCCCTTGGTCTGTTGCTTAGTGTTCCTTGCTGAAGCTTCTGCCTGGAGCACTGCCCACATTTATGGGAATTTCCTGCCCATTTCTTGCAGGGTGGCCAGCTTGAATAGCAACTGGGAAGGTCTGTTGTGCCCTACCTAGCTGATTTGTGTAAATCAGGTGCTGTGTGTCCCAACAATGCAAGCCTCCCCAGCTCAGTCTTCTGTTCCTGTCTGTATGTTGTGTGAGGCCACCCTCTGCCTCTTGGACTTTGTACATACTGTAAAAAGGAATTGTTTGAAATCCGTTGTTTTTTCTTTCTTTCCCAGCCTGGGAGTACTTATAGTTTCATTCATGTAGAAGTAGCCTCTTTGAGCTTGGGGTGAGGTTGATCCTTCATGGCAAAGCCTTATTTGCCTGCTGCCTTACAAAAGAAAGCTCATGGTGACCTTTGACTCCAGGAAGGAAGTGTGCTGTGAATACCATCTGCCATTCCAGACCGTGCCACTCAAGCACATTCCGAGAGCTCTGCCTGCAGAAGCTCCTCAGTGGTGACTGGCTTTGGTATCCAAACAGGAAGTGCAATGGGAAAACCTTAACGTGGGCATGGGAGATACACAGTCTGCTTTGAGGAGGGTTTTTCTCAGAGGTTACTATCTTATCAGCATGTTGCCCTTTTACTGCCATGTGTCAGCTGTGTAATGACCTGAAGCTGAGATAAGGCTCCAGTGCTTTTAAGCTTTGTTCAGCATACACAGGAGGATACAAAAATTGCTCTCAGAATGCGAACTTCCAGGCTGGTTTTCAGCTATGAAAAGGGGACATATGATGTCCAGCTGGTCTGAATGGATTGGTGCCCTCTTCATTCCTTTTAGTCCAGAGTGTAGCAGGAGGAAGGTTTCTACAGAAGCACCAACTTGTAACCATTTCTATGCTGCATTCCTCATGGTTTTAGGAAGTCACTTCCTCTGTTCAGATTCCCTTTTGCCTTTCACTTTAATTAGTACATTTCTGACCCTGGAAAAATGTCTGCCTCAGCATCAAAGTCTTTTTTTCATTGGAACTGGTATGCTAAGTTTTCATTTAGAACTTGCAGCCTATGCTCTATAAAAAAGTGTACGCTATTTGCTAACATTTGGGTTTTTTATGCACACTTAAACCCACACCACCAGTGCTATGGGCCTCTGTACATGCAAGGTACTGAGATCAAATAGAAGAGATAATTAAAGACAAAAGGTGGATCCTCTTTTGATCTCTAATTCTCTCAACGCTGAGGAGTCTCATTGCCTTTTAATTTTTTACTCTCCTGGCCCTATTAAACTGGAGCCAGATGCAGCATTGACTCTAGACTGAGCCTAGATAGCTTAATCTAGATGGGTAAGCACTGTGTACTTTGTGCTAGAATGACTGCATCCATGCTTATTTTTATAGAATTATTCTATGACAGATGGAGATTTAAGGAGCAATGCAGGGTACTGACTACTGGATACCTTTTCAGTCACTTTTTTGATTGCACTAAATTGCCCACACATTACCTACAGTAAGGGATAAAACCATTTTATATATAAAAAATGCAATCATTTGAAGCTCTGTTCTTTTCAGAGTACCTGCAGCCCTAATGAGGGTTCTGTGCTTAGCACACAGTGCTCAGGGCTAAGGTGACACTATGCTACTTTTAAAAAGATTCTTAATCAGGTCTTCAGCGATCAAAATGAGGCGGAATGGTGCTAAAACTAATCAGATAGTGCTTTATCAAGATGAAAAATTGTGTTCTGGACAAAGGTGTAGGAGATGATAGAGAGCCATCTGATAGCAGCATCATGGAGGAACCCATGATGATTGAGGAAACTACCTATGTATTAAACCTCTGTACTGCAACATGTGTACGATTGGTAACAAAATCAAACAGCAAAAGGTAATAAAAGAACAAACTTTTTCAGGGATAAGGTAAGTAATGTTCTTCAGTGATCACTGTTAGGGCCCTGTTTTGCAGTATTTTTATTGCTGACCTAGGGACACAGAGGAATGGGTTGAAGCTTGCAGATGAAAACATAATACAATAGCACCAGTTCAGAAAAACGTATTTGAAAAACCACACAAGACTATCAGGACAATCTCTCAAACTAGAAAAATATGAATGGGATTCTCACTAACTAAGCATTTGATGGAAGTAAGAGGAAAATAAAATTTGCTGATTACACCCATAGTATTCAAATGGAGACATGGGCCATTTGAAGAGGCAAATTACTTTGGCAAGGGAGCTGAGATAAGTGGAACTTCTCCTTTTGCAAAAGAAGCTGGTACATTAAGTAGATTGCTTTTCCAGTGACCTCATCTTCGTAATCAAGCAGCTGCTTGGTTATAGAGAGGGTTTGTGTGTGACTTCTATACTTGTGCCTGCAGATACTTGCTCAGACTGGATACAGTAGAGCTAAGGGATGGGGACCGAAGCTCAAACTGGATTACATACAGTGTACCACTAACTGGCAAATACTCATTAGCAACAAGGAGGAAGGGGTGATTAACTGGCTGTTGTAGCTTGCCAAAATGACACTAGAGGGTAGCAAGAAAAACTTTCTCATTCACTGGATTTGTTTGTTTTGCTTTTTAAAGATAACCATGTGTATGAACAGAGAAGTACTTTAAAGTTGCAAGATCAGTGAGTCACTAGTGTAATATTATGAGAAACAAATGCAATTTAGGATCTAGCTGATCACAAATTACTACTAATAGAAGTACTGGCATTTTTATGTACCAGCTGCAGCAAGGACACAAGTGCATAAAATACAAAGTGAACAGAAATAATTTCGAAATGCCAGAAATGCATTTTGGCAGTTCTGACAACCAGGGGCAGGAGGTTCTGGAATAGGGCCTCCAGAGCAAGATACAAATTGTTTCATAAGGGAGCATAATAAATTTCATGTCCTCTAAGGAACCTTACCTTTTCCCATAGTTTTAAGAAATAAGCTGAATGCAAATATGTTCATGGACCAATTAGTAACTTACTTAGCATGTTTCCTATGCCCTGTATAGGGATTCTTCTCCCTATTTATATTCACCAAGTGCTTATAGTCCCACATAAAGCAAATTACCATTTGTATTTACCATCTTTTCTTTTTCACCAATGAGCATCTGTGTATGAATTACTTCTGAAAACCAGATCATGGTAGACATGGAGAAAATGTGTACAATGAATACCTGGACTTTTCTCTAATGCACTGAAAGTACCAATGCTTAGTGTTGCAAATTCCTCAGTAGACACCTAATCCCTCTCTTTACTCGTAATACAATGCCAGCTTCCACTGGGTGGGAGGAGACAACTTAAGTTTATTCCTATACATTCCTCTCCAGAACCCCAGTTTAAACACTTCCCATTTCAAGCAGTAGCCCCTTACCTAGGTGAGAAACATACTGGCCACTTCTGGGGTAAGACCCCATAGGATTCTGCAGAACTCCACCTATGAAGACTAAATAGCAGATACCTAGCTACAAAAAAAGCATATTGCACATGTATTCCCCCCTAGACTGTCTATATTTTTGCTTTTTTGTAGCAGTTGAATCATCTTAGCAAAAATCAATATAAGCAAGTTTTGGATACCATTGTTTCACATTGACATCAGTTAAACAGACAAGGAAAGTGTTTGAATCGTATGTTATGAATGAAGCTTGAAGGAACTGGTTGTTTTAAGAAAATATAAGCAGGATAGTTGTCTTCCATTCTACAAAAGAAAGCCATTAAGGGAAGAATGAGATGAAGCTTCAAGCACCAAATAGTTTCCAGAAAAGTTTCCTAGTAGTTTATTCAGCATTAAGCACTAATGCATGCAGTAGTGCTTAATTCCTAGTGGGAGAGCATAGGATTGCTTTGTTTATAAGCATACTGCAATCCATTCCTAGGTTTCTCAAGAAAAGCTGGCTGCAAGGGCATCAGTCAGAGCTGCCAGCATAAAATTTTCCCATCACCAGCTGGGGAGGCTAGATTTGAGTACTTGTTGTTTTATCCTCTAATTATAATTGTCACCCATTTATTCAAAATCTCCACTCAGAGTTTTACATCCACTTCCACTACAGAATGCAGTGAAAAACAGCAGAACTATTACAATTCTGGGAAAGGGGTGATTATGCAGTTCTTTCTCTCTAAAAATCAGGGTCAGCTTCGCATGTTTTTTGAATGCCCCTTTTTATTGAAAGCTGTACTAATGCAGTGTTAATACTAACCTAATAAAAAGGCTAGAAAGAGCACAAAGCTTCTCAGGAACCCACAGTGTTGGTTACTCTAGAGGATACCACCACCTAGGCTTTGCTAACAGTGTTACTGTTCCTCACATCCCTGTGCCCAAAGCATGCCTCCTGCTTAAGTCTGAGTGAACACAAAAGTATACAGTTATTTAAAATGAAAGCCAAATAACCAAATGAACAGAAAAGCCCAACACTAATTTAACAAGTCAGATCTGTGTCCCTCTTCACCTCTGAGCTCCTTGCCCATTGGGTGGCTGGACAGGATGTCTGTCCACTAGGCTAACCAGCAGACAACAGAGCTGTATGAAAGGGCTCCATTTACCTTCCATTTACTATTGTGCGATTACATGTGCAGACTTTATATTATTCACTAGGTAACACATTTCAATGGAAAAGTCAACTCAGAAGATATACAGGTCACTCTAACAATAAGAAATGCAGTTTCAGTCCAGAAGAATTTTGTTTTTCCTTTCCTCCGAAGAGGAGTTTTAGCCCCCTCTCGTCTTTGAAGCATGTTCGGGTCCCACTGAAGTGCTGCACTGGGTCTAATCATCATCAGAAGAGACCTGATCCAGGGGGTATACCATGAACAACACATCTGGTCGTGATGGGACACAGGGGTGGCCAGGCCTCACAATTTCAAAGCCCAAAAAACTGAATGTCTTCAGTAATGCAGCTGCAAAGACAAAGATTGGCAACATCAGATAGGTGTGGTTGTAAACAAGCTGTGCTCCTAATGCAAATTTCATAACTTTAATTGTATACAGAAGAAACCATTCAACAACAGTCTGAAGGTTGAAAAAAAGTTTCTGGCTCAGAATTGTCTTGTAGGTCTTGCCATATTTCATACCCCTTTTCTGGTCCATTCTGTGCTGCAATCCTGTTGGTTACTGGTTCGTAATACCTGTCATCCTACCCAACAATAGCTCAGTGATATTTCTTACCTCTCCCCCACTCCTGCCAGCCACCAAAAGGAAAACGCAATGTTACGCTAGAAAGAAGCAACTTGTTTAGGTGGTAAGGATAGCCAAATGCCAATCATTAATGTCAAGTTCACACGTAATACTCAGCCAGACCTCGGCAAAGTGTGAACATTCACTTTTCCCCCTGCCATTGCATTGCACAGAGCTAAGCCATCTTTTGGCTTAGATCTGGACACAACCTAATAGTCTGCCTGCCCCAGACAAACCATAAGCAGTAAGGCAGGAATGAAGTTTGGCTATAGCTCATGCTTTGTGGGGAGGCAAGCCATAATTCAGATGTAATGCTAAGGCAGACCACACACTTAGCTGTGGTTTGGTTTAGGGTACATGCGGATCAGGATTCAATAATTACATTGACGTACAATCCTCTTTTTAAATATAAAGTCTGATTTTGAAACTGATAATCTAAATGCAAACCTGAAAAGACCAGAGTCCTGAAGCCAGAGTCTAGACTACCTCTAACAAAAAACTCCTCAGAACAGTTTTAATCAATATGCAATTAAATTCCTTTGCTTCTAAGATAAGCTTACTGTGAACAGGTCACTCAATGCACAAAAGAAGCAATTCAGAGGAAAACTGGCATAGAAAGGATTTGCTGTTCCTCTTTTAGTACTGCCACTGTTACAACATGCACCTTCAATTAGTAATTATATGCTTTACACTAAATCCCTAAACTTCCTTGATTTAATCTATCTATAGATGCTTAATGCATTTCTTAAGGTCTGGAAGAGGACAGAGGCATTGAAAGTCCAGTTCATCAACCTCACTTAAATCTGATTTAAGAACTTGGGCATCCAGCCAAATACAGCTATTGCACAGACATGCAAAGCTAACAAGAGAAAGTTACTTCCTTTCTCATTTGAACCAAAGAACTGCAGTATTCTGACTGGAAACATATGTAGCAATCTTATAAGCCCTATTTTGAGCATTCTGGGTAAGTTGCACTTAGTCCTCCAGCATTTCTAGAAATGCTATAACACCATTCAGACTATCCCCAGCAAAGCCCTTTAAAAACAACAACACCCCCCTACACATTAGTTTAGAATACCACACTTGGCACCTGCAGGAAAATTCACCCCCAGAAATTTACCCCCAAAAGTAATGGCTACTTTTGCTACTCTGCAAGCCCCAAGGTTACGATTGGTGGGGATAACAAGAGGCTAAAGCACTAACCTCTGTCTTCTCTGCTTTTTCGGAAGCAAATAAAGACATAACTTGCTTTCATTTTTTCTTCAGCAAATTCCAACAGTGCTAATAATCTGCCAGGAGAAAAGGGGAAAAAATCACATCATACAGAGACAATTTCCCTGGATAATTTGTTAGCTTATTGGAGGGTCTTCAATGTGACTGCCACTCACCCCAACTCACTATTTTGCCCGACTGTCAGAGAAGACACAGAAGTGCCAAGAAAAAGACCTTGCATTTTTTTTGGGGGGGGGGGTCAAAAGTAGAAATTTAACATGGCTGCTAATGAGCATATGCACAGCAACACACAGGTGGAAGGCAAGATGTTACACACAGGTCCCATGAGTTGTATATATAAGTTCCAGAAGGGTCTGTTATTGTCACTAAATCCTTCAATTTCCTTGGAAGATCCCAGAGGGATGGAATATGTTGCACAGGTGGGGATAAATATGACTAGACTCAGGTCGCTTTATTTCAGTAGAGCCAGCACAAAAACAATGTAAAACCACTTAAAACATCACAGCATGGACATCAAGTAAGCAAGACTCTTGGGAGGGCATTCTGTAAATGGGGTGCCACTACTGAAAAGACCCCTCTCCCTAGTAACCACCTCAAGCTCACCCTTAGACTGGAGCAATGAAGTAAGGGGAGCAATGAAACCCAACACATTCCAAAATACTGCAGATTCAGGGGTTGGTCTACTCTGCGTAACCCTCATGCCAAATTCTGAAATACTGTACAAGCCAAAGCACAGGGTGACCTCAGCCCTAACCCTCTGCTTAGCCAGGCAATGCTTGCCACTGATTTAGCAAGCGACAGTTAAAAATCAGGCTTTAATCATTGCTTAAGTGAACAATGGCCACAAGAGTCAAAAGCAGCAGCAAGCAGAGATTAACTTGGAAGGGATTTTGTTAATATGATAATGATCCATTTTAATTATAACCTTCAAGCTGCTTATTTTAGCTGGCTAAAAATAAACAGTTATGCAATTGTACTGAAACCATGCCAACAGTAGAAGTACTGTCAAAAGAGTGCTGTTAAGAGGGTGGGGTGAATGGGCTGACACATTTATAAAAAGGAAATATAAAAGATAATTTGCCCTTAAAAATTGTGGTGTTACCTTTTTTTGGATATCAAGTTATCCGTGTACTAGTAGAGCCCATGTGCAGGAATCCAGGGAATCCAAAGAGGGAAGAAAATGTCTTCTAACACTCGCAGAGAAATATGGAGCAATCAGACATATCCCTCCTTCCACAGCACCCAAGTACAAGATAGTGGGGTGCTCATTTCTATACTTACTTCCCTCAGCAAAACACTAAGGCTAGCAAAAAACTAAGGCCAGCAAATCCCTCCCAGTCATCACCTGGAGGGATAACTGGTTTCCATTTCAAAGCAACTGAGATGGGAAGGAAATGGGTTCTACAATAACACCCTTTGGTGAGCTGTCTGAACACAAATTTCTACCCCCGCTCTCCAGTCTGAATTCTCCACAGCAACTAGGGGAAAGGACAAACCAGGAAATACTTTCATGAGTTCTTAATCGTGCTCCCTCTCCTTGAACCTGAATTTCAGTGTCTTAAATCATTATTTCAGTCCACCCAGCAAGCAAAAACAAGGATAGGACAAAGAAGGAAAACTGATTACCAATTCTCATCTTGCCAACCAAGGGTGGAATCCCAAGTTGGGCAAGCAGACTTCTTCTACTTGCACAATGAGACTTCAATATCCTCTCCTCCCTGCCAGCACACCACTATAATGTTCTCAAGGTTCCCCTCCACCTCTGGGAGCAAATTTTGATAAATGTGATAAATTCAGCATCTGTCAAAATGGGTAAATTCATTAAGAATCAGTTACCTCAAACTCAAGAAAAACTACTCTGGCAGGGAACAAGAAGGTGCTGTCTCTAAATTAATCCCTCCGAGGCAGATACAAGCAGCATCAGATGTGGAGGGAGAAAATAGATGAATATATTTCAACACTTAGATCTGGGTTGCTTGATTTTAGAGGACACCAGTGATACAGTGTTAGAAACAGATATGAAAGCTAGGAGCTAAATGGCACCTTAAACCTAGGCTATGGGCGCTGCAACAGAATGTCTAGGCATGCTTTTGTATAACAAGAATACAAACCTGAAAATGAATGAACTGCAGCTAAAACCTTATATTCATTTTTCACTGCCAAAAACAAAGCCATATTTCCCCTGCCTGCCCCCCTAATATTCTTATGAGGGTCCCTTCTCCAGTCATCGAAGTGGCTGGAAGTGGGGAAGCAGAAAAGGGTCCTCCTTTTATTCCAGCAGTGGCAGTTTTAATCTGAAATCTTAGACGCAGTACTGCTCCCAGAGCTCAGAAACTGCTCGCGTTCATGAAATTCCCTGTCACAAAACGTGCCTAGAACAATGGGAGCTTCAAAGGCTGCATAGATATAATGAGTGTAACAGAAACCTGGTGGCAAGGTTTATTCCACCATGCAGCTGGACAAATTTTTGTACAGTGTTAAAAATAAATTGTACGGTAAGAAGTTAGTTTTTGCAAATTAGGCATATGGGATTTAATAAGGAACTAAGTAGTTTCTTTAAAAAAGGAACTAAGTAGTTTCTTTAAAAAAATAATGAGAAAAGACAGAAAATGAAGATGAATACTGATGTCTTTCAAATCATCAGAACCTTAACAGTGTATTATAGTATATAATGAGGCTAACTACTTAACTAGTCAAAACTAGTTGGCAGAAAACTGCCATGGTGGTTCCTTTCACATTATGCTAAGCATGTTAAAATTTATTTTGTTCCAAGATGCGGTAGGGGAGGTTGGAGGTCAGCTTCAAAGTTATGGTTTGTGGGGGAAGGAAGTCTTAGAACCCAACTATAAGTTAAGTAAGGAAGATAACTTATTCCCACCCCCATTCTTTTCAAGGCACCTCTATTTTTCTTAGTCTCTTGTTGTCCTTCATTTTCACAAATTTCCTGTCTTTTCTTCTTTCCCTGTTCTTTTTTCCTTTCTTCCTTCCTTCCTTTTTCTACAAAAAAGTCGGGGGAGGGCACTGTGCTGGCCACTTGCACAGTTAGGGGCAAAAAGCTTAGAATAAACCCTAGTGTTTGGGGTGAGCAGTGAGGCAGCCAAGCATGCTGATGACAAAATTTGTTTAAAGTGGTTAAAACAAACAAAAATTGCAACGCGCTAGCTCCCAACATTTTTCTTCCATCTGGGTGAATGGGCATCAGAATGGCAAATGCAATTTAATGTAAACATGTGTAAAGTGATGCACATAATTTCCACCAGTTTTCCTGGATAGATGATCTATATTCCTGGATCCCTCTTTCAGCAATTTCACACCAAAATTCTTTTTAAAATGTTCGGGTGGATGGGAATCAGGGCTGTCCATTCTTTTATGTCAACAAGGCCTGGAATTTTGCCTCTTGTCCCCACTTCAGACTCCTTTCCTGAGAAAGTTAGTTTAAGCAGAGGGATCTGTCCTACATTTTCCACTGTAAAGACAAATGCAAATAAATTATCCAGCTTCTCTGCAACTCTCCTTTCCCCCCTTCAGCACACCTTTGATTCCTTTGTCTACAAGCACTTTAGTAGAGTATGAGACTCTTCATCTCAGGGTCATGAGTTTGAGCCCAACATTAGGCAAAAGATTCCAGCATTGCTGTTCATTGGACTTGATGACCCTTGTGCTCCCTTCCAACTGTACAATTATATGATTCTATAATACCATGATAGCTATAGGCTCAAACACTTACCCTTCTTTACTCCCATCAGCTAATACACCATCAGGGATTTCCACAAAAAGACTCTGATTGGATAGCACTGCATCCCAAGAGGAGACCTTTACTTCCGTAACTTTGTACTGGAAGTGGACAATGTGTGGTTTCCCATCGTGCACTGGAAGATCTTGGTTAACAGTGAGCTTCTCATCCTTAAGGAGTCACAGAAAAAGATTTAAAAGTGTTAAAAGGAAGTGCCAACGAGAATATTCATTTTTTCTTCATTGCCATGACTAAAACCTAAAAATACTCTGTTTTTAAAACAACTACTGAATGTCAGTGCTTCTACTTAATTAGAAAGTTTGCTCAGTTACAGCTTACGTTAATTTTCATAAGAAGCTATTACATATGTTGCTTTTGATGGCACAGTCCAACATCTCTGAAGACTGGGTCTTTTGATCCCCAAATCAAAGTCCTATCCCCTGGGCAATCTTCAGGTGGGTACACCTTACAAAATAACTTTCTGCCAAGAGAATTATCAAAACCTGAACAAACTTATTTTGCCCTAAACCACAAGACATTCTCCTGGATAACTTAATGTGTGGCATATAGAACTGCACAGGGAATAGTTTAAAGCTCTGCTTCTTCATGAGCATGGGATCTTCTCTTGTTCAAATCAGAAAGCAGGACAGCAGCTACAAAGCAACTATTGTCAACTGTGTGTTGTTGTTGCTTTTTAAAGAAAAACAGCCAAGCATATTTTTTCTCCATTTCTTGACTGGATACAGAATATGATCCAACTATGAACTTGACAGATAGATATGTACATTTTAACAGAATCTTAAAATCTGCATTGTATAATAAGATTAGTGAGGTCCAGACCAGTCACCCCTGCAAGTTAATTAAATATTAATAAAATAGGTTGGGTTACAAAATTAATTTTTGTATGAAGACTTCAAGCACCATCTTAGAAAATGCACTCCCACTTCTGGAATAGCTCTTCTAAGACCACACCAGCAGTGATTTCCGAGTATTAACTAAAAGCAAATATATCATCTTCAAGATTAGTTTAAATCGTATAAAAACCCAGAATTAATCAACCAAATTAAAACCCCCGCTATCAACTAATTTTTTTTTTTATTAAGTGTATTTATTTTAATCCACTGTGTGACTAACACCCTAGTATTACAAAGATTACTTGAATGGCAACTCTGCATTTCAGGAGAATCTCACTCAACTGCTCTTCTCACCATGTTTTTGTAGTACAACATACTGAACAAAATGAGTGTTGTTACTATGCAAGCATCAAATGATGAGCGGTTGTGTCAGAACAATATTTAAATGAATTGTGTAGGGAAGGTGAATATTTCCCTTTATAAAGACACAAATATAAGGAACCATTTGCAATCAAAGAACTGCTCAATTCAACATGGGAGGCAAAAAAAAAGAAAAGAAAAGAAAAGAAAAGAAAAAAAAGAAATCACACCAGCAGCATATGATAACCAATATTCACAGGCATTAAGAACTAGTAATAGTCAGCCAGTATTCTTTGGTGAGATCCAAAGATGACTATGAATAGGCCTTTTCTATAGCAGAGCTTCAACACTGTAGCTTCCTGTTTAACACTGGCCTACATGGCATGTTTGCAAATATAACTCTTCTACTCCTGGAAAGTAGGAAAAAGCAAAACTTCAGAGACCAGATGGCAAAGGCTTGAGATTTGCTAGTCACAGATTTATCAGGATCCACAGTACAAAATGAGAATGGTGAACAGTTTCAACCCGTCAGAATCAGCTGTGGCTATTGGTCTCTTCAGATTAATCTATAGATGGCTCTGCAACTGCCCACCCTTTTCAGTTTCTAATCTGAATGCTGAAAAGAAATTCATTTGCCTCTTTATTCCTTTTTCACGACAATAAAACATTCAGAAACCCATTCTATGAGTCAAAACACTAGCTTTGTAAGTGTTATGGAAACACAACTCTGGGGAGAAGAGCAGTTGGGTAATTATTTAGAGCAATCCAGAGGGAGAATTGAAACCTAGTGTTGTTTTCTCCATTATCCACACTCCAAATCGGTACTGGCTTGGTGCAGACTGCCATTTCGCTATGCTTCCTAATTTGCTGTATCATAAAAAGCAAGCACTGGGGGGTGCTGAGAAAGGGTACCCAAAGTCCATTATTTGAAGAAATACTATACAGTACTGGAAGTAAATGCTTGACCTATTCTGTTTGAAGAGCTTTGAATTAAAGAATATCCATTGCATTCTTTGATGTGTGTATTCTTGAACATAAGTACATTCCCTCAAACAAGGCTTATTTAACAACATCCAAAGACATCATCCCAACCACACAAAAAAGCCACACCATACAAAGGCAATCAGTCTCTAGACATTAAACTAGGCTCACCTTATATATCAAAGCTGAGAGAGAAGGATCCCTGCCAACCCCTCGCCCACCGGGGATCTTCGACAGTGGGTGAGGGGCATCAGGAGCACCACAGAGGCCCTGGGACAATGTGCCTGCAGCACTGTAGTTGGGGGCAGTTACTCAAAGGCAAAATACTACTGCAAGAGAGAGGGAAAAAAGCACAAAGTTAGATTTGCAAGGCCGGACAGGATTCAGCTGAGACTCCAAGCATGTCAGCTTAGGCTGGGCCCAATGCATTCTGCAGGGCTGGCTAGCCTGCCCATGAAGTGAGGTGGGGCTTTTGCTTCAGGCGGGGGCTGCTGCGGCTGCACCCGGCTGCTGCACTCTCCCCGCTGTGCTCAGACTGCTGCTGTGGTTCAACAGCAGGAAGGGTGCAGGACCAGACATGTCGGGTAGGGGGCAGTGGTGGCAGGGTGTTTTTCCTCAAGCAGCAAAAACGTCCCAGGCCAGCCCTGGCATTCTGGGTAGGCAGCTCTTAGACAAGTGGCAGAGAAAATGATTCCTACTGAGCAGGGAGTGTGAATAGCAAACCCCTTCTATTGGCAGAGGTCCCAGATGACTAAAAACACATGATCAGATGAGCATATGTTTTTCAATAAACAACTAGAAATAGAGCGACAAGATTCTTGAAGGAGCAGGCTTAGGTTTCATGTTTTCAGAAAGGGAAAGAGAAGATCGCTGGTACTCCAAACCTTGTAACATATTATTCTAAGATTAGTGCAATGCTGCCACTCACAAGTGATCTTATCTGATGTAAATAATAATAGATGTGGTCCCTTTTGTTACATGAAGGCATGAAAGCAAAGGGGAGGGGAAGCATGCCAGTGTGATTTCAGACGTTAGGTGCCTCAGATGTGGGGATCGCCTGGATCTCCTTTAAAAAAATTCTACCCAAGAGAGCAGAGTCAAATTAGTCAAACATATTTTCTGGCCAAATCTAGCTCTTCATTGGGAAAAATCAAGACAAGTGTTCACTTATCTCTCTGAAGGTTTCTTTTTGCCTAGAACACATTGAATAAATTTGTCTCTGCACCCTCCTACAGGTTTTTTAATGCTTCTTACAATGTCTGAAGCAGCTCTGAAATTAGGAGTTTTCTGTCTTCACTTTAATAAAACATGAACAGCACACTTCCCATTTGCAATTTTGACATGGTGAAGTTACCAGAATAATATAATTAGCATTTCTTTCTAATCAGTTCCTAGTTCCTGTAGATATTTCACAACAGCAAATGCTTAGTGTTCCACCTGTTCTTTTACCACTGTACTCAAACAAAGCAGCACAAGATTACCATTTAATCATTTTGGTATGCTGGGCCCTGACATAATGCTAGGTGACAATAAAAATAATGCACAACCAGTAAGAAAATATGCTCAAGCTGAAACAACTATTGCATTTCTTGTTCTATCAGATATTTAATGATGCCAAATATTTTGGCTCACTTTCTGCCCCATCCCATTTGGGGAGTGGGGTGGTATTTGTCCCAATGTCATGACACAGGGAGTCTATGAAGTGAGAGGCCTGTGTTCATGGGTTCCATTTGCAGAAGCACACCAGTGGACACCTTGTGGAGGTTGCTGAGAGCTGTCTATATTACTGCCACATGTGTACATGCATGTTGCATGTCATATGGGGCTCTTCACAATGACACTGTTGTACTTGCATTTGACATTTGTGTTTTCCAGTTATGGCAACAAAGGGGAACCTTGACCCTGGCATTGAGGTAATACTGCCAATCAATGCTGCCCCTTCCATAGCACACCAACTCATTTGGCACCACATAATATCTATACAGGTATGGCTAAATAGCAGCAGTGCTCTGCACTCATATAGAGGGTAGTCCTTCCAACTGGTGCAAGGCCATTTAGCATCCTATACATCCCAGACACTTCTGTACTAAATAGAATTAGGGCCTTTCCAGCACATGCTGCTTCCATAAATTATCTCAATTTTTTTGACAAGACATCTGTAATTTATGCCAATTGTTTATCATCATCATTTTACAGAACACTTGTTATAACACAGAGACAGAACAGTTCTTTCCTCCCAGGATTGGCAAAACAACCCCCTATCAAAGGAACATGAGCCAACCTACTAACTGGTTTACTTAAGGCAATGTTGCAAATATGCTACCGAGGAACTTTCAGACTCAGAGATCATGCTTCTGACCACTGAAATAGGAATGACTTAAAGAGTCTGAAGGTATCTGCCATACTATGCTGTATTTCCTAGAACGTTTGCGGAAAAACAGGCAGCTTTTCAATCTTTCACTCTGTTCTGCAGTAAGAGTACTTTCTATCTGAAAACTTCCCAAACCAGTTCCCACATGCCAATGTCAAAGGGAGCTGCACATACTTTACAGCACTGAGCAGAGCTCAGACTCAACAAGTTTCAGCTAGAAAATGCAGTCCTCACATGCCAGCTATTCTAATTTCCAATACTGGAGCCCCAAGCTAACATACCCTGAACAACAACTAATTAACCTTACTGAAGCCAAGTTAAATTGACTGTATGCCCAACTTGAAAAGCAAATTGCTTGTACAGAACAAACAAGCATTCTTACAGAAGTTAATTCTGCCCATGAAGACTGATCCAAAGCAGCTGTATTGAAAGTGTCAGCAACTGAACTTGTATACATTAACTCGGTCTGTCTTCATCACCCATATACACTGCAACAATTAACTGACAAGCAGCTCTTCTTTTGTGCTGGTGTCTGGTAGAGACTGGTGAGGCAAAACACTTGACTGTGCATCTCTTCCCATCCCCCTTTGGCCTCCTAATATGGCTGCCAGATGTGCTTGTTTTCGCCAGTCAACAATACAGCATTATTGCTGCTGGAGGAAGCTTGAATAATCTAGTGGTGAAAATCAAGATTTGTTTTCCCATAAAAAGCAGTTCATTCTTGAAGTGCAAGGTCGTATAAAGAACCTTGGAGAGATGGATTCATCACATCTCTGACTAAAAGATGTGCATGTCCTACATAGGCACATATACCTATATTGAAGTTCCTGCAGCCCAACGAAGGGCAATTCTGCACCAAACAGTAGCTGTACACATTATGCAAATAAGCACAGTACATCTGCATATTTTGTGGAATAGTCTCCTTCTGCCAGTCATTGGGGCAGCTATGCAGAACAATGAAGCCCCACCCCCTGACTAATGGGAATCTTGCTCAGCCCTCTCTGGCTTCAAATTGTTCAGGCAAGGCCCATAAACTTTCAAACTCACCTCCATAAGAAATTAAAACTTTTTAAAAGGAAAGCTGAAATTTTCAGGGTACTAAATGTTTTGTCCAATGATGGTTTCTGTGCTTTTACAGTGTAAAATCCACAGAACCCTGAGCTTCTTCAATAAAAGGCACATATACCACCATTGTTGTGAACCTGTATGGAAGTACCACCTAATCTGTGGTATGCATCGCTTACTAGTACGCCTTCATATCTTTAGTCCAAAAAGTGGAACTTCATAGCACTTACACTTCATGCTCACCATTAGAAAAGCACAAGAGACGTCTATCTCACAAGGGGAAATAAAAGAATCAGAACTTAAATCACCCTAAGGATAGAGATGGAGTTAAAGGGCGTGTTATCAAGCCATGATTGACCATGGTGGGTGTACATTTCCCCATTTTAAGGGGGCATTGTAGTGTTTCAAAACAAAAATCTGCTAAATATGTTTGGCCAGAAAAATAACAAAATCAATCACACAATCTTCAATTCTCTGAAAAAGAGTAATGTATGGCTACAGCCTAAATAATAAGCCATACTGTGTTGATCTGCCATTAATTCAACAATTTTCATACATCACAAGGATATGATCAGCCTACCCTAGTCAACATCCAATCCCTCTTATTGGGATACTGGAATCAGAAATTACAGGAAAAAACACTGTAGACATTATATCCATGCCTTTGAAAAAGGTCTATATTCTGAAACAATCAAGATGAGAAAACAATCTGTATATGATACACTTGGATATTTGATTGCATAGATTCATCCCAACTGGCAATTAATATCATCTGATATATTCATTCAATGATGAAGATAGAAAAAAAGTCAAGTATTGCTTCTCCAAAGAAAGGCTTTCATATCATAAAACAAGAGGCAGAAATTCCAAGGTTCCTGTGAAAAAGCAAAGCTGAAATAACTGGGTCAGTAACAACTGGTAAAATTAAAAGTCCAACCACAGATTACGTACATCATATCAACTGGAAACCAAGTGACGGAAAACAGCATAGAACGGAAATTTTAAGTGGCATGGACAAAGAAGCCCATGTGTATGAGTGAACAGAAGGTTCACTGGAACTCCATCCCTTGTTTCAAATAGTACCACCTAGTGTTCAGAAACTCATTCTGAGATGCAACACCACACGCAAGAGTTAACCACAGGTGTTGATAAATCAGCAAAAGGAGGATCCAACATGGCGGCGAAGGTAGTCTCCGAGTAATTTCGCTTACTCTTATCAAAGTTTTAAGTGGTTTTATGCGGTTTTTATCCTCCCTTGTTTTTATCCGTGAGTTTTAATGATCTGCTGGCTGTGCTGGCTGTCTTTTAGTATCTTTTAGTATCCCGCTACTTGTTTTATCTTTGTTTTCTTTTTATCTGGGTGGCTCCGACGCCCGGACTTGCCGCCACGGCTGCCGCCGCCTCCCTAACTGGAAGAGATAAGTGAAAGGTTCTCCTGGGCATAAATCCTCTGCCCTGTCGACCAGCTCTTTCCTTTAGCTTTTAGTTTATTGCACACTACGAAGTGAATTTTGCCCGACTGCTGGAACCGAGCTGTCTCAAAAATCCTAGGAACAAGGAAAAGGGGAAGGAAGAGGCTTGAACTGACTGCCTTACTGTGAGTAATTTTATGGCACCACTCTCCTGGAAGTGGTAGTATTCTTGTGAGGAAGACTAAAGGATTTAAGGAGCTCCCCAGCTCCTGCAAAATTGATTTATGGGCCATGGAAAACGTCCAAGAGACTCTGACGAGGCATTATCCTCTCCAAGGCCTAAGCAATTAAGGAAGGGTTCACCTAAAGGAGGGAGAGGCCCCAAAGAATGTACCTACTCAATAGCAACTCAAAATCGTTTCGATCCTCTAACTGCCCTTGAAACAACATCAGAAGATGAGGCCCCTGAGACGTTACAAATTGGAAACGCTAATGGTAACACAAATGGGGATGGTCCCTATCCAAAGGAGGAATTGGTAGCCGAATCGGACTGCACAGGATGCGAGCAACTCCATCTAATAATTAGAACTCTAAACTGTATATTTAAGAAAATTGATGGCCTATCCTCTCAGCTGCATAGTCTTCAGCAAAAACTGGATCACCAGCCGGCACAGACAGCCCAAGAGGGGGCAGTAGATGTTCCATTGCGCCGGCAGAAAGCTCCACCAAACACCGATTGTATGAAGAACTGCAAATACAATCTCAACCCCGCACTGAATCGCCAATCCCTGATTCTACATCCAAGGAAGATTTCCCTAACCTTCCGGGGAAGGGACCTAAGTTGGACAACGCTACATGGGACTAAAGAGCACCTCAGATGGCTTCTAAAACTCGAGGCATCACAAATAGATCTTTGTGCTGTGCTTCCCTTAGTTAGCCAGAACAGATATCAGAGAGTGATGCTGGCTTTCCACTCTGCAAAAATCCCCTCTCTTATTATTAAGCAAAAAGTTTTTTTGAATAATCTTGGTATTTTTCCAACGAGAGTTTTCATGGATTCCAAAATTAGACCCCTCCTATCAGAGGGATTAACCAAGGAGACGGTACAACCCTCCCGCCCTGAACCACAAAAGAGGGCTGAGCTGTACACTCCATGTCTGGGCCAGTCTCATAGTAACTCCACTCCTACAACCAAACACTACGAGTGTGCCAGTAACTCTTTGACACCCCAGGAGGAAAGAGAGCTCATCGCCTCCTTTGGAGAGTTACCAGCGATGGAACAACAAGATATTATAAATAGGCTGGATTTACTTAAACTTCAGCTCCTAAGGATCGCCTGCAACGGAGTTCCTACGAACGATACCCACTCTAATTTAGCGGTGCCATGCCCCATGGAGATGGAAACAACAATTCCCCAATACCCAGCATATAAGGTGCCCTCTGCAGTAGATGGGAAGGTCCCACTGCTGGAGGCAGACTCTTCTCCTCCCCTTCACGCTGGTAACTCATCCCTGCTTTTAATAGACTTATCTGTTCCCTCTGTGATTAACCGATCCAAGAATGGAACTCAGGATAACACCCCCCTGGATAAATCGTTGTCCCTTCACCCCTCCATGCCGGACTTGGAATCAACATACATCGAAGACCATCCACGTCCTGAGACGGTAGTGGCCACCTCAAGTAAGGCTTCTCCACCAAAAATCCAACAATCATGTGAGGAAGACACCACAGTGCCGCGAGTCACCACAGAGTGGACTGAAGACCCAGCAGGACATATAAACCAAATGATCACAAGTGGATCGGTTAGATCCCCAAAGAGGACAGCTCCAGCGGACTTGGCAGGAGCCTCTTCAGGGCCTAGTTGGGCCCGACAGCTAAAAACATCAAATATTATCTATATTCACAATAGCTCAAGAGGCACACCTGCGCCAAAAGGAGAGAAGTCATCTACCATTAGTCAAAGGAAAATTACTGACTTCTTTAAATTTGACAACCCACCAAGATCAGCGTTCCCCCCTTCTCCATTGTGACTACCCAAACCTCAGCCAAACTCTCCCCCGTTCTCCCTTTTAAGCTGGAACATAGCAGGTTGGAAGGGGAAAAAATTCGACCCAGACTTTGTAAAACTAATAAACTCACACCAAGTAATTCTCCTGCAGGAAACATGGGAAGAGGGGAGAGTAAATATTAATGGGTTTGATGCTATATCATTACCAGCATGCCCGTCCACTAAAGGAGGCCGGCCTAGTGGAGGATTAGTCATAGCAATTTCCTTGAAAATACGGGCAAAACTCACGCTTGTAAATGCTTCCACCCTTGCAATTACAGCCCTGATTACGGGGAAAAACTTCGAACTTGCTATAACAAATGTTTATCTTCCTCCTGGAGGCAACATTGCTGACTTATACAATAAATGGGGAATCCTGGAGGAACATCTTATTCTTTGTCACTCCAAACACCCCAATATACCCAATGTTATAGCAGGGGATTTCAATGCTCGCATTGCAACAAACTGGGAGTCCTTAACCAAAGCCAAATGGTGGATAACCCCTGAATTCATTAATGACCTCTCCCTCCACAATCAAAGACTCTCCAAAGACGAAAGGGTAAATGAAGCAGGAACCCTTCTTTACCAATTGGTACTACGTCTAAACTTAGTGATTCTAAACGGGAACTGCCCACCTGACATACCGGGTGAGTTCACATACATAAGCCCCTCTGCAAACAGTGTCCTGGATTATATGCTGGTATCTCATGATATATTCCCCAAATTTTCCCATTTTAAAGTTGAAAATATTCAACTGAGCGACCACCTACCGTTGGTCGCCACAATGACTATAGACTGGACCCCAGATGGAGACAGACATCCAACACATTTGATTACGAACCCAGTACTGCAAGTCAAAAGTGTAAAATGGTCCGAACTTCATGCTCAAAAATTCTCAGCATATTTACAACAAGGACTAAAACAAGCATATTCAGGATTAATTGAGGATTATCATGATTACGACCAAACCCTAAGACTATTCTCGAATCTGTCGGAAGATCTAACGTCTTTTTTCTCTGTCCCGACGCATATAATAAATCGAACACAAAGGAAGACAGGTGCATTGTGGTTCAACAGTGCTTGTAAACAGGCTAGACAACTTCTTGGTAACATCTACAAAGAGTATAAAGCCTCTGGGGCAACGGTCTTGCCAAAAGAATATTTCCAAGCAAAATCGGCCTACAAGCAAATTCAAAAGGGTGCCAGACTGGAATGGCAAGCGAATCAATGGCGGGCAATTATAGAAGCCTCATCATCACGGAACACCAGACAATTTTGGCTCCTGGTAAATAAAAGAACTAAAAGATACCCTTTAACTATTATTCCTGCCCCAGTTTGGGAATCTTATTTAAAAAATTACTTTGCCACAACTGACTGTATCGTCAACACAAGAGACGAATTTCAAGATCAGCTTCCCCTCTGGTCCCCTACCGATCCGGAAGACATCCATGACCTGATCGTCAACCTTAAAACAGGGAAAGCGCCTGGGCCAGACATGATCCCAGCAGAAGCTATAAAATACCACGCAGACTGGTGGGCCAAGGTCCTGGCGAACATCTTCGATGCAGTTAACAACTCTGGAATGATTCCGGAAGTATGGAAGGACGCTGTTATCGTTCCAATCCACAAAAAGGGCTCACCAGATGACCCGGGGAACTACAGGAACATCAGCCTGCTCTCAATAGTGGGGAAACTGTATGCCCGCTCCCTGTTGAACAGACTAATCCAATGGGCCGAAGAGAAAAAATTAATTGGGCCCGAACAAGCCGGATTTCGCCCAAAACAGTCAACAATTAATCATATTCTAATTTTACAGCATCTTGCCTGGAAATATTCCACCCCAAAAGGTGGCCAACTCTGTGTGGCATTCATTGACCTGAAGGCAGCATTCGATAGTATCCCCAGGAGCATCCTCTGGGAAAAACTCACCCGCTGGGGCATCGACAGAAGGCTTCTCTGGCTAATAATCAAACTCCATGAGAACTCAGCGGCCAGAGTGAGATTCACCCCGGAGGGTGATCTCACGAATTCAATTCCCATTAACAGAGGTGTCCGACAGGGTTGTATATTGGCTCCACTCCTGTTCAATTTGTTCATAAGTGACATGAGGACTCCCCTGATAGAGGCCCAAGAAAGGATTCATGCACCCCGCCTAGCACTTTATCGCTGCCCCTTGTTACTATATGCGGATGACGCAGTCATTCTTTCTTTTTCTAGAGTAGGTCTCAGGAGGGCCCTAAAAATTTTTGGATCATACTGTCACGCAAATTCCCTTACAATTAATTATGGAAAATCTAAGATCCTGATTTTCTCAAAGAGCCGGAAACTCCATAATTGGAGAATTGATGGGAGAGTCATCGAACAAGTCTATAGATTCCAATATTTGGGAGTCTGGTTACAACATAACCTCAGATGGAAGGCCCATGTAGCCTATGTTACAAATAGAGCCAAATCTATCTCCTTGGCGATCTTGCGATTCTTCTTCACCGATGGGGCCCTTCATATCCCACCGGCGTTGAAAGTCTTCAAGGCCAAGGTGATCCCGACGATTGCTTATGCCATCTCAATTTGGGGGACTTTTGCCAACCTATCTCACCTGGAGGTCATTCAAAATCAGTTTTTAAGAGGGATATTGAAACTGCCCAACTGTGTAAGTAATACAGCGTTACGCATGGAACTTAATATTGTATCCCTGGAAAATGCTCTGTGGAAGCACATACTTTGTCACTGGTTATCTCTATGGCACAATCTCCCAAACTTGTACTTGATACAATGTATGTGGAGAGATGATTTCCAGAGCCCATGGGTAAAAAAATTACAGCTGAAAATAATGGCAATGGGAATCTCCCCATCCAAATTACTAGAGCAGGATATAGTTCCAGCTAAAAGAACAGTAACCTGTAAGCTAGAGGAGATGGACTTGCAGCAGAAAATGATCTTGGGCAATGGTACCTGCTCACCTCTAAATCTTGGTTTATTACCCCTCTTAAGGCTCCCAAACTATTTGAATTCTTTAACTTCCTCAGCTCATAGATATGCCTTTGTAAAGGCAAGATTCAACACCTTCCCATCGAACGTGCTGAGAAATAGATTCTCCAATGGACAGATATCGCTCTTATGTGATTGTAATTGTGGGGCACCAGAATCGTTGCATCACATAATTCTTGATTGTGCTTTTCACTTATCGGCCAGGAGCAAGTTTCTTGCTCAATATCTTAAGGGAATTGCCGATGATACGACTGAAGCCAAATTGAGATATCTATTAAATGATGATGACCCCCTAAGATCACTCATGGTTGCCAGATTCTTGATCAGCGTCCTATCCCTAAAGAAGAGAAACGGACTCCTGTGTGGCTCGGATAATCCCTTTAAACCATGATCTATGCTTTAGGATGTAATTAGGTGATATCACCATTGATGTCTTCTATCAATTTATGAGCAGAGGGCGATGTTTATGCTACAAATTTGTTGTAATGTATGATGTTGGTCTTTTGTTTTTGTTTTGCTTGGTTCTTGTCTTTTTTTTTTTTTTTTGTAAGTTTTGGCGGTTTTAAATTTGGAGGTTCAAGTACATTATGGTGGTATGGGAAACTGTTGTGTGACGGGCCAATGGCCGTAATAAAGATCAATTCAATTCAATTCAATTCAATAACCACAGAAATAATTACCAAAATGGCAATAGTATGTACACAAAGAAATCAACCAATCTATCAGCTAATCAAGACCTAGGAATCGAAGTAGAGAGGATAAAGTCCTATCCAAAGTAATATTGATTCTGTTTTATCCGCAATAGCAAAAACTGCATTCATAATAGCAGCAGACAATCTAACCAAGGAAAACAACAATACCAATCCTGTTGTTGGCTACATCTAGGTGAGTGCATGTGACTCCCCTGCCTAGTAGCCTGTGAGGATTACTGCTAGGTAGAGAAATTGTTTTCCATATACCAGACAAAGAACGTAAGTAGACAAGTGGACTTGTACCACTGGGGATTCGTTTCTAAGGCTGTTTCAATGTTCTTATGAGGAGCTCTTCTGCACACTAATGTAAATAATCACTATTAGGCTGTAGCAGAAAAAGAACTTTTGAGCCTTTTGTTAACACTAAAAAAAAAAGTGCTACTCCCAGAATGAAAGAAAGAGGAAAGGCCCAGGAAACGGATAAAACACCAGAATGCCACTGAGTTAACTGTGGGGACTTCCATTATGGAATGCCCTATCATGACTCTGATAGTTTAAGTAAACAGAGTTGCAATTGTGAGCTTCACAAACATCCTATTTGTGCACTCTATGAATGTTACAGAGTACAAATTATACAATTTTGCTTGCATACAAATACCAAACCTGGAGCACAGAAATGGTGAGTATAAAGAATTGGAATCATAGAGTCAGACGAGACAACACAGGTGACAAGTCCAACCCCCAGCTGATACAAGTAATCTGCTGTTACTGCATTCCTCATAAGCAGCCATCCAACCTCTGCTTAGAATCCTCTAACAAAGACCTTCCACCATAATTTGTTCAATTGTTGAAAAGGAGTTCTCCTTGATGTTTACCTTAAGTTCCCTTTCCTGCAAACTGGAACCTGTTGGTTCAGGTCATGCAAATTTGCCCTATGATAACAGAAAGAATGGGGACTCAGGCCAAGGGGCTCCAGGCCTTTTCGTTTGGATCCTCAAGACTCCTCTCAAGCCACACACCCTCTTCCTACATATTCATTCAGTCCTAGCCTATTTCTTCCTTGAGTGTTGTCACCTGTCCAGGTGTTCTTGAACGGTGATCATGTCTGCCTAGAAAAATGATAACGGAATAGGCCCCTTGCACTGAAAAAGATTCACCACCCTGATCTATGTGAGAGCCCTTCAGATATTGGACAATTATCTTACCACTTCTTAATGGTCTCTTCTCCAGACTAAGTATACCCTGTGTGCAATCCACACACAGAGTTGACTCTGTATTTTTCAACATCTACTGATACATCTTTTCAATAAGATACATACAAGGGTACAAGCAAAAGCAATATTTACCGTAACTGGAAATAGAACGCTGGGTTCGTCAGCCAGCCAAAATTTCAAAAGAAAAAACTAGCTGTGCTGCCAGGTAAAAATATATTCTAGAATGCAGTAATGTTTTGACATACTAAACTTGCTGTTTTTACAACAAACATATTATTTAAAATGTGAAGTCTAACATTAGTTTTAAACTGCTTTAATGCTTTATTTCATGATGCTCTAATCTGCCCTGGGACCTTCTGGTGAAGAGCAGGTAATATAAATCAAACAACAACAACAACAGGATCTTACACACTGAAGCGAGAGTGATACATGCAAGGCAGATTGTTCATAAACTCCAGTGTATGTTAAAGAGGATCACTACCACACACCACTATTGCTGACCTAATTTCTAGACCTCTGAATGGATAGAATTACTTAACAATTTACATAACACAAGAGGCCTTAAGTAGATTTTTAAAAACATCCTGATGAGTCTCTTATGTTCATCTTACTCAAATTTAACAACACATCAGAGCCCCTTATTCCACTTTGCTGTACTGTACATTCTGAATAATGGAGAGTAAAATAACTTTAAGATTGGATTTGTGCTTCTTTGGAAGTTCAGCTGCATGTATGTCTTGGACAAAGCTAAGAACTCCTTCCTTTGAACAGCTGTAAACAAAGGGCCTTCCTGTTTTGCAAAGCATCGAGTTTTTCCAGACATGCATGTAAGCACTTGCCAGCTCAAGTGACAATCTGACTTCAAACTTTTAACTATCCAATTTCAAATTAGAAACTAACATTTCATGTTGGAGAAAAGAAGCTGCATGCCTGAGAAGGCCGTTCCCAAAAGCATTTTAAGCAGCCTCCTTTCTGTTTTAAAATCTGCGCTCTGCTGCCAGGTGGGCTATTCATACATTGGCCTTCCCAAAGAAATATTTGCCTCTTTGAGTCACCTGAAGACATTTTTGACTTTCAATTACTTTCCAGTCTACGTGTGTGCAAGTGCACATACATACACAGATGAACCCAGAACTTTTTCAAATAGCCACTCTTGGGGAATATACATGGTATATAAGAGCTAGCAAATCTATGTAGCATATCTGGGAAATATCTGCAGGTTTCTGTCTTGTATAAAGAGTTATTTATCAAAATACAGAGTATGAGTTGCTGTAGTGCAGTTTGGAGCACTGGATGGAGGCCAGTATGATGTGGAAATGGCAGAGGCCAACAGTGACGCTCACCAAGTGCCATGTGCAAGTCTATGTCTCAGCCTAAACTTCCACAAAAGACAGTCATACAAGTAACTGTAAAAGTGCTTTGTAAATATTCTGCTTAATCTCCTGTATTTTTCTGCTTGGATTTCCTTCAGGCACCTTCACTCAACTCACTTTTGGAAGGTTTGTGCCTACATCTAATTGCAATTTGATTATTGACCAATCACCACAAGCAAAATGTGGGGTGCAGGGTGAAAGCTATCACAAGACCCGGAGAAGAACTGCCTACTCTAACTGGTTAAGAGTCTGTCTTCATCCTCCTAATGCTGAAGACTGAGCGCACTAAAAAACAACAACCACCTCATGTACTGCAGTTATTAACAGCCTTAGTATAGCTATCCAGTTTTGGGGGTAATTCTGTGTTTCCACAGTAATACAGTAAACATTATTTAGGCATCCCCTAGGGAAGCTGGTTATTCATCAGCCCCAGATACCTAACTATTCAATTACAGAACCAGACCAAACCACAATCCCAAGAGTGTGCATCCACCTAACTTATTTGTGCATCCACCTTTCTGAAACATGGAGAATCCATGAATAACACAACTAAGCACCCTGATGCTGTTTGGTGTTCTTACAGCCATTTTGAATGCAATGTGATGTGCTGTCACAAACCTTCCCAAAGTCTTCTGACCAATGATGTACCAAACCATTATCTGAGTTCCTGGTGCGAGACTTCTATAATCACTATACCTGTTTCCTGTACCATTTCCTTATCTATTTCCCTCCTATTGATTTTGGACTTATTCCTCCTAGTCTGCACAAATTTGCCCCTTGCTCTAACTTGTTCACCCTGGATTTGCTTCTTTGTTAACATAGTATGAGTGCACCCAGTGAACAGTCTGGGAACACCTGATGCTTCGGTGAAACTAAGCATTAATTCCTGGATGGGGAAGCTGTAAGGGAGTCTCCCCACAGAGGTAACTGTGGTATGCCATTTTAAAATGCAGAGTCACCCCATGGATTGGGGATTGGAGAGTGTCAGGATCTTAGCTTCAAGGGGGCGGGGGGGGGGAAGAAGTGGTTACAGGATTTAACAGTGGATTGCAGAGACGGGGGTGTGGTGGAGACGGGATGGCAGTGGGACAAAGCTGCCTCTACCCATTTACCAGAGGCTGAAAAGGGGGAAGCGGAGACGAAGAGGAAAAAGCTCTCTTCGAAAACAAAGTCCTGCGATCGCGGTGACAACAAAACACCCGCCACTCCTTCGCCCGGCACTTCTGGACGGTTCTGGGGTAGACGTGCAAATCTGCAGCAGGCGCCCCCCAGCCTCCCTCGGTCCACTGCCGCCCCCCACCCGCCCCTTTTGCACGAGCGCGTGCAAAGCGCCCCGCGCTGCAACCAGCCCTCCCCACCAGCGCGGGCGCGCGCCCACAAAAAAATAAAAAAATAAAAACAAGCCCCGCCGCCCCCTCCCCACACGCATTTCGCTCTCTGGCAACTCCACCCCCTCCATTTTGTATCATCCGGGTCTATTCTGGGGTTACTGAGGGTAGGCCGCTTCCAAAGGAAGGCCACGATCCTGAAGGGCGGCGACGGTGAGGAGAGGAGATGCGGGGCGAGGTCTCCCCCCCCCCCGCCCGCCGCTTCCTTCGGGGTCCCTGAGGCGACGTAGGCCGAAGCCTCCCCTCCTCCGCCCCCTCAGTACCTGTCCTGGGTGTTTATCATCCTCGGGGCTCGGCAGGGCGGAGGCGGGGGGGAGGTCGGGAGGAGGCGCTCGCTTTCGGGCCTCACAGCAGCTCCTCCCTTCGCGAGCGCCCAGCTCCGACTGACGGACTGGCAAACCAGGAGCGCGAGCCGCCGCCGCCGCCGCCGCCTATGATGCCTCCGCCCGCCCCGTTACTCATCTGCATAGCCACGCCCCTCCGCCAGGCTGCCTGGGAAACAGGCCGCTCGAAACAAAGGCGCGCGCGCGTGGCGGAGGGGGGGGCGGCCGCGCGTACTGCGCAGGCGCGAAATAAGTTGACAGGCGGCACGTGGACAGTTACGTGGGCTTTTTTCATCCCGGGGTTGGTAGAGGTGGGCTGTTGCCTGCGCGCGCCAGTTTAGGATCCACGCAGCCCCGGCGCGCGCCTTACCTGTTGCTCTGCAAAGCCACCTATTCTTGTTATTCTGGAGAGTTGGCCTTGGTGAAGATTTGACGTTTTCATCCCCAAAGAGTTTTTGATCTGAGTTTCAACAGAAATGAGGCTGCATTTTAATGTTGTATTTTAATCTTGTTTTTAAGTTTTATTTTACTTCAGTTGTTTTATACCTGGTGTTAGCCGCCCTGAGCCGGGTCTTGGCCGGGGAGGGTGAGGTATAAATTATTATTATTATTATTATTATTATTATTATTATTATTATTATTATTATATCATTGCTGCTAATGCGGCAATAAGTCGCGTTCTCAGGTTGGGCTGCGCTTCTTTAGCTCGAGAGCTCGCCTCTGAGCGAAGAAGTGCAGGGTTCAGGCACGTGTCGCTGTGCACGCAGAGCCCATGGCCCATTAAGTTCAATGGAACCTACTCCCAAGTACTCGAACATAGGTGGCTGGGTGGCCACGCCTTATACTTCTTTGAGGGCAATCCCCTATTTGAGGGCGCCCCGTTTTAAGGGCTGTCTGCTCAAAGTCCTTTTTTAAAAATGAAGGGAGAGCAGGAGGGGCCTTGGAGTTGCCCACCAGCAGTCAGCACCTGGATAGCACACTGAGCAAGCACACAGGCCACTTGGTCAAAATACAGTCATACCTCAGGTTACGAACGCTGCGGGTTGCGCGTTTTCGGGTTGCGGACCACGCCGAACCCGGAAGTACCAGAATGGCTTACTTCCAGGTTTCAGCGCTCGTGCATGCACAGAAATGCAAAATGACGTAACGCGCATGTGCAAAAGCGCCGAATCGCATCACGCGCATGCATAGACGCGACGCTTCAGGCTGTGAACGCTGCGGGTTGCAAACGTGCCTCCCACACGGATCATGTTCGCAACCAGAGGTATGACTGTAGTCTCTGTTAAGGTGGGAGGTGACATGCATGTATTTGAATTATAGTAATTATTTGTTTTCATAATGTGGATCTATGGGTATAAATTAGAACGTGCAATTCGAACATGCAATTTTAATGCAAATCTGTGTCACCCTTTTTTCCTGAGATGCCTTTCCTCTTTTTGCCACCCTAGTTAATATGGTTTTACACTGCCATAATCGCCCTCTCTTGTTTTAGTTTGATGTTTCCTTGCTAACTACTTCAAAAAGCTAACTAGACTAAGGTTGCACACATTTAATTAGGTTGGGACTCATAGGCGCCGACTCCATGGGGCCTGAGGGGGCCCGAGCCCCCTCAAAAATTCGTTTGGGGGGGCTCCGCCCCCCAATAATTTAAGAAAATTATTACCGTAAATTTCACTCTGTGCGTGTTATTGAGCGAATGTGTGGTCCCTGGAGCTGACTCGCCTGAGCGCAGGGGCAAAAATAGGCAAAAGTCAGGCAAAAATAAGATCGGGCAGTCGGGCGGAGGGAAGGCAGAAGCTTTCCTCAGGGTCTTACTGCCCACCCGCTCCTGTTGCTGCATTTGCTCAAACTCAACAAAGAGCAGGGAATCCCCTGCCCTCCTGGCAAGCAGAGGGTTAAGGAAAGGATCGAGTCCTTCCTTCTAATTCTTTCCTAGTCACACTGCGTGCAGGCTCCAGGTGGGAGAGAGAGAGAGAGAGAGAGAGAGAGAGAGAGAGAGAGAGAGGGCTGGCTTGGGGGGGGGGACTTTTGCCTTCCTTTCCTCCCCCCCACCCCGTTAAACTCCTCGCCTGCATTCTTAGCCAGCTGCTTCTCCGCACACCCCTCTTGTGCTTCTTGTCCCTTCTGTGTTTTTCCTTCCCTCCCCATTTAAAACATGGAGACAAAGCACGGATCCACATGGATCCTCAGGATTTTTGCATTGGGTCACCCCAAATTCACCATCAGATCACATTACATGTCCATGGCTACAGTCTGTACCAAAAAAATCATGCACCCACTGTTGCCTGGGGCTGCAATGGTGCAAAAACGTGGTTACAAAGCATGGATCCACAGGATCTTTGCACTGGGTCACCCCAAATTCACCATCAGATAACATAGCATGTCCATGGCTACAGCCTGCACCAAAAAAATCACGCACCCACTGTTGCCTAGGGTCACAGTGGTGCAAAAATGTGGTTACAAAGCACGGATCCACATAGATCCTTAGGATTTTTGCATTGGGTCACCCCAAATTCACCATCAGATCACATAGCATGTCCATGGCTACATCTTGCACCAAAAAAATCACGCACCCACTGTTGCCTAGGGTCACAGTGGTGCAAAAACGTGGTTACAAAGCATGGATCCACATGGATCCTCAGGATTTTTGCATTGGGCTACTCCAAACTCACTGTCAGATATTAAAAATCTTTATAAAATAGAGAATTAAATACATACAGAATGTTAAATTTTCAGTTTCGAAATATTAGTACTAGTTTAGTACTGTATTTCTATATTACAATAGTACTGTATTAGTTATTTTCAAATACTTAAATATTTTTAGGGTGTAAGACCCAATTAAAGCCCGTTATTTACATACAGTATTACAGTATTTACATACAGTATTACAGTGTTTCCCAACCGGTGTTCCGCGGCACACTAGTGTGCCGCGAGATGTTGCCTGGTGTGCCGCGAGATGTTGCCTGGAGGGAGGCGGGCGAGGGCGTTTGCTTCCCGGAGGACGGAGCGAGGGCGCCCCCTGCTGGGCCGGGGCTCGCTCTCCCCAGAGGGTAAATCTGGATCAAATGGGGCGAGGGGCGGGCAGAATTCTGGGGGCCACTGATGCCCTACAGACCCCCCCCCAAGTCCTCCGGGGCGCGCGCTCTGCTGGGTTCTTTTCGGTCGTCGTGCTTGTGGGAAGCCGCCCCTTCCCTGGGCGACGCGCCGCCTCGCGACTCCGGAGTCAGTCCCGCGGGCTCTCGGAGGGACTCGCGAGCGACGGCTCCGGGGCGCGCTCAGCCGGGCCGGCGCGCGCCCCCGCGCAGCCCCTGCTGCAGCTGCCCGGCGTGGAGCGCGACGCGGAGCCGGCCGGGCTTGGAGGCGCCCAGGTAGGGCCGAGCCGGGCGGGGGCGGGGAGGTCTCGGTCTGCTGCGGGCGCAGGAGGGCGAGCGGGAGAGGGGGAGCCGTCGGGTCTCCTGGAAGGAAGCGAGGCGGCGGCTGAGGGGGATGCAGCCCCGTCCCCAGCAACAGGCGCTCCTCGAAGTGAGGCCACAAGTCGGGGCTCGGACAGGGCCTGGAAGCAGCGGCTCCGGCTCTTGGGAGCGGAGAAGGGGACTTCGAAAGCGGCCTGGAGGAGAAAAGCCCCGATGCAGCGAGAGCGGGGAGCGTGCTGCCTTCTCCAGGCCTCCTCGCTTTGTGCTGTCCGCTGCCGGGAGCAGGACACGGGGGCTCCTCGTTCGCATGCTTTCCCGGGTGATCGGTGAGGGTTAGGGTTAGGGTTAGGGTCCCTCAGTCCCTCGCTTTGCTGCCTCCTCCCCCCCCACCCCCCAAAGCTTGGAGGTTCCCCGGCAAGGGGGAGGGAAAAAAATTGAAAGTTACACTTTCGTGCGTCCCTCCCGGCGTGACGCTGCGCGCTGACGTCACGGGGCTGTAATGGTGGTGTGCCTCGATATTTTTTTCATCAAACAAGTGTGCCTTTGCCCAAAAAAGGTTGGGAAACACTGCAGTATTAGGCATACTGTATTAACTTTATTAACTGTATTAAAGCATTAACTTTGAGATATTATTTTTATTTAATGAACCCTCAGCCTTATTCAAAGTAAGCTTAAATTAGCGATTTCACTTATTAATCAAAGTGCTATTACCGTGCGACAGCAATATTTTATGTTTTATTCTTTTAATGATAGTTTAGGATTTATTTAAATATCATTTCAGTCTTTTCAGAGCTATATATTCACTGCTCTGTAATAGTCTGTAAGCATAATTGTTACTGTAAATTAAATTAGCTTTTTACGAAAATACCGTGCGTGTTTATGTTTTGTTTCTTTTTTTCAAAGCAAAAAAGTGTTTCAGGCTTGTTGAGTTTCCCGGAGTGTGGAGTTATAGAGAGTCGAGTTTTCGGGGTTCTAATGTTGATCATATGACTCTAAAATACTTTTAAAAAACTTTAAAACTCACTAATTTTCATGTAAAATTTAGAAAACTTCCCGGGGCAGGACCTCGGTATGGGCCCCCCCAATATTTTTTATAAGTCGGCGCCCCTGTTGGGACTGGGAGTAGGATCATCTGAACACAGTTAAACTTCCCAGGAAACATGCATAAGCCTGTACTGCCTGGCTGCAAAGCTATGCACGCTTCACTTTAAGCATGGCTGGTCTTTCTAAAGTTGCATAGGATTAAGCAGGACAAGGTGAATCACTGCAGGATGTGACCTTTGCCCTGTTTCTGGGTTAAATGTGCTGTGCAAGCAAGCACTTGTCATGGGAATCCCTCTTCTGTCTCTTGACACCCTCCACTGAGCCACAGCCAGACACCAAGTGTTAAAAATACCTCTCCTTTAATGCTGACGATACAAACTGACTCTTATAAGAGCTGAAGACTTAACGGTGACTTGCAAGACAAAGGCTTCTCCCATCAAATGAGATCAACAGCCTAATGCCTAATCCTATTTGCCATGGGACAGGGAGGAATTATTTAATGGCCACTCACACTTATTACATAATAGAATTTGCTAAAAATATATTCTAGGGGGTATCTGATCTCAGATGAAACCACCACAGGAAAGATGTGTCCTGTTGCTAAGAAGAAAGGAAGGGGAAAAGGGAAATCTACTAGGTCTTTAGAATAAGAGATTCCAATAACTAAAATAGGAGACAGGAGCAGGAAAGAAAAGAGCACTAAAGGGGAGAATAAAACAGTTGTTGAGGACCACAGGGATTGCAAACCACCATGCGATCCTCGGATGAAGGACAGTATAGGAATTTAATAAATAAAATTTATATATGTGTGTGAGAGAGGAGAGAAAGAGAGAGAATCACATACAGAAGTTCACTATATCGGGAGAAAATGCTGGTCAAAGGGTGTCCATTTGTCAAAACCATACGAAAATATGTTTATCAGAGGAAATTTGCATGGAAATGCTGAAGAATTTTCACTGGATTTTTTGTTCTTTTATGAGGAGATTCATCAGTTGCTGCAGAAATATGGGGAACTGGATTTAAGACTGGAAAAAATGGAAAACCAATAGAAGCAACATCGACAGATCCTTCCACCTGTATTAGCTAGGATAGCTGTCTTCTACAGTGGTACCTCTAGATGCGAACGGGATCCATTCCGGAGCATTCTGTTACTTCCAGGTCACCACAGAGCACAACCTGAAAATGCTCAACCTGAAGCAACTTCAACCCGAGGTATGACTGTACTTCCACTGTCAAAGGAAGATGTCTGAGATGCCTTTCCCAAAATCTGCCCCTGAGCACAGGCTCCTCTGTACTCCCAGCCACCTCAATGCCAACTGTATCACAGGTGACTTTTTTTCTCACTTCTTTAGATGCTACAAGTCTGCTTCTCCCTATGTAACAGCTTGTTCACTCTACAGGAAGTCAAAATCAATTGGAGTCCGAGTTCAAAAGAAGCCTATTACTGTCATTCTCCCCACCCTCCTTCTCATTTAATGTCCTTATTAGAGGAAGAGCTCTATTTATATTGCTCAGGAAAAACAAAACCAGCCTTTCCCACAGAGGCTGCTGATTGTTACTAAAGGAAGTTGGAATGTACTACATATTATTTTTAGGATTCACATGGGAAAAAAGCTTGTACTGTTTCATTTCCAACCACGGGGAAATAAGAAAATGGTATCAAGTGCAACATGTTTATTTGATACCAGACTTCAGTCTGCTTCGTACTTTACAGGAGTGTTAACAAAATAAAAATGTTTCTTCCAGTAGCACCTTAGAGATCAACTACGTTTGTTATTGGTATGAGTGTTGTTGAGAATGGGTTTTGGGGAGAGAGGAAGAAAGAACCAGGTACTTTACAATGAGCTCCTTGGAGAAAAGGTTTGGAGGGATGCCATAAATCAGAAACACCCTAAAACTTTAATGCAGATATAGTCAAAGTGCTGCCCTACAGGCGTTGCAGGTTTTGATGGGACTACAATTCCCATGAGCCCCAGTCAGCATAGCTAATGGTCAGGGATGATGGGAATTGTAGACCAATGACACGGCTGGGATAGCTCAGCTGGTAAAGCATGAGACTGTTAATCCCAGGGTGGAGGGTTCAAGCCCCATGTTGGGCAAAAGATTCCTGGATTGCAGGGGGTTGGACTAGATGACCCTTGTGGTTCCCTCCAAATCTACAGTTCTATGATTCTGTGACACCTGGAGGGCATCATATTGGCTACCTTGGCTTTAATGCATTATTGTGCAACCCTGGAAGTAAGTTATATTGAAATAAATGAACCTTAGTCTCTGTCTCAGGTATGTGAGGTTAGGACGGCAGCTTTGTACTGAGCCTCTTGGGCTTGCCGATCGGAAGGTCAGTGGTTCGAATCCCCACAAGAGGGTGAGCTCCCATTGCTCTGTCCCAGCTCCTGCCAACCTAGCAGTTCGAAAGCAGGCCAGTTCAAGTAGATAAATAGGTACCACTGCGGCAGGAAAGTAAATGGCGTTTCCATGCACTCTGATTTCTGTCATGGTGTTCCGTTGCGCCAGAAGTGGTTTAGTCCTGCTGGCCACATGACCCAGAAAGCTGTCTGTGGACAAACACCGGCCCCCTTGGCCTGAAAGCGCAATGAGTGCCACAACCCCATGGTCACCTTTAACTGTACTTAACCATCCAGGGTTCCTTTACCTTTTTTTTTTAACTTGGAGCAGAACTATTGAATTTAATAGCTCTAATTAATGATAAACTTAGATGTGCCCATTAATTTTAATGGGTCTACCCTGAGTAGGGCCAAAGTTGTACACACTCCTTTGAAGGTGACCCGGAAACTACAACTAATCCAGAATTACGGCAGCTAGACTGGTGACTGGGAACAGCTGCCGATAGCACATAACACCGGTCTTGAAAGACCTACATTGGCTCCCAGTATGTTTCCAAGTACAATTCAAAGTGTTGGAGCTGACCTTAAAGCCCTAAATGGCCTCAGCTCAGTATACCTGAAGGAGCGTCTCAACCCCTATCGTTCAGCCCAGACACTGCAGTCCAGCTCCGAGGGTCTTCTGCCAGTTCCCTCACTGCGAGAAGTCACAGGGAACCAGGCAGAAGGCCTGCTCAGTAGTGACGCCCGCCTTGTGGAACGCCCTCCCATCAGATGTCAAAGAAATAAACATCTATCTCATGTTTAGAAGACATCTGAAAGCAGCCTTGTTTAGGGAAGTTTTTAATGACTGATGTCTTAATGTATTTTTAATCTTTTGTTGGAATCCACCTAGATTGCTTGGGAAACTCAGCCAGATGGGCAGGGTATTATTATTATTATTATTATTATTATTATTATTATTATTATTAATTGTTCCAGGACAGTGCATTGGTTAAAATGCTGGATTAGGAACTGAGAAGACTTGGGTGCAAATCTCCACTCATCTTTTAGGCTACGTTCACAGAAGCCTAGTACCCAGATCATGAGAGAAGTCATTGTTTTGTCTACTTTGCATTGGACAAGCTGTACCTGGAATTCTGCTCTGGGTGCCACATTTTGAGAAGGACATTGACAAACTGGAGCTGATCCACAGCAGCACATCCAGGGGTCTGGAGACCAAGTCCCACCAAAGAGTGGAAGTGAAAGAAGCCAGTGAGGGAGAGCTGAACATTTGGCTGCAGCTGCAGCCAGCTGCCTGGCGAAGGAAGGGGTTGGAGCACCACATACAAGAGACTTGCCTTGGGGATGTTGTTGCAGTGCAGCTCTCTTCTTATCCTAGCCCCCACTCTGGTCATAATTTCTTAGAGTCTCTTCCAATGGCCTTCTGGCATCCCCCCAAAGAGCTGCTGCAACAGGAAGGGCAACAGGCCGTGGGAACAGATCCTGTGAGACAGCTCGCGGCAGCGGACAGAGCCAGCTGCTTCCCCTCCTGCCACCCCCACTTTCCCAAGCCCTGTTCAGCACGGAAGCTGCAAACAATATGCCAAACGTGAGCCAAGCACTGGCAGTCCAAACAGACGCAAAATAGACGCACACGCTGTGTCATGCACCCTGCTTTGCATCCAGAGGTGCCCTTTGCACCTTTCCACAGGCTGCATGTGCCAAATGCGCTATTTGTGCTACACTGTCCAGCCTGAATATCCCACACCAGTCGTGGGCATTGCTAAGCATGTTTTCATGCATAAACTTTAAAATTGCAGGCAGGTTTGAACCAGCTATTTCCTAGCGCTGATCACAAACTGTCACATATCCGTTTTAAAAGGTTGTGTGAACCAAATGATCAGTCGCCCAGTTTAGAACTGGCCAGCTGCTGGTTTTGCTGACCCTGCCTTTGCCTAGAAACTGTGCTGGACCTAAAGAGGCCTACAAGGCTTCCTGGGCACTCCATGCAGCAGTTCACTCAATATACCAACCTTGATGCAAACTTTTGAGTGGTCGCTTACACATGAGCCAGAAAATAGAAAATGCATAGCCAAAAAGGAGATCCATTTGCATTAAAATTACATATGCTATTTTGCATGTTTAGATGCAAACTCAGAACCAGAAATGCCATAGTGGGGCAAACCATATGTCCTGTTCAACCATGTGCTTTCTCAATCTCCTGTCCAAGTGCAGTTAATTGGTGATAGGCATCTTCCAGGCCCTTCTTGCTCTCCATTTGTAGACTTTTAAAATCTTTCAACCTGACTTGGATCAGAGAGAGAGAGAGGACTCCTTTAAAATAGAGGACTGTGCTTTGCAAAGTAGTAAACATGACCGATCCCAGTACAAGCTAGACATCCAGGCTGTGTTCCAAAGATCTTGTATAAGTTCTTAATATCTTCCACTTCTAGCAGTGGAAGGCAGGCCCTATCTGCACTCTATGTTTACAGCACTTCTATGTCACACCGAATAGTCATGGCTTCCCCCAAAGAATCCTGGGAACTGTAGTTAAGAGCTGTTCATAGACTCCTATTCTCCTCACAGGGCTCCAATTCCAGAGTGGTTTAGCAAGCAATCCCTCTTCCCAGGGAACTCTGGGAATTGGAGCTCTCTGGGTGGAATAGGGGCTCTCCTAAAAACTATTGACACCTTTAAAAAGCTATGGCTCCCAGGATTATTTGGGGGATGCCGTAACTGTTTAAGGTGGCATAGTACTGCTTTAAAGGGAAGATGGGGCTTCAGCCACACCTCACCAGGAAGGGCATTCCACAAGCAGGGAGCCACCACTGAGAAGGCCCTGTCATGGGTCAACAGCAACTGGGCACCCACCAGTGGAGCCACCACCAAGGGTCCAAGATAGTTGATATTGGGGGAGGGGCTCTTTTAGGTCCCCAAGCCATTTAGGGCTTTGTATGCTAGTAGTAACACCCATTTAGAGTCAGTGAAATGCTTTCAGGACCAGCGAGCCTCACTGGGCTGCCCTACATAGCTTCCTAGCAGCTGCTAGTAAAAAACTGAGTTAAGGTCACCTAGTGAGCTTGCGTTCTTAATTATCTATTTTTCAACTTGTAAGTCATTCTCTTTAAAACAAAAAGTAACACAAAGTGACTTACGAAAAATGAATTCATATAAACCACCATAAACCCTAAAACAGAGTAAATACTAAAAACACATCCGTATTTATGAAGGAAACCACAAATAATTAAAGGCCTAAGGTCTGGTGGAAGAGGAACATTTTTGCCTGGCACCTGACAATAAATAGATGATCAGGAACATGCTAGAGAGTAAAACCTATTGAACTCAGTGGGACTTACTTATGAATAAAAATGCTTAAGGATGCAGAGTCTTTACCCAGTAATCTGGGAGTAAACTCCATTAAATACGGCAGGACATACTGGTACTTCATAGTAGACAGTGTAAGGCTCCATTTACAATAAAGGAATAAACACTCCACACATTACCTTTAAAAAATGGCTGGCTGCCATAGCGTTGCAATTAAATAATTTAAAGTGTATACCATATGCAGGGAGCCAACTCTGAAAGCCCTGTTCTCATGTCAACACCCTCTGCACCTCTCTCAGAGGAAGCACACAGAGAAGGGTCTCGGATGATAAATACAGGGTCCAGGTTGGTTTGTGTGAAGAGGGGCAGTCCTTGAGGTTTCATGGGAAAGTGAGAATTTGAACCCTAGTGCAAACACTCTAACCACTGCACAACATTGCTGAAGCATCAGCGCTGCAGGTCACAGTGTTCCACGGGTGGTTAAGTACTTCTTCAGCTTGCTCAAACAGCCATTGTCCCCACACCACTGGCTTGAAAGGTCTTATAAAGCTTACCCGTCAAGCTGGGCCTTTGTCTGTTTATTTACAACAAAAGCTGTATACTGCCATTTCATTTTTAAAAGTTACAACATTTATGTCTATATCTATACAATAATAACACACATCTCTCTATCCTTCACCTAGGCAAGCAAAAAGCATTATCAGAGATCAAGGGACCAAGTCTAGCCAGGCAAAAGCACTCAAGGACGGTGTAAGCAGGACTGGTGAGTGCTATAGCCTAGAGCAGGCATAGGCAAACTCGGCCCTCCAGATGTTTTGGGACTACAACTCCCATGATCCCTAGCTAACAGGACCAGTGGTCAGGGATGATGGGAATTGTAGTCCCAAAACATCTGGAGGGCCGAGTTGGCTTTTGCCTGGCCTAGAGACCTAAGGCCAGACAGAGGAGTCTGATGGGCTGAATACAGCCCCTGAGGGTAAGGTTCCTAACCCCTGATTTCCCCATGCCTGATTCCTGGCTGGCTCACAACTCCAAACAACCTAAGGATTAGATATTAACTTTGTGGGTTTCTATTGTGGAAGCCTGAATAGGTCACTTTTCTCAACAAAGAGGCTGTGCCAAAGTGCCAGATTTCGAGGAAGACCTGGGCCTCTTTTTTATTGTCTAGTTTGGGTCTTGTCAGGGAACTGCCATCAGTGCCGGAGGGAGAGAGCAAAATCCAGAGGGATTCCAGAGAGCGTCCCGGGATGGGGAGAGGCAGCCCATCTTCTGGGGAAGAGAATCAGCGTAGCACCAGTGGAGAAGGGGGGCAGATGGGGGAAGCGGCGAGGCGGTCCCATGACTCCTTGCTGGGGACCAGCGGGGAGAGTAGGGGTCCTCCGCTGCCTACGCCCTCCTTGCGCAGAAGGCTTTCGCGCAGAGAGAGTAGGAGGAGACTAGGCGTCAAAGAGCTTCTTTGCTGGAAGAAGTTCAAGAAACGCCCACTGACCGATTCTGCCAGCGATTGAGGCAGCCATGGGTGGGTGAGTGGCTGTCCGGACAGAAAAGGTTCACTCAGGCAACCCAGCCAGGTGTTTGCACCAGCTTACGCACAAGCAACCCCTAGAACCATTACAGGTCTCTCCCGCATGCCCTCAATGAGAGAAGAAAGGCATATGCCTACTGCTCGCCAGTAGATGGTAGCACAGGCTTTGGCACTGGAAAGGATCTCGGCTATTGTTATTTGCAGCTGTTGCATTGGATACAGTGGTGCGCTTGCAAAGCGGAGACGTTCAGTTTGGACACCCATCATTCTTGTGACTGCAGATCTCCATGGAAGTCTGTCCTCCTGCAAACTAGACCGGGCATAACAATAACATATTAGTTTTGCTGGATCAAAGTGAAGATTCGTCTTGATCAACCATCCTCTTCTTGTTCACAGTGGCCAGCTAGACTTACTCTTTAATTTTGCTTATTACAAATATTTGTAACCCCTTATAACTATACGGATACCAGAGCAGAATGCAAGGCATGGCATAAAATGAACAGATGATGCAATAGTGGAAATACTGGAAAGTGTGGGATAACTCTTGCTTTGATACAAGGCCCTGTTTCTTTTGGAAGACAAGCTGTATTACACATAACTTGGAGAGTGAATCAGGGCCTCTTTACTTCATCTTAAAGTCTGGAGCAGTTCTTAGGGTAGGTGTTTTTCCAAATGAATGTGGCTTCATTAAGAGACTGAGGCTGTGATCCCCATGTATCTCAATCTGTCCATACTTTTCCACTGCACTTCCTCCCTCACCTAGCTTATCTAGGGAACTGAACCATCTCATGGCTATTAGTGGAGCCCTGTTGTGGTCTAAACCACTGAGCCTCTTGGGCTTACTGATTCCAAGATTGGCGGTTTGAATCAGTGTGACGGGGTGAGCTCCAGTTGCTCTGCCCCAGCTTCTGGCAGTCTAGCAGTTTGAAAGCATGCCAGTGCAAGTAGATAAATAGGTACGGCTGTGGCAGAAAAGTAAACGGCATTTCCATGCACTCTGGTTTCCATCACAGTGTTCTGTTGCACCAGTAGCGGTTCAATCCTGCTGGCCACATGACCCAGAAAGCAGTCTGTGGACAAACGCTAGCTCCCTCAGCCTGAAAGCGAGATGAGCGCCACACCCCATATTCGCCTTTGACTGGACTTAAGCATCCAGGGGTCACTTTCCTTTTTTTAACCCCCCCTTTATACATTGAAAGCAATATTATGCCACTTCAAACATTCATGGCTTCCTCCTGTTATGTATTGAAGTTCTCACCCTGGCCACCAGTAGTATATATAGTTTTCACTCAGGTCCACATCAGTTACCGTACTTTAGGCGGGACACCCTGGGTTGTTGTTGCTACTATGTTGACAGCTGGCTGCCTATAAAAGCAGGCTGGCTGAACTGTTTGCTGTTCAGTTCTGTTCCACCTTACAAATAAAGAGCTGCTTTGGAGAAATCGCTGCGTCATCTGCTATGTCTACCCACAACTTAACACCCCCCAAGAATTCTAGGTGAGCCCTGTAGTTTGTTAAGGGTGCTAAGAGTTGTTAGAAGACCCCTCTTCCTCTCACAAAGCTACCATTCCCAGAGCAATTTATCAATCAATTCCTCTTCCCAGGGAACTCTGGGAATGGTAATGCTATGAGGGGTATAGGGCTCTCCTAACACCTCTCAGCACCCTCAAAAAACTACAGCTCCCAGAATTCTTTGGGGGGGTGTAAATGAGAGAGAAGGTGCACATATCCCCTAAGCTAGCCTGCTGCTCTAGGGCACAGTGAAGGATGCTGTTCCATCACAAGGCGATGGTGGTGGAATTAGACTCAGTGTACTTTAAACTGAAATCTACAAATTCACACTTTCTGAAGAAATACTCAAACTGAAACACAGCCATCTTTTGAAATCTGCACTTAACCAATTTTTGCAAATGCAGTTCCCCAACCAATGTTTACAAAAATGCATCTATTAGGGGAAAGGGTGCATAAAATTGAAAATACCAGTGTAAAATATTATACAACAATCCATTTTTTAGGGGGGGGTGGCGTTCAAAAATATTTGCATTTCGCAAAGACTGCATATAAAAATGTTTGGGTTTTTTGGGAGGGGGGAATCTGCACTAAAATGCTGATGACCTTTCATGACGATCTTTTTAAAATTGCAAATCGCTGCAAAATGTGCAGAACTGAATTTAAGATGGGGAAATATGAGAAACTGAGAGCAATAAAATTTATAAAAATCTTCCCTAGTCCCTAATCCATCCCTATCTGCCTCTATCAGTACAGGTGGCTTCTGTACCTAGAATGGGGACACCCACCCACACGTCCATGCCATTATCTACTTTGGTTTAGATCAGAGGCAGATTTAGGGGAGCGCAACCGGTTTGATCACACTGGATGCAGAGCCTTGGGGGTGCCCTAGGGGATGCCACAACTATTATTTAGAGTGTGAGAGATCAAGGTTGCTGCTGCAATTTGAGACCCCAAGGTCTGCCACTGGAGGTGTGGAACCTTTATGCTTTAGGGTCAACTGTGGCTCTCTAGGTCAGTGTTTTTCAACCTTTTTTGGGCAAAGGCACACTTGTTTCATGAAAAAAAATCACGAGGCACACCACCATTAGAAAATGTTTAAAAAGTTAACTCTGTCCCTATATTGACTATATATAAAGTAATTCTCTTGAATTGGAATCAAATAAACAAAAAGAAAGTATTTTATCATTACTTTATTATGAAATAGTAAGTAAACAGAAATATGAAAAATTATAAAATACTTTATTTTTAAATCTTTCGAATTTTTCAATTTTTCCCACGGCACAGCAGGCAACACCCCGCGGCACACTAGTGTGCTGCGGAACAGTGGTTGAAAAACACTGCTCTAGGTCTTGCTGCCCAAGCCACACCCACTCTTCCAGGCCACGCCCCTCACCAGCACCTTGCTTCCAATCATCCTTGGGGATTTTTGCCAGATAGAAATGTGTCCTTGAATTCTGCTTTCTTGTGTGGATGGAGAATACAGGTTGTGCATATGAGAGAAAGGGTGTGTACATGCCCTCAAACACCTCTCCAATGAAAATAGGGATGACCTATTCCATAATATTAATTTCATTATTTGTACCCCGGCCATCTGATTGGGTTGCCCCAGCCACTCTGGGCGGCTTCCAAAAGATATAAAAACATAATAAAACAGGGCTGCTTTCAGATGGCTCAGGAATCAGATAATTCCATACCCTCTAACATTTCTTGGATGAAAAGAGAACGTCCTAAGTGGAACATTCCTGGATCAAATGAGAAACCAGGGCGGCTTCTGTAAATCTGGGACTGTCCCTGGAAAGTAGGGACACTTGAAGAGTCTTTGTGTGTGTGTGTTGAAACTACCTACCGTACTAAGGTAAAATTTGCATTCGTTCCTTTGCCCCCTTTTGTCTCTGGCCCCAAACACCATGGGAACACTGCCTAGAAGGGAACATGGCCCTCTGGTGAAAGAAAATGTTTCCTGTCCCTGCTTTAGGCAGCAAATGTCTTGTTTCAGCCCTGGCCACTGCTGCCGTCTCAGCTGTAGTTCTCTGTGTTGGCACCTCCAAAAAGAATGTCTGCGCTTGTGGATCTGAGTTTGGAAGAAGAGCAAAAGGAAGCATGTGCCTCCCCCCTCTGCCTCCTCCTGCCTTGGACCCAGCATCACATCCCATCATCTCAACTTGAGCAGAGACCGGAGAGCCTGCTCAATATTTCATGACGCGTCTCCTGGCGGCCTTCGTAAGTCACATTCCCTCTCCCTGCCACTCTGCATTTCTTTCCATGCCCTTGCTCCTCTCGGCAGCAGGAGAACCAGGGAGGGGACGGACGGAGGCTGTGCAGCTTTAAAGCACATTCCTCCTCCATCCGCCCAAAGAATCCCAGGAATGTTGTTGATCCCTCAAAGAACTACAATTCCCAGCAGTGGCGTAGCGTGGGTTGTCAGCACCCGGGGCAAGGCAAGTAATTTGCGCCCTCTAACCCGTGGATTTGCACCCCCTAACCCCCAGATGTTGCGCCCGGTGCGGCCAGCCCCCCCTGCACCCCCACGCTACGCCACTGATTCCCAGCAACCTTGACAAACTGTTGTTCCCAGGATTGTGTGTGTGTGTGTACGCACATTTGCTTGCTTGGGATGTGATTCAAAGGTTTGTTGTGTACACAGCCAGAGTTTAACAAGGATGGAGCTCTATGAATACAGTGGTACCTCTGGATACAAACAGGATTTGTTCTGGAGCCCCGTTCGCATCTAGAAGCAAACATAACTAGTGACAGCATGTCTGCGCATGCACACGTCGCTTTTCACCGCTTCTGCACATGCGCGTGACGTCATTTTGAGCGTCTACGCATGCGCAAGCGATAAAACCCGGAATTAATGCGCTCTGTTACTTCTGGGTTGCCATGGAGCGCAACTCAAACGTGCTCAACCCGAAGCGCATTCAACCTGAGGTATGACAGTATTAGGAATAAACAGCTCCTCCCCCCACCTCGCCTCCCTTGCTAAGATACTAGCATTTTTCAACAACAGGGCTGGGTGGAAGCTAGATCAAAGCAGGGGTCAGCAAACTTTTTCAGCAGGGGGCCGGTCCACTGTCCCTCAGACCTTGTGGGGGGTCAGACTATATTTTTTTGTGTGGGGAGGAGAATAAACAAATTCCTATGCTCCACAAATAACCCAGAGGTGCATTTTAAATAAAAGCACACATTCTACTCATGTAAAAACACGCTGATTCCTGGATCGTCCGCGGGCCAGATTTAGAAGGCAATTGGGCCTGATCCGGCCCAAAATGGGTAGTTTGTCTACCCATGGATCAGAATCTACTGGTAGATCACTGGGTGATCTGTTGCGGATAGGTAAGGGTCTCAGACTCCGACAGCTAAAAGCTTTCACCCCATCCCACCCTCAAAATTAGGCTGCTCGGGGAAAATTAGGAACATACAGTGATACCTCTGGTTACATACTTAATTCGTTCCGGAGGTCCGTTCTTAACCTGAAACTGTTTTTAACCTGAAGCACCACTTTAGCTAATGGGGCCTCCCACTGCCGCTTTGCCGCTGCTGCGAGATTCCTGTTCTCATCCTGAAGCAAGGTTCTTAACCCAAGGTACTATTTCTGGGATAGCGGAGTCTGTAACCTGAAGCATATGTAACTTGAAGCATATGTAACCCGAGGTACCACCGTAGATAGCGCCTGTATAGTGAGTCAGATCATGGTTGCATCTAGGTGAGTACTGTCTACCCCAGGTGTGGGGAACTTCTGGCTTGTGGGCCCATTTGGCCTGGGATGCCATTTTCTCCAAACCACCCCCACCTGCCCCCACCCCCCAAATGTCATATATGATGTCAGGTTTGGGGCAGGTAGAGACAGGACTGCACTGCATAGCTGATCACTGCAGAAAGGAGTGTTGAAGTCACTGCTGGATCAAGCCTGCTAAGATCAGCTGTGCAGCCAAGTTCTGAGAGGGGTACGCTGCAGTTGCAAGGATTTTTTGATGAGGGAAGCCATGTGCTTTAAATGCACGGCATGTACAGAGCTAGAATGTTGACCTGTTGGGAAAATAAACAACCCAGGTACAGCAAATGTCCTATATGTTACTTGCAAAGCAGTCGTAATTAACCAACCAGAGTTTCAGAATTCCTTAAAGAAAGTGGAGTTTGTAGTCCATATTTTCAAGGGCGGGTTGCTGTTTTTTGCCTCTGAAGCAGTCAACCAAGGATTTAATCACCAGTCATTAAGACAAATATAGTGGATTATGTAGACATACCAGGATAATGAGGTTTGTTATTTTGAGGGCGTCCATCATCTTGATGAGATCAACACAGCGATGAGAAACCCACAAGACAGTGGCACCATAGTTCTTCAGCTACAGAGGATTATGAATCAAACAGAACCACCTATGTACACTTACTGCTCACTTTGCCACAAAATTACGCACTCACCCTGATAGGTATCTGGGAAGTTACGTATCCTATATTATAGTCCTGTATTTGAATGAGTCCTGCTGGTCCAAGTCAGCTTTAAAGATAAAGCATCCTAAAAAGGAGAACCAGGAATTTGAAGTTGTCCAGAGACTGAGCAGGCACACAGTTCACCTCTTCGCAGTTTCCTCCACTACGGCGAGATGTACTGCATTACTATTGAGATTCTAGCAATTATTTCTAAACTTGCATCTGTGCATCTACACTTTTTATGCAAGCCAGTGTCCCCTTTTGCCTTCTTCCTTGGCAATGTGGTGTAACTCACTGGAGTCACTGCAACAGACTGAAACTGCTCCAGCCTCAACCAGCAGAGGGGAGCAATGCATCTGTCCCAACTTAGATCACTGATGGATGGGTAAAGAAGGCTGAGTTCTGTTTTGATGTGGAAGGCAGGCACTAAAAAAGTGCTTTTGAGCATCCCATATGTATGATTTGCTTTTTAAAATAGGAAACACAAGACTTGATGCTGCTGCCGCTGATAACAGAATATAACAAAACAGGGCGAAACATCAGACATGGCTTTGACATCTGACAGGAGGACATTCCACAGGGCGGGTGCCACTACCAAGAAAGCTCTCTGCCTGGTTCTCTGTAACTTCACTTCTCACAGTGAGGGAACCACCAGAAGGCCCTCAGAGTTGGACCTCAGTGTCCGGGCTGAATGATGGGGCTGAATGATGCTCCTTCAGGTATACAGGGCTGGGTCCATTTAGGACTTTAACAGTTAGCATCAACACTTTGAATTGTGCTCGGAAATGTACTGGAAGCCAGTGTAGTTCTTTTAGGGCTGGCATATGTGTGTATACTAGTTTAGCTGTGGTATTTCATAGACTTATAGAAACCATAGAGTTGGAAAAGTAGCCCTAAGTGTCATCTAGTCCAACCAACGCCCTGCAATGCAAGAATCTCAACTTAAGCATCCATGATAAACTGCCATTCAACCTCTACTTAAAACCCTCCAATGAAGGAGAGTCCACAACCTCCCGAGGGAGTCCATTCCACTGTCAAACACCTCTTACTGTCAGAAAGTTCTTCCTGGTGTTTAGTCAGAATCTCCTTTTTGCAACTTGAAGCCATTGGTTCAAGTCCTACCCTCTGCAGTGGTTCTCAACCTGTGAGTCCCCAGATGTTGTTGGACCACAACTCCTATCATCCCTGAGTTCTGGCCTTGCTAGCTAGGGGTGATGGGAGTTGTAGTTCAACAACATCTGGGGACCCACAGGTTGAGAAAGGCTGCTCCAGAGCAAGAGAAAACAAGCTTGCTCCATCTTCCCTGTGACAGCCCTGGAGATATTTACCAGCTCCATCTGGTATGCAGGCTGAGACCCTACCTGCCCACGGACTGTAACGCCAGAGTGGTGCATGCGCTCAGTGGCGTAGGGTGGGTTGTCAGCACCCGGGGCAAGGCAAGTAATTTGCACCCCCTAACCTGTGGATTTGCGCCCCCTAACCCATGGATTTGCGCCCCCTAACCCTAACCCCCAGATGTTGCGGCCGGCCCCCCCTGCACCCCCCACGCTACGCCACTGCACACGCTAGTTATCTCTCACTTGGATTACTGCAATGAGCTCTATGTGGGGCTACCTTTGAAGGCGACCCAGAAACTACAACTAATCCAGAATGTGGCAGCTAGACTGGTGACTGGGAGCGGCTGCTGAGACCACATAACACCAGTCTTGAAAGATCTATATTGGCTCTCAGTACGTTTCCGAGCACAATTCAAAGTGTTGGTGCTGACCTTTAAAGTCCTAAATGGCCTCAGTCCAGTATACCTGAAGGAGCATCTCCACCCCCATCGTTCTGCCCGGACACTGAGGTCCAGCGCTGAGGGCCTTCTGGCGGTTCCCTCACTGTGAGAAGCCATGTTACAGGGAACCAGGCAGAGGGCCTTCTCGGTAGTGGCACCCAGCCTGTGGAACGCCCTCCCACCAGATGTCAAAGAGAACAACTACCAGACTTTTAGAAGACATCTGAAGGCAGCCCTGTTTAGGGAAGCTTTTAATGTTTAACAGACCACTGTATTTTAATACTTTGTTGGAAGCCGCCCAGAGTGCCTGGGGAAACCCAGCCAGATGGGCGGGGTAATAATAATAATAATAATAATAATAATAATAATAATAATAATTTTATTTGAAGATGGCTATCATATCTCCCCTCAGTCTGCTCTTTTCCAAGCTAGACATACCCAGCTCCTCATAAGCCTTGGTTTCCAGACCCTCGATCGACTGACGTTTGTGCTACACACACCCAAAAAGACATCACAGGAGTCATAAAACCCTTTGGTGCAATTTTTGGAGAGGGCAGCTTATCTTCAGAAATTGCATCTACTTGCTGTAGAAAGTGCTCAGAACCTAACCACATTTTAAGATTTACCGTATTTTTCGCTCTATAAGACGCACCAGACCACAAGACGCACCTAGTTTTTGGAGGAGGAAAACAAGAAAAAAATATATTCTGAATCTCAGAAGCCAGAACAGCAAGAGGAATCGCTGCGCAGTGAAAGCAGCAATCCCTCTTGCTGTTCTGGCTTCTGGGATAGCTGCACAGCCTGCATTCGCTCCATAAGACGCACACACATTTCCCCTTACTTTTTAGGAGGGAAAAAGTGAGTCTTATAGAGCAAAAAATACGGTAATTTTGGTGGTGGGATCCTTCTTTGACAGACAAGCTTCAGGGACATAGGAAGCTACCTTAGATAATTGATCCATGTAGCTCAGTATTGTGTACAAAGATGGGCATCAAATCTCCAGAGTTGAAGCTATTTAACCATATTACTTATAACTATAACATTTAATCATATTTCTTTTTAATAAAAAGAGGTGTTTGTAGGTCATTCCTCTGCCTTTGCAGTGGAAGGTAGTGCTGTGGATCAAGCATTACCAAGTTTGGAGTTTTAGCCTATGGTTCCATTCCTGTCCCATTTTTCTTGCAGATTTCTGTTGTTCTAAATAAAATGGAGATGGGGGAGAATAGCATATGCAAATTTTATCCGCACCTGTGTCTTCTCTTTTTGCAATGAACATACGGGCATCAACCCTAGCTGCCAATCACTTCTTTTAAAGTAGCGTAAACTTACTGGCTTGAGGAGGATGAGGTCCTGTCCTGTCCCATAATCCTACTGCAGCAACCCTTGTTAAACATTACTTTCTTGCGGCAATAACATTCAGATTTGCTTGTGTTTTTTGGGTTTCCTACTTCCTATGCCATTCATTAACTTGTTCAGTCACATGCCTGGAAAGACAGGATCCATGCCGTCAGGCCATCCAAAGGTCCAGCCCGCTTCTGCATGCAGAGGTCATGATCCTGGCACAGAGACACCTGTGGGCAAGTTAGCACCCTTCCTGTTGTAATCTGGTGCTGTATAATTGCTGCCAATAACAAAAGACCTGCATCCAGAAGATGAGGACACCGTCCTGGGAGGCTCCCTAAGGTCAAATCACCAAGTGGTCACTTTGCAATGCTTTGCCTGGGATGTTTACTGCCTGTCTGTCTTCTCGCTCACCTGCAGCCAACTTCTGTACCACTTTGGTCTCTAAGCTCCGGGGTCTTTACAGACTCTGGATACCACTTTTGGAGGATCACAAGCGGGGCATCCCGGAAGCATTTGGTTAGCCAGAATCCTGGACTAGGCAGGTGTTTGATTCGATCCAACAGGGCTGTAGTTACATTATGCCCAAATAGAAGAATATTTTTTTTAAATAATTTTTTATTAAGTTTTTCTTTTACAAATAATTTTGACAACCATGATTACAAATTTACAATTTTTGAACTTCCACCAGCACCTCCCTCAATCATCCATTTTTCATATCTTCACGCATTTTCTGTGTAGTATTGCCGATCTAATATTAACCTTCCATCTCTGTTTCTTTCTTACAATATACCTTGTATTGTCACAAAGCCTCTTTAAAACCCACTAGCGTTATCTGTTCATCACATATAGTTTTCAGATATTCCATAAACTTTCCCCAGTCCTCAGTGAATAAATAGAAGAATAAATAGTGTTACACATGCCCCAGTCTCCAGGCAGTAAGAGATCTCAGGTGTTCCAGTACGAACTTGGGGTTGGGGTTCCTATAACCTCCAACATTTCTCCAATGAAAATAGGGATGTCCTATTCCATTATTATTATTATTATTATTATTGCTGCTGCTGCTGCTACCACTACTACTACAGTGGTACTTTGGTTCTCAAATGCCTTCGTTCTCAAACACCGAAAACCCAGAAGTAAGTGTTCAGGTTTTCGAACATTTTTCGGAAACCGAACATCAGATGTGGCTGTCGGCTATTGTTTCCGGGGCGCCTGCGCCAATCAGAAGCTGCTCCTTGGTTTTCAAACATTTCAGAAGTCAAACAGACTTCCAGATTGGATTAAGTCTGGCACTTTTGGTTTTGCTAAAAAAATTTGCGTTTTTGTGGCTGTGTGGAACCCAGTTCAGCTACTGATTGATTGATTGTGTGACTGCAGAAGTGGATCAAAGCCCCCCATACAAACAATGACTATCATCAGTGCAGGTAAGGAAATTTTCTTTTTTAAATTTTTATAATCTACAACACTGTCTTATTTATTTTATGTAACGATTTGTTGGTTCTCTGAACCATAATAAAGATTGATTGATATTTTATTATACAGTAAATTGATTATTGCTTTCATTTTATGGATCAATGGTCTTGATAGATAGTAAAATTAATGTTAAATTGCTGTTTTAGGGGTTGCTTTTAAAAGTCTGGAATGGATTAATCTGTTTTGCATTACTTTCTATGAAAACGTGTGCCTTGGTTTTTGAACACTTTGATTTTGGAACAGTCTTCCGGAACTAATGAAGTTTGAGAACCGAGGTATCACTGTATTATTATTCTATTTAAACTCCACCCATCTGACTGTGTTGTCCCAGCCACTCTGGGCAGCTTCCAACATATATAAAAACATAGTAAGACATTACTACTGGGTTCCTTCTCTGGGTTCACCAGAGGCTGCCAGCCTTTTCTGTGATCTAAGTTTTATTTACACAAATTTATCGACTGAGAATAAGATGGGACGGTTCGCTCATACAGATCCTGCTCCCCACTGCCCCAGGTTTCTAGGGATGAGTCCTAATGCCATATTCCTGGATGCAGCACTGAAACCGTCTTGTCTCTTTCAGGGGTGCCAACTTGAATAAAATTTTGTGGGGGCCCAGGTAAGCCCCGGCCCGCATAATCTTTTTTTTTTTTTTATAAAAATTTTTATTAAGATTTTTTACAGATACATATTTAACAAACAAAATAGGTTTCATAACATCTTTTCATTCTATTGCGGACTCCCTCACGTCTCCCGCTTCCACTTTCATCATTAAAAACGAATTTTTCCAAGCAAATTATCATCTTGTTTATACTCTTAAGTGCAATATTTAGGTTAAACTCAAATAAAAAATTATAATTTAATGGTAGACAGTTATTTCTGCTCTGGCTTCCTTGTTAGGATTCAACCAAATTACAGTACTTTTGTAAATAAATCTTAAATTTCTTCCAGTCTTCTTCAACCCTCTCCTCTCCCAGGTCGCGGATTCTGCCAGTCATCTCAGCCAGTTGCATATAGTCCATCAGCTGCATCTGCCATTCTTCCAGTGTTGGTAGATCTTGGGTTTTCCAACTCTTAGCAATAAGTATCCTTGCCGCCGTTGTAGCGTACATAAAAAATGTTCTATCCTTCTTTAACACGTTCTGGCCGACCATGCCCAGAAGGAAGGCCTCTGGTTTCTTGGTGAAGGTATACTTAAATACCTTTTTTAACTCATTATATATCATTTCCCAAAAGGCCTTCACTTTAGGGCAGGTCCACCAGAGGTGAAAGAATGTTCCTTCATTTTCCTTACATTTCCAGCATTTGTTATCAGACGAATGGTATATTTTAGCCAATTTCACTGGGGTCATGTACCATCTATATATCATTTTCATTACATTTTCCTTCAGAGCATTACATGCTGTGAAGTTCAGCCCGGTAGTCCATAACCTTTCCCAGTCCTCAAACATAATGTTGTGCCCAATATCCTGGGCCCACTTTATCATAGCCGATTTAACCAATTCGTCTTGTGTGTTCCATTTCAGCAGCAAGTTATACATTTTTGAAAGTACCTTGGTCTTAGGTTCTAGCAGTTCTGTCTCCAGTTTCGATTTCTCCACCTGGAATCCTAACTTTTTATCGATCTTAAACACTTCCTTAATCTGAGCATAGTGTAACCAGTCTCGCACTTTATCTTTCATTTTCTCTAAACTCTGCAGTTTCCAATTGTCTCCATCCCTTTCTAGTATTTCCCAATATTTTGGCCAATTGGCCTCCATATTGGGTCTTTTTCGGGCCTTGGCCTCCAAAGGTGACAGCCACCTCGGTGTTTTGTTTTCTAATAAGTCTTTGTATCTTGTCCAGACATTAAATATTGCTTTTCTGACAATATGGTTCTTAAAGACCTTGTTGATCTTAACCTTGTCATACCATAAATATGCATGCCATCCAAATGCATTGTTAAAACCTTCCAAATCCAGCACATCCGTGTCCTCCAGAAGTAGCCAGTCTTTTAGCCAGCAGAAAGCTGCGGCTTCATAGTACAACTTTAAGTCTGGCAGGGCAAAGCCCCCTCTTTCTTTTGCGTCCGTTAATATCTTAAACTTAATTCTGGGCTTTTTGCCCTGCCAGACAAATTTGGAGATATCTTTCTGCCACTTCCGGAAGCACTCCGTTTTATCTACAATCTGCAATGTCTGAAACAAAAATAACATTTTTGGCAATACATTCATCTTAATAGCAGCTATTCGACCTAACAATGAAAGTTTCAATTTTGACCAGCTATCCAAGTCTCTCTTAATTTCAGACCAACATTTTTCATAATTATCTTTAAACAGACTCAAATTCTTTGCTGTTATGTTTACCCCTAGGTATTTAACTTTCTTAACCACAGTTAACTCTGTCTCTCTCTGAAACCGTTCCGACTCAATATCTGTCAAGTTTTTTCCCAACACCTTGGTTTTTTGCTTATTTAGTTTAAATCCCGCCACCCGACCAAAATCCTGGATTAGTTGTAGTACTCTTTTCGTACTAGATTCTGGCTCCTGTAATGTCAGAACTAAGTCATCTGCAAACGCTTTAAGTTTGTATTGTTTCGCTCCGACCTGTATCCCTTCCACCAACCTGTCCCCTCTAATCGTGTTCAAGAGCACCTCCAGGACCGAGATAAATAGTAACGGGGAAATCGGACAGCCTTGTCGTGTTCCTTTTTCAATTTTAAACTCTTCTGTAACCACATTGTTAACTATCAGTTTAGCCTTTTGTTCTGAATATATTGCATCAATCCCATTCTCAAACCCCCGGCCCACTCCCATTTCTTTTAGATTCCCTTTCATAAACTTCCAGGATATGTTATCAAAGGCCTTCTCCGCGTCTATAAAAATTAAAACAGCTTTAGTATTTATGTCTGTTTGTAAAAGCTCCAATATATCTATAATGTTCCTTGTATTGGCAGACATATGTCTACCTGGGAGAAAGCCTGCCTGGTCTTTATGGATTACTTTGTTTAAAACCCTCTTGAATCTACTTGCCAAAACGTCTGCGAATATTTTGTAATCCACATTTAAAAGGGAGATGGGACGGTAGTTCTTAAGCTGTGTCTTTTCAGTTTCCGATTTTGGTATCAATGTGATGAAAGCTTCTTTCCACGATTCTGGCGCCTTCTTCCCCTCTAAAATTTCATTGCTGACCTCCATCAGTGGTTGTATCAAATAGTCTTTCAATGTCTTATAGTACTTGGAGGTCAGCCCATCTGGTCCTGGTGATTTGCCCTGTTTCATGTTTTGGATGGCCTGCTCAATCTCTTGTCGTGTTATTTTGCCATTCAGAATTGATCTATTTTCTTCTGACAACTTTGCCAGTCCATTTGTCTTTAGAAATTGTTTAATCGCTGCTTCATCTTGTGGCCCTTGAGTGTATAATTTTTTGAAATATCTCTGGAAACACTTTCTAATCTCTCCGGGGTTCTGGATACATCTTCCTTCAATCTCTAAGTTTGTCACTGTGTTTAACTTTTGTCTCCTCTTCAACTGCCAAGCTAGCAGTTTTCCACATTTATTAGCCGACTCAAAAGTTTTTTGTTTCATTAGTTTGATTTTCCATTCTATTTCCTGATTTATCAGTTTACAATATTGTGCTTGATAAAGTTTGATTTCTCTCAGAATCGGCTGGGACTTCGGATTAAGTCTTAACTTCTTCTCCAACTCCTTGATTTTTTCCAAAATTTTATCTTTCCTTTCGTTTTGTTTCCTTTTCTTTACTGTGTTCTGTTGTATCAGGAACCCCCTCATCACGGCCTTACTTGCGTCCCAGATAGTTCTTTTTTCCACTGTGGTGTTCATATTGATCTCAAAATAATCCTTTAGGGCTTTTTGGGCCTTCTTAGTGATCTCCTGATCTCTAAACAGGCCATCATTCATCTTCCATCTGAAGGAACCGGTTGGAATCAATGTCATGTCCATTCTCAGTGCGTTATGGTCGGAGCATGTCTTTGGGCAGATTTCCACCTTTCTGATCTTAGGTGCCAGACCTCTAGTTATCCATATCTGGTCGATTCTTGTCCAAGTCAGTTGGGCTTCAGAGAAAAATGTTCCTTCCCTTCCCAAGGGGTTTCTCACTCTCCAAATGTCAATCCAGTCCATATTGTCTGTCATTTCAAAGAAGGTCTTTGGTAGTCTCCCATCTTTAGAAATTTTTTGGCTCTGTGACTTATCCATATTGGTTGATACAACTCCATTCATATCTCCCATCATAATGATGTTGTTGTAGTCCAGATAGTCCAGCATGGTCTCATGCAACTTCTTATAGAATTCCGATTTTCCTTCATTTGGAGCATAAATTCCTAATATCAGTATTTTTTCCCCTTGATGTTGTATTTCTATCGCCAAAATTCTTCCATGCTCATCTTTAAACAGAAATTTAGGTGAAAGGCTCTCTTTTGCATAAATTACCACACCTCTCTTTTTAACTGTATCCGAAGATATAAATTCCTGACCAAGTCTTTTATTTATTAACACTTTTCTGTGGAGCCTAGTCACATGTGTTTCCTGTAAGCAAATAATGTCCAAATGTTCCTTTTTTAAAATGTGAAAGATTTTTCTCCTTTTTCCTGGAATGTTACAGCCATTTATGTTCCAGCTCAAAAGTTGCAGAGACATCCTGAATATATCTGGTTATTCTTGCTGTGGGGGTACCTTATTGTCAGATTTTTGGGGGTCCGAGGGTGCAGGAACCCCCGGAGGTTCAGGCCCTGGGGGTAATCCAAGTCCCTTATGAAGATCTTCTCCGTGTGCCACCAAAAACTTGTCTCTATCCTCCGGCGTTCTAATTTTAATCTTCCTCCCTCTGAAAGTAAACGACAAACCTTGGGGAAACTCCCACCTGAAGATGATTGAGTTGCTCCTTAGCAGTTTTACTAATTCCGAGTAGTCTGCTCGAAGATCCAACAGCTGTTTAGGAATATCCTTATAAATTTCAATTCTTTTGTCCAAAATATCCAGTGACTTTCCGTAGTGCAGGCCTAGAATCTTGTCCCTTTCCTCCTTTGATCTCAATATTATCAAACAGTCTCTGGGCTTCTCCTTCTTTATAAGTCTTCCAAGCCTAAAAGCAGATAGTATTTTAAAGTCTTTTTCTTCTAAGTTCCAAAACTTGGAAAATTCCTTGGTAAGGAACTCAGTTAAATTACCTTCTTCCACTTCTGGAATTGAGCGTATCCTTAAATTGGCCTCCCTGTTCCGAAGTTCTGTCATGGAAAAGTAGATCTGGTGTTCTCCTACTTGTTTGCTGAGTGGTCTTACTTCTTTTTCAAGCTGTCCCAATCTTTGGCTAGTGTCTTCCGCCAGTTTCCGATTTTCACCTACAGCCTCCTTCAATTCTCCAATAGATTGAACATTCTGTGCAACTTGTCCAGTTAGTCTATTTAAACTTTCTGTGTTTAAGTCAATTTTAGCTGATTGCTGGTCAGCCTTTCTGTCCAGAGCCTCCAATTTTTCAAAAATTTTCTCCAAAATAGTGCCACTTGCTCCTGAGGCCATATCTTCCAGTTGTAATTCCTCAGTTTCTCCCTCCCCTGATTGTAGCAGGGAGGCCGCTTCTGCCTCAGGAGGCAAAGTAGTAGGCAAAGCAGGCACAGATGATCTACGCTGTGAGACTGTCGGTAAAGTTAACGTTGTTTGTCTGGTTCTTCCCCTTTTTCTTGTTCCACTCATTCCAAAGTTATCTAAAAGCCAAGGTCAAACTGAATTGTTCCCATGAGAAAATAAGAGCCCAGATGGTAACACTCAAACAGGAGGCCGGGAAAGAGAAAGTAAAACAAAGTCACTGCTGTAAATCCAAAAATCCTCTAGGTGGAGCTTAGAATGTCTTTGGGGAGGAAGTCCAATCCAATTAAAATTAGTAAGTCTGAGTTAATCTCCAAAGATCTTCACAAAGATAAGTTTTAGCAGAGTTAAAACTTAAAGCCAAACATTGTTTCCAAAAGTGCTTAGACCACAAGTGTTTCAAAGTAACAAATTCAAACTCAGTATGTTCCAAAGTTCAGATTCAAAGTATCCAAAGCTTGCAGGCTGACTGCTCAGTTACTCAGGCAGCTCCAGTACCTGGGTTTCTTACTTTTATTTGTAATCCAATAGATCAACAGAAGAGAGGTACCCTTGTCTCAATGAAGGTCCAAAAAACAGCCACTTAAAGTCTTTAAATCAGCCAGAAACAACAGTTTAAATAGATGCCAGATCAGTCAATGCAAAAAATTACTCTTTGTCTCCACTCCTCCTGCTCTTTACTTTCAAGTTCAGTGTCAGCGGAAGACGGACTTCCTGTTTTTCGTCACTCCGCTTTCAGCCAAATTCACAATTTTTAGAGGCTTTAGAAGTATAGTGTCCAAATTACTCACGGGTTGTTGCTTTCCAAAGTTAGCAGTTTCAAGAAGAAAGGTCAGCGCTCACCGGCAACAGCGACGCGGCTTCGCTCCGTTGATCGCGCAACGACCCACAGCGCCGCTACCCCCTCCGCGGTCCGGAGCCCCTTACGGGGTCCCTTCGTCGTTTTAGGGGCTGCTTTTGGCGCCCGCCGGGTCTCAGGACCACAGGCTTCTGCTGCCTGTGGTTTTTCTGGATGGGTCCCCGCTTCGCCGTAGCGGGCGACCCGTTTCAACGGAGCTACCCTCTCCCGTTCAGGAGCTGGCAGCCATTGCCGTTCGCGCCGCCTCCGGAAGTCGGCCCGCATAATCACATGACGCAGTACCCCCCACCCATTTGAATGGGAATGCAAATGAACTTTATGATGGGCTGCCCCTCTCAAATATTTTATTGTGGGGGTCGAAGCTCCCATGACCCCTAGGAGATGGCTCCTAAGGTCTTTTTCCAGCTTCAGTCCCTGAAATGACTGTCCTATGGTTTCTTTCAGACACAGACCTCTTGCAGTTTATCACCTCCAGCCAGTCTCCAACTATTCGTTTCTGTGCCAACTCATCGCACCAGCTTACATTACAAAGCAGATATGCAACAGACCTGGCTAGGCTATTGACTTAAGATTGATTTGACCTCTTTAGCAGTCTCTTTTTTCCTCTAGCATCTAGTGTTGCAGCTGAAGAACCCTCAACACTGATTATTGTGCATATGTAATTCAACATCACCCTTGGACATCTTCCATTCCTTTTCATCGAGTGAATGACTTTCAGAAGTTGCTGTATCCGTGTGCAGCCAAACCGTGTGGCGAATCACTGATTTGCAACTGTCAGCCTTCTCAGTGAAGAAATCCTGGCTCCACCTTCTGAGGCTGCCCAGGAGCCAGCATGAGTGGGCATTCTGTTCCAGTTGAGCCCTCCTTGAGCAAGAAGGACTTCCCTGAGCTCTGTCCTCTCCAGACTGATATTTGAGCTCCACTCTTACAGAGTTTGAGGGACGCGAATAGCTCTGTGGGTTAAACCACAGCGCCTAGGACTTGCCGATCAGAAGGTCGGCGGTTTGAATCCCCGCGACGGGGTGAGCTCCCATTGCTCAGTCCCTGCTCCTGCCAACCTAGCAGATCGAAAGCACGTCAAAGTGCAAGTAGATAAATAGGTACTGCTCCGGTGGGAAGGTAAACGGCGTTTCCGTGCGCTGCTCGGTTCGCCAGAAGCGGCTTAGTCATGCTGGTTACATGACCCAGAAGCTGTACGCCGGCTCCCTCGGCCAATAAAGCGAGATGAGCGCCGCAACCCCACAACCCCACAACTGGACCTAATGATCAGGGGTCTCTTTACCTTAACCTTACAGAATTTGCAGCCCAAGCCCTGCACAGTACTCTCCAGGTTGTGACTGAAGCCTCAACTCCGCACTGCTCAGGCTGTTGCTTAAAAGAGAACAGGTGTGGTTCTATATTACTGGCCGTTTTTGGATCTTGAATTCTGGCTTGCTCCTTCATCCTGGTTCATCCTTTGGTCCCGATGACTACTGACTTTGTCCCATAGTTCATACTACTGACCATGTCCCAGCCCGGTCAATGGCATCCCACTCATGTGCACATTTCCTTAGGATGGTATCAGTGACTACTATTATTGTTGCAGGTACACATCAAACCCCATCTTTTACAGAAGGAGAAAGATTTTGATTGCTAGAGGCTTGAGGAAAAACAAACGGTTGGCCAATGCATTCTTGACAAATGTAGTACAGCAGGAAAAGAGTTGCAAAATGCATTAAAAATAAATTCTGCTATTAATAGTAATAATAAATAAATAAATATTTATTTATTTTAAAAATAAATGTCACAAAATGGTACACATGGGGTGCAGGTTATGGGTCAGTATTTTGCAGAAGACATTCAAGTGCAACTGGAGATTTGTTGTCGTGTCCAACTCTTCGTGACCCCATGGACCAGAGCACGCCAGGCACTCCTGTCTTCCACTGCCTCTCACAGTTTGATCAGACTCATGCTGGTAGCTTCGAGAACACTGTCCCACCATCTCGTCCTCTGTCGTCCCCTTCTCCTTGTGCCCTCCATCTTTCTCAACATCAGGGGCTTTTCCAGGGAGTCTTCTCTTCTCATGAGGTGGCCAAAGTATTGGAGCCTCAGCTTCAGGATCTGTCCTTCCAGTGAGCACTCAGGGCTGATTTCCTTCAGAATGGATAGGTTTGATCTTCTTGCAGTCCAGGGGACTCTCAAGAGTCTCCTCCAGCACAACTGGAGCTTTAGGTTTGCACAATTAAAGTGGATTGAAATCCTCCATCGCCGACTTTAAAATCCACTTTTAAAAAGAGAACAAGACTTTTTGCAGTTAGGAAAGTGCCAGGGAAAGGCACTGTAAAGTGAAATGTACTGATGATCAATGGGATGATGTGTAAACACCTCACAAGCAAATGATGAATGATCCTGCAAACAAACCGGAATGAATGCTCATTAAATGCTCATTATTCAGTCTGACCCCTGAATAAGATATGTATAAGCAAATGCTCAATAAACAGATAATCTGCAGGACTTATTGGATTGTGTTATTTGTTATCCGTGATGTTATAAGCACTGTCCAGTACCTGCCCACAATGTTCATGCAACCACATTCTGCACAATTCTCTAACAACAGGTGTAGATTTTTTTTAATAGTTTGAGCACCAGGAAAATGCAATATTCCCAAATCAGAAGGGCTTCCTTGAGTGTAGACTAGTTTGTCTTTTTCCTTGCAGCAAATGAAAAACAATTCTGTGTGTTTCACTTTGTCTGAAAAAGGCCCCTTTTTTGTTTTGCTTTTTTATATACTTTTAATCCCCTTTTTAAAACGCCTAAGCACCGATAGGAAGCCTTAGAAGGTACTTTGGCGACAAGCTTAAGGGATAACTTATGCAGGCTGTGCAATGATCTTTCATTCAGAGAGCAGGTCCTGGGGCTGGAAGGCAAGCGAAGAGGGGGAGCTGGAAAGGCAGGAGGCCTGTTCCTTTAACTGTACCAGCTGGAGAAAATTCCAGGCTCTGGGAATGCAGCTTTCGCTCAGTGAGGCGAAGGAGCTGGGAGCAGGGTCTAAGTGCTTTGTGGCTGCTGGATGCTGATGGGATGTGATGGCTGCAGCCAGGCGTGCAGGTGGAGATTGCACTCGGCTGCTGCCTCTGGGATGGGGGTGGGGAGAGGTGAGCCTCAAAAAGCAGCGGAGATGGAAGATGCTACAGAGGCAACGGCAGAATTCTCCAGCAGGCACCTGCAAAGGGCGCCTACTCCTTCCCCTCTGGCCCCAGCCAAATGAGGGCTTTGCAGGCCATTGTTCACTGGCTAGAAGGGAGAGGGGAGAAATTCAATTAAGGTTCGCTTTTACATGCAAACCTGCCAAATTTGCACATTCCAAAAACATGCAGATTGAAAAATAGCCATTCTTTGAAATTTGGGCTTCTCCAAATGTTGCAGTGCAGTATTCCAGTTTTGTAACGCGTACAAAAATGCATATGCTAGGGTAAAGTGTGCATAAAAAGGCATATATCAGTGGAAACAGCATGCAAACCTGTATTATATTATGGGATATTGTTGTGCACACACCACACGTTTTAAGCACATGACTTGGCGCCCTCCGTCAATGAGAACACCTGGTTCCTCCTTTCCTCATGATAAAGCCTCTTGTGAGGAAGTGGGAACTGTAGCTTACCCAGCCACAAAAAGCTACAATCGCCAGCACCTTTAGCAAACTACAGTTCCCAGGATTCTTGGAGCTGAGGTCAAGTGTTTTAACTGTATGGTGCGTATGCAGCCTTTCTTTTGACTTTTCCAAGGCCCAAGCAGAAGAAACAGAGGGCTGCGACCCAACAGCTCAGTCAGTAGAGGATGAGACGGTTGATCTGAGGGTCGTGGGTTTGAGTCCCGCATTGGGCAAAAGATTCCTGCATTGCAGGGGGTTGGACTAGATGGCCATTTGTGGCACCTTCCAACTCTACAGTTCTATGAAACCAATGTTAGGTCTACTGGCGTTAATGAGCATATGTTTGTCACGTCCATTAATCTCAATGGGCCTGAGTAGGCCTAACATTAGCTGCAACCCAGGTTCTCCACCTTAGCATTGAGAGAGAAAGAACTTTTCACTGGCTGCTGCTCTGAAAGTGCTGCATCTTCCCTCTCCCTCATTAAATACGCCAACTGAGGAAGCAAGGGTACACAAAGGCAATATCTGCTGAGCTGCAGCCTCCAGTGGATTTGCAGGATGCTTTGAGCTGTGTCTTGTACTCAGAGCCAGGCTGAGGGAGAGGACAAAAAAGAGGTGGCTCCCGTGTGATGAGCTAGAGATCATCATCATCATCATTTTTAATTTGTATACCGTCTTTCTATCTTACAATACTCGAGCTGAAGAAACAAATAATGTACATCTTATAACAATCTAATGCAATACAAAAATGTGATAATAAAACATAACTTTAAAATAGGCAACCTCCATCAAAAAAGTAACATTCAACGATCATTAGAATAGTATCAAATAATAATATCAACGTATAAAAGTTAAACAGAAATCCACTCAACAGTTACAATAAATAATATCTAAACTATAATCAATAAAACAAAAGCAAGCCACAGTACAGTGGTGCCTCACAAGACGAAATTAATTCATTCTGCGAGTTTCTTCGTCTTGCGGATTTTTCGTCTTGCGAAGCATGGATGCACCCTGGTATTAACGGTTTTAAGAAAACGGAAACAAACTCGCAAGACGTTTCGTCTTGCGAAGCAAGCCCATAGGGAAAATCTTGCGAAGCAACTCAAAAAACGAAAAACCCTTTCGTCTTGCGCGTTTTTCGTCTTGCGAGGCATTCGTCTTGTGAGGTACCACTGTACATAAAACAATACAATACACATTGAGAAACATAGACTAGAGGGTAGAGCAAGGCAGGTGGAAGGAGGCCTTGCTGATTTGAGTCTTTCCCCTCACAGTTCTTCCTCCAGGAACAGCACTCTGAACCAGACCCGTCTGTGAAATCAGCCATCCCAGCAAGCCCAAGGACCCCACCCCACCCCTTCCTGCAGAAGGACTACCGTATTTTTTGCCCTATAGGACACACTTTTCCCCCTCCAAAAATGAAGGGGAAATGTGTGTGCGTCCTATGGGGCAAATGCAGGCTTTCGCTGAAGCCTCCAGGCTTCAGGAAGCTATCCCCCCAGCCCGGCAAGCTCTGGGAAAGATGGCGAAGCTGCATGCAACTTCGCTATCGCTCTCGGACCCGTTCTGGGGGCTGGGGTCAGGGGAAACTTGGGCTTCCCCCGCCCCCAGCCCCGCAAGCTCTGGGTGCGATGGCGAGGTTGCGCAACCTTGGCTTCGCTCCCTGACCCCCAGCCCCAAGGCTAAAAACGAAGCCAGGAAAGCGAGTGGGATCCATCCCACTCGCTGTCATGGCTTCTTTGCTCTTTGGGGCTCGGGGGGGGGGAATATTTTCCCCCCCTTTATTTCCCCCCCCCCAAAAAATAAGTGCATCCTATGGGCCGGTGCGCCCTATAGGGCAAAAAATATGGTAAATCAATCATTTCAGCTCCTGTTCTGCCAATAGGGATGGAAGAGAAATTGGATCCAGGTTGTATTTAAGGGTGAATTTACCTAATCTACTTTTGAGAAAAAAGAGAAGGATGTGAATCAAAATACAGCTATATTTCAGAATTCACCCCTCTCTGAATTTTGAGTTCTCCAGCCAAGAAACGAGTGCAAAAATGCATGTGCTCATGTTAAGCATGTATATAAGGATATATATGATTGAAAACAGCATACCAAAATGTGGGGAAAGTTATATTGGTCAGAACTGCTTGCAAAAATAAATGTGTTTCCTAAGGCAAGTTCATGCTAAAAGGCTGGTGAAGTTTCAAGAGGACTTCCAAAAAACAACAACAATAATTTGCAAATGGCTGCAGAAAGGCAGAGAACGGAATTTAGAAAAATGAGAAACCAAGCAAATCTGTAATGGACAGATTTGTCCAGCTATAGCTACCAGGGAGCTTCAGCCATGTTGAACTGCCTTCATGCACTGATGAAATGAGATCCCCACAATCCCTACTTTCCCCATGATAAGCCCCTGGAGAGGAATTGGAGCAGATCCACTGCTGTACCAGCACAGTTGAGGGATCCTGAGAGCCCACCAGCCACTGACAGGAGAGCTGAGACAATCCAGGCATGGCTGAAGTGAGAAACGGGGCCTTTTATGGAAAGGAAGGCCCTGGCAGGAACCTTTATCTGCCCCCGTCCTCCAGGGAATGCAGCCCACTCCACTTTCTGCTGCTGCCAGATAGAGAAGGCCCCTGGAACTTCCTTTCTTTTCAGCTGCCTGCAGCAACTGTGTAGTCAAACAGGGAGAGGGACTCAGCCTCTGCTGATCTCTGGGGCCTGCAGGAATATTTTTGGGGCAGCAAGAGGTTGGCAAAGTAAATACTCTGAATAAATAAACAAACACAACTTTTATCAGAGATTGGATTGTTTTCTATGGGGCAGCCATCACTTTTCCACCAGGGAAGACCTGAAGGAAAGACTTGGAGCCCCACACGGACTGGGGCTCTATTGTTGGGTGTATTCTGCAACACGTTCTTGAAGCAATAATTCTGCATTAGCGGAGGATTGATTCTGCTTTACTTCGTTCTGGGATGCTTCCCCATTGTAACCCCATTATTGCTGTCCAGAAGGGCTACAGTGCAAGGAAAAAATGAACTGGAACATTTGTGGTGTAAAAAGTTACAGGATTTCAGCGGGAAGTTGCAGGGCGTGGTGTAGATACATTTTATGAAATAAATAAGAAAAGAAATTCAGGGGTGAGGGCAGTTGCTTGCCTTGACACACACACACACACACACACACAGCAGACCCTCCAACTGTCCCTATTTTCCAGGGACAGTCCCAGATATTCAGAGTCTGTCCTGGTTTCCAATTTGTTCCTGGAATGTGGCTTCTAAAAGCTGTCAACATACAACAGTGACCACAGCCCAGGAAATGGTTTCAACTGGCTGGCTAAACCAGGTGAGGGTAGCCAATGAGTCTCAATCCCTTGGTGAGTTAGGAACTTCTCCTGAATGCAAGACAGGCTCTGGCAGATTGAGCAGACAAGACCAATAGTGAGTCAAGGAGGCAGTTTCTGCACATGCTGTAAAGGGAAATGAGGTGTAGATGGGCAGAGCCATCTTTCCCATAGGGCTTAGTGGTGTGTTGCGCCAGGGCGCCGGCCTCTCAGGGGCGCCCCAGAGAGTGGGGGAGCTACTAGGCTTTGCTGGCGGCCTCCCCATTCCCTGCATGCCTACCAGCTGTGCCTTGTCAATCATATGGCTGGCGGGTGTGCAACTTCCCTCCCAAACCTCTGCAGGGATTGCTCTCCCGCAGCAGCATGGGGGAGAGTTGCGACCCCCCCCAATGGCTGGCTCCCCCCATCCATGGTATTTGACCCCGGCGCCACATCTGCTAAAGACGGCCCTGTAGATGGGCGTCAGGAAACAATGGAGTGCGTCTCTGGGGGTGAGGTCAAACTGTTGCATTGGCAGCACCAAAGTGACCTCCCTGGGGTGCAAACCTGGGCATTGTGTGTATGAAGGTCCAGGGCTGCCCAGTCAATAAGGTCACCCTCTCGGCTTCACAGATGTGGTCCAAAGGAAAACAGAGCAATACCTTTGGCAAGAGTTGCCAGAAAGAGGTGTTCAAGGTGCCATCAAACCATCTTAGGGACTCCATTCTGGATTTGTGCAGGGTTTAAAGGTAAAGGGACCCCTGACCATTAGGTCCAGTTGTGTACAACTCTGGGGTTGCATCGCTCATCTTGCTTTATTGGCCGAGGGAGCCGGCGTACAGCTTCCGGGTCATGTGGCCAGCATGACTAAGCCGCTTCTGGCGAACCAGAGCAGCGCACAGAAATGCCGTTTACCTTCCCGCCGGAGCGGTACCTATTTATCTACTTGCACTTTGACGTGCTTTCAAACTGCTAGGTTGGCAAGAGCAGTGACTGAGCAACGGGAGCTCACCCCGTTGCAAGGATTCGAACCGCCGTCCTTCTGATCAGCAAGTCCTAGGTGCTGTGGTTTAACCCACAGCGCCACCCGTGTCCCCTGTGTAGGGTTTACACCCTAGCTTTTTTTTCTCCCTAAGATAACCCACAAGGCAGCAGAGGTTTGCGACCAGAATTTTCCTTCTCCTAGATGGGCTCCCTTCCCAGGTTGACAAGCTCCATCTGCCCCCCACTTCCCTCCACAGCACATGTAGAAACTGCCTTCTTGAACCCACTGATGGTCTCATTCACTCAGTCCGTTGGAGCTTGGAAGATAGAATACTCATCTAGCAAAAGGGTATTTGTTCTGATCAAGCAGTGCTTATCTTAAGTGATGTTCTCAGATGGCCCTGTTGCCAAAGGCAAGATAAGAACCTGTATCACACCAGGTTAGACTGCTCCTCTAGCCCCTATATTGCTTTCTCTGGCTGGTAGCAGCTCTCCAGGCTCTCAGTGAGAGTTGCAGACCTGCCTGTCTGAACCTTTTAACTGGAGATGTCAGGGACTTTCTGCGTGTATAGCGTGTGGTCCATTAGTGAGCTATGAGCCCTTCTCCTGCTAAGCCATTCCTCTCCAAATTATGATCAAGCAAAACCACATCAAGTCCAGAAGCATGAACCCCCCCCCCAAAAAAAAGCCTTTTATGGTATATGGGGCATGCATATGTCCAACTCAAAATGTATGGAGCAATGATGAAAGTGGAATAGTGGAATAACCGCCCCCAGTACTGTCATGAGCACAAACTATTACGAATGCACAAAAGAAAGGACATTTGGAAGTGCCCCCAAGTGTGGAAGCCCCAAACAGGGAGGCAGGAACATCACCTTCCAGCCATTTTAGGCACACAGCAGAATGAAAGAGTCCTAGGATGTGTTGACTGTGGTGGGAAGTTTCATCTTGGTGAACGCTCAGGTTGCATTTCTGAGAAGAAGCCTTTGCATTATCTGGCTGGATTTGCAGAGATATGTGGCTTGTGAAATATTCATCATATCTCTCTACTCGGGACATGAAATGGCTCTAAATTACTCTAAATATTTCATTGTCGGGGCCGGGGATACAATCTTATCACTTGAGGGCTGACACGCAAAAGCAGTGTGCGATGTGTGTGTCCTAAAGGCATAAGCTATATTGGCTGCCTCAGAAGGGCCTCGGCCTCTCTTGTTGTGCAGCTGGGCATGGGTAAGCTGAGATGCTTACGGGAGAAGACAGGGGCATTCTGGGAGGATTTGGTGAGGAGGGAGCACCTGCCAGGTGTTGTGGAAGGCCAGGCACCTTTCCTTTTCGCCATTCTCCTTCTCTTCATAGTCCTTTCATCTTTCAAGCTCCATCCTTTCATTTCCTCCTCCTCCTCCTCCTCCTCCTCCTCCCTCATTTCTCCCCTCAGCCAGTGCTGAGCATCTCTCGTTAACGCGTTGTGAAAGGAACATTCCTGGACCCATGTCTTGTTGAAAGCAATTCTCCACCACATTAAATGTGTAGGATCTGCAAGATGCCCTGAACAACCAAGTTTATTTCCAGGGCTGAGGGTGGCCAACAGGCTTTGCTTAACAGTGACTGCAGCACGATCTCTGGGTTTGTACAAGCCAAACATTTAAAGCCCATTCCTCACAAGAATCCTGAGAACTGAGGTTTGATAAGGGTGCTGGGAATTGTAGCTCTGTGACGGGTAAACTACAGCTCCCAGGATTCTTGGTGTGTGGTTGGATGTGCTTTAAATGTATGCGGCCCAAGGCTGTGATCCTAATCCCATTTCTGTGAGATTAAGCCAGGCTTCCTCAACCTCGGCCCTAGATGTTTTTGGCCTACAACTCCCATGATCCCTAGCTAGCAGGACCAGTGGTCAGGGATGATGGGAACTGTAGTCTCAAAACATCTGGAGGGTCGAAGTTGAGGAAGCCCTACCGAATTCTATAGGACTTTTTTCTGAGTAGACATTGTTAGGATTGCACTGTTTGTGTATTTCATTTCCTCTAGAGCAGGGGTGGGGGCTCTGGGTCTAGGGATGGATGGATGTACAGTGGTACCTCTGGATGCGAACGGGATCCGTTCCGGAGCCCCATTTGCATCCTGAAGCAAACGCAACCCATCTCTGCGCGTGCGTGGGTCGTGATTCGCTGCTTCCGCGCATGCGCGTGACATCATTTTGAGCGTCTGTGTATGCGCGAGTGGTAAAACCCGGAAGTAACGCGCTCTGTTACTTCCGGGTTGCCGCGGAGCGCAACCCGAAATGCTCAACCCGAAGCTACTTCAACCTGGGCTATGACTGTATCCATTTCTGATTCCCTCTGTTTCTCATTTTTACAAACCTTAAATATAGTTCTCCACATTTCGACCATTAGATTAGGGGATACAGCTCTGGAAAAAAAATGATATTGGGCAAAACTGCATGCTAACACCTGTATGTTAGGAGAAATTTCCCTTAAAATGCTGGTAAATTTTCTATGATGTATAAGTTGTATTTGACACCTGTAAAACTAGCAAAAATGTATAGAACTGCTTCCAGTGTTTGCTGGAAATGTAAGACGAAAGAAGGCACCTTCTACCATATGTGGTGGATGTGCAAGATAACCAAAGCATTCTGGGGAATGATTTACAATGAGCCGGAAAAAATGTTTAAAATGACATTTGTGGGGAAAAAACAGAGGCTTTTTTGTTAGGCATTTTAGGTACAGAGATTCCGAGAGAGCAGAAATGACTATTCATGTAAACGATGACAGCAGTGAGGATATTACTGACCCAGAGATGGAAAGAAGACAAAGTTCCAACCAGAGAGGAATGGCTGATGAAGATGATGGACTATGTCAAAATGGCAAAACTGACTGGGAAAATAAGAAACTAGGAAGAGAAGTATTTCAAGAAGGAATGGGAAAAAATTATAATGTACTTAAGAGAACACTGTAAACAACAAAAAACTTTGGCAGGATTTGAGTAATGCTTGTAATATAAGTAAAGCTGTGGAATAATGGATTGTTATTATTTTTAACAAATTGGAGAAAATAAGATAAGCAGTTGAAAAAAAAAGATTGATAACGGTAACCGTGGAAGGGCAGAGAGAAGTCAAAGGATTCAGAGAATCCGAGATGAAGAGGTGAGTGATGTGTTTGAATTTAATTTTGTTATGTAAAACTGTGTGTGTGTGTGTGTGTGTGTGTGTGTGTGTGTGTTGGTAAATTTTCATGAGGACTTCTCAGGAAAAGGTTGTCAGCGAGGCTATGTCTCTAATTTTATGTTATGCCATGATACCCTTGGCATTCATTTTTTTGCTTTGCCACCCCACTCATTTTGTGATTGAGGCCTGCAACACTCTCTTAAAACTTGAAATGTGTCCAGAAATGTTGTTGGCCCCTCATCTACACCAATGTTCCTCAACCTTGGGTCCCCAGATGATGCCGTACTACAATTCCCATCATCCCCAGCCAGCTTAGCCAATAGTCAAGGATGATAGGAGTTGTAGTCTAATAACAAGGTTGAGAAAAGCAGCTCTGCACTGACTGGCAGTCTCTTTCCTATAGCTCAGGTGGGAATCCTTCCAAGCCTTACCTGAAGATGCTAGAGATTGAACCTGAGACCAGCTGCTCTGTCACTGAATTTCTGTCCATTAGGCTCCCATCGCTAATGAATAAATTAAAACTCATTGGATAAGGTGGTTTTTTAATGTGTCATGTTATGTAACAAACATAACTATAGGAGGATCTACTCTGGGATCTGGTTTTTGCTCCTAGTGGGTCCTTTGGTTAGTTTAGCCCAAGGTTTCCCCAACTTGGGTCGCCAGCTGTTTTTGGACTACAGTCCCCATCATCCCTGACCGCTGGTCCTGCTAGCTAGGGATGATGGGAGTTGTAGTCCAAAAACAGCTGGAGACCCTGGTTTGGGAAACCCTGGTTTAGGAACAAGTTAAGCACAAAATCATACCTGCCATTGAACAAACAGCCGTGTCTTTTCCTTCTTGTAAGAAGCTGGTAAGGCTGCCACTCTAGGCAGGAGCTGGCAGTCCTGTTTTGCAGGGCAGGAAAGTCCCAACAGGTCAAGGCCAAGAGAAAACTTTTCCTAGCCTAGTAAGGCTCTGGCTTGCTCTGTGAGTTCCCCCAGCGCAGGCTCCCTCCCTAGAGACCTGGGCTGCTGCTGCTGTGTCCTCCCTTCTGTCTCTTGGGCTTTACTATTTAAGGCAAATCTCTCCAGGCTCTCAACCCATCTCCATCCTCTTTTTAAAAATAACTTGCTGGGAATAAACAGCTCACAGCACAAGCCTATAAATCAGGTATTCCCAGGCCACACCCAGCCAAAGCACATGGAGAAAGCGGGGAGAGATGGTCTCCAAAACCAGAAAGGAGACCCATGCTTCCCCCAGTCCTAATTAGGATTGTCTTAATTGTATGGGTAAAGCCAGTTCAGTTGCTATACTTCTATGTTGGTTTATGTTTTCCCTGTTGAAATTTCTGCCTGTTCCATGGCACTTAAATGCCTAGCTGGCCTAGCTGCAGGGCAGCAGGGGGCAGGGGCAGAACAGCTCCAAATTGGGTTGGGATTCACCTAGGACTGACCTCATCCATTTTTTTTCTGGGCCATGGGCACATTTGAGTTTTGGAGTGAGCGCCATGGATGCCCTTCCCCTCTGGTTCTCGCTGTCCTGGATTACACCCATCTGAAGATCACACACACCAGTTTGCCAAAGGATCTGGGTAAGATCTGGATCTAGCGGAGTTATTCTGAGCCTTTAAAAGCCCACAGAGCTGGAAGAAGAAGTGGGAAAAGAGCACCCTGTTCCCAGCTTCCTCCTTCACCTCTATGCATTTCCAGAAAAGGAAAAGTGTTATGTACTGAGTTGAATAGGATCCAAATTGCAGCAGTCTCAATGGTCCTAGAACAATAGGATTTAGAATGCAGCAGTCTGATTGGTCCTAGAACAAAAGGATCCAGAATGCAGCAGCCTGATTGGTCCGCAGGAGCCACCCAATCCAACTCCAGGTGGAAGTGAATCCGCAAGCTGATTGGCCTACAGGAGAATGCCAGAATTAGCCAATCATGTGGGGCCCATTGTGTATATAATAATGTATATAAATGTATATACATTTATATATAATGTATATAAAGCAGACATTTCGGGAGAACTTCCATTCCTCACTATTATGTGCTGAATAAAGAGCATGAAATTCACACTTGACTCCGAATATATTTCAAAAAGGCAGCCACTCTCGCCGCTTTGTGACAAAAAGGGCAAGCGCAGGCCGCTCCTAGGCTCCGTGGACACCAGGGAAAGGCCTTGTGGTCTTTCCACGTTGGTGACCCCTGGTGTAGGGTGAGAGCTCAACTCAGAACACAGATTGGGTTTCTCCATCGTGATGAGCAGGTTTACATATCACCTGGCAGCAGCCATTACATCATGTCTGTCACAGAGGGGGGAAGAGAAGGGAAGCAGGGCCATTAGCTCGGTGGAAATGCCTGATTATATGCATTTCCATGGGAAACCCCTGAAAAATCCCCTTTCCCCTGGCTCCAAGAATAAGCCCCACACAGGGACGCGGACTTATAAAAAATATTGGGGGGGCCCGGGAAAGCTCATGAATAATAAATAAGCTCATGAATATGCAAATAAAGTGGTGCCGCCTCCTCGTGAGCGAATAGGGGAGAGCGTGCTGCGCCTATTAATCAGCTCCAAAGGAAATTGGGTGGAGCTTTTGCTCGGGAGGGAGGGCAGGAGGCATGCAGCCCGCCCCTCCCTGTGCATTTTGGGCTGGGGGAGGGGCGGCGATGGCGCTCTGCTGGAGGGGCGCCGGAGATTATTGGGGGGCGGAGCCCCCCCAAACGAATTTTTGAGGGGGCTCGGGCCCCCTCAAGCCCCATGGAGTCGGCGCCTATGGCCCCACATGGTGGTGGGAAATGGTTGGAAGCAGTGGCGTAGCGTGGGGGGTGCAGGGGGGGCGGCCGCACCGGGTGCAACATCTGGGGGTTAGGGTTAGGGGGCGCAAATCCACGGGTTAGGGGCTGCAAATTACTTGCCTTGCCCCGGGTGCTGACAACCCACGCTACACCACTGGTTGGAAGAGGTGGTTGTGGGAACAGAGGTGGGGAGAAGGAAAGGATCAGCACCCACTTTCTGCCCTGTGTTTTTTTCACCTTCAATAACCCACTTCCTAACCTTAGACCATCTTGTCTTGGCCCAAGTCCTAAGTTACACAAGCGTTTATTGTATCTTTACTTACTATCTCAATTACCAGAAGCTCCCATGTTGTGCTCATAATAAGGTCAAGCTGAGAAATGGAGACTGATTCAAGTTTCATGGCTGAGCAAGGAGTTGAACCTGAATCTGCCAGCTCTACTCTGATGTTCTAACCATTGCACCACATTGACTCATCATTGTTAGAATTCCTGCTCCATGATTGCAGTCATGGGATTCTTGTCTTTCACATGACGGTATATGTTTTGACTCCACAGAGTGGGAAGTGACAAAGACAGGATGTTTGTGTTACTGTGTTCCCTGAATTGGGACTATTGTCCTTTGTTCTTTTTCTCTTTGCTGTCTGATGCTAGAGAGAGAAGGAGCCATGTTGCAGTGCTTTGTGTGTGTTTATATGTAAATAAAGTAGATTAGCCAAAATGTTGAGTTGCTGAGGTCTGTTATGCATGATGCGCAAACTCTGCGGATCCCAAAGTGTGCCGGTGTCTGCAGGCATCGGTCACTGTGATGTTCAGGCTGAAGAAAGCTTATGAAGCTCCCGAACAATCACACAGGAGGAAGGGAACATGCCAATCGGGCATGTGTCTCTGCAAGGGTCCTACTTGAGTGTAAGCTGAGTTGAGTAACCTATGTGGTTCTCCAGATGCTGCTGGACTTCCAACTCCTACCAGATTAAACCAGCACACCCAATGGTGAGGGATGATGGGAGCTGCAGGCCAGCACTGTCTGAAGGTTTACAGATTCCACACCCCTGACTTAGACCCTCAGAGGCAAGTGGTGGGAGTTGCACACTGTCATGGACTGGTTGGACAGAGGAACGATGGGAAGAACCAGCTGGGGAACCACCAAGGGAAGAAGACTCAGAGTCCAGGGAGTGGTGGTGGGATGATGATGAGTGGTCAGAGAGGGAGAAGACTGGGAAGAGGAGATGTCAGAGCTTAGTGAGCGGGGAGAGTCTGTAGCAGAGAGCAGTCCAGAATCAGAGGCAGAAGCTGAAGCAGGAGGATGGGGTGAGAGAGGTCCAAAGGCAGCAACAAGTTAGGCTGGTAAGAAATCACAAGTTTCTCTCTTTCCTGCTGCAACAAGCTCCCCTCATCCCTGGTCTTCCAGAACCAGAAGAGAGATGAAAAGGGTGGAGGAAAGATAGTTAAACACAGGCACAGTCTCTGCTTGCTTGGAAAAAGCCCTGGAGAGGGGGGACTTAGATGGCTGTGAGGTGGTGAGGTCTTTCAGTCTTGGCAACTGGTTTTAATGGAGTAAGACCACTGGGAATGAGCTGCTCTGCTCAATAGGCCTGACACACAACCAAGTCTGTGGTGATTGTGTTTTTGCTAAGAGTTAACTCCAACTCTGAACTGTGTGATTACTGACCTGCACACTCCTGTGACACATACCTAGGATACAGCCACATAAATCTTTGCAGCCAGCATAAACAACATTTGCCTCTACAAGAGTGCTCTCGGAATGAACTCTCTGGTGGAACAGAGATAGAAACTTGGGTGGAATCTAGACACCTATTAAAAACACTGTGAAAATGCTTTTTTAAAAAAACGTTTTGGAAAATATATCGAATTTGCCATAGCTCACCATCGCCATCTAGTGTCACATTTGTATAATGCACACAAAACGTTTAATTTGAAGCTGTATAGCTGAGTCCCTGGTGTCAGAATTGAAAAGCCACATGGAGGAAAGTTCGTTCAGCAGGACGCGAAGCCCATGTGGGTTTTCAATTCTGACATCACGCTTCCCACATGTTTTTTTCCCCTCTCTCTCTTGAGGGAATCAATCTGACAGCATTCTCATAGAGGAGAAGATTTTATTGGAAAAGACCTGAGCCTCTAGAGCCATCACCCCCGACATTGTGTCGTGCTGCCCCTGCCCCAAACAATGGGAGATTCCAAGCAGCCTTGACAGGTCTGTTTCCTTTGGAGGAATGAGATCACTGGGAAACGGATGCTGGTTTTATAAGCATCTGTTTATTTATTAATGTATGGATTGGACAGGCATGACGGGGGCACAGAAAGCAGCTCAGAGGGAAGATGGTGCAAGGCCTGAACAAGTCCCCTGTTTGCACCATGACTCAGCCACAGGCATCTGCTGTGCGGGAATCAGAGCCAGAGAACAAGCCAGGAAGCGGGAAATGCCTTCACTGCCCAGACCAGGGGTGAGTACATATTGGGTGACAATGTGCATTCGGTGCTGGGTGTAGGCGCCTTTTCGGGGTGCAGACTGTATACACAACCTCCAACCCGATTTGCCAACCTAAAGTGCCTTCTGCTGGGACAGTTATAATCTGTTTTGTGCTAAGAACGCACATCTGCTGCAAACATGTGTACACAGAGTGCTTTGTCAAGCCACCTCCTATTGGGGCAGGCCTACTGCTATGGCAGGGCTGTGCCATGCCCCCCCTCACTAGGTTTAACATCTATGTGAAAGAAATAGGCAAAACAGGAAACAGTGTAGTAACTTAAAGGTAAAGGGGACCCCTGACCATTAGGTCCAGTCGTGACTGACTCTGGGGTTGCGGTGCTCATCTCGCTTTACTGGCTGAGGGAGCAGGCGTACAGCTTACGGGTCATGTAGCCAGCATGACTAAGCTGCCTCTGGTGAACCAGAGCAGTGCACAGAAATGCCGTTTACCTTCCCGCTGGAGTGGTACCTATTTATCTACTTGCACTTTGACATGCTTTCGAACTGCTAGGTTGGAAGGAGCAGTAACTTAGTCACCTCTTTAAACCAGTATATATATTCTCTGTTCCCGGCCACTCTCTTTGGAAAGAGTGTTTCTTGATCCACAAGAAGACTCAAGGATGCATTCAGATGCGCGGATTATTGCATTAGTTTTCCTTTCCTTTCCTTTTTTATAATTTTTATTATTATTTCAGCACAACAATTTATAAAAAATATAGCAACCTCATCCCCCCCCATAAATTTCCCTCCCTCCTCCCTGAAAAAAACCCTCCCTTGCACCCCCTCCCAGACTTCCCTCAGCTCCTCTCTCTGGTTTTTGAGCACATGTTACTCTCTGCATATTCTAAAACTGTAATGATCCTTAATTAATCTGTCTATATGTTACCAATAATAAATTTGTGTCTATTCAAAACCTGCCAGGAGATCAGTTCATTTTCGGTATGCCCCACGGAGAGCCTCAAGGTCCATAAATAGCATCACCCTAGTGGTCCTGAGCCCTAAGGAAGTTAGATTAGCTTCAACCAGAGCCAGGGCCTTTTCAACACTGGCTCCAGTCTGGTAGAACGCTCTCTCATGAGACCAGGGCCCTGCAGGATCTGATTTCTTTCCACAGGGCCTGTAAGACAGAGTTGTTCCGCCTGGCCTTTGGCTTGGAGCCAATTTGATTCCCTCCCCCTCTTTCTTTTTTTCTTTTCCTTTCTTCTCCTGTGATGAGGCTGCATTTTAATATTTTAATATTTCAATATTTAATCTTGTTTTTAAGTTGTATTCATTCAACTTGTTTTTATTATTGCTTGTTAGCCGCCCTGAGCCTGGCCTTGGCTGGGAGGGCGGGGTATAAATAAAATTATTATTATTATTATTATTATTATTATTATTATTATTATTATTTAAAGTCACAGTTGTCCTTGTTGCATAATTTATGCGTCAGTTTCGCCAGTTCCACATAGTCCATCAATTTCCCTTGCCACTGCTCTTTTGTCGGGATTTCTTCATTCTTCCATTTTTGTGCTATTAAGACTCTTGCCGCCGTTGCATAGCTGTCAAGTGTCCCTTATTTGAAGGGACAGTCCCTTATCCCAGTGCCATGTCCCGCTGCTGTCCCTTATTGATGGATGTCCCTTAAATGTCCCTTAAATGATGTCCCTTAAATTTCAAAGGAAGCAGCTCCTCTCCCTCCCTCCCTGCCGGCCAGGGAGGAGGGAGGCTCCAACTGTGTTGCTTGGCTGTGTTGCTCACCCAATAAGAAGTCTAAGAACGACTGGGGGGTGGAGCTTGCATGCCTTGTGTGTGGCTAGTTAATGCAAGCTGAGGGGGTTTGTGAATGCTGGACGCCATTTTGTTGCACGTGCTGCTGCAAACTTTGCAGTGCAAAGCCAGGCCGGGGAGCCATCTTAAGTGGAGGCTGCATAGGCCTTGTGGTGCATGTGATTCAGATTCTATTCAGTTGAACCTCTGGTTACAACGTTGGTTGGACAGTGTTCTCGAAGCTACCAGCATTAGTTTGACGAGACTGCAGGAGGACAGGAAGACTGGAGTGCCTGGAACAGGTGAGGCTGCAGGTCCCTTATTTTGGCTGCTGGACCCTTATTTTCAAATCTTAAGTTGACAGCTATGTGCCGTCGTCGCATACATGAATGTGTTCTTCAATTTCCTTGGCAGGTCTTTCCCTACAATCCCTAACAAAAATGCTTCAGGCTTTTTTTTACAAATGTTAATTGGAACATTTTCTTCAGTTCATTATATATCATTTCCCAAAAATTTTTAATTTCACTACAATCCCACCACATATGACAAAAAGTTCCTTCTTTTAGTTTTCCTGATTATGATGCTGGCACTTCTGTCCCAGATTCCAATGTTCCTTTTGCACTGCATTACATGTTGTGCTATGGAACTGTGGCTTTTTGAGCGATATACTCCCATGTCACTAAATTTTAAATTTGAAAATCAATTTTTTCCCCTGCAAGCAAATAACATGGAAATTAGCACTTAACTTCCCATAGATTTCCAGAAGTGGCTTTCATAACATGTGAAAGATCACATAAGGTGTGAAAAACCATCAGGCAGAGAATGTTTGGGAAATGGAATAAAGTGTTTGTCTGAATGCAGCCTAAACCTGTACAGAGACAACAAATTCAGCTAACTGGGTCCTGGTGTTCATAACTACATTCCTTGAGCACCCCAGCAAAATAGAATATGTGATGGATGGAAGCATTTGTAGCGAACAACCAAGCCTTCTTGGCTGAAAACTAGCCTTCGCCAGCTCAAGTAGCCCAACCTTTGACTGGAAATCTGGATCTTCAGAGTCAGTTGCAGGCTACCTAAATTGTAGCAACTGTTCTTGCACTGCCACCCAAAAGATGCTCATTCAGCCTCCCTGAAATGTTCTCCAGTTTTCTGGCTCAATGGTGGATTTACCTGAACCTGTGACCTGGAGACTTTGTGAAATATACTCAGTCGAGAGTGGATTTCATGCTCTTTATTCAGCTCATAGTGGTGAGGAGGAATGGAGTTCCCTCAGAATACATAATTTACACAATGTGATTGGCTAATTACGGGATTGGCTAATTACGGGATTCTCCTGTAGGCCAATCAGGTTGCGGATTTACTTCCACCCGTAGCTGGATTGGGTGGCTCCTGTGGACAAATCAGATTGCTGTATTCTGAATCCTCTTGTTCTAGGACCAATCAGACTGCTGTATTCTGAATCCTATTGTTCTAGGACCAATCAGACTGCTGCATTCTGAATCCTATTGTTCTAGGACCAATCAGACTGCTGTATTCTGAATCCTCTTGTTCTAGGACCAATCAGACTGCTGTATTATGAATCCTATTGTTCTAGGACCAATCAGACTGCTTCATTCTGAATCCTATTGTTCTAGGACCAATCAGACTGCTGTATTCTGAATCCTCTTGTTCTAGGACCAATCAGACTGCTGTATTCTGAATCCTCATGTTCTAGGACCAATCAGACTGCTGTATTCTGAATCCTATTGTTCTACGACCAATCAGACTGTTGCATTCTGAATTCTATTGTTCTAGGACCAATCAGACTGCTGCATTTTGGATCCTATTCAATTCAGTACATAACACCAACCTTGCTAGTAAACCAGTGGGAAATGTGGGTTCAAGTTCTGTTTTCAAGTTGAGGCTCGGTGTGGTTATTTAATTCTCCTACTCAAAGATGCTGCAGTAAAGTGGACCACACCTAATCTTCTTCTTGGTTCCTGGCCTTCCTTGAGGAACTAAAGCAGGTGTTTTGGGATCCCCACTGCATCTAGTGATCTCGCCAACCAACAGGGTTGGTATTACACTGTGCCAGGGCCTTCTGTCTGTGTGCATAGGATTTAGCGTGGAATGAGACTGGCCTTGCTGATCAGTTTCAGGATCCCATCAGAAATGGGTTAGCTTGGCTGTACATATGAAATATACTCGGAGTTGAGTGTGAATTTCATGCTCTTTATTCAGCTCATAGTAGCAACGAATGAAACTTTCCCCAAAATGTCTAGCTATATATACATTATTTACACAATGAGCCCCGCGTGATTGGCTAATTCCGGGTTGCCTCTGTAGGCCAATCAGGATGCGGATTCACCTCCTCCAGGAGCCTGATTGGCTGCTCCTGCAGGCCAATCAGGTCACTGTTTCACTTCCACCTGGAGCTGGATTGGGTGGCTCCTGTGGACCAATCAGACTGCTGCATTCTGGATCCTATTGTTCTAGGACTCAGCTCAGTACATAACACCATATCTTACCAGACTTAATACATTGCTGTCTATGCATTTTGCCACAACTGCACTGTCATGGGTCTGATAGTTCCACCAGGATTTGGCAGTGGAGGAGCAGGAAGGGGAGAGGCTGGAAGGCTGGCACTCAGAGATGGCAGTCCTCCCCTTGTGACTCTAGGGGAAGCAGATCTGCCATCCATCTCTCATCAGTTTCATCAGGGAGACGGGAGGCCTTTCTCCAGGTGGCAGCACCAGAGCTGGAGGTGGAGGGACAGGACACAGTTTTGCAGGGGCGCCGACTTATAAAAAATATTGGGGGGGGGCGGGGGCCCATACCGACTTATAAAAAATATTGGGGGGGCCCAAGACCTCCAAACCGCTGCTGCTGGGGGAACGAAAGGGGCGAGCCCCGGGCTGCCCCGACCTTAAGTGAACCTGTGAGGTCCCGCCCTTTGCGGCAGCCGATTGGCTGCCGCCGTGGGCGGTGAATATTAATGAGCTAGGGGGAATCCCCGCTTCTCGCGGGGCTGACACCAGCCCCGCGAGATTGTTGATGGGTCGAGAGCCCGCAACCCCACCCCCTCTCTAGATCGGGAGTGGCTTTGTTTTAACTCATTACTGAATGTATTTTAAAAGGTAACTATCGTCAAACAAGGAAAATAAAAAATAATTTTCTTAAATTATTGGGGGGGGGCAGAGCCCCCCAAAACGAATTTTTGAGGGGGCTCAGGCCCCCTCAGGCCCCATGGAGTCGGCGCCTATGCAGTTTTGTCACTAAGAACCAGGTGCTGCCTTTGTGAGTGGGGTCAGACACACACGTCCAGTTGGAGCTTGGCAGGAAGGGCACGTCAGCTGTTGGGACGCCTTCGTAGCTTCCATTCAATTCTGAACCTCTAGCCTTGCTCGTGTACCTTGGAATCATGACTTCTGGACCTTGTGCTTGCTGCTGAGCCTGTACCACTATTAGCCTGAGTAAAGATCTCTGGCTTACTTTCAAGTGTGACCCACTGTCATTGGGTTTGGGGATGGGAACATCACACACACATACATGTGCCAATAATTAGGGTCAAAAAAATGCATTTTAGCTTCCCTTCAAGCCGAACGGTGGGGCTGATCTTCCTGGAGACTGCAGCTGGGAAGGCAAGAGTTAACCGTTGCTCCGCAGCTACAATCTCCAGGATGATTACACAAAAAAGCACAAACAGCGCAATAATAAGGCTTTGGAACAGCCTGTATTTCAAGCCTAGCTTCAGCACAGAGAGAGTTGTAGACAGGACCCTGTGAGCCCTGGGGAAGGCAGGCACCAGTCACTAGCCATCCCATAGTCTATGCCAGCCTTTGTCAAATGCTGCCCTCCAGATGTTTGGACTACAACTCCTATCAGATGCCCCAGCCAGCACAACTGTCTGAAACATCTGGAGGGAGCCAGGTTCGCAAAGGCTGGTCTAAACTGATACTGCCCTGTGGCTGCCTCTTGGTCCAGAGAGAGCCCCTGCCCTCTGCAGCAGCCTTTGGGGTCCAGCATATTCTCATCCAAGCCCCATCTCCTCCTCCCCACCTGGCTTAATCTCTCTGCTTATCCCCACCCCCACCCCGGTTCCTCTTAGTGGGATTTCTAGGACAACCTCTTCCAGAACGATGCCTCATTTCGCTCTCATCTCCCCCAATTTGTTAATCCCCTTGTTAGCCACATGACTGAGGTGAGGCCTTCAAAGTTCAAAAGGATACTGTACGGTGTCCATTACGGATCGGATTGCATCTCTTCAAGAGAATCGTGAACTTCTCCAAGGCGAACACAGGAGGAGGGAGCCTAGCAACCAACTTCAGGCACCCCTATTCTAGACTGACGCATAGAGGGGGGCCTGATGGATGGAGTTGGGGCCCATTGTGTGGGGTTCATGGTGTAGGGGAGCTGTTTGGCCTGAAGCTGGAAAGGGACCACTAATTTCGACATTTGTTAATTTTTTGGCATTTGATACGTTTCCCATCTTGCTTTTTTTTTTGCTCACAAGACCAAAATGTGTGACACACTCTGCCAGATAAAGAGTTACAAATTTAAGGAAATAAGAAATGTGATTTAGTAACAGACATAATATTTGTTGACTGATATAGATTTTGTTATGTTAAAAACTTCATGTTCATAAATATTAATAAAAATATACAGTATTAGTTCTCATGGCATAAGATTAGACCATGATGGATGTGTCCTCTCCTATCAGCTGATTATATAAACAATACACTTGCCTTTTTTTTGTTTCATGTGGTTTTTTTATGGCTATGGACCTCTCTGGACCAATACTGGACACACATGCGCGTGTGAGAGCTATAAGCGCTGCAGAGCCCTGCATGACATGCAGAGGGAACTATAAGCAACATCCTGACTTCGGAAGCCCCACATGGTTGAGAATTCGTAAGAACAATGTAAGAACATCTAAGGAGAGTCCTGGTGGATCAGGCCAATGGTCCTTCTAGTAATTCATTCTGTTCTCAGAATGGCCAACCAAATACCAATGCAAATTTACACTCAGCTCAGGTTGGCCTGAGTTCCAGCATTTTGGTGTTTTTTTTCAGGGAGTGGGCTTCCGTTCCACTGTTTGATATGCTTGCTTGGTTCAACCGAAATTTGTCGGTTGCTGAAATTTGAAGAATCATTATTGTGCTAATAATAATTTATATGCTGCCCATCTGACCGGGTTGCTCCAGCCACTCTGGGAGGCTTCCGACAAATTACAAAGCCACAGTAAAACACCAAACATTAAAAACTTCCCTAAACTTGCTATTTTCCTATTATTGACGTCCTATGCTGTTTAAAAGGTAAAGGTAAAGGTACCCCTGCCCGTACGGGCCAGTCTTGACAGACTCTGGGGTTGTGCGCCCATCTCATTTAAGAGGCCAGGGGCCAGCGCTGTCCGGAGACACTTCCGGGTCACGTGGCCAGCGTGACATCGCTGCTCTGGCGAGCCAGAGCCACACACGGAAACGCCGTTTACCTTCCCGCTGGTAAGCGGTCCCTATTTATCTACTTGCACCCGGAGGTGCTTTCGAACTGCTAGGTTGGCAGGCGCTGGGACCGAGCAGCGGGAGCGCACCCCGCCGCAGGGATTCGAACCGCCGACCTTTTGATCGGCAAGTCCTAGGTGCTGAGGCTTTAACCCACAGCGCCACCTGCGTCCCCTGCGTCCCCTGTGTCTTCTGTTGTTTCTGGAAAACGCAGGAAGTGAGGTTCTTATATTTACATTTTCCCAGAACTTCCATAACCCTCTGACAGTAACTCCAAGCTCCCTGATTAATGTGACTGAAATAGTTTGCGATAACTTTATATAATGTACCATGTAATGGTACTCTGTATTCTCAGTGTTTGAGTGGAATTCCCTCTCTGCCGGCTGAGTGCTTAGGGTCTCATGGTTTACTGATATTCACTGGAGCAAACTATGAAGAGAAGTAGGGGTGTCTACAGACCCAATGTGACCACGGACAGAGTTTGTGACCCCACTCTTTGGTTGTCTTTGGCAGTATTGCAGCTATGTCATTTTAGACTCTGGGCTTAATGGTTTTACAGGCCTCTCCTTTAGATAGTAATGAGTATTTGTTTACTTCAAAAGGCAGCTCTACAACATTTGGGGGCCCACCTGCCTAGTGGGAGCCTGGAGCCCCCTGGAAAGTCCGACCCCAACAGTAAAGGTAAAGGTAAAGTTAAAGGGACCCCTGACCGATTCTGGGGATTCTGGGGTTGCAGCACTCATCTCACTTTATTGGCGCTCATCTCACTTTATTGGCGCTCATCTCACTTTATTGGTACAGCTTCCGGGTCATGACTAAGCCACTTCTGGTGAACCAGAGCAGCGCACGGAAACACCATTTACCTTCCCGCCAGAGCGATGCCTATTTATCTACTTGCACTTTGACGTGCTTTCAAACTGTTAGGTTGGCAGGAGCAGGGACTGAACAACGGGAGCTCACCCCGTCGCGGGGATTCGAACCACCAACCTTCTTATCGGCAAGCCCTAGGCTCTGTGGTTTAACCCACAGCACCACCCGTGTCCCTCAACCCCAACAGTAGAGATGGGCAAATCTGTCAATCTTGGTTTATCTCGGTTTCTCATGTTTTCCAATTTTAAATTCAGTTCTCCACATTTCTCAAGCATCAGTTTCTGGTTTATTTATTTTTAAAGTCCTCATGAAATTTTACCAGCGTTTTACTGAAAATTTCTCTGAACATACACATATTTGCATGCATCTTTGCCTAATGCACACATTTCTAACAGCATTTTCCCTATTATAATGCATTTTGTATCTTATTGTCACGAATATATGCATTTTTATGCACACTTGGTATGTGCATTTTTTCCTGTACTTGCAACTTAGCTAAAGAACTGCATTGCAAAATCTGGAGAAGTGCAAATGTCAATGTGATTTAGGTAGGATAGTTAGGTTTTAAACTGAACCCGGTTCCTTTCCCACCCCTACCTGATAGCACCTCTGGGCTAGGAAGCTGGCACAAAGTGTGAGGCTGCCAAAGAGCAGCATTCATCAATCTTTCCATGGCATAAAACCCAGAGGGAACAGAGGTGGAGGCTCAGCCTTGATGAATATGCCCCAATGCTAGCCAGAATGGAGTCTGTCAGAGGCGGAGAAGGACAGATCTGGAGATCATCAGCTCCACACTGTCACCACAGAAGTGCTATGTGATGAAGTGGAGGCTCATGTTATCAGAGAGTAACCGCTAATAGCATGGCTGTCAGGGCAGGAAGGAATGCCGCCAAGTGGTACCAGGACCAAGAAGCTCCCCATGCCATTTATAGAGGCAACCAGTTTCCTATAGAAGCCTTTCAGCTAAGGTTTCCTCTCATGAAATGAGCTTTGGGGACCTGTGTGATATTATCTCAGTTTGTTAAGGGTGCTAGGAACAATGCTCAGTAAGGGGTAAACTACAGTTCCCAAGATTCTTGGGCAGGGGGAAGCCATGACTGTCAAAGTAGCATAAATGTGCTTTATATGTATGGTGCAGATATGACCATGCAGAACAGCGGAGTTCTGTCTTTTGGACCCCCGCATTCCCTGCTCCCTCTAACTTTGACTCCTAGGTCTGTGTAGTAACTTAGATGGCAAGTCCACTCCCCTTCCCTGGGGGGCGATGTTGTGGACTGGCATCCAGGACCCCCCAGTGACCTGGCTGGAGGGTGGAGTGATGCCTTCTCCAGCTGTCCAATTGACACGGCTGGGGGCGTGGCACAGGCTGTTTAAGGTTAGGCATTGGATAAGTCTTTGTTTATGGGAGGGGAGGTTGTAGCCTCCACCTGCCCCTCCTTGATAAGGGTATTCTGTTAAAGGGATCCAGCAGTGTGGATCCTGTCCAAAGCCTGGTTGTGGGCTAGGGCCATGCCACGACCCATCGGGGACCCTGGGCTCCCCCAACTTGTGGTGTACCCTTAGTGTGACTCCCTGCAGATGGGCAGGAGTTGGGATATACTGTAGTCTAGTTTCACCCAATGCCTAAGCCAAACTGCTCACATCTGTAACCAATGAAGCTGTGGCCTATTTTAGCCCATTAACCTAAAATATTTGTGTCCATGTGTATTTATTATAAGAGAACTACGGGGCCCAGGATCTTGTCACACAATTTGTGCTTGTCTATACAACCCATCCCAGTACAGTAGATGCTCGGGTTGTGAATGTGATCCGTGCGGGAGGCACCTTCGCAACCCGCAGCGTCCGGAACCCTCAGCGCCACATCTGTGCGTGCGCGGGTCACAATTCAGTGCTTCTGCGCATGCGCAAAGTGCGATTTAGTACTTCTATGCATGCATGAGTGCCAAAACCTGGAAGTAACCCGTTCCGCAACCTGAAGAATCTGTAACCTGAGGTATGACTGTATATGTGGCCCAGCAGGTACATCAAACATTAAAGAATTAACCACCATTTTCCACGTGGCTCCAGCTGATATTTTGAAGTTCTTATAAAAAGGAAAGTAGATCCTGCAAACCTCCATTCTTCCCATGCCTACATTAGATCACACATTCCAGCTACCAATCTTGCTCTTACGTTCATGTAACAGTTGCAGGAAATCTGAGTGAGAAAGAAAGAAAGAAAGAAAGAAAGAAAGAAAGAAAGAAAGAAAGAAAGAAAGAAAGAAAGAAAGAAAGAAAGACCATCTTAAGCATCACAGTTGTGAAAACACCCTAAGACATGGCCTAGGGCACTTCCAGAAGACCTGCATATTGAGCATTCATTTGTTTGCAGAGAGATTCAATGACGTTGGCTGTTTAATTATTTGTGATTTGTTCGCAGGGAGGTTAGATGATATCACACCAAAGCAAGTGTTATCCCACCATTTCCACTGCATTTCTCACCACTTTCCTTATCACAGTACAGTGCTGTACAGTATTTTGAGAAAGCGGGTTTGTTGTGCAAAAACACCCAACAAACAATCATTGTGCAACCTGAATTTCTGGTGCGTGATTGAACCCCAACACCTGAAAACAGTGGTGGCTTGGAAACACCCATAATAAATCCCAAACCTCCTTTTAGCCATCAGTATCACTAACATGAATTCATTTCCCAATGCAGCGCTTGCATTGGCCAGCTGTGGGAAACCTGCAAGCCAATGCAGGCACCTGGAATGCTGACTGCTGTCCTGGTCTCAAGAGCATCTTAAAAGGTACAGGGGCCCTTGACCATTAGGTCCAGTTGTGCCTGACTCTGGGGTTGCGGTGCTCATCTCGCTTTATTGGCCGAGGAAGCCAATACAGCTTCCGGGTCATGTGGCCAGCATGACTAAGCTGCTTCTGGCGAACCAGAGCAGCACACGGAAACACCGTTTACCTTCCCGCCGGAGTGGTACCTATTTATCTACTTGCACTTGACATGCTTTCGAACTGCTAGGTTGGCAGGAGCAGGGACCGAGCAACGGGAGCTCACCCCATCGCGGGGATTCGAACTGCCGACCTTCTGATCGGCAAGTCCTAGGCTCTGTGGTTTAACAAAACTGTTAGCCTTTTTTCCTACTGAATATTGAGGATAGCAGTCGGAAGTGAGAATTTTCTAGTGGAAAAATCAGATGGAAGTCAGATTTCCCACATCTTAATTGCTCTTTTCCCGCATCTTATTGCCCTCTCTGGGGAGGGAGAAGGAATAATATCCCCTGGTTTCTTTTACAAGGTTTCCTGTGAGAAAAGCATTTTATGATGGGAAACATCTAAAGGGGATTCCACTCCCCCTTTCTTCGACCTTTCCGTCACAAGAGTCTTCCCACTCCAGACCAGAGTTAGAAATGTCGTCCTTTCCTCCTCCTTGCTTTCTCAGCCAAAGTGCTGCTGGAGAGAGATTAAGGGAGCTTCTTGAGGTTCTACCCTAGGTGAGCAAGCTGCAAAATGTCACTGCTAATCAGGAGGAGGTCTGAGGGAAGACAGCCGCATCTGCAAAGGCTCAAAACATGTCTGAGATGTGTGTGTATGGGGAGAGGGGCAGTTGGCGTGGAAGGGAGACGTTGCTGGTTCTGCTCTTGCTGTTTCCCCCTGCTTTAAACAGAGAGAAATGCTTAAGGTTCTCACCCAAAGGTCGCCTACTTGGAAGTAAGTCCCACTGAAACCAGTAGGACTTGCTTCAGAGGAGGGATGAACGGATCTGCCCATTTTGGTTCTCTTCGTGTCCCAGTCCTTAAATTCTGCAGCATTTTAAATTTAAAAATAACATCCTCACAAAGATTCTTCAGCGTTTCAGTGTGAATTTCCCCCAATAAACACCTTCTTATATGCAGTTTTGACTAATGTACACAGTTTTTTTCAAGCAGTTCCCTTAGTATATTGCATCCCTGGATATTATTTTCACTAATATCTTCATTTTTATGCACATTCCCCCAATAAATGCATTTTGGTAAATACTGTTTGGTTGGAGAGCTGCATTGCAAAATTGGGGCAAGTGTGAATTTCAGGGGCAGCTGTGTTTCGCTTGGCATATTGCTTTGAAAAGTGCAAATTTGACAGGTCCGGACTTAAATGCAATCTGAATTGAATTTCACCTCCATTCCCAACACTGGCTGCAACCTGAGAGCCACTGGGTGCAGAAATTCCCTCTTAAGCTAATATAAGCCATGAGAGCAGCATATCTATTCTAAACAAATGCTGCTGCTATCAGGAAGCGCTTGAAATACCCATAAAAGCAGATTTGTGTGATGCCTTAAAGTATCTGAGATAACCCCCTTCTTCCTGGCTTAAAATTGGCCTCCAAGGAAGGTGAATGGAAGGGTTTGTGGGGGCTGGAATTGTTAGCAAAACAATCAGTAAAATCCCAGAGGTAAAGAAATATGTAACTGAAGCATGGACTCAGATGGGCATTTAGGCTTTCCCCTTGCTTTTTGCTGAGCTTGCAAGGAGAAAAAGTACTCCCTGACCATGTGCAGAGTGCACCGCTCACCATGCCATTGCACTTAGCCTCCCTCCATACACAGCGTCAGCTCTAGATAACACTTGCCCCCAGCACCCCCACCCCTGTTGCCCATGATTTTAAGTTTGGTTTCAAATTAGGAATATTATTTATTGGTGTAGCTGAAGCCATTACAAAAAAACAAGATACATAAAACCAGTGCATTTTTCTAAAAAAAAATGTTTAGGGGTACTCTCGCTTTGAGTCAAGAAAATCACCATTTTATAGTTCAAATCAGGAAAAATAAATACAGTGGTACCTCGGGTTAAGTACTTAATTCGTTCTGGAGGTCCGTACTTAACCTGAAACTGTTCTTAACCTGAAGCACCACTTTAGCTAATAGGGCCTCCCGCTGCCGCTGCGCCGCCGGAGCATGATTTCTGTTCTGAAGCAAAGTTCTTAACCTGAAGTATTATTTCTGGGTAAGCGGAGTCTGTAACCTGAAGTGTATGTAACCTGAAGCATAAGTAACCCAAGGTACCACTATAAAGTAAATGGACAAAAGTACAAAGATTCACAAAATGTTTAGGGGTATGCGTATCCCTGCGTACCCCCTCCAAAAAACACTGCATAAATTAAAACAAAATACATTACACAGTTAAAATAATTATTAAGACTAGCCATTCTGTCAGATAAGGGTTTGCTCCCCTGAAGAATTTAACTTATCATCCCCATAAACTTTTCTCCTTAAGACTGCCAGTCTAAAGGCAAAACAAGCCACTATGAAAGAGAAAATGGTTATTATTGGGAATATTCTTGGCTCAAATGGTCATGAGCTGATCCAGTTTGATTTAACTAGACTGACAGCTGGAACCAGAACTGCAGCTAAGGCATTTGATTTTTTTTTTTAAGTCAGGTTTCATTAAACTAGCAGGGTTGCCTAATGAGGTACGTTGCGTTAGAGAGAATACAGTGGTTTTAAATGCTGGAGGTGATTGGAATGTCTGGGTTATGTCCAAATTAGTCAAACTCAGAGTAGACTCATTGAAATTAATAAGCACGCCTAACTTAGGTCTGCTCTGAGTAAACACTTATTGAACACAACCTGCTATGCTTAATATGCATACACTTGAAAAACACATTTTTTTGAACTAACCTGAAAACACAAATAAAATCTCTGAGGTCATATTGTAGCAAAAATGGAGAGGTGATTTTAAACTCACACACAGTGCCGCAAATGAATGAGTTTTGAGATTAGCCTAAGTCCCATCTGCCCTATGCATTTAAAACGATATCACACCGCTTTAACCAGTCATGGCTTCCCCCAGAGAATCCTGGGAACTGCTGTTTGCTAAGGCTGCTGAGAGAGAGACCCACATCCCCCTCACAGAGCCACAGTTTCCTGAATGGTCTAACAATCAGTCCCTCTCCCCAAGGAACTCTGGAAATTGTAGCTCTGTGAGGGAGGGAAACGCGGCTGGCAGTAGTTGACAAGTAAGAATGGGAAGAACCAGTAATCATATAGCCATCGAAGGGTTAACTCAGACATAGGATGAGAGCATTGGGCCATCAAGTTCAATACTGTTTGCTCTGACTGGCAGCTGCAGCGGTTCAGAGCTGGGAGTTTCACTTTGATTACTCAGAGCCTTCTCTTGTTTTCACCCTGAGCATTTTCCAAGGGGTGACAGCAAAAAATAGAAGTTTGCAAACTGAGTGTTAACTTTGGTCAGAATTGTATTGCAAAACATCAGGCCTGAATGCTGGCACCTCTAGCGCTGAGAAGCTCCACAAAAAAACAAAAACCGAAACAACAAAAAAACGGGGTAAGAGGGCAACATTTTTCTGCCTAAATAGATCTGAGCATGGTTTCCCTCCCACACAGGCAGCCCCCAGTAGCTCTTCTGGCCTGACCTTTATTTGCCTGGGCAACAGCTAGCCTCTTGCTCCTTCCTCTCCCTGCTGCAATTTGTTTGTTGAGCTGTTTGCCTGCCTGCCCGCTTGCCCTTCCACCTGCATCCCAGAATACAAAGACCTCCTTTCTGACCCTCACTCTGAGTTGTCCGTACTGCACTAGACTTGCGTGGATCTGCTGTGCAAGACTGCAAACGCTGTCTTCCTTCTGGAAGCAAACACCAGCTCCTGGTTCTGTCTGTATTCAGTTCACCCGAGGCCCCGATTAGAGGAGTCCGGGCGACCTATTTGTTGAGCCTCCATTGTGATTTGCTTGCACAACGCTGATGCAGAGGTTAGATTAAATTAGTCTTCATTGAAGGTTCATTTTGACTTGTTTGCTGTGTTGGTCCTGATTTGCTTGTGGGATATTCATACGTCTTCATGTTCATTCATTCATCCCATACTTTTTAGTGCCTTTCCCTGCCACTTTCCAAACTGCAAACATCGGATGTTTTCGTAAAGTGGATTTGTTGTGGTAAAATTCATTTAAATGGCACAAATTGACAGTATACGTTTGATTTCCCCCCAATGACTAGACTTCACTAGCCTCCGTATGCATAGTTAAAGGACTCTGCGTAAGTGTGTCATGCCCAGAGAAACACTGTGACAGCACTGTGCTGTGCAATTTTCCCAAGAAGAAATGGGGGGTGAGTGGGTGTGTTAAGGCTGTGCAAAGGCCAGTCTGGAATGGAACATTCAGCTTGGGGGCTGTGGCCAGTCTGTGCTGTATTTCCCAAAGGAGGATATCCTGCTCCTGTCACCAGGAGCCATCTGGCAGGTGCAATATACACAACCTGTTAGGATGTGCCATCATCTCCCAAGGCAGGAATCAAGAGTTCAGGTAACTATTCGTTGTGTGTGTGTGTGTGTGTGTTATGTGCAGTTGAATCATTCCACAAAATAAACGAGTGAAACGTGACAGCTGTCCCTAGCTACTACCCCTGGAAAAGTGGTGATGGAGGAGGGTCATCAAATTTTGCAGGCACAGGGAACCTCTGGCCCCCCAGATGTTGCTGGACTACAACTCCCATCATCCTTGGCCACCGTCATGCTTGCTGGGGCTGGTGGGAATTGTAGTTCAGCAACATCTGGAGGGCCAAGTTTCCCCACACCTGATGTACTGGGAAGTTCTTCTGTGCATGTTCCCCGCTTGCCCATGAAATCAACAAGAGTTGTGTTCTTGTGCTCTTGGGACAAGTTGTGTTCTTGCACAGCTCCTCTTCATTTCTAAGACTTGCAGGCTGGAGAATTTTCTGCTCGATTATTATGCCCTAACTCTTAATTCAAGCCAAGCCTCAGCTTAATCAACTTCCAGCACCGATGCTCATCTTTGGCACACACTTTGGGGAAAGGCTTTCCAGCCAGAGGATGTGGTTTTACAGTGTGGCTCAGCCCCCAGTGTTTCTTTTCTCTCGAAAGAAAATAATCCCCAGAGCTGCCAATTTGGCACACGGCAGAAAACAAAAGGCAGTGTGACAAAAGGCAGTGCAGGAAAATGAATGAGAAACTAGGAATTAATATTAAGTAGCATTTAAAAAACCAACAACCTGGATATTGTGTGTGTGTGTGCACCTTTTGTCATTTTTGTGGTTAATTTGTATGAGTGCACACTTGTGAGTTTTTTTGTGTGAAGGCTTGGATGGTTTATTTTCAGTGCATGACGACAACCACGTAAAAAGATGTGGTAATGCTGGAATTCTAAGCCATCACGTGCGAATGTCAGTGTGTCTGTATTATCTGCCTATGGTTATATACAGTGACACTGAGTAAAAGTGATGTTCCTGAGCTTGAGCGTCCCACCAGCTTTCTCTGGAGATTGGGCACTGGGTAGGCCAGGCAGCATCCTTCAGGTCGTTGTACATGAAATTTGGCTCAGGAATCCTTCTGTTGCTGACTGCTACTGCATAATCATTCCTTTTATTTTATTTAACAAAATGTGCATGCCACTTATAACTGTAAATAAAAGCACTAAGCAGTTTCTTGTACTTATATTAAAATTTTAGGAAACCTGTTGGACTCAGCGTTAAGAGATTCAAAACGAGCAAGAAATCCTCACATACATATACGATCTGTGGAACTCCCTGTTACAGGAAGCAGTGACTGATTGCCATTATTATAAGTGGTGGTTTGTTTTAAAGGGAGAAGTACACACAGCACAAAGCAATACATAGTGTAACAATAGCTATATTCTCTGTTTTATTGAATTTGTATGTAGCTATTTTACTGCATTTTCAATTAGAAAAAAGAAAAAAGAAAAGGAGAAAAAAACAGGACCGAAAGGTGAAAAAATGTTATACAGAAAACCAAATTAAAATTTAAAAAGAGAAGTAAAGTTATCAGTTCAAAGGAGTTATTGCTACCAACAAAGACTATTAATTAGGGTCCACATTCACTGGTTCCAGTAGTCTGAGGGAACTTATTTCCTCACCAGATGTTTCTGGACATCTAAAGTCCCTGACAATGGCTATACTCGCTGATGGGAGATGCTGACGTCATCCAGAGGTCAGAGGTCCCACACCACTGCAACGAATTCTCGTGTGGATAAATGTTCATTGGTTCAGTGTAACATTTTAAGAGAATGTAGCCTTTACATCAGACATTTCCCACACCTGCCTGTTTGAGCCTTGAAACAGCAAGGAATATAAGCATAAATATAAATTATAAATTCCTGTGCCCTGAGACACAAGGCAAGATGGACTGGACCTCTGCTTTCCCACATAGTGTAAGGCATGGGTAGGCCAACTAAGGCCCGGGGGCCGGATCCGGCCCAATCACCTTCTAAATCTGGCCCGCAGACGGTCCGGGAATCAGCATGTTTTTACATGAGAAGGATGTGTCCTTTTATTTAAAATGCATGTCTGGGTTATTTGTGGGGCATAGGAATTCGTCGTCCCCCCCAAATATAGTCTGGCCCTCCACAAGGTCTGAGGGACAGTGGACCGGCCCCCTGCTGAAACAGTTTGCTGACCCCTGGTATAAGGGGTAACAAGCCCAGATTTGTGCCAGAATCAATGTAGAATTAACAGGGACATCTAGTAATAACAGCACATAGCTACACGAGAAATCTTAATCCGCACAATCAAACGTCTCTCTGCTCTCATTGAGTTTTTGTGCTGGGGAGTAAAAGGCAAGACCAGGGTGGGGAGGAAAATTAATGGTGGGTTCATTCGGGTCCGGATTCCCTGAGAAGCTACCTGTATGCTGGTTGCTTTCTGGGAAGGGGGTAATAGGAATGAAATTTGTGTCCTGTGATTTGTGGCAGCCAGTGGCGTAGCATGGGGGTGCAGGGGGGGCCGGCCGCACCGGGCGCAACATCTGGGGTCCCTGGGGGTAGGGTTAGGGGGCGCAAATCCACGGGTTAAAGGTAAAGGTACCCCTGCCCGTACGGGCCAGTCTTGACAGACTCTGGGGTTGTGCGCCCATCTCACTTAAGAGGCCAGGGGCCAGCGCTGTCCGAAGACACTTCCGGGTCACGTGGCCAGCGTGACATCGCTGCTCTGGCGAGCCAGAGCCGCACACGGAAACGCCGTTTACCTTCCCGCTGGTAAGCGGTCCCTATTTATCTACTTGCACCCGGAGGTGCTTTCGAACTGCTAGGTTGGCAGGCGCTGGGACCGAGCAGCAGGAGCGCACCCCGCCGCAGGGATTCGAACCGCTGACCTTTCGATCGGCAAGTCCTAGGCGCTGAGGCTTTAACCCACAGCGCCACCTGCGTCCCTAATGGGAGCGCAAATTAATTGCCTTGCCCCGGGTGCTGACAACCCACGCTACGCCACTGGTGGCAGCAAAGAGCCCCCCCAAGCCCTCCTCCTCAAACAAGCAAGAAGAGGAATGCAGCACCTCTCCCGTGGACTCCCCATAAACTCCTTTACATGGGTGAGAGATGTGGACCAGAGGGATGCTGAGCAGACAAGCACCTCCACACAAGTAGTCATGTGTCCCGTCCCCCCCAATATTTGTCCTTTTGTCCTGAAATCTAAAGCATGGGGAAAAGCTCTCGCCAGCACTGCAGAAATGCATTTTACCCCATCTGTGCATGTAGGGCCAGACCAAGACATTTTGCCACCTGAGGCAAACCACAAAATCGCACACACACACCCTGCCAGAGAAGAAGCGGGGAGTGAAGGAACAAGCGGGGATCAAATCAACTTTACCCAGCAACTGAACTGGGAATCAAAGGCTGTCACAGGGGAAAAGGGGCCCACTCAGAAGAATCACACCGGGTGGGTGCCAGAGCGCAGCAGGCCCCGCCATTTCCTCTCCAGGCGTGGGGTGGGGAGACCAGCAGCGCCTCCTATTCACCAACAGGCCGCTGTGAAGGCAGCATGGGGGGCTTCCAAGGAGAGTGGGCCTCCCTTGTGGATCCTGCCACCCGAAGCCATCGCCTCACCTTGCCTCATGGGGGCGGGGGCAGCCCTCTGTGGATGCTATTTAGTGCTAGTCCTACTCAGAGTAGAACTGCTGAAGTTAGGTTCTAACTAACTTAGGTTCATTGGTTTCAAAGGGTCTGGTCTGAGTGGGACTTAGCTCTGAGTCCCTACAGCCCCCCCCCCACAGGTAATATGTTTCCTGATCCTGCCACTGACAGCAGCAGGAAATTAGGTATTAAAGTTGAATCTACAGGTAGTCTAATTTCCCTCCTGCCAACACACACAAACAGGGCTGGATTTAGGTTTGATGAGGCCCCAAGCTACTGAAGGTAATGGGGCCCTTTATATGTCCAGCTGTCCTTTGTCAACAACAAATTGTTGCTGCTTTTTGTGTTGAATATATAGTGGTACCTTGGGTCTCATACGCTTCAGGTTACAGACTCTGCTAACCCATAAATAGTACCTCGGGTTAAGAACTTTGCTTCAGGATGAGAACAGAAATCATGCTCCAGCAGCACGGCGGCAGCAGGAGGCCGCATTAGCTAAAGTGGTGCTTCAGGTTAAGAACAGTTTCAGGTTAAGAACAGACCTTCAGAACGAATTAAGTTCTTAACCCGAGGTACCACTGTATGCTATATGGTAATTTATGGACCTAATTGGTATCTAAAGCCATTTGCACATAATAAAATATGTATTTTATCAAAGTAATTGTTGAACTGAAATACAATTAAGAAGAAGTGTATTAATAGTGAAATACAATTAAGAAGCAGCATATTAATAGTGAAATAATTATTAAGCTCGAACTTAAAATAATTTTTTATTCATAACAAACTTAATAATGCAAACACATGCAACCAGTCCATGCAGAATGTAGGCACCCTATACAGTGGTACCTCGGGTTACATACGCTTCAGGTTACAGACTCCGCTAACCCAGAAATAGTGCTTCAGGTTAAGAACTTTGCTTCAGGATGAGAACAGAACTCATGCTTTGGTGGCGCAGCAGCAGCAGCAGGAGGCCCCATTAGCTAAAGTGGTGCTTCAGGTTAAGAACAGTTTCAGGTTAAGAACGGACCTCCGGAATGAATTAAGTACTTAACCCGAGGTACCACTGTATGTAGAAATGAGCAAACCAGTGATATTTTAGGGATCAGGCGGGGCCCATTACTTACATCACAGGTGCCAAAACAAAACAAAACAAAACACTGTTGCTGTATGTAGTTTTTATTTTATTTGTTTTTTATCTTATATTTTGGAAATGTACATTCAGGTTTTTTTACTTTAATTTTTTTGGGGGGCCCCAAGAGAGTGGGGCCCTAAGCTAGAGCTTGTTTAATGTATACCTAAATCTGGCACTGCACACAAACCTTGGGAAGGGGAAAAAACATGGATTCAGCACAGCATTTACAACACAAACTTCCACGTGTTTACTCAGAAGCAAGCTCCACTGTGTTCATCGTGGCTTAAGCTGCGGTAAGTTTTGCATACCATGGCAGCGACCTTCTCGCCTGTTTACTCGCCCCCCGTCAAGCAAAAGTCGAGGGGGGGGGGACCTACATTCCACCAAAAAGTAGACGAAAGAACGGAGAGGGAAAATTTGAAAATACTAATGCATCCCTTTAAGGGGGCGCAGGGTGGGATGGAGAAATAAAATTGCATCCTGGAAGATAAATTATACCTCGCGATCCTACCGCATTCATTACTTGTCAGTGGGGCGGCCGCAGTAAGTATTTTCCGACATGCAGCTGACACAGCGAGTCACAATCCTCGCATCCACGTAGTGGTGCTGCATATGCGACTACGGCAGTGGTTCTGAGCATGCACAGAGTGCCTTTCCCTTTCCTCCCAAGTAACTGTTGCAGGCAGCCACTGACAACAACGAAGCGCTAATGACAAAGCAGAACATCTGCTTCGGGGAATAAATAGTTCGGCCACTCGGATGGTCCCCCCCCCCTTTAACCATTGGTCATGCTGGCTGTGGGGCTGGTGGAAGCATCTGCAAGGGCCATCGCTGGTTCCCCAGCCCTGGTTTTCAACAAGCAGTTTGCGTCGAGTTTCTCCAGGCCTGATGCATGTCAGCCCACGTGGACGTATTTCTTATATACGTGTGTCTGTGTACGTCTGAAAGCTTTTCCCACGAAGAAAGCAGGAGTCCCTCGCTTTAAAATAGCACTTCGTGGGAAAAGCTGGGCGTGCTTGTTGCCGTGTTTTCTATATAAAGTTATTTGTTGGTTTTGTTTTCGTGGAGGAACATGCAAACGTCTGCGATCCCCCCTCCCCTCCCGCGGCCCTTTCCCCCGGAGCCTAAAAAGTTGCGATCCAGGAATAGCTGTGCTGCTTGAATTCTGCTGATTGCATGAAGGGGTCCGGAAAAAAACATATCCCCAAGTTGGGGAAGAGAGTCGCCGTGCGCCTTCCTCGGCCCACGGAGGAATCGGATTCGGCGGCGTACGAAAGCCCCCTCCCTCCCCCCCCCCACTCCTATTCCACGCAACGCCTCGTTTACTGCACTTTCAGAAAAGCCCGAGCCCCCCAGCCCTAACTCCCTCCCAGGACCCCAACGCACCACCCCGGGCTCCTGCAAATGGCTGGGCTTCATCACACGTCGTCGAGGCGGCCGGGGAGCGGGGGGGGGGGCGGACGAGGCTTGATGCTTCGCAGGCTCCGGAGCGGACGCATTTAAGTAAACGGAACAAGGTCAAACGACGGGAAGGGCGGAAGGATGAGCCACGCCGGAGATCTGGGTTTTGGGTGGCGCTCGGGGGGCGTGGACTGGTTGGCCTTCATCATCATCATCATTATTATTATTCCAATTGATTTTAGTGCTTTTCAAAAACATACAATTAATTCAAATTTAATGCAATTGCAAAAGTTGCCGTTTAATAATTTATATTTCTGTTGCATTTATAGCCTTCCTTTTTCTCCAAGGAGCTCGAGGTAGCGTACCTGGTTCTCCCCCCTACGAGATAGATTAGGGTTAGGCTGAAAAGAAGGGAGGGACTGACAACAAGGTCACACACACACAGACACACGCCCCAGTGCGCTTTGTGGCTGAACGGTGATTTGAACCCTAGATTCCCCCCCCCCCCCAGGTTGGATGGCCACCTGTCGTGGATGATTTTGTTGAGATTTCTGAGTTGCAGGGACTAGATGACCCTCGGGGGTCCCTTCGATTCTATGATTCTACAAGCTCCCGAAACACAAGTTTGGTCCATGTTGTCTCCGCGCCTCCCACCTCGCCCCTCATTTCGCTGCAGCATTTGGGTCGCTCGTCCTCTGGCGGCCCTCGAACAAAACATTGGAAAAAGACGATGTGCGCCCCCTGCTACGCCCATGTACACACGTATTATTATTAATATTATTATTATTATTATTATTATTATTATTATTATTATTAATTTTAAGCAGCATTGTTGCTTTACATTTAATTCTCTGCGTATTTTAAATTCTCAGCGTATGGTTCAATTCTAATATGTAAATTTAAAAGTTCGAATTCTAACATGTGCATTAAAAAGTTCGACGGGATGCACCAATGGAATGCGGGGGAGAAGGGCGCCCTCCAACTTCCTTCCGGGGGGAGTTCTCGGGGCGCCTGTAAATCCGCTCTCTCAAATAGGGTTGGGGAGCAGCAGGCTAAAAATGCCCGCCGGAACCCTGGGAAAGGGCAGTTCTCTGCCTCCACCCCGAAAACCAGAAGAGTCCCTTGTCCCGTCGTGCTCCCTCAACTCCTACTATCAGAAGCCAAGTGATTTTAATTTAGACATTTAGACACTCTTAGAGCGGGGGAGGGGGCTGCTCTTTAGACGGCACTTGCTTTGCGTTACTTTAAAACGCTGTCGCCTTTTGGAGAGGGCGCGGGGTGCGTGTGTGTGTCTTCTGTTTGTTCGACTGATGGGTGTGGGGGTGTTGGGAGGGCGTCTCTGCCCCAAAGCCCTGACGGCCCCTCACTTGGTACGGACTGGCCGTCTGCAAAGCGCTTTGCACAGGAGAACTGTCTGCCTGCCTACCTGCCCTGGGCGCCAGCTCCTAGGGGCCTCGCTCCCACCCCACCCCCAATAAAATATTTGACGGGGCTGCCCTCGCAAAGTTGATGTGCCAATCAAAGGGTGTGCCTGTGCCGCGTCTTGTGATCGATTATGCGGGGCGGGGCTTCCCTGCACACCCGCCCCCCGCATATTGTATTCAAGTTGGCACCCAGTTGGCTACCTGCCCACCTGAGGGGGTCCCCAACGCTGGGAGCGGGCACTTGGCTCGCCCCCTCGGGGAAAGGAAACCCCTCTGAGGAGACGGGAGGGGGAGAAAGAAAGAAGCGCGCGCGAGCCCTTTAAGAAAGTTCAATCGGGCGAGTTCATCAAAGTTTAAAAAGTTTCGCGGAGGAAGGAGCAAAGAGAGAAGGGGGGGAGAGGGAAAAATGGACACCCGTCGAGGGCCGAAGAAAGTTTGCAGCCGGCGGCGGCGGCGGGGATTGGCTGGCGAGTTCCCCTGGCGACGGTGATGCAGGGCGAGGGGCTGGGCTGGCGGCCCCGCCCCGCCCCGGCCGGGCCGGGCGCTCCCTGTGGGTGCGCGCAATCGAAGAGCTGAGGCGAGGAGCGCGGGCTGCGCGGGGCCCGGCAGCAGCTGCAGCTCGTTGGCCCCCTTCGCCGCTCATTGGCCGGCGGCGCGAGCCAGCTGGATGTGAGCCTGGGGCGCGTCAAATAAGCCGCACTTCCCCCCGCGCCCACCTGCACAGCACCAGCGCACGTCGGGACCCCTTCCTTGTCCTCAGACACCCCTCGGGCACCTACCTACCTACCTGCGTCCCCCCGCGTCCCCGGCTCGCACCAGGCACCTGCCCCACCTTATCCCCGCTTAAGGCAGACCCTCGCCCTCTCCGCTCCCCTCTGAGGGGAGGATAAAAGAAGGGGGGAGGAGGAGGAGGAGGCGCAAAGGAAAGGAAGAAGGCGAGGCAGCCGCCCAGGACCAGCACGCGAGCCCCCCTGCCTTGCTTTCCTCGGACTTGCCCTGCACCCACCATGAGCAACCTGCCCAAGGAGAATGAGCACAGCAGCAACAGCCTCGAGGAAGAGGTAGGGGGTTGGTTTTTGGGGGGTGGGGGAGCCCCGTCGGGGATGCGCCTTCCTTTGGCTTGGCCAAGGTCTGCTGGTTCGGAGGGGGGAAAGGCTGGGCTGCGTGGTGAGGAGGGCGGCCGGTTCGCCCTGAAGTTTTCCTCTTGTGTGCGCGCTCTGGGCCAAGCAAAATGCCTCTTGCTCCTTTTCTGCGCTTTCTTGACTTTGCGAGCAAAAGGCCTATGGCCGTTTTCTGGGCTGGGTGAAAGTTTGTTTTAAAATGCATCCGCTATGGGAGTGGTAAAAGAGGAATGCATCCCTTTTCTCCGAGTCTTCCTAGGGAGGAGGAGTGCTGTGGGTTCTTGAAGTCTCTCCTTTGTGCACGCAGCTGGTGGCCACGGTGATTGCTGCCTAAGGGTGGCTTTACTGTAAAAAATGGAGGGTTTCCGAAAGCCTGTCTGCCACCTCCTTACTTAACCTGTGGCCTCCTTACTTAACCTGTGGTGCTTCTCTTTAACTAGTAGCAGGAAGCCCAGACCTACTGAGCAAACAGCCTTTGGAGCACCAAACCTGCACTTCCTACTCATAAAACCCTGCAGTGCCTGTTAAGACTAGACGCTGCATGGGCGTCTCTGCTGATTTAGAGCTGGCTTGGGACCTTGGCGTAGCTTGGAAGAAGCAGACGGATGCTTGGCTTTCCTCTTCCTCCTCCTTCTCTACATCTAGGTGTTCCTTGTTTCCTCTTGTGTAGTCAGAATCCAGATGCAGTAGTGTATATTTTAAAAATTTATAACAAAAATTAAAAAGAATATCCCAAACTAACAAAGCAGGTCACTTCTGCGAACTTTAGAAATTCAAGTCATGCCTATATCCAAGTCTTAAGTTTCTAGTTTGGAACTGGGGAAAGCTTTGGAAACAACCATCCTAACGCAGTTTAATTCCATGCAAAAGGGCCAAGGCTGTCTGGTACCTTTTGGCTTCTGGACTTGGCTTGCAATGGAGAACCTGTCATGGCTTCCCTTCTGCTTGCTCCCATCTTCCATCCAGTCTTCTGCATTTCTTGTCTGCATCACCACCGCCTTGTGAAGACGACTGTATGTCCTTGACTGGCCATCATAGATCTGAGCAAGTCGCACAGAGACACCTCATTAGGTAGTTCAGGTTCCCTGTGAAAATTCCTCTTTGTGGCACACTCAAGCGTTTGTGGTTTTCTGTACCTGTTTGTGCAAAGGAAGTACTGTAGCTGTAGTATGAGCCATATCAAGCTGATTATGTATATATATATATATATATTAGGACCCGGTTGCCTCCATTTTGTGTGCGTGGCGCTTGAAATGCCAAGAAACCTCAATTCCCCTTGGGCTGCTGCAGTCGATTGCTTGTCTTCCTCCCCACCCCCACCCCTCTGAAAAATAGCCGTGTAGGTTTCTTGGCGCAGAATGGCGGCCATTCTGGTCCTAAACCCTTCCAAACATTGTAAAAACTCTACAGTACATTCTTAGTATGCGTACAGAAGAAATGGGACTAACCTATTGCTAATACTTTGCTTGTGCCTGCGATCTAAGGAGGTTGGTGGCTCTCTCCCGCCCCCCCCCCCAAAATCCTTCTTGAACTCGTTATGTGATATGCTTCATTTGGGTTGGCTGTCCTCCTTTGATGTTCTCATAGACTAGGTAACCCTGTTAAAACAGTACTGTACAATGTCTTAATTCTATTGAAATAGCTGCATGCTTATATATGGTTTGGAGGGCTCTGGGACCCATTTGCTGGCAAAGCCTCAAAGGTTCATGGTAGCCTGCTTCTAACACTTTCTGTATCTTAGCTGCCTTACTTGTGCGTACTAGAGGCAGAAATCCCCCCCTTGTCCACAGGGCAGCAGGTCATTGCTAAGCCGTCTTTCTGCAAGGTGTTTATGTATGGCCACAGAACAGTAATATGATGGATTGGGTTGAAGCATGTTAAAAACAACAGCAGCCAAAATAGTCCATTGCATCTGGGATTGGAGGATACGCTCAAGCCTTCAGTTTCCATTGTAAATGAACTGGTCTGACTTGGTGGCAGGTCCTAGATTAGAACTTGCAGATCGCCAAATAAACACCTGGCGGTTCAGAGGTTTTTTGCTATAGGCCAACCATATAGGAGGCACAATTCTGATTGTAGGCATTTTGCATTAACACCATTTCTAGTTCTGTAGTCTTAGGTACTTTAAAGCAGGGAATGGGCTGGAGGGAATAGTAGCCCCCTGGCCAAAGTAGGCAACTGGCCAATTTCTAGCATATTGCTTAGTGTCTGCTGGTATACTGGGATTCAAGCAAAAAATGCATAGTAGGTGGATTTTGATGTCATTTTATTTTGCCTTCAATATATAAAAGATGGCAACTATGAAATACATGAACTGTACAAACTTAAACGGGGAGCAAAAGTTTTAAATATAAATTTAGATCATTTGTTTTTCTTGCGTGAAATAGGGTAAATGAAGTGATGAATAAAATGTTCGGTTATATTATGTCATTGTGGACTTGCCCAGTCATTCAAGTGAGACTTTGGAAAGTTCTCCGTAAATCTGAAGTGGTTCTTGCCTCCCGTCTCCAGTATACAGTATTAAGTGGGCTTTAATCTCATTCAGGAAGGCATTTGTGTATTGCCGTGACTATGCATTCAAATTTAACTTAATCTAGATTGCCATGAGCATGCAGTCCTGCTTTTCAAATTTAACACATTAGAGGGCACAGGCGTTGTAATAAAACTTAAGTGGACCAAATACTTGACCCATCCCTGCAATAAACTTAGCATGTGTGATTCTCCATGGGAAGGTCTTGGTGCATCTGCATTGCTTGCCAAAGATGCCTGGTTCAGTCCCCAGTATCTCTAGGTTGGCCTGGGAAGAGACCCCTTCTGGAATCCTGGAGAGGCACTTCCAGTTGCTGCAGACAATACTGAGCTTGATGGCAGCTTGCTTTGTTTCTTACATAAAGTTAATTTTTTTTTGGGGGGGGAGGGTAATTGAGCATTCTCAGGCACATTAACAGATCAGAATATGGCTTACTCTTGTGTGCTCTGTAACCCCCATTCGTATTGCTAAGAAATTCAGTAGTTCTGATTGAGCTGTTCCTAAAGGTGTGGAAATGCAGAGGTCAACATTTATATATTTGAGAATGTTTTTCTGCATTTAAGTACCAAGTGGTATGTATGGGGGATCACTTTGTATGTTGTACCAAGTGAACTATCACTATTGGGGTTTAACTTGATTTATCTGGAAGGAAAAGTACAGTAGTATGAATTTATGACTGATGCTATGATTGAGATCAGTGCTACTTCAATATGACGTGCTGTGTGTCCACCATGTTTTATTTATTTTTATTTCATGGGGGGTTCCAAATGCTATCAGGCATATTGGTAGTAGCTTTTCTGATCCTCTAATAGTGCAAATTGTGGACAAGTGATGTGGTGTGTAACCGTTGGGGGCTTGTATCTGTAAGCAGAGGAAAAACGGATTAGCTAAAGGAGTTCTCTGCAGTTACTGATGAAGAAGAGGAATTATGTGGACATGCTCACCAAAGAAGATCATTGTGTGCTTGTTTTCTGAAGTGCACTACAAGTGTATTTACATATATGTGGGTCTCATTGCTGGTTGCAAATGTTATGCAGGGACCCTCCCTGCCTGTTGTACTGCATCTTTAAATCCTTCTCCCCCACCTTGCTGCGGAGATTCTGCATCTGTCATTGAAGGCATGCAACTGCCCCTCCCTGGCTATGCAGTTAAATTCCCCAAATGGTGCTGGTCTGACTCTTAACTACATGATGAAATATGGGAAGATTGGCTGTGCCGCCACCCTGCCCTTCTGGTTGGCTGCTGTGGGAGGCAGGGTGCTAGACGGGATCGGCCTCTGGACTGATGCAGCAATACTCATGTTCTCTGGATGCAGGTGGGAACCTGGTGCCCTCCAGGTGTTGTTGGACTCAATTCCTCTCAACCAGTATGGCTAGTGGTCAAAGGTGAGGGGAGTTGTATGGTCCAGTAGGATTGGGAGTGCTACAGTTCCTCACCCCTAGAGTACAAAGGAAGGATATGTTGTTGTTTTTAATGTGATGGGTGGAAGCCTGGAACTCCAAGAAACCTTCATGAATAGGGAAGGACTAATTCAGGCTTCAGATAACGTGGTCACTTTAGATGGAATTGCATGGATAATTCCCAGAAGGGTGGAATGAACCACAATGCTCAATGTTTCAGATAAGGCTGCAGTCCAAACCCCACATACCTGGGAGTAAGCACCATTGAATTCAGCAGGACTGATGTCTTTAGGATTGTGCCCTAAGCTGTTATAAAGTTGAGACCCTTCCCTGTAGGGCAAGGGTCTCCAGTGGGAAGCAGGGTGTGTGCCATTACCCCCCCACACACACCCAGGATGCCCACAGAAGGTCTTTGTAAATACCACTTCAAAAATTCCCAATTCTCCAGAGATTGTTGCTTTCCCTTCTTGCTTGGACTGGCTCAGCCTCTTACACCAAATGTCTCTTTAAGCACACCCAACATTTATTTTGATGTCTGAAGTGGAAGCCATCAATCCATCTGTCCTGAACAGAGGAGAGTTTTAGAGCGGCTCTCTCTGTAAGTGTCTTTTGCCCGTTCATGGAACGGCTGATCGTGTGTATGTGCACAGGGGCATAATTTTGTGTTTTGGCAGCCATTTTATATTATGCCACACCTTTCCCCCACTGCAGCCATTTTGGGGTCTTCTGCTCACTGCCCTTTCTCCAGGTTCCAGATGTTCCCACTGGCCCCAAATAGTTGGCATCTCCTGCTGTAGCGGGAACACTGAGTTTTCTACAGAATAGGCTGGTCCTTCTCCCTGTATGTATTTGGGGCAGGGGGTGCACAGCTCATAAGGGTGGTTTCTTCCACCTCATAGTGGAAATGACCGTGTTGCACTAGACTTTTTTTACACCCTGCAGAGCCAAGTAGGCACACTGTCTTCTTCATTCTTGAGGTTATCTGCTATAATGCAACTCCTAGTGAAACCAATTTGAGGCCCATAATCTGGTTTGGTGGAGCTCCTCCCCCCGGAAAAAGATATATAATAAACAGTAATACCAAATGTTGTTCTGATTGTCCAAATAATACATTCTTAAGTGCCCTATACATTACCGTTTGTTGTATTTGTAGCTTTTAAAGGGACTTGGCAAGGTAAATATATATTTTTCCATTCTCCCAGGAAACAACAAGTGAAACAGTTGGAGAGGGAGTTAAATCTTTTGCCTGTAGAAAAACTCCTTCCATGGAAAGAACTCAGGGGTGGCGGTACCTAGGTTGGTTGTTCTTGCTATACAACCGTTCTTGGGGAACCTGCAGGACTTTGGGTAAGAGCCACACCATACATTTAAAGCACTGATTCCCTCCGCAACAATCCTAGAACCATAGCTCCCACTACCTCCTAGAGTTGCAATTCTCAGTACCTTTAAACTAAAGTTCCCAGGATTCCGTGTGTGTGTGTGTGTGTGTGTGGATCATGTGCTTTAAGTGTGTATTGGATGTGTTTATATGTATGGAAATATTATGGCGTATTAATCATTTAATCATTATTAAATTTGTTTATAGCCTTATACCCATAGATTACGGGGTGGTTCACAATTATGGCTTTTGTAGACCAGAGTATCTGATGGAGTGTACTTTAGGGCTTTCTACAGATACCTCTTTATTATTCATTTCATTATTAATTGCCCACCCTTTACTTTAAGGTCTCAGGGTGGGTTGCAACAATTGAAATACAGTATTAAACTCCACAGCAGCTTGAAATCACAGAAGTAAGGTGGGTACCTGTAGAAATTTGTAACTTAACAAGTGGAAAGGGCTTTGTCAGCATTGTTGGCCCTGGTTTTGGAATATTATTATTATGTTTGCTATTTATACCCTCCCTAAATAGGCTTCCCTGGCGGTTGTGTTGCAGACCTTTTGGCCTTGGCCAAAAAAATCATCTGCGCACACACACATGTGAACTTGAAAGTTTTAAGCAGCTTTGTCTGTTATTGTAACTTGTACAAGTCATTGTAAGGTAAAGGTAAAGGGACCCCTGACCATTAGGTCCAGTTGCGGACGACTCTGGGGTTGCAGTGCTCATCTCGCTTTACTGGCCAAGGGAGCTGGTGTACAGCTTCCGGGTCATGTGGCCAGCCTGACTAAGCCGCTTCTGGCAAACCAGAGCAGCACATGGAAACGCCGTTTACCTTCCCGCCGGAGCGGTACCTATTTATCTACTTGCACTGTGATGTGCTTTCGAACTGCTAGGTTGGCAGGAGCAGGGACCGAGCAATGGGAGCTCACCCCGTTGCAGGGATTCGAACCACTGACCTTCTGATCGGCAAGCCCTAGGCTCTGTGTTTTAGACCACAGCGCTACCTGCGTCCCAACAAGTCATTGTACCCACCCTGAAATCTTAACTGGAGGATGATGGGTGGTATATAAACGAATTAATGAACACATCAGTTTTATTTGCAAGTCAACATCCTATTGCACGCTGTGCTGTAGTATCTATTGTCCATGAACAATTTATTGTGGTACGGGATGCCAAGTCTCTAAAAGGAGCCATAGTATGCTTCCTTCTGTGGAAATGCTGCTCATCTTTTGCTTTCTACAGAAGGAGAAAAAAGGGAATAGGAGAATTGAGAGAAGGGACGTGTGGTGACTATGAGGGACTGGGGAAAGGAAGAAGACAGTTCTGTCCACTGGGCTGTGTCCTTCCCATTCCAGGAAGATGCTTACGCACCAGAAAAGGCTATACCTTCTGATGTTGGGACAGCAAACAGTCTCCCACTGCAGGGAACAGGCAGAATTGGAACTCTCTGTCTGGAAGCACTTTTAGGCTGTGCATGGTGACATTTTCTGGTGTATAGGCTGCAGCAGAAGAGTTGCTGGACTCTGGACATCTTTCAGAAGCAATATTGGGACTAACTTAGAGGCAAGTCTATTGTTTCCAGTTCTTGTGTAGCTAGCAGACATTCAGAAACACAAGTGATGCCACCTCAAATTTCTAGCCCAACCTCTGTCTAACAAACTCGGGGAAGCATACATGGAGCTATCACAGTTCATTGTAGCCAACGTAATGGAGGTTAGTCTTGGCAACGGTAACCTTCCTATATAGCAGTGTAGTCTGAAATCCTAACCATGCTTTCCTGGAAGTAAGTCCCATTGAATTCAGTAGGGCAGGGCAACAGAGAGAGGAAACCTTTTTCATCCAGAGGGCCACATTCTTTTCTGGGCAACCTTTTAGGGGCCACCTGACTGCTGTGGGTGGGGCCAGAGCCAAAGTGAACCGAGCAAGAAATGTGAATTTTATCTTTGCACAGTGCACTAGATTCTAGACAAACTTGTCCACCCTTTCCTGTTACCCTTCCAGACAAGCAAGAGGTCTAATCCTCTTCGAACACCACCCAAGTTCCAATGTTACATGAGAGGAAGAAAGACTTTTCTCTATCCGCTTTTCCCCTGCCACACATAATTTAAAAAATTTCTATCATGTTGCCCCTTATTCAACCTTTCCCTAAACTAGAAAGTCCCAGGAGCTGGAACCTTTCCTTATAGGGTGCTGCTCCATCTGCATGGTAATTTGGTTGCCCTTTTTCTGACCCTTTCCCAACTCTACAATATCCTTTTAGAGGGGTGGAAACCAGAATTGTATATAATATTCTAAATGTGACTTCAACAATAGATTTGTTTAATGGCATTATATCTGCTTAGGGGGAGGGTGTCCTGGGAAGGTTCTGAGGGCCAAATAGAGAGGCTTGGAGGGCCACATTTTGCCCCCGGATCTGAGATTTTCCTCCCCTGCCTATGCTAACACAATGCCATTGTTTCTTGGTATAGACAATACTTGTCCTAGGTTCTGACTTCAAGGTGGCTTCCAGCCTTTGGGCATGGCTTGATCTCATTGGATACCAGCTAATGCTTGATCCCTGTTCTCAGTATTTAGCCAGGCTCTCACAAGCCTCTTGCCGTTTCCCTTCAGAGAGCTCACTGAAGTGTCCTGTTCATGCTGACATGATGTGGATCCAGCCAGATGAGTTGGATTCCATGTAAAATGAGGCATGTGGCTGGCTGCAGGCTACTGCAGCAGCAGCAGCATACATGATGCTTTTAATGGCATTTAATAATTAAGACCTGGATCCCGTCTGCAAAGAGCTTACAGCGTTAAACTGCAATGGTAGAGCACCATGCAATGAGCGGAGAAAAAATAGGCCATGGAAGAAATGAAGGAGGGACAGCAATTTCATGTTGTGGCCTTCTAGGCTTTGTTTCAGCTGCGATGAGAGTTTAGGTTTGTGGAAAAGCCAGGTTTCCAGGAGAGATTTGAAAGGAGGAAGGTGACCTTATAGAGTGGCATCTCATTATGCTGTGACTCCCAGCTCCTTCAGATGTGCATCTTATGGTGTTGTGAAAGCTGGACATGTGCTGAGAACTGGGTGTGATGCAAAGTTCTGCATGCTTACTTCCACTATGCACAGAGTCAGTGCACATCATGGCTTCACCTCAGTGGTGTTGCGTGGGGGGACACAACATAGGGGCAGTGTTTTTTGAGGGATGCGTTTTGCTCCTCGCGCTGCCCTGGCAGCCCAATTTGCAGTGGCAGCTGCTTTTTGCTGGCGAGTGAGCCTGCCTGGTTCAAGAAAGAAGCCAGGGCTCCCCCTCTCTGGCTGCTGCTTTCTCTTTACTGCAGTAAATGCAATCTAGAGACTACCAACATCATAACTGGACAACATCAGTTTATTTTGTAACAGATAAAATGCCCATCGGCATATTCCTTGTTCCAGTTTTGTGGGTACGAGAGTCATGCTTCTGCATACATGGATCAAAAAAATGGTGTACGGAATGGTAGCACACAATGGCTAACACCTGCGATTCACTGGAACACACAGATCTCGGGCTGCTGGGAATCTCATGAGTTCATACTTAATTGTATTGGAGGCCGGTGGTCTCTACATTTGTGAAACAGGAATGTAAAGGTAAAGGGACCCCTGACCATTAGGTCCAGTCGTGACCGACTCTGGGGTTGCGGTGCTAATCTCGCTTTATTGGCCGAGGGAGCCGGCATACAGCTTCCGGGTCATGTGGCCAGCATGACTAAGCCACTTCTGGCAAACCAGAGCAGCGCACGGAAATGCCGTTTACCTTCCCACCGGAGCGGTACCTATTTATCTACTTGCACTTTGACGTGCTTTCAAACTGCTAGGTTGTCAGGAGCAGGGACCGAGCAACGGGAGCTCACCCCGTCACAGGGATTTGAACCGCCAGCCTTCTGATTGGCAAGTCCTAGGCTCTATGGTTTAACCCACAGCGCCACCTGCATCCCTGAAACACGAATGTAGAGCTTGTATTTTGACCCACTCCTATGCCCCCTCACAGCCGTCACCCTGAGGTTTCTGGTGGTGCTTCTGGCCACAAGGGTACTGGCTTTCCTTTGTGTGCATGTGGTTGTCCATTCACCAACTGAGCCCCTATGTGCACCCTGGCACCTCCACCCCAGCTGCCCAGTTAATGGGGGATAGGGAGTGCAACACTTGCCTCACCCCGGACGTCGGCAACCTATGCTATGCTGCTGCTTCATCTTCGGGTCATTGTAAGCAGAGGTGTGTAAATCATCCCTCATAGGGTATTTTCACCATTTTAAGTTGCAAGGTTTTGAGCTTGGTTTTGCTGCTGAGTTCCTTGTTAAACCATGTCAGGGGTAGGGCCTAATTATGCTTGTCAGGCCTCTCCCTAATTGGTCCAATTGGTTTACCCACAACTCAACAAAACCCAAGCTTTGAGCTTGTGATCACTGAGAGTTGTGCCAGTGTGAAGCTATTTTGCGCCCTGGGCAAAGCTAACTGCACCCACCAAAATAAATTGCTAGCTTCAATTTTCAATAACAGTTGTATTGTATAAAAAAAAATAAAAATATCAGAAATGAACAGCTAAAAGAAAAATAAATCTTCATAAAACTGTGCCCCTCAAAGGTCAGAGTACTGTGCTCTTCTGAGGTCTGTGTCCTTGGTGGCTGCCCAGTTAGCTTAACGGCAGCACCTGCCCTGTGGGTGAGGTACTAGCGGCCAGTGGCAAAGTTACTTAATTTTAGACTTTGGGGCTTTATGGTCTAGCAGCAGGGGCAGGAAGCGCTCTAGATTAGGATGTATAAAACTTGCTTCAAAACACTGCTGCATTTGGGTTGCTCTTCCTGCTCACACAGTTGAGTGGGGACTGAGATGTCTGCCCCAAATGCTTGACCAGGCACGGTCCTGAAGACCTCATATCAGCAGAAGACTCGCCTATTAGTAGGGCTTGAGGACATTCTGAAATTTAGTGTGAAGGGAAGCAGCATCTTAAAATCTCTGCTTTTACTCCTGAAGCGCAATGTCTAGCAGTTATGGCCGAGGAGAGAGGCTTGGGAACTTTCTGGGTGATGGCAGCTGCAGCATCTCAAAAGGGACATCCTTGCCTTGCATGCTTGCTCTGCTTGTTTTATGCAGGTCATGGAATTTGGCTTTCTCTTGGCGCAGAATATTATGTAATCTGCGTATGTACTGATGCATTGCGCACAGCTTTGCCTTGGGAAAAGTTGGAAGCCTTGATACAGCGCAGGGTGTTGCATGTTAAGCCCCGCTGCCCAAATTAATTTTGCCAGATTCCTCTTTGCTTCAGAACTGTTGGATTTTTACCACTACCTTAAGTTAAAACATAATTAAAGGAATCCACTGCCAGATGAAGTACGGATGAAGACAACAGGTTGACTTGCAAGAGAGACAATATTCCCCACTCACAATGCTCTTTTGGCTTCCAAGTGAAAGCGTCTTCCATGGACTTGGTGTCCTTTGCTCTGCAAAGCTCAGTATTGTCTGTGTCTATAAACATCTGTCTGATTTCTTAACTGCAGATGCTGTGAATTGAATCTGGAACCTTTTCAATACTAAACTCATGCTCTGCTCAGTGCAGAACAGCTATAGCTACACCATTCATGCATCCCTATATGGACAATCTCTTAAGTTTATGCATTATAGTGTGTGTGGTGTGTGTGTGTGTGTGTGAGAGAGAGAGAGAGAGAGAGAGAGGGAGGGCGAGGGAAGATACTTACAATATATTGCAGTGAAAGGAGGAATGGATTACCTAGGAGTGAAGGCTAGTACAGTGGTATCTTGGGTTACAGACGTTTCAGGTTACAGACTCCGCTAACCCGGAAATAGTACCTCGGGTTAAGAACTTTGCTTCAGGATGAGAACAGAAACCCAGCAGCGGCAGTGGGAGGCCCCATTAGCTAAAGTGGTGCTTCAGGTTAAGAACAGTTTCAGGTTAAGAACAGACCTCCAGAATGAATTAAGTACTTAATCTGAGGTACTACTGTACAAAGATGCATCTGGTGACATCAGTGTTCAAAACTAGCCAGGCACCAGGCGTGTTTTGCTACTGACATGGGTCCAGTTGTGACTATGTGGTGATTTCTGGATGCCAGGTTGGCAACCAGTTTAAAAACCTCTGTCTTAAAGATAAAGGGAAAAGGAACCCCTGACTATTAGGTCCAGTCGTGGCCGACTCTGGGGTTGCGGCGCTCATCTCGCTTTATTGGCCAAGGGAGCCGGTGTGCAGCTTCCAGGTCATGTGGCCAGCATGACTAAGCTGCTTCTGGCGAACCAGAGCAGCGCACGGAAACGCTGTTTACCTTCCCGCCGGAGCGGTACCTATTTATCTACTTGCACTTTGACGTGCTTTCGTACTGCTAGGTTGGCAGGAGCTGGGACAGAGCAACAGGAGCTCACCCCGTCGTGGGGATTTGAACCGCCGACCTTCCGATCGGCAAGCCCTAGGCTCAGTGGTTTGGACCACAGCGCCACCCGCGTCCTCTGTCTTAGTCCATAGTTAATACTATTTAAATAGTTAATACTATTTCCATTTCCCCTGTGTGTGTTTCTCCTTCTTGCCTACTGGAAGCAAGCTACTGTCAAGCAATTTAGTTGAGATCACAGAATCATAGCATTGCAAGAGACCCCCAAGGTCATCTAACCCAACCCTCTGGTGAATACACATTCCATTTTGACGACCCATAATCCAGGTTTAAGGTGCCGTTTGGTGCCTAGCTTATATACCTGAGTTTCTAACACTGGGTGGCATGATTGTAGCTCAGTGGTTAGAGCATCTGCTTTGCATGCAGAAGGTATTGAGCTCAATCCACAGCATCTCTAGTTTGGGAATCCCTGGTCAGCCACAGCCAGTCAGTGTAGACAGTACTGAGAGAGATGAACCGATGGTCTGGCTCTGCATAAGGCAGCTTCCTTTCTCTGCTCTTCCCTTTACCCTGTGTTGTGAGCAAAAGATATATGTGGACCCAATACCTAGATTGGCACTTGCATCTTGATAGCATGTATCAACCATGTGCCATTCTTCTGGGCCAAACAGTAGAACTTGAAGTACACAGGCTCCATGGCTAATCCTTGCTGACCTCTGATGGATACTTGCTCCTGTTGGTCTACAGTGCTTATCTTTACACTTATAGCTGTTGAGCTGGCTCTCCAGGCATTGCATTCTTGGGATATATTGGTGGCAAATGCCTTCCTGTTATGGGATTGTTGCCTGTTGTATTGCATCTAGAGGACAAACGTGTTTGTGAGTACCTTCAATGTGTGCCAAATGTGCAGGTGTTCCTAATTTTAAAAACAACAACTATGAGAACAGTTCTGGTTCTGATTGTTCAGACCTTGAATCCCAAGGCAAACCATGTTTCAACAGCTTATTGATTAAACAAAACAAATTAATTAAATCAAAAAGTGTGCCCCTTATGACTAGTTGGATGTTTCCTTTTGTAAGAATGCTAGAACTTAGGAGTTGAGAGTTGTTGTTTTCATCGCAGAGATCTCACAGCTAACTTTGCAGCTGGATCACAATTCTTTGGCTCCTATCTCACAGCTAGGATCTTGCCTAGCTGAAATAATTGCTATCTGCTTGAAAACAGAACTTGAATCCACATTTCCTGGTGGTTTACTAGCAAGGTTGGGAAGGAGAATAGGTATGGGTGAAACCTCTCTCCCTTTATGCCAGACAATAGGTACACACCTTTCAAATTTGCTGAGAGTTGCTTGTTCATTTTGACTAACTCAGAAGCTGTGTTGTATTCATTACAGAGAAGCACCCATTTATTTTTCAGTGGTTTTTTGCCTGTAACACCACACTCCTTCATCTCGGCTCCTGAAAACCCTTTTGCAAACCCCATCGGTTTGCTTAAGCCTCTTCTATGCTCTCCATGCTGAGGTCAATGGCAGTTGTGCACAAGAGTTTTGCTCACCCAGAAAAGGAGTCCCAGAGGATGCATCAAATCCACCATGTGGGGAGCCACTTTAACTTAAGTGTATTAATTGGGAATTAGTTGGCATTGTTCTAATTGGGTTATTATTGGGGAAATATTGGAAAACCAATGAAAAATTATTTGGCCAGGGGTGGGGGTGGAGTCCCAGGTCTTCCATACAGCTTTGAATCCAAGGAGAGTCACAATCACATACATTGCAGTTTGTTAAGGGTTGCTGGGAATTGTACCTCTGGGTGAGTAAACTACAGTGCCCAGAATTCTCTGAGAAAAAGAATGTGCTTTGAAGTTATAGTGTACACACAACCCGAAAGCTATTGAGGTTTGGATTTGAATGCAGGTTGTTTTAGCATCTTCTGTTCATTCTTGGAAGAGCCAGCCTTCATGTTCAAAACTTCCCCTTGTCAGGTTAGTGATTCCCCCCCCCCCCATCCATATTCTGGTTTTAATTGCAATAGCTAGTCCTGCTGTGATTTGGAAAAACAAGGATGGTGGTCCAGCTTGCCCACCATCTCTGCAGCCCTCAGTTTTGCTGCTGTTGTTTTGCTGCTGCCTATGACCACATTAATATTGTACATTTCAAGCACTACGATACAGCAGGGGCAGAATTTGGCAAAAAATATTACTTTCACTACAATTGGCTTTTTCTTTTTTTTTTGTGCCCCTCTCGGCTCAGTGCCCTGTACAAGGGAACCGCCTGCACCGCCCTAAATCTGGCACTGGGTACAGCTTTAGTCAGTCATGGCTTCTCCTAAAGACTTCTGGGAGCTGTGATTTGTTAAGGGTACTGAAGGTTGTACAGAGACCCCTATTTCCCTCCACAGAGCTGGAGTTATTTGTGTGGCCTCAACTGGTTAAAGTGGTACCATAGTGATTTAAGTGTATCGTGTGAATGTGGCCTTGGTAACAGCAACAGGTGGGCAAGGCTTGAGGGTAAAACATTAACCAAATTAACTGTTTCTTCCTCAGCTTGGTGAAGTAAAGAAAGCAGAGTCAGCCTTGGCCCTACTTATTAGTTTCAACTTTGAAAAGTCACACCTTACAGGAAGGAATCGCCATTAGTCTGGTGATGTGTATGACTGATTCAGAAGCTAATGCATCTTGGGTCACATACACAGCATAAATTTAAAGCATTCTTATGCCACTTTAAAACCATACATTTAAAGCATCATTATGCCACTGGGGACGCGAGTGGCGCTGTGGGTTAAACCACAGAGCCTAGGACTTGCCGATCCGAAGGTTGGTGGTTTGAATCCCCCTGACAGGGTGAGCTCCCATTGCTCAGTCCCTGCTCCTGCCAACCTAGCGGTTCAAAAGCACGTCAAAGTGCAAGTAGATAAATAGGTACCGCTCTGGCAGGAAGGTAAACAGTTTTTCCGTGCGCTGCTCTGGTTCGCCAGAGGCGGCTTAGTCATGCTGGCCACATGACCCGGAAGCTGGATGCCGGCTCCCTCGGCCAATGAAGCAAGATGAGCGCCGCAACCCCAGAGTCGGCCACGACTGGACCTGATGGTCAGGGGTCCCTTTACCTTTACCTATGCCACTTTAACACATGGCTCCCTCCCTCCACATCCTGGGAACTGTAGTTTAAGGGTGCCGAGAATCATAGCTCTGTGAGGGACCTCCTAAGAGCTCTCAGCACCCTTAACAAACTACAGTTCCCAGGGATGCTTTGGGGAAAAACCATGACTTGCCCTGAACATAGAATGCTTTAAATCGTTTTTATATTAGTAATTGGTACACACACACACTCACAATTGTGTTAACTGGTTTTTATATATAAATGGACTCCTATGGGGAGAAGGGCAGTTTTAAAACTTAATAATAGTTGCAGATTGCTTCAAGACCCTCCCTATGTTGGGCTACAATTCCCATTGGCCATGCTGGAGGGGGCTGATGGGAGTTACAGTCCAACACCTTTGGAGGACCTAAGGTTGGGAAAGGCTGCGATAGGGCACAGCAATTCCAAACAAGGCAGCCCTGATCTGAAATGCAAAGCTCTTGGCTTTGGACATGTGATTCTGCTTGGCTAGGAGTGGGGCTCAAATCATCTGTAAAAAATTGCCATGCTCCGGTGTAAGCAGTGAGTGGTCTAACAGCAGCTGGAGGCTGAGGTTTAATTTACCCAAAGCCACCATACCAGCTGATCTGAGTCCCATCCAAAGGTTCTACATAGTTCAGATGAGTATCTTGCTTTGCCACTGACCTCTTGCCCTGTTCTAGAAAGCAGCTTGGATACAGGCGCAATATGCAAGCGAGCTTCCATTTGCTCTTATTTTCCTTCCCTCTCCACTTGTCTGCAAATGATGACCATGTATGGCGAAGGCATGAGCCAGAAAGGGCATGTAACTCCCTTCCAAGGCCTCTGCTTAAAACCGATAAAGCCGTCTGAACAGAAGTTCCTTCTGTTGTTCCGATGTTCAGTGTACAAGCACAGCACCCTGGGAGACCCAACCAATGGGGGCATCTTCTTAAAGCAGTCCCTGTGGGGAGGTGACACTAACCTGATGGTAGTGCTTGTCCTGACCTCTGGACTCTTTCAGCAGGGGGAAAATCCTAGGAGGACACCCCTCACTTGATCAGTTTGTTTAAGGATACACTGATGGAGGCAGGAAAATGGTGCACCCTCTGGAATTTGCTTCCCTGAAGTGACCACTAGGAAGACCAGAAACTGCCTTACAATGACTGACCATTGTTCCATGTAGCTCAATACTGTCCACCCTGCCTGAGGCTGGCTCTCCAGGGTTTCAGACCAAGATGCCTGGGATTGGACCTGGGACTTGCAACATGCAAGGCATGTATCTTAACCCCTTCTGTTATTGTAGACACTTGAGTGCTCTTATCCCTTTATGTCTAAGAATTGTTTACTGTCGTGTGCAGGCAGCCCTCAAAAAGCAAGAGACCTCAGTGCTTCAGGGGTGATCTCAATTTGGCTCCAGATTAATCCCTGTAATCGTGTAAACACATCTGGTCAAAGCAGTTTGCTGTGTGGGGGTGATCATATAAACAAGCTGCAGCATGTAGCTATGAATTTTAAAAATGTCTCCTGACCTAAAACCTTTTCACGCTCAAAGCGCAATAGTGCTAATGACCAGCAATCATGCTTCCTTTTTCTTTAAAAATCTAGGCTGAATTCTGTTCTTGTAGGGTCATCTAAATGGCAGCTTCAACATATAAAGGTTTATTTTCCCCAACCTGCAGACCACCTGCAGACCTGGACACCCAATTCCAATCATCTCTGATCACTTCCAGACAACCTGTTTCATTCAGCGTTCATCTTGATTTGTTGCACAAAATTGGTGGGAAGATTAGATGATGATGAGTCAAACAAATTCACTCACTTTCCAGTGCATTCCCCTATCATTTTCCTTATTATGAAAAGTTTGGCTTGGGGAGGGTGGGGGGGGTAATGGTTTGTTGCACAAGAATTTCAAATCTGCTTCAATTGCACAACCTAAATTTCCCAGGGGGGGATTGTCACTATTTTGGAGTGGGATTCATTCTTGAGGTATCCAGAGTCATCGGGGTGTACCAGGTGGAGTTTGGCTGCTTCCTGGCAAGAGCTTGGCTCTAGACTTCTGCTAGAAGGAGAACCTTTCCTGGAACTTCCCTTGATCAGCTTATTTTAGGGCAGAGTATAAATGCCAGATGGTCTCTGCTAGTTAAAGCTTGCAAGAGTCCTAGGTTTCTGGTAAAGCTCACAAACAGGTAGGGGTTAGTTGAGATATCTCAAGTGGGTAATGGCAATATATCTTTTCATAGTGTTTGTCATTTGTCCCACCCCCACCCCCCCGGTGGGTCTGCTCACCAAATGAAGACTTCTGAATTTAGAGAAGCTTTTGACTTATCAGTACAGCTGGCAGATCAACCTATATTCATTATCGCCTGGGTTGTTTTTTTATGTGGTGACCTTTTTCAGATTGTTTTTTTCCCCTGTATTCATCTTCTATTTTCCTATGGATGTGTACCATACCTTTAAAGCACATCCTTTACCTCCCAGAATTCTGGATATGGTAGTTTATTAGAGATTGCTGGGCATTTTAATTAGGCGAGGGGTAAACCACAGAACCCAGAATTATTTCAAGGAAAGAATGTGTGTTTTGAATGTGCTTTAAATGCATAGCATGTGCACAGCCTAATTAGTTTGCTGCCTTGAGTGTCATTGGTGGAAAAACAAGCTATATATTGTAAGAAATCTTCCCCAGTTTTTACAAGATAGGGTTGCCATATTTCAAAAAGTGAAAATCCAGACACAACTGTTGTTGAGCTTTTTGGAGCAACATTTAGACTTCCGACATGGGTTGCCATACATCTGGATTTTCCCACCTGGACTCTGCTTCCAAAGGCCATATTCCAGCTGTGCCCAGTTAATTCCAGACGTAAGGCAACTCTAGGTTATAGCACATCAGCACTAGAGGCAGAGGAATTCTTGATGGCATGCTTCTTGATCCAGAAAGAGTTAATAGACAACTATCTTGGATAGGAAGCTAGGCTAGAACATTTCCTTTGACAGGCTTGGAGGCAAGTTGTCATGTGAGCTTGCATCTGTATCCTGAAGATGTGAAGCCTGAGCCAGGTAACATTTACTGCCTTAGGAACACAAGAAGGGCTGTTGAGTACAGTGCGCTACTTCAACATACAAAATCTGATATTATTACTTTCATGTTACTTTCCATCTTGCATAGTACTATGATTACTGTCTGGGTTGTTCTTTGTTTTCTGTACCATTGAGATGGATGTCCCTTTTTCAGTAGGAGATGACTTTATCTTCAGCTTCAAAACTTGAAACTATCCTCTTTAAAGGGCTGCTCTGTCAAAGTTATTATTTGTTAATCGTTGTACTTGTCAGTCTTTCTTAAAGCAACTCAAAGCTCTGTCCTAAACATGAGAAAGGGAGAGCAGTGACCTTGAATTTGCCTACCCGTCACCACTTGGACAGTAGACTTAGTTTCATCAATTGGCCATGATGACTGGGGTCGATTGGAATTTAACAGTATCTAGAGAGCATCAGGTCCGTCACCCTTGTAAAATAGGACAGGGAAGCAGCAATTTGCTTGTTTGGTGCTTGCTGTGACTTAGATGAGGTGGGCCATCGGGATTAAAGCTGCAAGCTTGGCAGAAATCTTGTTAAATCCTGAAAGAAGCTGCAGATCTTCATATGCGGCATGCAAAATGTTTGCAGAGGTTAGGCTGGGATTTGGTCAAGAATAAAGCAGCATAGGTAGCTGTCAAGGATCAGCAGGATCTCCCTACCGCAAAGTCAAGACTTATGCAGCATGGCTGGGGGAACCTGTAGCACCTCAGTTCTCATTGAGCTATAACTCCTAAGGGAAGGGCTGTTTCTCAGTTGTGCTTTAGACCCTGGAGAAGCCACTTCAAGTCAGTGTTGACAATTCTGAGCTAAATGAGCCCAGTGGTCTCATTCGGTATAAGGCCACTTCCTGTGGTTCCCATCACCCCTGGACAATGGCGATGCTGGCTGTAGCTGGTGGGAGTTATGGCACTCCAGATGTGACAAAACTCAAATTCCCCATCCCTTGTGTATAAAGGTTAGAGAACTCAGGAGCAGAGAAGCTCAGAGCTTCCTCTAAAAAGATCTTCTTAAGCAGCATAGATTTCTCAAATGCGCAAATGATTGTTCTTGCCGTGGACACAAAAGCCCTGCAGAACATCTGACACACTTAACTAATTTACGTAGCCTGTTCCTGTTGAGCATATTTGGACCAAGTTGTGTCGAGCTCTGACAGACAACAAGATGCAGGGTAATATTAGGGCTACATGTTGCTAATGTCCAGGTATTCACTAACTTTTTTATTCTTTTTGGATTAACCAATTCTTTTGCCTTGAGCAAATCACACCTGTGCTGCTATTACTGCTGCTTTGGGATGGGCAGGTCTTATGCCAATTTATGAGCATAGTGATGTTATTCTCTTCTTCCCCCATACCCATAAAGCACTCATATTGTCTGGTTGCAAAAATATTGCAAAAAAATAATATGGTGACAAATAGGGATGGAAGGATCTGTCCATTTTGGTTTGTTCAATTTCTCATTTTTCCAGTCTTCAGTTCAGTCAGTTCTTCACATTTTGCAGAAGTTTGCAGAATTCTTCATGAAAATTAATCAGCAGTTGACTGAAACTTTCTCCTAACAAACAAATTTTTATGTTGTTGTTGTTTACACATTTTGGCAAGCAGATTCCCCTAATGTATTTTTGCATGTTATTTTAATCAACATGCTCGTTTTTATGCACACTTCATCCTAACATGTGTTTGTTTTTTTTAATATAAAAATTTGGCTAAGTGCGAATTTCAAAGGATAGCAATGTTTTGGTTCACATATTGTTTTAGAAAGTGTGAGTTGAATGGGTTTTGCTTTAAATGAGACTGGAACCAATTTCCTCCCCCATCTCTAGTGACAAAGCAGCAGATGGCTTGGGGAGGGCTGGAGCAACCAACCTTCCAACAACTAAAGACTCACCCACACTTCCGCTTGACCCGCTGCTTCCCCCCAGGAAACCCTGCTGTTTGCCGCTGAATCGGAGCAAATACCAATTGGGTTTTTAGTGCTAAAGAGCAGGTTTTCTGGGGGAAAGTGGCAGGGCAAAGGCAAAACCACTTGGATCCATGCCTAGAGAAAATGGGACAAGAGGAAAACCACTTGGACTTGTGCTTCCTATGCATGAGACAAGCAAAAGTGTGGATGAGCCCTGCAGTCACAGCCCCCACCCTAATATATATCTATACCCCCACTTTGACTGCCTATCTTCTAATACCCTCTGCTGCAATAATGAAGTCTCTTTATTGCGTTCTACAATCCTGCAGAGGAAGTACTTAGCTGAGTGTGTTTGGGTTTTAAGAAAGCAAAGGAACACACTGTCTATATGGTTTTACTGTGAGCACTATAGTTGCGCTTCCTGGTGCAATGTATAAATTCCTGGCATAGATGCAAGCGGCCTTGGTCATAGGATATCTTGGCCAATGTGCTTCCTGCTCCTCCATGTCAGAGCCAGTGTTGGCCTTAACTTTCCTAGTGGCTTGGAGCACACACTTCCTGTTGCCGTCATAGTGGTTAAGCATGGGTGGTAGAATAGTCTGTCTTCCTTGCAGCAGGAGGAAGTGTTTGAAAGACAAGCTGCATCAAACCATTCCCACCCCCACCTTCCAAGGAGCTAAGGGAGCACGCTGCCGTCTCCTCCCCGCTTTCACTGCTGGATGCCTCATAGCTGGGCATACCTCTTATGAAACAGCCTCTGCTCCACCAGTGGGGTCCTGCACTCACTCAGGGAGCCCAAAATTGGCATGTTCTCATAGGGTGGCCTTTCTCAAACTTGGCTTCCCAGATGTTGGACTACCACTCTCATGATCCATATAGCCTGCAGGGATGATGAGAGTGGTAGTAGTCCAACATCTGGGAACCCATGGTTGAGAGAGGATGTTCTAGGGCAAGGGTGTCCAAACGTTTTTCAAAGAGAGCCAGATTTGATGAAGTGAACATGCATGAGGGCCATCCAGAGTTGCAGAGCTTTTTTAAAGGATTTAATACAATTTTACCCCAGGAAATAAACTGCCACAGGGGCCGGATTAAACCAAACGGCGGGCCAGATTAGGCCCCTAGGCTGCACTTCGGACATGCCTGTTCTAGGGTGTCTGTGTGGAAGCGGGGGGGCTTACCTCTGCCTCGGTTTGCCACTCTCACCCAGAAAGTGTTAAAATGTGATTCATGGCTGGCTGCACAAAAAGCCTTGACTGTTGCAAGTCATAAAGGCAGAATGTGCAGAGTGCAGCATACTTGGCTCCCTATGCACCAGTAGGAAATATGGGAAGCTGGCCCATAGCAGAGGTGGGGAAAAGCATATGTCTAATCAGTGTCTGCTTTTTCCCTTCCTGTAAGTTGCTTTAGGATTGATGCTCAGTACTGGTAAATAGGACCATCAGTACTGCCGCTGAACCAGGGCATTGTTTATAAGGATCACCTGTCCTGGGGTGGTAAGATCTGTATAAGACCTGATTTATCTTTCAGATCCTACAACATTAAGATCTGGGGGCATAGTTGATGGTTTCGCAGTGGCACTGGCAACCAAACTTGGGAGCTGGAATTTCCTATCCTGCATTCGCCCCGAGGAGCCAGTTCTGAACCAGGCTTGACACCTCTCATCTGTCTTGCAGTTCAGTGATATTTCATGGGCTACATTAAAATCTCTGCTTTAGAGCTGGGCTTGGAAAAACCATCATCCGTTATCTGCTGATGCCTATGAACTTGCTCTGCAAAGGAAGATCCTTTGTGTTCATATAGGACACAACTCTGCTGCACGGCGGGGGATAGAAAACGTAGGAAGCTGCTTTATTCAGAGTTGGATCATTGTTGCAGCTTGGTAATGTGTACACAGACAGGATCTCCTGGGATTTAGGTGGTTCTGGGCAAGACTCTGGTCTTGAGAGATGCCAGGGTTGTTACTTCAAGTATAAAGCATGTGTTATACAGCAGCTCTTGAAAGAGAAGCATTATAATTCTTGGTCTGGATATGCATACTCTGTAGACCAGGGGTCAGCAAGGTTTACCTCACCTGGGCCAGTTCACTCCAGCGGAGATCCTTCTGTGGGCTGGATCACGCATGTGTGTGAACACGCAGGGCCTCGATTTTCGGCATCTGCACAGACGTGATTTTCGGCATCTGAGCATGTTGCAGACACGATTTCCGGCACCGCGGAAGTGAGTCCCTGCGCCGCACTGCGCTATGCTGGTTTAGCGCAGCGGGCAGGGACTTGCCAAGCGGGCGGCTCATTTCAAGGGCGGCTCGTGGGCCAGTTAAATGACTCCCGTGGGCCGCTTGTGGCCCATGGGCCTAAGGTTGCCTACCCCTGTTGTAAACACAGCAGCCACTATTTCTCTGCAGCCAGGGAAATGGAGCAGTTCTGTAGAAGCTGCATCTATGCTCTGTTTGGCAGCAGTGGAAAGGCCCTTGGGCCACCTGTAGAGGCAATTCTTAACACTCACCAGGTGAGTGCGTGCTAGGAGCACTGCCAGATTTTAAGGGCCTTTGGCCCTCTGCACGCTGAGCTGCCCTGGTTGCTTTGCTCTTCTCACCACCATAAGCTTAACAGTCAGTGTCAGGTGGAGGGCCCTTTTTTCTCGAACCTTTAGAAGACTTCAGGTAAGCCAGAGAAATGAAGATGGTCAGTGTGACTGGGGCCTTGGGAGCACTTAATTGCACGGTGCACTGCCCAACACCTTTAAATCTACAAAGAGAGAGAGAAGTTGTAGCAACCATTGCCAGACCCAGTTTACCTATGCTGACTGTCAACACCAGTCCTGTTTCCCACTGCGCCACTACCCTGGTTTGCCACAATCCCTGGTGGTTCGATGTCCCCCCTACTCTGGGCTGCTGGAGCCCAGTCCTTTAACTCTGAAGTTCAGCTTTAATGATGCCACTGATGTTTATGAGGCTAACCTAAATTAATAGGTGCAAAAAAGCAGTTATATCTGTGGATCCTTTTGGGTGAAAGATGGCACTGTTTAAACTGGTTTGGTTTCTTGAGTTTTGCTGTTCAGACAATTTATTTCTCAAGATGTGTAATACCACCCTTTGCACAAGCCGTGCAACAGTTTACAAATGAAGCAAATAAAGACATAAAACCCCATAAAATAACACAAACCTTTTTAAAAAAGCATATCACTGAAGAACGGTTACTAATTGATGTGACAGCAGCAGCAGTGGGTCTCTCTTCCACCAAGTGCCTGCAAAAATATCCTCCTGGTGTTGTTCTTGTAGGCCTCCCACTGGCATCTGGTTGGCCATTGTGCAAACAGTATTAGATGGACCATTGGCTTAATCCAGCAGGCTCTTGGGTTCCTAAAGGTGCATCTTAACTGACCACCTAAAACTAGAGAGATGGGGCTAGGCATACCTCAGTAGGGAGAGATTTCTTTGTCTGAGGAGCCATCCTGAAAAGTCCCTGTCCCAGCCTGCCATACCACATACCCATCCCCTGGCGGTCCCTCCGTAGTACAAGGTATATGCCCAGACCTTGCACTGACCAGAAGAGAGCAAGGACCTTGGATGCAACAGGTTTCTCAGCAGCTTTGCTGGGCTTCTACTCATGCCTACTTTAGCCCCACTGGATGCCAAAGAACTCTTGTCGCCATTATGAAGCGTTGAGAAAACACAGGGGATGAAACCCTAAAATCTAAGGAGACGATGCCTTGGCAGTTGCCATCTGTGCCCTTGAACCAAAGGTGCCCCAAGCCCAATTACTATACTGTCCAGCCTGCCATTTCATTAAAAGACCCAACTTGTTTGTTTAACAGCTAAAAAAGCATGTTCCTCTCTGATTAAGCAGGACTTAAATGCATCTGCTATTCTCTCCAGGACTGGCAGTTTAGGAATATGCTATTAGCAGCTAATCTTCTTGAAGGTTCCAAATGTTCTCCTTCCTACAACTCTCCCCCCCCCCCAAGTGCTCTTTGTGTGTGTTTTGATATTGCTCAGTGCCTTATAAGTCCTGGTGTTTAAAACTGACTGCTGCAGCACAGCATTCCATCTGGCTAGCGTCAAGGGGCTCCAGCTGCATCTTATCCTGCGTCTCTCGGGATCGACCTGACAAAAGGCTCTGGAGAGCAAAAGATTGCTCTCCAGAGCCTTGATTCGTTGTGACCAGGAATGGCTTATTGCAGGCTGTGCCCAAGCTCTGCCCCAGATAAGACAAGATTGGAGAATGTGCTGCTTTTGCCCGGTTCCAAGTCTTAAGAAGGTATGACGTCTACACTGTGTTTAACTGATGCTGTCAACTCCCAACAACAGTTATTCAGCAAAATGTCTGGTATACCATTTAGTCTGAGTGAGCCATGAGATCATAGCTGTCAAGTGTCCCTTATTTGAAGGGACAGTCCCTTATTCCAGCGCCATGTCCCGCTGCTGTCCCTTATTGATGGATGTCCCTTAAATGTCCCTTAAATGATGTCCCTTAAATTTCAAAGGAAGCAGCTCCTCTCCTTCCCTCCCTGCCGGCCAGGGAGGAGGGAGGCTCCAACTGTGTTGCTTGGCTGTGTTGCTCACCCAATAGGAAGTCTAAGAACGACTGGGGGGTGGAGCTTGCATGCCTTGTGTGTGGCTAGTTAATGCAAGCTGAGGGGGTTTTTGAATGCTGGACACCATTTTGTTGCATGTGCTGCTGCAAACTTTGCGGTGCAAAGCCAGGCCGGGGAGCCATCTTAAGTTGAGGCTGCATAGGCCTTGTGGTGCATGTGATTCAGATTCTAGTCAGTTGAACGTCTGGTTACAAAGTTGGTTGGACAGTGTTCTCGAAGCTACCAGCATGAGTTTGGCCAGACTGCAGGAGGACAGGAAGAGGACAGGAAGACTGGAGTGCCTGGGACAGATGAGGCTGCAGGTCCCTTATTTTGGCTGCTGGTCCCTTATTTTCAAGGCTGCTGGTCCCTTATTTTCAAATCTGTAAGTTGACAGCTACGCATGAGATCCCTTAGCAGTACAGGTTGCCATTTTTTGCCCCCCTAGCACATAGGCGACCAGTAAAAACCTCTGTGCTCTACAGCGGGTGGACGGGACGGACGGACCAGGGACCAGTAGCCACCCAGATGTTACTGATGTTCCCAGCTCCCATCAGCCCCATGCAGCATAGCCACTGGTCAGGGATGATGGCAGTTGGAGAGTGGCTGCTTTGTATTGGCAGAATCTCCCACATTTGGTCTGTGGCTTCTTAGTAGACCATAAGCTTAACATGAGTCAACAGTGTGATGCAACAGCAAAAAAAGTTAAGGCCAGGGGTCAGCAAACTTTTTCAGCAGGGGGCTGGTCCACTGTCCCTCAGACCTTGTGGGGGGCTGGACTATATTTTGAAGAAGGGGGGGGAGAGAACGAATTCCTGTGCTGCACAAATAACCCAGAGATGCATTTTAAATAAAAGCACACATTCTACTCATGTAAAAACACGCTGATTCCTGGATCGTCCGTGGGCTGGATTTAGAAGGCGATTGGGCCTTAGTTTGCCTACCCATGGCTAAGGCTATTCCAGGCTGCATCAACAGAAGTTTAGTGTCCTCTTTAAAGGAAGTAAAAGTACAGCGCTATTCTGCCTCTGTCAGACCACACCTGGAGATACTGTGTCTAGTTCTGGACACCACAATTTAAGGAGGATATTGATAAGCTGGAATGGGTGCAGAGGAGGGCAACTAAGATGATAAAGGGTCTGGAAACCAAGCCTTAGGAGGAATGGTTGATGTGTTGGGTGTGTTTAACTTGGAAACAAGGAGACTTCAAAGGGCTGTCACACAGAAGTTGGAGCAAGCTTGTTTTCAGCTGCTCCAGAGGGCAAATCTATCTAATCGGCACTTTCCAAAACAACATGAGAACCAAACCACAGCCAGCTTTGGAAATTTTGCACTGATCTGAATTTTGCAATGCAGTTCTCAAACCCAACAGTGCTTATAAAAATGCATATTAGGAGAAAAAAGTTGCATCAAAAGGAATACATTCATGAAAATAACATACGAGAATATTTTTTCATGTGATTTCACATGCATTCTCATGTTATTTTCGCTAATGTATTCCTTTTTACACACACCCTTTTGTTAGGAGAAATTAGTAGTAAAATGCTGGTAGATTTTCATGAGGGCTTTGAAAAAAACAAAATTGCAAATTGTTGCCGAAATGTAGACAGCTGAATTTAAGATTGGAAAAATGAGAAACTGGGAGAATTGAAATCGACAGATCTTTCCATTTCTACTGCCATCCATACCTGGAGATGCTAGGAGTTGAACCTGGGACCTTCTACATGAAAAGCAGATGTTCTACCACTGAGCTGCATCTGCTTTTGCTTCTACTGCATTGTTACTCTGGTCCTGTATGCTTCTACAGATTGTTTCCTAACACTGAGGGAAGATGCAATAGATGTGTGAGCAGTTGGGCCGATTTAAGCTACTATATTCTTTGATTTTAAAGGCTTATTTTTATTCTGGACCTGGAATCTGCTCTGCAGTACAGGTCACCAGCTCTACAGCAGCCCTTCAAGCCGAGAAGACCATATGTGCCTTTGATGAGACAGAATATGTGCAGCCACCTGCCTCCCAAAAATAGATTCAACGGTGTAGAAGGTTCAGTTGTATATAATAGATCACACTTCAGTTAGTTTCCAGAGTGTACTTAAAAGTAATTTTAGATGGTGGACTTTTTGCAGGCCCCTCTCTTTAGATGGCACTGTATTGTTACTTCAAAATGTGGCAGGCTAGAACTTCTGGACTCTGGATTTCTGCTCTGATGGCACCACTGCCAAAGTAATTTAAAATCCTCTGCAGCAGAATTGAAGAATTTCCCTTGCTGCTGCAGCTAACTGTGCGCTGCACAGAACACAGTAGTAGGTGTTTGTTCCCAGAGGTCTTGGCCTACTTACAGTAACCTCACAAACCCCCCACTTGTTTCTGACCATTGCAGCCCCTCCCCACTAGCGACACGGCCGAACCTGGGAGTTGCAGGGAAATGGGTAGAGTAGACCCGGCCAGTATATTTAAGTCGTTAAACTGAAGGCTAGTTTGTAGCTTGTACTAAAGAGACAGTTGTGGCATTGGCTACTGCATTAGCTGGGTTCCAGTGTACTGTCCTGCAAAGAAGGGTCCTTACAGTGCGCAAAGAGCCTCCATGTGTGAAAAACAATGTTGGGGAATGGAGTGTGTCCTAATCTAGCCTTCCCCCTGAAATGTTACTTTTTTTATATGCAAGGAATATTTTTATTTGTAGGACAAGACGTCACCGGCCGAACCTAGTCTTGCCACCTTGCTGAGAACTAAACCAAGGTTTTGTCTTGGGAAACAGTGCACCTTTTGCTCTACAAGCTTTCTGCAGTACCTTGGCAGATATTGAAGGACATCTCTTTATGCTTAAAAGTTTGCCACTTGAATTGCACTCTGTCTGCTCAGCGAAGCAGGTTGGGTAACTTTACAGTCTGACACGGGTGGTCTTGAAGGCCCCCATCTAAGGAAGGGAAATGTTTATTACTTTACCCATCCCTGTGTCGTTTTGATGGGGGGCTGTTGAGTCACGTCCTTGGCCAAATCCGCACTGTACATTTGAAGCTCTGTGATACTACTTTAGCCATCATGCCTTCCTCCAAAGAATCCAGGGACCTCTAGTCTGTTATGGTTGCAGGGAGATTCGGGCTAACTTGGCTAGCTCTAGAATGTGTGTGTGTGTTGTGTGAGCAGTATACTGCACATTAATGGCAAGTGTGAATTCTTATGTAAGTGGCATTGTCCATGCACAAGTAGGAATTGTTAGGGGGCTTACGGAGACTCCAAGGCTTTCGGAAGTACAAAAGATCATTGGGAGTAAAATTAAACAGTGGGGAGGTAGTAAAGGCTGAGCATGCTCTGTAAACCCAGAACGCTGACTAGGCTGTTGGGAGAGAATGGAAATACAATGGCAGAATAGAATGGAGTAACCTGGGAAAGGGCATGGCTTGAACCCTGAAGAGGAGCCCTTGATGTGTGCTAAATCCCCATCATGCTTTGTATATTTTCATCCTACCCGAATGTTGTTTTATTTGTGCCTCACCTAAAAATGTGAGCATTACAGGTGGGTATATAGATAATTTTGAAGAAAATGGTAAGCATATCATTGCTGAAGAAGCTGCAGGGTGATTCCTGGAATGCTGACTCAAGTTCTGAAGCTAACAGGTGCCAAAGTGCCTTGTTACAAGCGTAGCAAATTTGCAGGCGCAGCCAGCCTGCAATATTGGCGGACGTGGTAACTGGTCTTTGGAGACTCCAAATGGTGCAGAGTGACCTTCATGCCAGTTTGCCCTAGGCATCATGTGTGTGGCGGAAACTCTGGAAGGCTCCCTATTTGAGAATGTGGGTCGCAGGCTGAGAAAGGGCCCCCATCCCTGCCCTAAACGGTTATGGTCCAGAACCATCTTGACAGGGGCGGACTTTGGTAATATGGTGCCTTGAGCGAGGGCAAAATTTGGTTCCCCCCCAACTCCCCCCCTTATTTTCAGAATAACTCCTTTGGCTACTTTGAGTAGCTACCCAAATGGGTAAGGGTAAAGGTAAAGGTAAAGAACTCCTGGACGGTGAAGTCCAGTCGCAGGCGACTATGCGGTTGCGGCACTCATATCGCTTTCAGGCCGAGGGAGGCGGCGTTTGCCCACAGACATCTTTCTGGGTCATGTGGCTAGCATGACTAAACCACTTCTGGCGCAACAGAACACAGTGATGAGTGCCAGAGTACACGGAAACGCACACTACCTATATAAAGTTATATTTTTATTTTTATTTTTATTATTTATTACAACCCCTTGGCTCGCTTCCTATGGGGAGAACTGTCTGCACTACCCTAAATCCACCACTAATATTGATCTACCAGTACCTTAAGATTTACTTCTGAGGTTCTGTTGAGATGCCAGCCTGTAATAAAAGTTGTTGTTTGTTGTTGTTTAGTCATTTAGTCGTGTCCGACTCTTTGTGACGCAATGGAGCAGAGCACGCCAGGCACTCCTGTCTTCCACTGCCTCCTGCAGTTTGGTCAAACTCATGCTGGTAGCTTCGAGAACACTGTCCAGCCATCTCGTCCTCTGTCGTCCCCTTCTCCTTGCGCCCTCCATCTTTCCCAACATCAGGGTCTTTTCCAGGGAGTCTTCTCTTCTCATGAGGTGGCCAAAGTATTGGAGCCTCAGCTTCACGATCTGTCCTTCCAGTGAGCACTCAGGACTGATTTCCTTCAGAATGAATAGGTTTGATCTTCTTGCAGTCCATGGGACTCTCAAGAGTCTCCTCCAGCGCCATAATTCAAAAGAATCAATTCTTTGGCGATCAGCCTTCTTTATGGTCCAGCTCTCACTTCCATACATCACTACTGGGAAAACCATAGCTTTTACTATACGGACCTTTGTTGGCAAGGTGATGTCTCTTCTTTTTAAGATGCTGTCTAGGTTTGTCATTGCTTTTCTCCCAAGAAGCAGGCGTCTTTTAATTTTGTGGCTGCTGTCACCATCTGCAGTGATCACGGAGCCCATGAAAGTAAAATCTCTCACTGCCTCCATTTCTTCCCCTTCTATTTGCCAGGAGGTGATGGGACCAGTAATAAAAGTTAGGACGACGAATAGAGAGAACAGGGTTTCTTCAATAGTGTTCTGCAAACATGTAATCCGGTTTCAAGCGAGGTTGGAGAAGCCCCAACTCTCACTAATTTTAAACAGACCTTGGGGGTCTGTTTTGCTAGCTGTTTTACTCGGAGTAGACCCACTGAAATCTGTGAAGACTAACTTCCTTATGGCCATTCGTTTCAGTGGGTTTACTCTGAGAAGCAATAGCCCTGGATGCTGTGTTTAATCTCTTCTTCCAGTGAATGACATGCTGGTCTGTGCACCTTATATGGAAAGAATATTTTAAATATTCTGTTGGGATTTTGTGAATTTGTATGGCATACTGTTTTAAACTTTGAAACCACCTGTCATCTGGAAATGCCAGGGTGGTTTACAAAACATTAAGCAAAGTAAACTAATAAAACAACATAATTAAAAAGGCACAGCATGAAAAAAAGAATTCATTTGGCAAGATGTGCAGCAGTAATTCAGAATAATCATAAAACTTTGGGCAATGTGATCAATGCTACCAGTGTACTGGATAGAATGTGTGCGTGTTAATGTTAATTAAATTAAAAATAAAAGATGGGGAGTCATAAAATGGCACCCACACGGATTATACTAAATTTATGCTGAGCTTCAACTGGTGTGGACAGGACAAAGCAGGATGTACATAGAAAAAACCCACAATGCACCCAAGTAGTATAGCAAGTCAACTGCAATTCTGTTTGGGCTCTTCCATCCTTCCTCCTCGCTATAGGAAGAAAGTTGCTTCTGAACTAGGCTGTCTTATGTTAGTTATAAAGGAGCATCTCCCTGATCTGCCACCTCAGTCTTTTGTCTAGAAAGCATGAGGGTCTGGGTTGCACTGTTAGGCAGATGTATTCAAATATGATACGGTCTAGATTGGTCACTGCTCTTGTTCCAGCAAGTTTGGGCACTGTGGGAATAGAGCATGGGTAGGCAACCTAAGGCCCAGGGGCTCAATCTGGCCCAATCGCCGTCTAAATCCAGCCTGCAAACGGTCCAGGAATCAGCGTGTTTTTACATGAGTAGAATGTGTCCTTTTTTAAAAAATGCACCTCTGGGTTATTTGTGGGGCCTGCCTGGTGTTTTTACACAAGAATGTGTGCTTTTATTTAAAATGCATCTCTGGGTTATTTTGGGAACATAGGAATTCGTTCATTTTTTTCACCCAAAATATAGTCTGGCCCCCCACAAGGTCTGAGGGACAGTGGACCGGCCCCCTGCTGAAAAAGTTTGCTGACCCCTGGAATAGAGCATACTAGCCTGAGATTTAGTGGGCAGGACATTTTTTGCTGGTTACTTCTAAAGGCGCCCGGTGCAGCAGTTTCAGACAAAAAGTGCTCATTTCTTCAACCCTGCCATCTCCCAGAGAGCAAAGCAAGATTTGTACATGTTGAGCCTAGTATGTGCTAGGTCACTTTAGAGGCCAGGTGTTTTTATTTCAGCATGATCCTTCCGAGCAATCATGGGGTCAGAAGTAACATGGACAGTGTGTGTCGTTCTGGATGCCTGAGTTGCCACAGAAAACACAAACTGGTTGGTCATCTAAGGCCAGCTTTGCTTCCGGATCTGGGAATATTGCTGCAATAAGAGCTGGTGGTCCCCCCCCCCGAAGATGGAACAAGTTGTTTTGACAAGATATTGGTGTGATTTGAAGCAAATTTCACTGCTATATCGGGACAGAAATTAAAATAACTAAGTTATCAAACTGTGGCTCTAGTTTTATTTAAAGTGGGCTTTTGTTTATGAAGCACTTCCCATAAGACCACCCCAAATCAATTTGCAATATAATGAAAACATAGAGAACACTCATATATAAAAACTGTTAAAACAAATGAACCTATAGAAACAGTTTTATAAGGCAATTCTATTTATAAAACCAGTTTAAAACAACAGCAGTAAATCCATCAGTTCAAAGTCAGAGAAATGTCAGCTGGGATAAAGACTGCCATTTAGAAAGTTTGTTGAAAGAGGAATGTATTTTTCAGGAACCAAAAGGCAATAGAAAAGGTTCCTGCCTGATAGATGTCTGAAATGGTATGCATTTAAGGGCCAAATAATAAATAAATAAAATAAATAAAAAAGTTACTGGAGAACTAGAGACTTTACCAAAGACACAGAAAGAGGTGGCATGCACTTTGCAAAGGACATCAGAGCAGTGTTGCCCCAGACAAGCACTACTGTGAATTAAAACTTTCTCGCTTTGCTCTTTTGAATATTCTAATAGTTAAGCTTTCCTGGTGTAAAAGAGTAAGAATTACAAAACCTACCTAGTTGCTGCTCTGGGGGTACCACATGATTGGAAGAAAGGAAGGAAGGAAGGTCAACAGCAGCGATTCAGCAGGCAGCCAGTTTTGAGAATTGCACTTCAGTTATTACCATATTTTTCGCCCTATAGGACGCACCGGCCCATAGGACACACCTAGATTTGGGGGTGGGAAATAAAGGGGGGATTATTCCCCCCCCAGGCGCGGGGCTGGGGCGAAGTCGCGCCGGGCTCCCACAGCTTGCGGAGAGCTGCGCGAAGCCCGCTCTGGGAGCATGCGGGGCTGGGGGAGGGGGAAGCCCGCCGCCAGCCTCCAAACCACGTCAGGGACAGCGGGATGGCGCGCTGCGCCTCCCTGCTGTCCCCTGAGCTTGCGGGGCTGGCGGTGGGGCTCTCCTGAAGCCTGCATTTGCCCCATAGGACACACACACACATTTCCCCTTCATTTTTGGAAGGGAAAAAGTGTGTCCTATAGGGCGAAAAATACGGTAAATTTATATCTTGCCCTTTCTCTGAAAAGTTCATAAGGATTGTAAATTACAATACTAGCAGTTTGCTGGTGGACAGCATGAGGAGGAATTGTGCATCTAACCCACTAGTGCCTGCTCTGACTGACAGCAGCTGTCCAGGAAGAACTTTCCCTTTAAATCTGCTTCTTGATCTCTTTAGCTAGCAAAGCTTGAAATTGAAATATTGGACATTATACATACAAGTATTTGCTCTGCCGCTAAACTTTAGCTCTTCCCCATGATCTTAGAAAAAGAAAGATAACGCCATCTTAATACCCATGAATGACTTTAACAAAATACTGGGTACTTCACACAGACCATGCTCAAAGCATGGACAACAGAAATAGGCAAACTATCCCCAACCCCAACCCCACTAATTCCCCTGGTGTACCACCCAGTATTCCATCACGCAGCACAAAACCTCCAGATAAAAACCTGGCAAACCAAAGGCTTATATCATCTAATAGACTTCTATAAAAATAACAAACCTTTGTCAACACAAGAAATACTAGAAGACACCCAAATGCCCTGGTTAACACAACACCAACTACATGCACTCTTAAACAACCCAGTAGTAAAAACAGCAGCAACTAGGCCCCTGACAACCTTCCAAACCTCCTCCTAACAACAAAGGGACACAGTAAAGGGATGGTATCCGCATTATACAAAATACTACTCCAAAATCCCACAAACTCCCTAGACACAATCAAAAAAACAATGGGAGAATGATATAGGCTATGAGATTAACCCCACTCAATGGACCAGAATGTGGTCTAAACCTGCCTTTAAATCCATTTCAACAAGAAGAAAAGAACTTGCTCTGAAAATCACCTACAGGTGGTACCTAACACCAAGAAAACTAGCGCTAATTTGCCTAGGAACCTCACCAAAATGCTGGAGAGGGTGCACCTCCACAGGCACATACCTCCACATGTGGTGGGAATGTCCCAAAATCCAACTATGCTTGACAACAACCATACGAGAAATATGTAAAATAAACAAGCAAGTATTAGAAATCACCCCAGAATTGGCCCTACTAAACATCTTCCAAGACAACAGTGCTCAGCAGCCAGAAACAACATAACCAGACACTGGAGAGACCTGCCAGGAGTAAGCATGGACCAATGGTACCAAATAGTATGGGAAACAGCCTTACTAGAAAAATTAACCAATAAACTGAAACTGACAGGGGGACAAATAGAAGAAGACGCCTTCACCCCGGTATGGCTCCCCTTTATCACATACACATCCCAACAAGACAATGAGAAAAATCTATCAACAGCATACAAATCAATATGGCTAACCTGATCCAAAACACCCACCCACCCCACTCACACATGAAAACAAAGACCACCACAGCCAACCACAAATGAACAGCCACACCCTAGGCCAACCCCAACCTTTCTCATCACCAAAGGAACACAAGTGAACAGCAGAGAACGTGCACAAGCGATGCTGACACAAAACCCCACATATATTAAGTAAAATAGAAACATCACCACCCGACCCCACCCCCACTCATCTCACCCCTCCACCTCTTTTCCCCTATTCTTTCTAATGTCTCAACAAATGAAACAGATTTGTAAAAAAAAAAAAAGTTACATGGGGGGAAAAATATGAGAGCCATTGCCCATACCTTTGTAAATCAAGAAAATCTTTAGTAAAAATACATTTAAAAACAAAAACAAAGTACTGGGTACTTTGTTTTTATTTTTTTAAAGGGGTTCGTTGCTAAGTACAAAAGTGAAAAATAATATCTAGGGCTTGCAGTTACATTTCTAGTTGACTTTGGTTAAACCACATTTCAAAAAAGCCAACTGACAAACTGCCACAGAAAATCTTTTACATCTCTCCATCCTCTGCCCAGCTTCAGGGATCTATTGCTATATATACATATGCAGGTACCTGGTCTATACAAACAAACAAACTTCTAATCAAATAATCCTACTTACTCTCCAGCTAGAAATGGGACAGAAATTCAATAACATTTAAGGGAAATTTATCAAATTATGATTTTGTGAAGCAATATGAGAACCGGAACACTGCCGTCCTTCCAAATTCGCACTTTTCCGAATTTTGTTTGAAAATAAGGTGTACTTTGTGATCTGAAAATATGGCGTGAAAATTGTGTAGAAAAGTGTGTGTTGGAAGAAATTGACCTGAAAATGCTGAAGAGTTTTCATGAGAGTTAAAAAAAAAACACAAAAAACAAATTGCTGCAGTAATGTGGAGAACTGAATTTAAGATTTTAAAAAATGAGAGAACCAAAACTGACAGATCCTTCCAATTGGACAGTCTCCCAGTCAACAGTGGCTGTTAACTCTCTTGAATATTCTTCGCAGAATGGATTTGTCAGTCATATGACTTGGCGCTTGAACCTTGGACTGTGACTAATAAGATACCCAGTGATGTGGTACAGTGATCTCTAAACCTGCTTGGCATTGTTCCACCTCTTCTAGGTGCGGACACTTTTTGTCAGTGGCCTTCCTGTGGACATCAAGCCCAGAGAGCTTTACCTGCTTTTCCGGCCATTCAAGGTAAGTAGCAGCACACGCACCCCTACGAGCAATTGTGTCCTTAGTCTGTTGATATGGCAGCCTTGTGCCCTGTTGGCTATAGAGAAGAATCATAAAGTTGGTTCAAGGTCACCAGGGAGCAGGGCTGAGCAGGTATTCAAGCCCAGATTCACCACCACCCCTCCAACTCCCAACCCCCAAAAGTCATAGAATTGGAAGGAGCCTCAGAGGTCAGCCAATCCAACTCTGATGCAGGAAATACTTCTTGAGCATCCCTGACCAGCTAACCAACCACCTTCCCAGATGGATGGGCCAATGGTCTGATCCAGTGTAGGAACCTCCCTTTGTTAAGTGTGTAGCTGCCATTAATAACTAATGGGATTAATATTTAGGGATGGCAACATGTCGGGATGCAGGTAGAATGTCCTCTGTCCAGCATTTGTCAGTTAGCTGGCTTTTAGTGGCAGGGTTAGGAAAGGGTTCTGCTTGAACCCTTGAAGGAACCGTTGCCAGTCAGACAATGTAAAGGTAAAGGGGACCCTTGACTATTAGGTCCAGTCGTGGCTGACTCTGGGTTTGCGGCGCTCATCTCGCTTTATTGGCCGAGGGAGCTGGCGTACAGCTTCTGGGTCAAGTGGCCAGCATGACTAAACCACTTCTGGCGAACCAGAGCAGTGTATGGAAACGCTGTTTACCTATTTATCTACTTGCACTTTGACGTGCTTTCAAACTGCTAGGTTGGCAGTTCGCGGGGATTCAAACCGCCGACCTTCTGATCGGCAAGTCCTAGGCTCTGTGGTTTAACCCACAGTGCCACCCGCGTCCCTAGTCAGACAATATTGGGCTACATATAGCAATGACTTGACTCCATATAAAGCAGTTTCATAGGGTGGAAGGGCATAGCGCATCTGTGGTGGGGATGGTGGTGACGGGGCGAAAGTGTTTCTAACATAGTAACTACGTCTTAATGTTAACTCGCTTTTCAGGGCTGCAGAAGTATTTCTGGCACTTTGTTTAAGGGTGCTGGCCTGGCCTTGCATCCTTTTCTTTCCCTTTTAAGGAATCCAATAACTAACTTGCTGGCTTCTCTCTCCTCAGGGTTATGAAGGATCGCTGATCAAGCTAACATCAAAACAGGTAATGCCTCCCTCCGTCCTCATTCTGGCAGCTTCCCAGTTCTGCCCTTAACCGCTTAAACTGTGGATCAGATGCCCTAATTAGGAAGGGGGGGTGCAACCCTAGGATTACAGTAAAGGGATGGGCAATAGCACACACTCAAATATAGCTGGGGCTGCTTTTATCCCATCTAAAGCCCCTGTCTGAAGGCTGTTCAGTTCTAACTGTGCTGCATGGACTGGCCGACACTTTCTAATGGTCTGCATATTGCATGTTTTGTGTGTGCCCCTGTACATAGTTTCCCTTTCCCTACAAAAGTGCAGTGTCTTTCCCCAGACATTGCTTTATTGTACAGATATGGAAACAATGGCTGGAGTCTGGGTATTGCTGGACTCAAGGCTCCCATCAGCCCCAGGGATGTTGGAGTCCAGCCCAATGATCTGGAGTGAGCCACAGGCTCCCCATCTCTGCTGTACTAGCTAACAAAAACACCCACATCTGCCAACACTGCAAAGCAACAAACCTTATCTTAAGGCGTCCTTTGTGCTGCTGAATACCCTGTCGGATGCACCCAAAGCTGCAACAGAAGCTAATCTGCCTCCAGTGCAATGAACAAGCTGGGCTCTGTCCTCAGCAACAGCATGTTCTTCACATCTCCCATCCCTTGAAATGGAAGCTTGGGAGGCTGAAAGGCATAGAAGAACTTGCTGGGGCACCAGGTCCCTTGCCAGGCTGCCTGTTTGGAGCTACCAGCTCTGTGAAGGGCACCTGGAATGGAATGGATTGGAAACGAAACCATCACCACAAGCTGTACTCAGCAGTGTGGCTAGATCAGTTAGTTCCAAGCACACATCATGCACATGTTGTTTAAACCATGTGTTCTTTTCCCTAGCCGGTTGGCTTTGTTACCTTCGACAGCCGGTCTGGTGCGGAAGCTGCAAAGAATGCACTGAATGTGAGTATTGAGGACCATGCAGTTCAGGTACTTGCACAGCCCAATAGCCAGAATGACTTGGGCTCAGCATGCAATTCCATCCCATCTCATATCCGGTAACTTCATTGAAAGGGAAGTGCTGTAGATCTCCAGCTACTTGGGACTCATACCAATAACTATTATAACACATACTTGCAAACTTTGCAAGTTCTCCTTGCCACATGGTGGAATGATGCTCAAAGCAAGCTAATCTGGAGTTGGAGCACTTCAGGGCATTAGTGAGCTGTGTGGGTTAACTGTGTGTTGCACCAGTTAAGCCCAGATGACATGGCTGCCATGTGTTTTCTGCCCTTCAAGGCAGGACCGGCCCAAGACATTTTGGCACCTGAGGCAGACCCCCAAATGGTGCCCCCTCCCCTCCGCGAGGGAAGAAGGGGTGAGGGGATATCTACACTGGGAACAAGGGGGGGGGGGGAGAAGGATCGACATCGGGATCTGCTGTGTCTGTGGATCCTACCACCTGAGGCAGTTGCCCCACCTTGCCTCATAGGTGGGCCGGCCCTGCTTCAAGGGAGAACCTAGGAATCTGCGGCATCTGTTGAGATGCATGGAAAGGTCTTCTTTTCCTGGCTCTCGCTTGTAAGCTATTTCATGCAGGAATAGCTTGCGCAGTGGGGTGGAGTCACAGCAATAGCCTCCCAAGAGCAGAGAGGGGACAGGCTTGCATCCTCATAGTCCCGACTTCACTGCCACTTTGTCCCAGTGATGACTGTTGCCACACGGCTGTTCCTATGGTGCTCTCCCCACCCCCCAGCAGGCAAACAGCTGCTGATGAAATGAGCTGGTAGCATAGCTGGCAAGGACCAAACATACACAACCACTCATATGGACCGCAAAGGCCAATTGATGCTCTGTTGTGTGTGCTTCAAAAACTCTTGAGGGCAGTCTGAAACTGTAGGCTCTGTTCCTGCTACCAATACTCCTACATACGTGGACCCAGCCTGATCCGTGGGAAAGGCACACAGACAACTTCTCCTTCCCAAGCTTTTGCATTGACAAGAAAGCACATTTTATGTATTGGACTTGCACATTTTATGTACCGCTCTTCAGCCAACTTGTGTTCCAGCGTGGTTTCCAAGAAGATTGACTGCATGACTTTTGTTCCATTCTGTTCTTTCTCTCTTCTGCCGCTGCAGGGCATCCGCTTTGACCCGGAAAACCCCCAGACGTTGCGGTTAGAGTTTGCTAAGGCCAACACCAAGATGGCAAAAAGCAAGCTGATGGCCACACCGAATCCCACCAACCTCCACCCTGCCCTGGGAGCGCACTTCATTGCACGGGACCCTTGTGAGGAATATTGTGGAACAGGGGGAGGGGTGCAGGCCTGCACTGGGGGGTTTGGTGCCCTAGATCAGCTTTTCCTAACCATGGGTCACCACATGTTGTGGAACTACAACCCCAGCCAGCATGGCCTCAGTGGTCTGGGATGATGGGAATCATAGTCCAACATTATCCGAGTGGTTGGGAAAGGCTGCTTTAGATGACGGCGCAGGCTGCCATTTCCTGCTTTTGCTGAGGGTTTCCTCACACATGGTAGCAAATGTTTTCCCCAAGCGAACACTGATGGGGTCAGCTGTAGTTCCTTTTGGAAGCAAAACTTTTGTATTAATTGATAATAGCATCTGTGTGCAAGAAAGAGGTGTTGAAGGGGCATAAAATGCAAGGAGATTAAAATCAATGCATGCCATGGTATGAATGTGGCAGCTATGCCTATTCATAACTCTTTTGTTTTTACTGTGTGTTTAAACCCGTGTGAAGCAACCCTTAGCAAAACACCTACATCTGCTGCACATGGAGGGAAGAGTTATCTGAAAGAACTGGAGCCCAACCTCCTGGTGCGGCTGGGCCCAACTCCCATTAGCCCCACCCAATGAGACCAGTGATGGGAGTTGGAGTGCAGAAGCACCTGGAGGCAAACAGGCCAGGGGACGGGATGGGACGGCTGCCCTAGATTCATCCCCCGTCTCTGAGTGTGGAATAGGAGACACCTGTGTGTGCGCACCTCAATGCTTGAGCAGGGCTGCTTGGATGGATGGATGGATGCCACTGGGTGGAAGCCCTTTGGTCCTGAGCTGGGGTTATGAGATGTGGTTCAGATGCGTGTATTTGCATCTTACCTTGCTGCTCTTTCCGCCAGAGGTGCTGCTGCCCCTACACAACCCAGCCTGTTTGGTTTATTTCCATGTCTTGAGTGACGTGCTGTTGCTCCCTCATGTCTAGATGACCTGACTGGAGCAACCCTGATCCCAGCATCTCCAGAGGCATGGGCTCCCTACCCACTCTACACCACGGAGTTAACCCCTGCCATCCCACATGCTGCTTTCACATACCCAGCTGCTGCCGCTGCTGCTGCACTTCATGCTCAGGTGAGTCCATAATGCCACCCCCTTTTTTTTGATGAGCAGGAATCTGTCTCCTTACCCCTCCAGCTCCAACAGAATAGCCTGCACTTTGGTCCTGTCATTGCAACTGCAGGGAAATGCAGGACCCAGAGCCTGGTTGGGGTTTGATAAGGTTACTAAATTGTCATTCCCCTCTGCTGCTCACCCAGACAATACTTGCTTGCTTGGGGAATCAGCGGAGAGGATCCAATTTGGTGACAGAAGAGCTGTCTCAGAGGAAAAGCTATCCCTTAAAGAATCCTGTGCCCTAAGGCCTTCAACTGCTAGTAGTCTACAAGAGTGGCAGGTCTCCATTAAAATAGGTGGTCTAGTCCCTCTCAGTGCAGTCGTAGGGAAGGGGAAGAAGGCTTGTGTTGGTCTGATATGTAGAGTTCAGGAAAAGGACCTGGCCTAGAATTAGAAAGCATTGAAGTGAGGAAGATGAGATGCAGATAGAAACACTGAAAGGACTGGGAAGTGCTTTCCTGTGTTGCTGTACTGCTGGAGGCTGTCCCAATAAGGACTACATAGTACAGAGAGCCAAAGTCCTCTCTCTTTGGCCAAGCTAATGGCTTGCACTCGATTGAATTAGTATAGCCTCTTTTATAAAGGGGAAATAGATGTCAACCTTTTGGCTCTACAGTCTCACGATGCTCTTGCATTGCCTCCCATAAAATAGCATAGCATAGCATAGCATCCTGGCTCTTTTCTCCCTCCATAAGGGATCCCAGAGTCGAGGAGAGTTCTAGAATGCATTGCTTTACACAGGCCAAATCACCTCCATGTGACTCTTAATGTGCTTGCGCCTCCCTGGTGTTCAACTCTTTCTGTGTGTGTGATGCTTCTACACCAAATGTGTCAAATTTATGGTCTCTAATATAATAAATGCATTTGACTACATGGTATGGCTTCTGCAGGCAGTGTGTTCAAAAGTTGAGTGCCTCCTGCCTGGGAGAATACTGTGCCTGTTGCAGGATATCAGCCGGGGACAGTGCTGGATGTGACGCTTTGCTGCTCCTGCAAAAGGGGGAGCTCGGAACAGTGGTGTTTCCCCCTCCCGTCCACTTGGGTAGATCATTTCCTTGGAATGAACCCAGCAACTGTCCTCTGAAATGAATGAATGTGTTACTCATAAAGCTTTTATAGAGTTAAACATTACTTCGCCCCTCCTTACTAAACAACTGTCAGCGCAGCATTCCGCCCAATACGTGAGGCTGGAAGCCTGGTGTGTGAATGTTAAGGATGGGAGAAGTTTGCTGACAGGTGTTGGAAGGAAGCCTAACCAGGAGATACTTGCCAAGGCCTTCTGCCTATGCGGTTAAAGCAGCCAGATGAGGCGCTTTGTTGCAGTTCCACATAACACAACAAGGGTGAATAGTCTCCCCAAAGTGGCACAACTTTGGCGGGGACAGTAAAAACCCTATCTCTTAAATGCTTGCTCCCATTTGTGGCAGCTTATTGGGGCATTTTCCTAACAACTGTATCATCGTCTTCCTTAGTCAGAAGTCAAATCCCAGGCAGCCAGGAATCTTACAGTGAATGATGAGATGTTGTTGCAAGACTACAGGCTTATCCGCACTTACCTGTATCCGAGCGCTCTATTTTTTTCGCCCTGGAGCGTTCCTCACAAAAACCCACTTTTTAGCGCTCAATTGGAGCAAATGTCAATTTGGGTTTTTCACAGAGTGCTGTTTGCTCCAGTTGAGCTTTAAAGAGCAGTTTTTTTTGCAGGGAAAGCTCCAGAGCAAAAAAGCAGGGCACTCAGACATGGAGCTTTAATACACTGACCATGCCTGGAACAAGTGGAGGAAAGTAAAATGCAGATAAGCCCTATCTAGACATTAGATTGATCCACTTTCTGCTGCCACTAAGGACAAACACAGCCAATTCGGAAAGAATTTGCCCTTGCTCTGAACACATGCACCCTTCCAGTGCAATCGCCAAGGAAGCACTTGTGAGTCCTCCCATTCCATTGCTTTCAGCTCAACCCTAATCAGAATTGCTCCTGGGCTGTGAGAAAGAGTTATGCAGAGAAACTTCTTGTAGAAAGGTACATGAAAAGTGGGCAACTGCCAATGACTACAGACTTGCTGGAGTGTCTCCAGTACCAATGTTTCCCTCTACTAAAACACACCACTTTATTTCTGGGGTGGGAAACCTGTGTCCACATCCCCACAGGTGGTTGTGCTGCAAGTCAAGTCATCCCTGAACATTTGCCTTGCTGGCTGGGGCTGATGGGAGTTTGAGTTCAGTAACTTCCGGCAGGCCACAGGTTCTCCACCCTCTCCTTAGCTGAATGAACTAACAAATGACAATGCAAGAAATCTTCCTCTGTAGCCCTTCTTGCAGCCCAAGAAGAGAAGAGGCATCTCTAGACGGGTTGTTCCAGTGGTTTGAACAGCGATGACTACGGATTCTGTGTTTGCCCCTGAATGCTGATTCCCTCCCACCCTCTTCCCCGTCCCACCAAATCTCCTGGCAGGACCTACAGGTTGTCATGATCAGTGGCAGCTGCCAGCAAAATGCCTCTTGCCCCCTCCCCCCCCAAGGGGCTCCCACAGCGGCCAACTGGTGGTTGAAATGATCCCTCCTTTGATGTCTTCAGTGACCTGCTGCCAGGATGCCTACGCAGGCCAGCCCTGAAGCTCAAGGCTGGCCCTGGAGGTGTGGGACACCATAGTCCTGGCTTGCCCCTGCTAGAGTGGAGTGGCTGTACAACAGCTTCATTCCTAGAAGCCTTTAAGGATGGTGGGTCCCGTCTCTGGAAAAAGGCTGGTAAGGTAACATCATCTCTCTGCCATTTTGGGCACAACGGGGTTTTCCGCAAGCTTCTTTTTTTATTATTTTTCTGCCCCATCTCTTCCTTGGCAACCCAGTGCATGGGCCTCCACGCTATCCACCCACCAAAAGCCCAGGCAGGATGAAATGCCAGGTATTTCTCTAACCCACCTCTTGCCAACTTGGCACACATGACATGGCACCACAGCATGGCACCCCTTGTGTTGAAAGTGGCCCCACTGAGCAGGGATGGATTGGTCCTGCCTGTGGGAGGGGAGGAGCCTCAGCGGGTGGCAACCCTGCCACATGGTGCTGTCGAGCTGGGGGGGGGGCTCCCTGCCACCTTTTTTCACTCACCACAGCCACGTGGTGGGAGGGGGGTTGGGATTGTAGTCGTAGCAACAGCACACACGGATTTAATTTCCCCCGCACAGCCAACTGGTGCACACACACACATCAGTCACGCTATGGACTCTGTCAAGGAAGGGAGGACCCGTCCTTGACAGGAGACCAGAATATCCTTCTTCACACTCTTTCCAAATGTAAAAAATCCTGATTTCCTTTAATATAATTTTGTTCTTTTACTCCTTCACTCCAGTCTGATACGGTTGCTGCCTATGTCATAGAAGTTCATAGGACAGGGGTGAGGAAGATGTTGGAGAGGGTGGAAGTAGGGTTGGACAAATCTGTTAATTGTGGTTTCTCCTGTTTTTCCAGTCTTAAATTTGGGTTCATGTTTCCACTAGTGCGATTTTTTTAAAGGGAATTTATCCTAATATATATATATTTTATGCAATTTTGCATAATGCACGTCTTGAAAACCATTTCCCCTAATAATAATGCATTTTTGTTTACATTTTTTCATAGATACATGCACTCTTGTGCACATTTTACCCCTTTTTGTGCTTATTGCTTAGCTGAGGAGCTGAATTGCAGACTTCGGAGAATACGTTTTGATGCATAGCTGAATTTCAGTTCCCATATTGTTTCAAGGAAGCATGAGTTAAGAAAGTTAGGCTTTAAATGCAAGCTGAACTGAATTCTCTCCCTTTCCTAGGTGGAAATGTTTAGTAAAACAAAGGGTTATGCTGTTCTGACATGCAGATTTTTTAAAAACTTTGCAGATTTCATAAGAACTTACATTAGAGGGTGAGAGCACCAATCTTATAAGACATCTCCCTTTATCAGGGGATACCTCTGAAGGTGATGCAGGCATCTTTTTAAAAAGTGTGCTGCTTCACAGTTGCTTACTCATGTGCAAGTGTAATCAATTGAGTAGTCATGTGATGGGCCCTCGTGATATGGACTGTTAGCCACGGTCTGTATGTATCCTGTATCTTCCCTGTCATTGCATATTGAATAATCGTGTTTTGATGTTTTTCCCCCCACCCCACCAGCCAGCTTTGGTCCAAATTGAGAAAAAGAACACCCTAGCTGCCTTTTTGAAGCTGGTAATATGTACGCAGCCCATATGTAGAGGCAGCTGGCTTACTAAAAACACTCTGGAGAGAACCGCCCATTCCGCCAATGGTCAACACAGATATCAAAGCAGCCTCCAGATACACACTTGTCATCTTAGCACAGGCATAGAGCCAACCTCTTGCCCTTCCATTGGGTTGTATGTGCACCTTAGGTGGCTGTATCTCTCCTGGCAGGATCCTGCAGATCTAGCGACTTGAGGGTTTTCTTTCCAGGGTTAAAGAGCACTGCACAGCCCGGCCAGGGAAACTTCCTGTTTCCACTCAGTTGTTGAGCAGAAGGAACAAAACTAATTCCAGATGTGCGGGGGAGATGGATGTAGGAATCTGGGAAATGCTTAAGCTACAGCTTGGGAGTGGTGGGAGTTTGTGGAAGGGCAGAAATACAAAACATGACAATGCTGGTGGCTGCTATCAGGTGGGAGAACTAAATTCAACTTTTAACTTGCAAGGAAGGATAATGGTAAGAAAAAATTGAGGTTGGCAGGCATGCTGCAGAGCAAGCCGTACTCACAGACTGTGCAGATGTTGGAGGGAGTAAGAAATCCAGTCCCCCAGATGTTAATATTGGCAGCAGATTTTATATATAAATTCTAGTGCATCTAGTAGTATCAGTACAAAGGTGTGTTAATCCTCCTGAGCAACTTTTATATTACATCACATCCACATTGTATATTTGAAACACTCTTGCATCACTCTTAACTGTTATGGCTTCCCCTGAAGAAACCTGGGAACTGTAGTTGTTGAGTGGGAATTGTAGTTCTGTGGGGGGGTCACCTAAGTCTTGACGCCCATAACAGACTTCAGTTCCCAGGATTCTTTAGGGGAAGCCATGATTGTTACAGTGGTTATAATTTAAGAATACTTTAAATGTATGTTGTGGATATAGCCTAAGTTGCAAAAGGTCTTTAAGCAGAGGCTGCTGAATGCTCTAGCTCTGAATTCCTAGCGTTAAAACGGGGATTGGACCAAGGACTCCCCTCCAACTGCATTATTGGGTGGAGCACATATATTACTAATTATATTTACATTGGTCCTACTATTATGCCTTATGAGGAGGGCAAAGGTCCAGTTGAAACTGCCTTCATGAATCCTCAAAGATATGTTCCTCTTGGTTCCTGTGCAGTAAGAAATTTCTATTTGATTTAGCTTGGGGATGGGCAACATGCAGCCCCTCAGATGGTCCTAGGCTGTCCCAGCTAGCATGGCTAATGCACAGGGATAATGGGATTTGTAATCCAACAATGACTGGATGCCCACAGGTCCGCCATTGTTGCTTTTTCAGGTCATGGTTGTTGGGTTACTTCTGGACCAAACACTGCTGCAGCTGTCCAGATGTTACCTCTTCTGCCCTGTTAAGTTGCCCTCGCCCCAAAACTTCTCAGCATTTTGCAGGTGTCAAAATAGGGGCTTCTTGTACATTTGATACCTCACTATTCTCACACAAAGGGTCCCTGCGCACAAGCCTCGCACACTACTGCACATTTTCAGGCTCTGCTTGCTTTATTTGTTTACTCTGAAGCAGCCTCCTCTGCACCGAATTCTGGAGTAGGTGTGTCTCGTGTGCAAGAGAAGGCTATCTGCAACAGTTTAGTCATTGTAATAAACGTTGTAAGTTTTTAAAAACCCAAAACTTAAAAAACCACCACACCTTAATCTGCCAGTGGTTGTACTTGTAAAATAGCTGCAACTTGAAATGTGGTTGGTCACGTTGACTAGGTGGTTAAGTTGTTTGGGAAGCAGTGCAGTGGGTTAAACCACTAAGCCTAGGACTTGCCGATCAGAAGGTCGGTGGTTCGAATCCCCATGACGGGGTGAGCTCCCGTTGTTCGGTCCCTGCTCCTGCCAACCTAGCAGTTCGAAAGCACGTCAAAGTGCAAGTAGATAAATAGGTACCGCTCCGGCGGGAAGGTAAACGGCATTTCCGTGCGCTGCTCTGTTCGCCAGAAGCGGCTTAGTCATGCTGGCCACATGACCCAGAAGCTGTACGCCGGCTCCCTCGGCCAGTAAAGCAAGATGAGCGCCACAACCCCAGAGTCGTCCGTGACTGGACCTAATGGTCAGGGGTCCCTTTACCTAGAGATTGGAAAGGACGCAGGTTGTAAGTGTTGCACATGTGATCTATTTTTAAAATCTCAAATAGGAACATTTATTTACCAGAGACTTGGTTCCAGACGAGAAGTACCAGCTCTGATAAATGTGGACAGTTGGAGCACGTGAGACCGCTTTGGTTGTGATGGCGAAGAACAGCCAAGAATTAAAGCATCACCGCAGAGTTGTAATGTGGGGCAGGAAAGAGGCCCATGAGCTGTAGGTTGAGTCTTAAGACAGCCATTGTTGCCACCATGTCCTTTTTTTGGCAAAACCTACAGCTCTGCAGGTCATTCATCAAATGTGACCTCCAAGGCATAAACCTCCTTAGAACTGGGAGTTGATAAAAGATGTATCAGTTGCCTTGAAGGGGCAGAGAAGGTATTATGGGACCTTACTAATGTTATGGGCTTAGCAAGCTTGAGTATGTCTCCCTGTGTCAATTATTCAAAAGGTTGCAGGGAGCAGTCCTGTTTTCCAGAGGATCTTGAGGAATAATGAGCAGCCTAAGAGAAGTAGCTTATGTAGAGTTTTGGGGAGCACTAGTTACCTTCCTTGGATGCACTGATATTTCCCCCTCCTCTATCACACTCTGTCATTCTCTTCTAGATGCGCTGGTATCCGCCCTCTGAAGCTACCCAGCAAGGATGGAAGTCTCGTCAGTTCTGTTAGTTTTAGTGAGTATCTGGCTTGGGTGACTTGGATCAAAAATAATAATAATTTATTATTCATACCCCGCCCATCTGGCTGAGTTTCCCCAGCCACTCTGGGCGGCTCCCAATCGAGTGTTAAAAACAATACAGCATTAAATATTAAAAACTTCCCTAAACAGGGCTGCCTTCAGATGTCTTTTAAAGATAAGATAGATGCTTATTTCCTTGACATCTGATGGGAGGGCGTTCCACAGGGCGGGCGCCACTACCGAGAAGGCCCTCTGTCTGGTTCCCTGTAACCTCACTTCTCGCAATGAGGGAACCACCAGAAGGCCCTTGGCACTGGATCTCAGGGTCTGGGCTGAACGATGGGGGTGGAGACGCTCCTTCAGGTATAATCACTCATTAGTGGGGATCGGATAGTTGGACATCAAGTATAACAATCTTTGTTAGATAAAACACAGACGGTGGGCGTAACAGTTTTAAATTGGCAACAGAGCCGCCCCTACTATTAGGCCAAGTGAGTGAGGTGAGCTGCTGCCTCAGGTGGTAGGTGCATGGAAATATGTGGTGCAGGAGACATGGAATCAACCAACAAGTCCTTTACAGTCTCTTGAGCTGGTGACAGTAAAGCTACACTACAGCCTTAACGTAACTATGTGGAATGGGTGGTTTACATATCATTGCCCGCACATGGGAATACCAGTGAAAGCAAGACTCCCTCATGGCAGGTCCCACTGCCCCCTTCAGTCATAATGTTCAGAAGCACCTGCCATGTGAACAATGTGATGAATGCTGACTGATGTCGCAGGTGCTTCTACATGTTATGGCATGAAGTGGGAGAGGTGGCAGACTCCCTGGTTAGGGGGCTATTGTCTTTTTCTTACTGTGTTATCTATTTTGTGTTTGTGTTGCAAACCACCCTGTGATCCTTAGATGAAGGGCGGTATATAAATTTAATAAATAGTGACAATAGTAACGTTACTCTTTAGGTTAGAATCTTGGGATCTGGGGTGGAGGATTCTGTCCTGGTTATAGTGTTTGAAGAGAAGCAGAGCTGTTCGACAGTGGAATTTCCTGCCAAGGAGTGTGGTGGAGTCTCCTTCTTTGGAGGTCTTTAAGCAGAGGCTTGACAACCATATGTCAGGAGTGCTCTGATGGTGTTTCCTGCTTGGCAGGGGGTTGGACTCGATGGCCCTTGTGGTCTCTTCCAACTCTATGATTCTATGATTCTAAGTAAGGTTCAACTGCTGGTCTTCTGTAGGTACAATGCAGGAAATAAGAGCCTTTTGTCTGCCCTGGGCAGACCCAGATAATCTCCACTAGTGACTGCTGTTTATTCTAACACTCATATATGGCCCATGAGCTTAGGTTACGTCCACCAATTACCGTATTTTAACAAAGTTTTGATTGGTGTTCCCTGCAAGGAGATGCCTCCATTTATAACCACAGACCTCCATTTTTTGGAAGTCTTGGTCTCTTCTCTGAGCAAACAAGCAATGATAGGAAGGATGGGGGTGGAAGCTATCCTCCTTGCATCATAGTGGGACTTAGATGAATGGTGTTCTCAGCAATGCTCTCTCCTTTGTTTTTTCAAGAGCTGCCTCTTGGTCCACGTTTCCCCTCTTTGTCTCTCCATGGAGTGATGTGCCAGGGATGAAGTTATCTGGAGCGCTGGAAACCTTCCTTCCAAGCCCTTCTTGTGGGCACCAGCAAGGTGCTCAACTGCAGTAACCTGTCCTTCTTGTGAACGAAGATGTGGGCTTTCCCGTCCAGGACTGTGAACATAAACTGCCCACCCCCTCACCCAACTCAGTGGACTCTGCATGGTCTGTGTTTTCGCTTGCCTTCCTGCCTGCCTGTCTCGCCCTCCGCTAACTCATAGCAAACTTCCATTTCTGAGTTTCTCCTCCTGCTACGCTGGAGAGACTCGGTTTTGGTGACAGACCCTTTTTCTCTTCTCGGTTTTTTCTTCTTTTTTCTGGTTTCCAGCTGGGTTCCTGGCACAAAAACGTGGTCTAGCTGTGTGTACGGTGCAATATCCAGGACCTTCTTATCCTAAACATTGTTTATGCAGTTCCGCTGGAGGAAGCAAAAGACAATCAGTTTTGCATGTTTTCTGGCATGAATTTAAAACACTTTAACTTGGGTGTGTGCGTGTGTGAGTGTGCAAAGCTTGTTTTTGTTCTAGCATTTGTGTAACCATAGCAACGGGTCTTGGCCTAGCTATTGATCACTGAAGTTTTTCATCTTGCTTCTGTGAAGACTTTGCTTCTGGAAAACACTATCCTAGTTTTTGCCCTCTCTCCCCCCCCCCTCCAATCCCCTTGGCTTTCTTTTTCCTCCAGTTTTCCCTTTCCAATTTCTGCTTTGACTAGAATTTGAAAAAGAAAAAAAAGTTTCTTCTCGAAAGTACAATGCACTGGGTTTCTTGTCCATTTGCCCTTCTCCAGTTAAAAGTCAGGGTTGTTTTTGTGTTTGTTTTCAGTCAGACTTCTATATATAGAACAGCTGTAAAATATTTAACCTTTTTTTCCACATCCCTCTGATTGGAGAGAATCCAGTCTTGCCAAATAATCAGCCATCCTTATGGGAATACCGAACAAAGATGTACGAGTATTTTTGTACCATGTGTAATAAGGAAGTATTTATGCATCATAAAAGATTTTGTGGTTTTTGTGCAATTAATTATTATTAAAGAGAAACTGTAATCTGTAAGATAAGTTAAATGTTTAGTTAAAAGCTTGAAGAGAAAAAGACTTTTTTCTGTAACTGATTCAGTCAGGCATAGTAACAAGAAGTTGTGCAATTTTTGTTAACATTTTATTGCTTGGTATTTGGAAGTGCTTTAAGTATTATTGGACCATGGCTGTCTCGCTTGTATTAAGATTCTTGAGAAATAAGTTGCTATATCCTATGAGAATGTGAAACTGGATAATATATGAATTGTACTCAGTGGTGTGTTGACTCTTTAGTGTGGTGGGGGCAAGGGTGGAATGTGGCTATTAACTTATAGAGCTCACAAACCTGTCCTATTTTGGAAATGTGGCATGGGGTTACATTTGCGCCACACCTTCAAAGTTCTATCCTACCACTTTAGCATCCATAACTTCTTGCAAAGAATGCTGGGAAGTGTAGTTTAAGGGTGCTGAGAGTTGCCAGAGGACTCCTATGCCCCTCTCAGAGTTAAAATTCCCAATTCAGACCCTCTTCTCAGGGAGCTGTATGAATTGTAGCTCTGAAGGGAACAGGCTCTCCTGACAACTCCCGGCACCATTAACAAACTACATTTCCCAGGATTCTTTGCAAGAAGGCATGACTATTAAATGTATACAGTGGTACCTCGGGTTAAGTACTTAATTCGTTCTGGAGGTCCGTTCTTAACCTGAAACTGTTCTTAACCTGAAGGACCACTTTAGCTAATGGGGCCTCCCGCTGCTGCTTCGCCGCTGGAGCACGATTTCTGTTCTCATCCTGAAGTTCTTAACCCGAGGTATTATTTCTGGGTTAGTGGAGTCTGTAACCTGAAGCGTCTGTAACCTGAGGTACCACTGTATATGTATGCTGGATGTTGTGCATCTGCCTTCCTCACCCCTCATCCTCGCTGTGGTGGTACACCTCTGAGTAGGACAGAATTGCTAGGCCACGGAGGGAAACATACACCAGAGGCAATTTGGACAGGAACATGTATCACACCCTCCAACATTCCTCGGATGAAAATAGGGACATTCTGTTCTGCATTGGTATCACTGCTTGAGCATATTTCTCCTGGTCAAGTGCTAAAGTTATTAGAGGAAACACACAAAAACGGCAGTATGTTAAGCACAGAAAACTTTCTGTTCCTATCTCTAGGAACCGAAGCTGTGTACCTCCGAACTACCAGTTGCTGGAAATGCCCTGCTTCTGAGCTTCCTTTTGGCAGAAAAGGATGCTGGAATAAATAGAGATTTGGTCTTGCTGATTTGGTGATCTGTGCTGCACCATTTCAGACTCTGCTTGTGGGACTCAATGCCCTTTGTATCAAAGAGTCCTGTCATGTAGAAAGCTGCTGTGTTATGGGGGGAAAGTCCCTAGTTTTTGATATGGAGAGAATTTTGCACTTAACACCTAGATCCAGACTTAGCCGCTTGGTTGAAAGCTCGGCCTCACTTCTGCATGGCTGGAACGTAGCCGGCCCAAATGTCTACCAAAAAGCCATCCAGTGACTGGTTTTGGCTGTTGGCTTCTTCCTTCCTCATCTCTCTGTTGCCTTTGTAGTCCTCAGCAGAGAAGATGATGGGGACTAAACTGGAATTAGTTGGCTCTGGTTCCATGTGCCGTTCAGACTCCTTGTCTTCTGCCCTGGTAGTCTGAATGGACACTTAACCACTGCAGAGCCTAGCCATATGATCACTTCTCATACCTGCCCTTTTCTTGAATGAATTCCACTTTGTGTTTTATAACCGCCTGACACGTGCCTGGTCATCTGCTGTCCCTGTCCTCTTTGCTTCGTGGTGTGCTTGCATCGAAGCCCAAGCTGCCATGACCAGTGCCCACCAATTTGGCACCTCTGGAGGAGGGAATGGTCTTCCCTTTTTGCCTGCTGTGTGGATGCACCTGTTCCATTAGAGAGGCAAGATGCGCTGCCGTCACCAAAAGGCAGGGACTGTTTTCATGAATAAATGATAACAAGTAAACCGTTCATGTTGAAACGACTGCTCAGCCAAGCGACATTCTCCCCAGCACCAAATAACTCTTCCCCACCCCCCTTCCTGCAGTGCAGGTGTCTCCCTAGTGGGCAGGACTAGGAAGGGGGAGGTTGCAGGCAGCAGTTGGAGGGAGGGTTGAAGTGTTTCTGCAAATGCAGGTAAAACTGCACGGCCCCTTTCCCAAATCCGTACACAGAGGAAAAAGCACAAAGCAGACATTGCGTCTCCCAAATACAAACTATTTCAACATTCAAACCCAGACTTCTATGCATTCTCCATGTTATTGGGAGCATCAGTCACTGGATTCTTCTGGTATTATTATTATTAAATTAATTTATACCCCGCCCATCTGGCTGGGCTTCCCCAACCACTCTGGGCGGCTTCCAACAAAATATTAAAATACAGTAACACATCAAACATTAAAAGCTTCCCTAAACAGGACTGCCTTCAGATCTCTTCTAAAAGTCTGGTAGTTGTTGTTCTCTTTGACATCTGATGGAAGGGCGGGTGCCACTATCGAGAAGGCCCTCTGCCTGGTTCCCTGTAACTTGGCTTCTCGCAATAAAGGAACAGGCAGAAGGCCCTCAGCGCTGGACCTCAGTGTCCGGGCAGAACGATGGGGCTGGAGACGCTCCTTCAGATATACTAGACTGAGGCCAGTTGTGTTTGATGAGACATGGGTCTGCAACCCTGCTGTGTCTGGTGTAAGGATGGTTGATCTTGACTTTGGCTGTATTCCCTCTCGCCTGCTTAGAAGTGGCATCTCCATCTGCCCCCTTATCCTTGCTGCTGTTGGCAAAGGCGTACCCACAGCTTGGTCAAACCAGTCCCTGCCACAGGCACAGGGCATAAAAAAATCACCTTTCTGTCTATGGGAAGTTGTCGACATAACACTGCTATTGCAGTGAGATCAGACATGGAAAAAGCTTTCTGTCCTCTTCACACCATGGCACAGAGGCACACATTATTTTGTCGCCTTTCATCCTCTCCTTGCCCTCTGGATGTTTCAGTTACCTGGATTGTGTAAAATGTAGTAATAATTTCTAATGTGGCTATTGCAGTAAAGTGGCCTTTTCTTTTCAGAGGGCACTGCCCATACAACTCTTTGCCAAGGGCCCCTAGGTACACCTTAACTTTTGGTTATCTTCTCCACGTTCCCTACCCTTTTGCTAAATCTGAAGCCAGAGGGACAGCATTGCTTACGAGAGGAAGGCAAGGCAGCAATTAGAGCAAAAATCCCAAGTCGTATCTAAGAACAGGCCCCTTTCTGTCAAAGACCTTCCATGATCTGTGTGTAAGCCAGCAGAAGGAAAATTATTAATATACGGATGTCAGGGCAGCTGACAACATAAAAATGCAATATAAAAGCACAAAATGCATAATAAAAATAGGAACAAAACAAAACACACAGCCCAATAACCCCCATTCCCCCTACCCCATTCTACAAACATATTTAAAAGAAGTATATGGTGCTACTCAGCCAACAGCCTGAATGAAGAGGAACATTTTTTCGCCTGATGACTAAAGGTGTATAATGAAGGTACCAGCCGAACCTCCCTGGAGAGAGCATTTCACAAATAGGCAGCCATGGCAGAACAGGCCCGTTTTCGTGTTGCCACTCACCTGACCTCTTGAGGAGACATGTGAAGAAGTACTGTATCTCGGATGATGGTTGCAGGGTCTGACTAGGTTCATACGGAGAGAGGCAGTCCTCAAGGTATTGCAATCCTGAGCCAAAATTGACTTGCCACTTATATACTAGGCTTTTGCCAAGAAGGCAAAAACTATTTTTTTCCTGAGTGGTGATGGTCATCTTCTTGGAGCGAGAGCAAAGAGTCTAGCTTTTGGTTTCACCTGATCTTGTGAGTCAATGAGGGATATCCAATGATGATGATGATTTATTGCATTTATAGCTCACCTTTCCTCCAAGGAACTCAAGCAACATCTGGAAGGCCAAGGGTTCCCCACACCTGCTCCAGATTATTTAAAAGCCATGAGAACATATTTTTTTAAATGAAAGTACAACCCATGGAACATGGGGTCTCCATTTATTCTGCTGTGTTATGAAATAAGGGGTCACCTTTCCTGACAAAGCTCCTTCAAGAAATCGACTTGGCTGCCCTTTGGCTTCCAGGAAGCTGTCCTATACCTGGCATATGATATTAATCTCAGCATTGCCTGCATTGAGTGATGGCAGCACTCTGGAGTATGACAGGTATTTTCCCCAGCCTTACCTGTTGATGCCAGTAGTCAAACTGGGGACATTTGCAGTTGGAACATATTATGTACTAGAGCCAAGCCCTTCCCATATATGCAAGCCACCTTATACCAGCCAGTGGCACTGTGATCTAAACCACTGAGCCTCTTGGGCTTGCTGATCAGAAGGTTGGTAGTTCGAATCCCCACGATGGGGTGAGCTTCCGTTGCTCTGCCCCAGCTCCTGCCATCCTAACAATTTGAAGGCAGGCCAGTGCAAGTAGATAAATAGGTACCACTGCGGCGGGAAGGTCAATGATAATAATAATAATAAATTTTATTTATATCCCGCCCTCCCCAGCTGAAGCCGGGCTCAGAGCGGCTAACAACAATCAAATAATCCAACATTCTAAAAACATTTCATTATAAAAATTAATTAAAATCAAATTGATGGCAACCGTTAAGCAAAATTCTGTGCAGATTGCCAGAGGAGGGAGTCAGGCTGCGCCCTGACCAAAGGCCTGGTGGAACAGCTCTGTCTTGCAGGCCCTGCGGAAAGATGTCAGGTCCCGCAGGATCCTAGTCTCTTGTGACAGAGCGTTCCACCAGATTGGAGCCGCAGCCGAGAAAGCCCTGGCTCTAGTTGAGGCCAACTGAATGGTGTTTCTGTGCTCTCTGGTTTCTGTCACGGTGTTCCATTGCGCCAGAAGCGGTTTAGTCCTGCTGCCCACATGACCCAGAAAGCTGTCTGTGGACAAACGCTAGCGCCGTCTGCCTGAAAACGAATTGAGCGCCGCAACCCATCGTCGCCTTTGACTGGACTTATCTGTCCAGGGATCCTTTGCATTTTACCATTACCAGCTTCTTTGCCCAACTAGGCATTGTCTGCAGACTCTTAAGCAACAACAGCTCTCCAGGGTCTCGGGCAGAAATCTCTCCTATACCTGCTCCCTTGCGCTTTTAGCTGAAGGTGCCAAGGGCACATGTTCTACTGCTGAGCTACTGTTACACCCTCTGTCCCCTTCACACAGGAGGGGGACCTGAGGCTGTTCAGCTGTCGTTGAACTCCAGTCGCCATCACTCCACCAGCCAGCACAGCCAGAAGTCAAGGATAATAGGTGTTGCAGACACACAATACCTGGAGGGCCACAGGTTCCCCATTCCCGAAAATGTTGCCTCCCACTTCCTTTCTTTTTACTCCAGTGGCTTCTCTCGCCACCAACACCTGCTCAGTCTCTGCATTGATTCCTGCTGAATCGTTTCCCCCTCCGCTCCTGTCTGTCAAACCAGCCACAGTACTCAGCTTTGCTCACCTAAGCATGAATGGCCCCTGGAGACCACTAGAGCCAACCGTGGGAGCACCCTGCCCTCTGAATTATAGACGAGATTGTTTAAATCCTGCATTAACATGGGCTGAGCATGAATAATTCACACGCTCCGTGCTTGCAAAGGGGTCTTGCGCATGTCCGCACACATCCTTCATAATAATCAAAGTAGGTCATAGCAGCAGCCAGGGCCCTAGAACAGAAGCACACTGCAATAAACCCGTGTGTGTGTGTGTGTGTGCGTGTGCGTGCGTGCGTGCACACACACACACAAACACACACAGCTATGTTGACAGGCAGAGCAGATTCTGTCTTCATCTGGTGTGATAACCAGCTTGTTGGGAGGCAAACTCCATATAGCACAATGGGTATCTGGTTTTGAAGACAGAATCTCCCCCTTCTAAAAACAGACACAACAACCAGGTCAGCTGTAAGTTGTTATTCACTTAAACCAGGGTTGGGAAGAATTTTGGGGGCAAGGGCCACATCCCCCCATGGGGAGCCTTCTGGGAGCCACATACCAGTGGTGAGCCAGAGGCATGAACTAGCAGAGCAATGATATTTCCAGAGGAAGGGGAAGGACTCTAGGACCCTGTCAGAGGCATCATGCCTCCTTCCCAAAGCCCAACTCCTTGCTTAGCCTGCTTTGGGAAGGTGGCAGGAGGGCTGGGTTAGATGTCAAATTTGGTCTCACTCCCACCACCAGTGTGACAAAACAATGTGCCTCCCATGGGCTCCATGTAGAAGAACTACTCTGGCCCACCATGGCTGTAGCCAGGATTCTTGTTGGAGGAGGGGCATAAAGATCAAGTGTAAAAATACCCCCCAAAAGCGGACATTACGGAAGGCTGGCTTATGTTGCGGGGGACAGATTTCGGGGTGGCAGCACAAAATCTCAGTTAATTGAGTATTTTAAATGCTTTTCAATCATCCCCCCCCCCCCCGCTACGCCCATGCAGCCCACTTGGTATGAAAAATTGGCCGCCCTGATGAAGACACTTGGGTCTTCCTGGTTTTATGAGAGAATTCTGAACATGGCTATGGCGCCATCTAGGGGAAGGTCTCAGTTCAGCAATCCAAGAACTATGTACAGCAGACTCTTGGGTTGCGAACGTGAACCATATGGGATGCACATTCGCAACCCACAGCGTTTGCAACCTGCAGTGGCGCATCTGTGCACACATGGGTTGCGATTCAGCGTTTATGCGCAAAGCGCAATTTAGCACTTCTACAAATGTGCAACTGCCAAAACCCAGAAGTAACCCGTTCCGGTTACCTGAAGCGTCTGTAACCTGAGGTATGACTGTAGTTAAATGAAGGCCTGAGTTTAGCGTGAGAGGTGGGGTGGGTGTGGGTGTGTACACACACACACACACACACAAGCACATACGTGTAGGCTTGCCAGTTGGAAGGTTAGCAGTTCGAATCCCTGCAACAGAGTGAACTCCCATTGCTCTGTCCCAGTTCCTGCCACCCTAGCAGTTCGCAAGCATGCCAGTGCAAGTGGATAAATGGGTACTGCTGCAGCGGGAAGGTAAACGGCGTTTCCATGCGCTCTGGTTTCCGTCAGTGTTCCATTGTGCCAGAAGCAGTTTAGTCCTGCTGGCCAGAAAGCTGTCTGTGAACAAACGCCGGCTCCCACAGTCTTAAAAGCAAGATGGGTGTCGCAACCCCATTGTTGCCTTTGACTGGACTTAACCATCCAGGGGTCCTTTACCTTTACACATGTACAAGCATATTATCAAATAGGAATGGACACAGCTGTCAGTTTTGGTTCTCTCCTTCTCACTCTTCTGATCTTAAAATTCAGTTCTGCAATGTTTATGCAGCAATTTCCAAACGTCCATGTAAGCCCCATTATAAAGACCTCGATTGGGCCTCAAGTTGAGAAACGTCGTTAAACTGTGCATGGGAATGCGGCCTTTTTTCAAAGGGAAAAAACAAACTTTCCTCCCCTGGATTTTGCTAGTACTAAAATAAGAACTGCATCCTCCAGTTCCTTTTGCTGCCTGGGAATACCTGTGGCCTATAGGTCATGTATATAAAAGGAAAAAGACAAGGTTGTTGTCCCTTCTTTTTTTATTCATTCTAGCTCTGGAAACATTAGCAATTACAGTAAGAGAATAAAATAAAAAGAGGCGCAAAGATGAACAGAAATTGGGAGGGACTCATATTCTTATGTTTAATATATAGTTTTAACATTTACAGAGCCTATATGATCTTTAACAGAATTAGTGAAACTTGCAGCTGAATCTAAATGTTTAGTGTAATATGCATTGAATAAAGTAAAAGCAGAAAATATGGATATAAATGACAGCAGATTCCAGGGGAAAAAATTGATTATAGGGTATTGGTGGTGGTGATCCCATAAGAATAACAAATAAGAGCAACACACACACACACACACACACACACACACACACACACACTATATGGCAACTGGCAATCTTACAAAACAATGTGAGAAACTGTATCTTTTTCAGGCCAGATTGCCTGAAGATTTTTCACTTCATTTCAACATTTATCAACTGAGATACTGGCTCAGCAAATTAACAAATGGCAGTGTCTTCTTAAAAATCGTTTGGAGCAAGAAAAAGCCAAGAAATAAAGGGGGAGAAATATGCGGGATAAAAGGAAAAAAAGCTGTCATCCGTGGGTTTCAGACTTAAATCTGTATTTTACTATGTATTGCAAATTGCATTAATTGGATCACTGAGCAAACTGACACTGCACAGATCAATCCAATCTCTGCCCAGGGGGAAGCAGGTTATGCCACCACCTTATTTGAAGCCCTGCAGTTCATACTAGCCAGGGTGATGGTGGGTGTATCTTCTTTTTCTCTCACAGGAGAGATGTCCACATCAGGCCCCTTTCTGGGAGCTGGACTGGCATAATATCCAGCATTTCCTTGAGATGATGGTGGCATTGCCTCTGCTCTGCTTTCTGTGCCTGCAGCAGGGACCTCCATAGTGGTGGCACCCTGTCAGCCCACAGGAACCTCTACTGGATCCTAACCTTCACCAGAAGTGTAGGCTAGGGGTTAGGATGACAACCTAAGAGATTTTACAACATTTGATGAATTAATTTAAAAGGCTGATACTAATGTATCATCAGAAAAAGTTAGCAGATTAAATGGTAAAATGGGCTCAAAGTATTGCCAGGGAGGGGGGGGGGGGAATCCCACGACACATGGGAAATTTTGTGGCACAGAGTCCATAAATGTTATTTGAACATGATGATAAGGGAGACTTGTTAGACAAATATACTATTTTAATACTGTTATATGTGCTTATAAGGGATAATGCATAATCCTACAGTTCTTGGTTTCAGAACTGACTTGTATCCAAAAAAGGAACATAAAAAGTTATTTTCAGTTTCAATTCCTTGTGGACACATATGTATACACAATTACTTCCTTCTCTCTCTCTCTCTCTCTCTCTCTCTCTCTCTCTCTCTCTCTCTCTCTCTCTCTCTCTCTCTAACATATATATATGAATTTAAGCCAAAAATAGTTTCTTTGTTATAGCACACAAATAGGGCTCCTGTGACATTCACTTATACAGTGCTTCTCCAATTTGAAATATTGGCTTTATTGATTTTAATCTTGTTCCATACTCAAAGCATGTCTCTTGGTTTCTCCCTTGTGTGAGCCCTGTGATACTTAATGAAGCTCTTTCTTACCCTGAGAGCTAGGGACAAGGGATCTGGGGCCTTCCAAATGTTGTTGGTCCACAACTCCCATCATCGGTGATTGCTGGCCATGCTGGCTGGCGCTGGCGGAAGTTGGGGGTACAACATCTGAATTGCCACAGGCTCCCCACCCCTGCTTGACGCATCTATTTGGTTTCTCCCTCGTGTGAGTTCTTTGGTGAGAGGTGAGGCTTTTCCTCACACTGAAGCTCTTTCCACACTCCAGACATTTGTAAGGTTTCTCCCCTGTGTGAGTTCTTTGGTGAGTAGTCAGGCTTGTGCTCAAACGGAAGCTCCTTCCACACTCCAGACATTTGTAGGGCTTCTCTCCTGTGTGTATTCTTTGATGAGAAGTGAGGCTTGGTCTCACCCGGAAGCTCTTTCCGCACTCCAAGCACTGATACGGTTTCTCCCCTGTGTGAATTCTCTGATGGTACATGAGGGCCGAACTCTGACTGAACCTCATTCCACACTCCAAGCACTGATACGGTTTCTCGCCACTGTGATTTCTTTGATGGTATGTGAGGGATGAATTATGACAAAAGCTCATGCCGCACTCCAGGCATTTATATGGTTTCTCCCCCGTATGAATCCTTTTGTGTTTACTTAGGTATGAGCTCTGGCCAAAGGTGCGACCGCAATCCAAGCATTTATACGGTTTCTCCCTTGTGTGAGTCCTTAAATGACAAGTCAAGCTGGTGTTCGAACGGAAGCCCTTCCCGCACTCCGAGCATTTATATGGTTTCTCCCCTGTGTGGATTCTCTGATGAGAAGCAAGGTCATTCCTCTGACTGAAGCTCTTCCCACACTCCAAGCATTCATGTGGTTTCTCCCCTCTGTGGATTTTTAGATGGGCAGTCAGGTGAAAGTTCTGCCTGAAACTCTTTCCACACTGCAAGCATTTATATGGCTTCTCCCCGGTGTGCATTTTTTGGTGCCTATTGAGTTGTGACCTCCAACCGAAGTTCTTCCCGCACTCCTGGCATTTAAATGGTTGCTCTTCTACGTGGGTTTTGCCGTGAGCTTCATGGTTTGGGTTCGAATCAGATCTGTTCTGAGACACAGGGCAGTTGGTTTCGTTTCTTTCACTGTGGGTTGCAATTTCATAGCAGCCGCTGGCTTTTGAAGCAAAGGACTGACTCTGACACAGCATTCCCTCATTCTCCATATCTCGGATGTCACCTTCTAGAACGAAAACAGGGAACTGATAAGAATTTGAGTTAGGCCTGGAGTCTCGTATCACCAAACCACGTCAGATAACTGTTCTGATAAAAGAAGAGCTGAAAATACTTAGGTGTGAGGCAGTTTTCCGACCTCTTCTATCTAACATTGACTGACTGCTGGTGTGGTGTAGAACAAGGAGTGGGGAACAGTATACTGGCCATCGGGCCAGATCCTTGCCTACCCTCATGGGCTTTAAATGAATAGTGCAGATGGGGACCTTGAGGGAAACTACAAGACTGTATAAAGATATTTCCAGATTTGTTTGGCAGGGCAAGAAGCCTCGAATAAAATTTAAGATATTAACTGATGCTAAAGAAAGAGGTGGATTTGCCCTGCCAGACCTTAAACTTTATTATGAATCAGCTGCTTTTTGCTGGCTGAGAGAATGGCTGCTTCTTGAAAACACTGAAGTGTTGGATCTAGAAGGCTTCAATAATGCATTTGGCTGGCACGCATATTTGTGGTATGATAAGGTAAAAGCACATAAAGCGTTTAAAAATCATATTGTTAGAAAAGCATTGTTTAATGTTTGGATAAGATATAAGGATTTGTTAGAAAAGAAAACCCCAAGATGGTTGTCACCAATGGAAGCGAAGGCACAGAAAAAACTCAATATAGAGGCCAAATGGCCAAAATATTGGGAAATTTTGGAACAAGATGGAGACAGAATAAAATTGCAGAGCTTTGAAAAATTGAAAAACAAAGTGCGAGATTGGCTCCATTATTACAAAATAATGGAGGCATACAATTTGGACAAAAAAGTTGGTTTCCAGGTGGAAAAATCAAAATTGGAAACAGAATTGTTAGATCCAAAAACTAAGAATTTATCAAGAATGTATAACTTGCTGTTGAAATGGAAAACTCAGGATGAAATGGTGAAATCAGCTATGATTAAATGGGCACAAGATGTTGGACATAACATAATGATGGCTAACTGGGAACAGTTATGGACCACAGGTATGAAATTCACGGCATGTAATGCCCTAAGAGAAAATTTAATGAAAATGATTTATAGGTGGTACATGACACCAGTCAAGCTTGAAAAAAATTACCATTTGCCCGACAATAAATGTTGGAAATGTAATGAGACTGAAGGTACATTCTTTCACCTTTGGTGGATATGCCCAAGGATTAAGACATTCTGGGAGATGATTTATAATGAAATGAAAAAGGTATTCAAATATACCTTCCTGAAGAAACTAGAGGCCTTTCTCCTGGGCATGGTCGGCCAATTGGTGTTAAAGAAGGATAGAACCTTTTTTATGTATGCAACAACAGCAGCAAGAATACTCATTGCGAAGTATTGGAAGACACAAGATTTACCCACCCGGGAAGAATGGCAGATGAAGTTGATGGACTATATGGAACTGGCGGAAATGACTGGCAGAATCCAAGACCAGGGAGAAGAGTCGGTGGAAGAAGACTGGAAAAAGTTTAAAGACTATTTACAGAAATACTGTAAAATTAATGAATGTTAGAAGAATGTTGGAATGAAGTTATATGGCTTTAGTAGAAATGTCATAAGGAATTAAGTATAAATAGATTAATAGAATATTAAAGGAAAAAATAAGGTTAGAATGTGTTAAGATAATTATAGGATAGAAAACAGAGGAAGATGGAAAGGAATTGCTGAAACAATTAACAGAAGTGGAATACAAAAAGGGAGGTGTGAGGAGGTCGTGGAAATAAGTGAATGAAAGATAAGATATTGAAATTGTTTGATGTGTTTTAAACTGTTTTTGTTTTGTTTTGTTAGTTTAATGTGTTAGTGTTATGTAGTGTCCCTGTGTTGTATTGTATTGTTCTTTGTTTTTGTAGTGTTTAAATTGTTGGAAAAGTAATAAATATTATTTTAAAAATAAAATAAATGAATAGTGCAGATGGGGACCTTGAGGGAAACTACAAGACTGTATAAACTCATCAGAAAAATATCCACAAGCCTTCTGAAGCATCAGAGACCAGTGTGTTTGACCTTGGACTGTCTCATATTCAAGCCACAATGGATTTTGCACAAGTGGGAAACCCTTTTCCAGATCAGGAGTCACATTCTCTTCTGGGCAACTTTCTGATGGCAGCATGCCAGTGGTGGGCGGAGCCAGAGGCAAAAGTGGGTGGAGCAAACAATGTAAATTTGACCTGGTTTCTACACACAGACTCACACACCCTTCTTCACCCTCCAGCCAGGCAAGAGGTATTAGAGTTCAAGGACACATTCCAGCCAGGCAAAAACACCTGAGGCACAGAGAGGGTCCAGTGAGGTGCATGGCCTGAGGAGAGCTCTGGAGCCAGACAGAGAGGTCTAGAAGGCTGCATTTGCCCCCTGACCTGAAGTTCCCCACCGCCTTACATTATATTCTCAATAATTTTGTCCAGCAGATCTTCCTCAGCAGCGACACCAAAGCTGTGCAACCTTTTCCCTAGGAACATATGGCTCCCTCCTCTGTCTTTCTCACTGTTGACTTTTAGGCAGTAGACAATGACAGTGTGGTTGTTAGGCAAATGCAATTCTAAAATGGCTCTGGTCTATATTTCTATTTATTATGGCTTTGAATATACCCCACTGTCAATGACCTGACGCTGACCGAAAAGTAGTTTTCACTATGCTGCAGCTTTAACATTGCGTATTCATGTCATATTATTGTTATCCCCTTTGTGGATTTCAGTTAAATGGAAATGCAGGGTATACCGTATTTTTCGCTCTATAACACGCACCTGACCATAACACGCACGTAGTTTTTAGAGGAGAAAAACAAGAAAAAAAATATTCTGAATCAAATGTTGTACTAAACTATTTAATAAACAACCGGTATATCAGAATCATATTACAACCATGTAAAGTGAACAGCAGTCAACAGTGAACAGCATTAAGAACCATCATCACTGTCATTAACAAATGAAGGGAGAATTTTAGGTTCGAGTACTCTTCTAGTTTTCTGTGAACCCCAAGAACTCATCAGTGCCAGAGTCAGAATTTATGAAGTTCAGTTGCTCACAATCACTGACATCACTTTCTTCGCTATCTTCATATAAAATGTCATCTTCTTTTGCATCCAAACCATTGCTAATGCCATATTTTTTGAATGACTCTGCAACGATTTCCTCCTTCACCGAGTGCCATGATGTTTTCACCCATTCACAAACTTGAGTGATAGTGGGCCTCTTCATTTGTCCAGTAGGTGTCAGATCATGATTACCCGCAGCCATCCATTTGTTCCACTCTTCTCGCATAAAGACCTTAAATGGCTTGTTGATGGAAACGTCGAGAGGTTGCAACTGGCTGGTAAGACCTACAGGAATTACAGCTAGATGAGTCTTCGCTTCTTTAAAGCACTTTTTTGTAGTTTCGCTAATATGTGCTCTACACTGGTCCAGTACTAATAAGGCAGGTTTTTCCAAAAGCCCTCCAGGACGCTTGGACCACACTTTTTCAACCCATACTCTCATTCCATTTTCGTCCATCCATCCTTTCTCATGAACATGTACAACAATTCCTTGTGGAATCACTTCTTTTGGAAATGTTTTCCTTTTGAAAATTAACATGGGTGGCAATTTGGTGCCGTCTGCACAGCAAGACAACACAACCGTGTAATGGGTTTTCTCATATCCGGAGGTTTTCACAGCAATAGTTTTGGCACCTTTCAGATCAACAGTCCTATTAGATGGCACATCCAAGGTTAGCGGGACCTCATCCATAGTCCCAATCTGGCCAATTTCAAATCCATTTCTCTTCCTAGCATCAATTACAAATTTATGAAAAGACAGAATCTTAGATTCATATTCTTCTGGCATTTTTTGTGTAATTCTAGTTTTGGTGCGCATAGCAAGGCCACATCGCTTCATAAATCTGTAGCACCATGATGGTGAGCCAGTAAAATCATGAATGCCTTTCTCTAAAGCAATGCGTTTGGCTTCATATATTATCATTTTTCTGGAGACTGTGAAGCCATTATTCCGGTGATGTGTGATCCATTCTTTCATGGCCACGTCCAACTGTGGCCACTTTGCAGCATGTCCACGAAAAGTGTGCTTACTTTTATCTGCTTTTTGCAGCTGATCCTCCTGTTTCCTCCAATCTCTTATCATTCTTTCTGTTGGAGGTGGCCCAAAATGTCTCTCTGCTGCTCTGTTTCCATGCTCCTTAGCATATTTTACTACCTCTAGTTTAAAAGGAATCTTATATACTAGTCTTCTCTGCTTTATCAGAACGGGGGAGGTTTTCTGCAAGAAAATAGAGTTTTCTGCAAGAAAATGATGAAGGAACTGTCAGTAATGTATGGTATCTCAAATACAGTGATGAAGGAAGAGGAGGGGGGAGCTCACACTTCTCCTAGGCAAAGCAGCCAACTCCTATAGGCCTAGGTGCCTTTACCCCCCTATCAATATTTGAGGGAGTCATCCTCCCCCCATGCTGATGGGCATTGCCATTCATATAAGGTACCAGTGTGCATGAACTTTGTCTTGAGATCATTGCACTCTGTGAGATAGGGCTTACCTGTACCTGCCCCACCCCAATATTTTATTGAAGTTGGAAGAGGGAGGGAGGGAGGGAGGGAAGGAAGGAAGAGAGATGGAGAGCTCACATTTGTCCTAGGCAAAGCAGCCATCTCCTATGGGCCTATGGGCCTTCACCCCCCCATTAAATATTTGAGGGAGTCATCCCCCACCCCCCATTGTGGTATGCGAGGTGGGGCTTACCTGGCTGCCCCCCAATATTTTATGAAGTTGGAAGAGGGAGGGAGGGAGGGAAGGAAGAGAGAGGGGGAGCTCACATTTGTGCAGCTGCCTTGCCTCGAACCGGAACAAAAAGAGGAGGAGGAGACTCAGGGACACGAGCCTTGTAAGCCGCTTTGTTTGAATTTACTGGTGAGGTGCTGGGGGAGGGACGGAAAGGGATGCCCTCTTTGTCCCTCCTTCCAGCTCATTGTAAAGAAAGCAGAGTAAGAGCCACTTACATGTGTGTAAGGGAGAGCCATAGAGCAGGCAGACACTGAGGAAGAGAGGCTGTCTCCCTTCTCCCACCTTGGCTTTTACCCGCTGCGCGCAGCTCTTGCCGGCTTCCAAGCTGCCTCCCTTCTCCCACCTCGCCAAAAAGCCATAGAGCAGGCAGACACGCTGCGTTCAGCTCTTGCCGGCTTCCCAGCGAGCCAAGCCGGAGGAAGAGAGGCTGCCGAAAAGCCAGCAAGAGTGGCTCCTCCCGCCCGCATTCGCTCCATAACGCGCGCACACATTTCCCTTTACCTTTTTTTGGGGGGGGGACTGAGTGTTATGGTGCGAAAAGTACGGTAAATGCTTTAGTAAATAAAAATACCGATAGGTCCCACTAGACCGGGTGAAGGGGAGCTGAGATGCTGAATGGCAAGAACTGTGCCAAAACAGGTTAAGAAATGTAAAGAGGTGTTTTCATCATCTGGGAACTCTTAACTCCCATCATCCTTGCCCATATAGGCTTGGGCTGATAGGAGTTACGAGTCCAAAAACGGCTGCAGAGCCACAAATCCCCCAACCTTGAACTAGGCAGCCTTACCAAGAGAGGCCACAAGTCCACAGCTCTCCTCCATGACTTGCTTGTGCAGAGCTCTCTGGTCAGGATTCAGCAGAGCCAACTCTTCTTCAGAGAAATTCAAAGCTACCTCCTCAAAGGTCACCAGGCCCTGAAAGAAAAAGAAAATGTTTCCTCCTCATAGATAAGGCAGTAATATCCAAAAGGCCGGTTATGGCAGAGGTGCAGTGGGGAAGATGGCTATTATCTTGCAGGATTTACACCTTTCACGAGTTGCATTCATAGATTTCCTAGTGGACAGTTTTGAGAGACACAAACAGAAAGAGAACGATTCATCGAGGTCCAGAAATGTGAGCAGGAGGACAAAGAAAACCAAGCTTCCCCTTTTGTCTCTGCAGAGAGTCTTGCCCCTACCTGTTTAGGTCTTACAGAAGCCGTTTCCCATCCACCACAAAGTCGAGATGGCTGAGCATGTTTTTTTGGCACCATTCCATTACCTGTAAAAAACACACACATACACAAAGAAAGATAGTGGGAAGCTAGTAGAATAAACAATGCATGTCCAAGTACACATGGGTATTGCAAAGGCCTGCTTCCCACATCGTGCTAATCCAAACCATGGTGTGATGCAAACGGGCAGGAGACATTGATTATGACATAGTTCCTCTGCAGAGAGCTAACCTATGAACCAAGGTTTGGATGCCACACTAAGCCAAGCCACGGCTGAGCTCAGCTCAGTGGAGCACAGCAGCAAAACGACCAGAGAGAAGCAAAGCAACTAGCAGCCTCATACTGTGTCAGGTGTGGGGAACCTTTGTCCTTCCAATTGTTGCTGCACTACAAATCCCATCATCCTAGGCTATTAGCCATGCATGCTACAGCAGATGGGAGTTGTAATTCAGCACCATCCAGAAGTCCTAATGTTCCCCAGACCTGCACTAAGCCATAGCTTGGATTAGCAAAACAAGTAAGCAAGGCCCATATATTTTCTGTTGAATGGATTTTGGATGTCAGCACCCATTTCAGCTGGGGGGGGGGAATCTCTCATCCACTCAATTCCCTCCCCCCAGCCTAAAAAAAAAACTTGGGAGCTCTTGGCTGCAATCAAAATATGTCAAAAACTTGAGGTGCGCTAGGGATTTCTTGTGTAAGAAATAGGGGCAGACCAAGTTGAAATATGCCCCATTAATCCTTACACTGTAAGGTGGTACCTTCGTTGGTCTCCTGCATGACCCCTCTTCCTGGTGGGCTGTGTCTGATGTCTGATGGAGCTTCCTCTGTCTCGGGGAAACCAGAGCCCAATTCTGCAAACAGTTCCAGCTCCTGAAACAGCAATGAGAAGCAAAGACACAGAATGGGAGAAGGCTTAGAAAAAGTATGATCAGAAGCTTGGGGTTGGGGTCATCCCTCCTTGGATGATTTTCCCAAAGAGAAAGGCAATTAGTGGGGAGTTTTAGGGTACCCTCTCTCACATTCCTGGGCTCATGGAACTACCAGGATGAAGTGCTCTCACCTGCTGCTTTTCTGCCTGACTGAGGAGAAAACCTTCTGCCAGGGCAACTGCCTGGGAACTGGTCTCGGCTCCACATTCTCTGACCCAGCGCCCCATCTCCGCTGGAAGGATGGTCAGGAACTGCTCCAGGATCACCAAGTCCAGAATCTGATTCTTTGTGCGCTGCTCTGGCTTCAGCCATAGGCGGCAAAGATGGTGGAGCTGGCTGCAAACCTCTCTGGGCCCCTTGTCATCTTGGTAGCGGAACCGCCGGAAGCGTTGGCACCGTACAACTGAGCTACTTGTGTCCTCGCCCGGGGTCTTCTGCGCCACCATTCTTTCCCAGGATCTCCCACTGCTCCCATTCCTGATGGCATCGAGGTGGCCTCTTCCTTCCTTGGGGCCGGCTGAATCCTTCTTGCCCATCTTGGATTGGTGCTCCTCCTCTTCCTGCAAGAGGATCGCTTTTCCCTCCTCCCAGTTTTTGCCTTGAGGTTAAGATGGTCCTAACTGGTGCCGTTACCAAGGCCTGCAAAGCCAAGACATCATTCTGTAAGTGCATTACTACTTTGTCAAGGCAGGGAGATTTCCCATAAGCTCAGAAGCGACCATGTCTTGTCCCAAAACAAAAGGCAGTGAATGCATATTGTGAGACACAGGCTGGGATGAGGAAGAATTCCTTCACTTGAGGGCTATAGATTAAAGCCCTTGTTCTGACTGAGGTTCAAAAGGTGCAGAACCTGTCACACTAGTGCAGCTACCAACTAATACTTCTACTAGGAAGAAAGGGAGGTGGAAAGGGGAGGCTGAGATTAACTAAAGTCTTGAAAAGCAGTTCTTGCACTTAGATTAAAGCATTCAATGTGATTGAGGGTCAGAAGATGGAGCATTCCCCGCTTCCTCCTACCTTGGACCTTTCTGTGGTGGCAATGGTCTCCTCATTTTATTAGGGCTGCTGAGGGGTGTGACTGAGAAAGGGGTGTGGTCTGGGGTGAGTCTGAGGGCCATAAAGAGGCCACATTTGACTCCCCACTTCTGACGCATTGAATTACAGTGGTACCTCGGGTTACATACGCTTTAGGTTACATACACTTCAGGTTACAGACTCCTCTAATCCAGAAATAGTACCTCGGGTTAAGAACTTTGCTTCAGGATGAGAACAGAAATCGTGCTCTGGCGGCGCAGCAGCAGCCGGAGGAGGCCCCATTAGCTAAAGTGGTGCTTCAGGTTAAGAATAGTTTCAGGTTAAGAACGGACCTCCGGAACGAATTAAGTACTTAACCCGAGGTACCACTGTATCCTGTTCACAACAGTAGCCAGACACTGCTCCCAAACTTTGTGCCCATCAGGAACAGGAAGTTTCTCTTCCTCTCCTGTTTTCATCTCAGTGTCTTTCTCCCTATTTAGTGCAACCCACGACAATGCAGAAATCCTGCCCACAGCCATCCCTGCAAGAGCGGACGGTCCATGAACCCCACCTTGCGCTCCTTGGTGGAAAAGTGGGATATACAGTACTGTAATAGCAAGCAAGCAAGCAAAGGATACCTTCTCTCTGCAGGATTTGAGCCTGGGAAGCTTTTCCAGAATCAGGATCCCCCCCCCCCCAATACTCACCTACCCACCGTTCCCTGTAGCCCCGAGGCTCCCCTTTTCCCAAACGCACAAGGGCGGAGGCTCACCAGATCGCAGGAGGAAGGAAGCGCCGCTGCAGCGCCTACGGAAGCCAAGGGGCCGCTTTCCTCTCCTGGAAGAAACAGGGCAGGAAGGGGCGACCGGGGGTGGGGCTGCCTTTGCTCCAGGGTTCACTTCCTCTCTCCCTCCTCCCCCCCCCCCATAAAATAAATTCTCTCTAGGAATCCGACTCGATTCATTTAACCCAGCGTTTCCCAAACTTGGGTCTCGAACTGTTTCTGGACTACAGTCCCCATCATCCCCGCCCACTGGTCCTGCTAGCTAAGGATGATGGGAGTTGTAGTCCAAAAAAAGACCAGCTGGTGACCCAAGTTTGGGAAACCCGGATTTAACCCTTTGAGGGCCCCCAACAGGAATCCTCTCCCTGGAGCATCCAAAACGCAAGCAAGCAATGCGCACTGGGCAGGTGGTGCTTCTTGATGCTCCATCCATGCGCGCCAGGCGGGGAGTCCGATAGGAACCCGGAGAGGCGCCTCCGCGTTTCTTTTATCGTTATTTCCCGTGCCGGTTGCCCTTCCTGAACGCCCTTCCTATCCCGCAAGCCATATGGGGAAAGGGGCGCTTGTGCAAGGCGATGGAGGGAGGAGATGCATGCAGGCTGAGATGGTGGGAGGAAGCAGGGCTGGCCTTGAGGCAAAATGAGGCAAGCTCTTCTGGCCGCAGGATCCAGAGAGGCAGCAGATCCCCATGCACATCATAGAACTGGGACCCTGGGGATCATATAGTCCTGCCCCCTGCAATGCAGGAATTTTGCACCCTTCCCGTGTTCCTGATGTAGATCTTCACTTACCCGCCATTTTGAGGTTCACTTCAGGGCGCCAAAATGTGTTGGTGTTGGTGGGACCCTTTTCTCGCTACTCAGTGCAACCCAAGGCAACTGAGACTCCGTTATTCAGTCCTCAGGCAAGCATGAACCTGCCAAGGTTTCCCGTAGTGGAGTGTGTGAGGAGACAGAGGGATAAAGTTGTCTTAAGGCCCCATTTGCGCTGAACATTTTAAGCAGCATCACGGCACTTTAAAAAGCCAGGGCTTCCCCGCAAATAATCCTGGGGACTGTAATTAGTGCTGAGTGTTGGCAGGAGACCCCCATACAGTGGTACCTCAGGTTACATACGCTTCAGGTTACAGACTCCGCTAACTCAGAAATAGTACCTCGGGTTAAGAACTTTGCTTCAGGATGAGAACAGAAATCGTACTCCGGCGGCACGGCGGCAGCAGGAGGCCCCATTAGCTAAAGTGGTGCTTCAGGTTAGGAACAGTTTCAGGTTAAGAACAGCCTCCGGAACGAATTAAGTACTTAACCCGAGGTACCACTGTATTCTCCTCAGAGAGCTACAGTTCACAGAGTTTATTGGGATGAGAGAGACTACAGTCTCTGTATGAGGGTGAGCAGGAATACCTGCACAGTTTTTGGAAAGAGGCTTATCTCTTTCCTTCCTGGGGCCTTTGGAAAGTCTCCAGGCTAATCTGCCGATAATTTAGGTGAGGATACAAGGCGGCACAGTGAATTTAATTCGACTTAAAGAATTCCAGTTACCAATATAACCACTTACTATTCTGTGTATATTCTTGAATAATATGGGGCAACAAAATCATAACACACAGGTCTCTGACCAGGGGATCTTACAGCCTAAATTTTGACTGGGAGGAAGAATCCACAAAAGCAGCTAAGAGGGAGATCAGGGTAGCCAGATGAAGATGGGAAATGCCTTTCAAATCTGTGTACAGGTGCCTCTAAAAGGATCTTGAGCCTCTTCCTTTCTCCTGGCACGTACAGGTGGATGACAGAAGCACAGTTTTAAAATGCACATTCATCCGGTGTAATTGGAGCCAGGTAGGAAAGTGGATTTATAATAGCAATTTGGCCTGAGTTTTTTGTGTCTACTTTTGATGTCTTGTCACCTGCATTGAGACAAAGATGAAAAATGCTAAGGAGTAAACCCTATACAAAAATCAGAGTGGAATCCCTAAAATGGATAGTTTGTGACTTGTATGCCTCAGTTCGGCAATTCCAGTAGCTGGTGCCAATTGTATGCTCTGCTTTCTTTTGGACCACGTCAGCAAGTCCGAGAGCAGGGTCTTGTTTTCTGGGCAGTCCAGAACATACACGCACACTGCCCAGACCAACACAGCAAAACCAAGCGCAGGAGGCAGCAGTTACGAGTTACCGGTCTCTGCAGCTGCAGAGATTCACCAATGGTTTGATTTCACCCTCTGGATGGGCACTCCATTGTATCTTGAGAGTGACGGAAACCAACATTTCATGTTAATAAGCACACCAATGCCAGGATGTTTGTGCTATCAACACTGCTTTGTGAATTTTTACCAAAATAAATGTGCACACATTTAATGTCATTGTCACAATGTGACCACCTTACGTATTCATACTCTCTCACTCCTCCCATAATGTATGGATGTATGTTTTCCTGTTACTTGAGGAAAACACCCCATGCAGCTGATGAGGGATAAGGCTTTCAGTGGCTACTACCCACAATGGCTGTTAGAGGCAGCATGACTCTGAATGTCGGTTGCTTGGAAGATGCAAGAGTGCTATTCTCCTCAGCTCTTGCTTCCAGGCTTCCCATGGGCATCCGGTTGGCCCCTGTAAGAACAGGATGGTGGACTAGATGGGCCTGGGGCCTAATCCAGCACCGCTTTTCTTACATTCTAATGAACAGGACTCTAGTCCGTAAGCCTTTATGCCATCATAAATCTGTGGCCCTTTAAAGTCCTGCTCAACTTTTTGTTGGAGCTTCAGAATTCCAGCATAGCTGCCCCTCATGAAACAGGAGGGGGAAAGTGGTAGCTAAAGACAATTCCAGGTGCCTGCTTGTGTCTCTCCCCATGCCGTAATAATAATAGTAAAATATTATTTATACCCTGCCCATCTGGCTGGGTTTCCCCAGCCACTCTGGGCGGCTCCCAACAGAATATTAAAAACATGATAAAACATCAAACATTAAAAACTTCCTTAAACAGGGCTGCCTTCAGATGTCTTCTAAAGGTCAGATAGTTGTTTATTTCTGGTAACCCCACTTCTCACAGGGAGGGAACCGCCAGAAGGCCCTCGGAGCTGGACCCCAGTGTCCCAAGCTGAATGATGGGGGTGGAAACGCTTCTTCAGGAGGGCCATTTTAAAAGTTAACCAGTAGCAGTGTGAAAAGTGCTTGAAAACACAATGCAAGCCATTAAAGTTATTTCAGTATTTTTATTTTTTTATTTTAAATGGTTTATTTTATTTCAACAGGTATACAGCACCGAGTAAGAGAAAAAAGGAGAAGGGAAAAACAAGACGAAGCAACTAAAATGGTAAGTATACATAAAAGCGAATGAGCAGTATGTACAGGGATTACGATAAAGGGACAGCAGCGTAAAACATGTTCATAACAAAGCTAGTAGGGTATGAAAGCATTTGCCAAGATACATAGCGAAAAGGTAAGTAGCTAGGGTAAAAAAATCAGAGTTATTTCCAGATAAACTCATACTTAGCAGGGACCATATTAAAGCGTGGGCGGTTATTGACATAGGTCATGGAAGTCCACCAAACAGCTGCGCAATCTTCTGGTTTCATAGTACCGTGCAAAACTGTTGAGTTGGTGAGTTTTTCCGTAAACGCAATATGCACTGCTTTTTGAAGCCAATTTTCATTTGCAATGCTAGAACCATCTTTCTGGCTGCCACTGGCAGGTAAAGGACCAGCAGTTTCAATACAATCGAAGAAGTGTTGTCTCTTAAGTATATGAAGAAGGAACTAAGCCAGGTCCACTTGTGCTACAATTACCAAGGATGGTGCCAATTTCTACTGCCACAACAGACCAAAAGGTGCAAACTGGACAGGCAGGATCACTAGAGGTGCCAGAACATCCCTAAAGTCCCACAATTGCACCAACACAGTGTCTGATTCCAGAGCTTTGTATATTTGACTTCTATGAATGACCACCATGAAATTCTCTCTGATAAAGTTCATTCAATAGTGGCAAAATTATTTTCCTACTGACGGGTCAGTCAATAGCTTGGTGTATGTGTCTATCTACAAGCTAAGTCTCCAGCACTTTAAAATATGGGGGGGAGGTGCCAGTACTCACCATGAAGTTGTTACATACACTAAGTGCCACACTTTTAACATGGAGGGGGAAAGATTCCAGTACTGCACACCCTTGCGTACCCCCAGAAAAAAAGCACTGGTCAGCGCTTTGAACTGGAGTACAAAGTTCAGGTTGACACCGATATGGATGGCAGAATCCACATATTTTATAAGGCACCTAATATTGACTAAGTTCTCTCTGTTCTTGTTCCTGGGAAATGAGGTGGTGGCAACATCTGGATTCCTTTTTCTAAACAAGCACCTTTTTTGAAGGTTTTTCTTGATAACTTGAGATCTATCCTGCACCCTTCTTCCCCAAATAGCCTCCATATTGCACTACAGTGGTACCTCGGATTACATATGCTTCAGGTTACAGACTCCGCTAACCCAGAAATAGTACCTCGGGTTAAGAACTTTGCATCAGGATGAGAACAGAAATCGCGCATCAGGAGGTGGCTGCATTAGCTAAAGTGGTGCTTCAGGTTAAGAACAGTTTCAGGTTAAGAATGGACCTCCAAAACGAATTAAGTACTTAACCCAAGGTACCACTGTATAAGGATGCTCTTTATATAGTGTTATGTGAAAAACTGGTCCTTAGGTGTTCAGCCAGACTAAACTAGCTACAGTAAGCAGATTACACTTCTGTTTTCCCGGCGGTGCAGTTTACCTGTTTGTTTCCAGGTTCAATATAAAAGGTTGGGCCAAATATATACTACAATGCTACCAGAGTCCAGTAAAGGTACAGAATCAGGGTGTAAAACAGACCTCCTTGAGATTCTCAAAGTCCTTCTTAAAAAAGCAGCACGTTTCTGGCTTTTATTACTTACACATGTTTGAAAGTGGGTGGCCAATGCCTGCTGAAATATATTCTCAGAGTATCACCTGAGTAGGAGCTCGAGTAGTAAAGGGAGAGGACTTCTGTGTCCTGCTATATTCCATTAAAAGTCCAGAGAGCAATTTTATAAGTCCATGCAACTGCCTTCTGCTGGGAGAAGGTGCTCTGAAATGGCATTAAGGTTGTTTGCTCTCAAAATAGTTTCCCTTTTTGCAGTAACCTAGGGTTCTGACAAGAGTAGTTAAGAATCATCTAACCCTATACTGAAGGGTGTAATATTGTGTAACCTTTTCATATACAGTGCTACCTCAGGTTAAGAACTTAATTTGTTCAGGAGGTCCGTTCTTAACCTGAAACTGTTCTTAACCTGAGGTACCACTTTAGCTAATGGGTCCTTCCCACTGCTGCCGCGCAACTTCTGTTCTCATCCTGAAGCAAAGTTCTTAACCTGAGGTACTATTTCTGGGTTAGCGGAGTCTGTAACCTGAAGCATCTGTAACCCGAGGTACCACTGTAAAAGCAGAGATCCGCACCCCTGCAGTTAAGTTTCCCTTTTCATATGCTTATAAATGAGCAGATAGATCTCTCTTACATTTTTGAAGGTGTTTATCTTTGCAAGTTTACCAGTTTTATTCCAAAGTGCCTGTAGCCTGTGGCGACAGATAATTTTGGGAGAAGACTTTTACAAAATGGTTTAACAATAACTTTTTTTAAAACAGAAAGATGATTTTTAGAAAGTGGTGGTGGGCACTGAATTACAGCTACACATCTGCTTGAGTTGAGCTTGGTTTCTTGTGTTCGCAGCACTTTTGAATAAACAAAACAAGTAGGATCAGACTGCACAGGAAATTCCTCAGCAGGAGTGTTAGATATATAAGCTAGGTATCAAATGGATCCTTAAGCCAAGGTTACAGTGGCCAAAACAGAATGTCTAGTTGCCATTTTGGGGCAAGACGGCTCTAAAGTCCCATTTTTCAAGTGATTAACTGACTGATTAATTCTCAGTTAAACATCTGGCTAGTTCAGATGACAACCTTGAGCTAAGTTAAGAATTTTGAGACGTTGAAGAAGAAAAGCCACTTGATATAGGGACAGTCCACATATATATTGGCCTCTTCCCACTTCTTTTTCTTAATGGTGACACCGACCATTCATAACATAGGGATATTCTTCAGAGCTGTGAGCAGGGCAGTGGAGTGAGGTAACTGAAGACAAGCTACAACAATTTACTATAATGCTGTTCACTGCTCTTGCTCAGGCTGCACAGAAAAAAGCATTTTGGTTCCTGAAATTCAGATAAAATATAACTGATAGAATTTTACAGGATGTGGTATTAGTGTGTGAAAACAGTCCATATCCAAGGCTTCCCAGGCATGCGCCTCCAGGTGGTGGAGACGTCAGGCCCAATCCTGGCACCCAGGCATCTTCACTTGGTTGTAAGTGGCCAATAGTCAGGTGCAAAATGTGCCTGGCACCTGGCTAATTTCAGACCCTGCTCAGCAGTAAATGAAGTATAGCATAAACCGGTAGGAATTGTTGATGTTTATGGCAAATATTTCTCTAGCCCCACTGAAGTTCTTTGGGCTTCCATATCCTTAGCCCAATATGAAGAGAAGGCAAGCAGGATAATAATTATACAAAAAGCAATAAGATACCTGTGTTAACCCCTAAGAAACATTCCCAAAAGTTCTCTAACTGCTGGATTTTGTATTTTCAAAAATGGGGAATCAGTCACGTGTGTTTCTTTATCCTAGCATCTCTTGGTGTCACCTAAAGCCTATGTAGCAGCTGAGGAAGCTTATTTGAGTAAGACTACCACCTCTTCCCATACTATACTTAGAGCAGGCCTCACCTGCTCTAAACATTGAAAACAGTATCATGCCACTTTAAACAACCATGGCTTCCCTCAAAGAATCCTGGGAAATGAAGCTGGTTAAGGCTGCTGGGAATTCTTAGGAGACCCCTATTCCTCTCAAAGAGCTACTGTTTTCAGAGTGGTTCCCTCTTCCCAGGGAACTTTGGGAACTGTAGTTCTGTGAGGGGATTAGGAGTCTCTGGGCAACTCTCAAAACACTTCTGAGAGTTTATTAGCTACAACTCCAAGGATTCTTTGGCAAGCCATAACTCTGTAAAGTGGCATAATACCACTTTCAATGTACAGTCATACCTTGGATCTCAAATGCCTTGGCTACCGAACAAATCGGCTCCCAAACGAAACCTGGAAGTGATTGTTCTGGTTTTTTAACATTCTTTTGGAAGCTGAACGTCCGACATTGCTTTTGGGGCTTCTGATTGAGTGCAGGAAGCTCCTGCAGCCAATCAGAAGCTGCGCTTTGGTTCTCGAATGTTTTGGAAGTCAAACAGACTTCTTCCGGAATGGATTCCGTTCAACTTCCAAGGTGTGACTGTATAGTGGAGATGCTGGCTGAGACCAATGCAGTCTTTGGGGCACTAAGCTAGCTCCCCACCCGCTTCGCTTAACACCCAAGTGTGGTGAAGCATTCCGGAGAACTCAAAAGCTCGCTCGCCGTTTTTAATGACATTTTGGTTATACCTGGGCTGAGTTAATGCAACAATATACACCCACGGTCACAAGTAAAATGATGTATTTAAGAGTGAGATATCAGCCACAGTTAAAAGGAAACACAGCATAGAAAAGAACAGAAGCCACTGAAAATAACCCAATCAAAGCTAATGATTAACGCAAAGCAACCACACCTCACATAAATTGTGCCACTGCTCCAAGACTAATGTGAAGCCTGGCACTGCATGTCATCTGCAAGCTTGCTATAATTGGGGGTGTACGACGAGATGGCTGCTCTCAAACAGTCATCCAGATGCTTAGGCGTCAGCCGTGTTCTGTTTTTTGACTTGATAAACTTTCTGGCAGAGAAAAGGGACTCGCACGGATAAGCTGACCCAAAATAAGAGTTTACCTTTGCAGCAGTCTTTTTCAACAAAGGGAACTTCTGGGAACCAACCTGATTCCAAAAGTTGTCGTGGCCTGAATGAGACTTCAAAGCCAAGTCATTTTGCAAGTCCACAATCTCCAGCTCTATTTCCTCCAGCCCAGCTTGACAGAGTTCTGCAATGGCCATGGCAGTCACTGTGACATCGATGGAGTCGAACGGGTTTGCAAAAAAGGACACGACAGGCTCAATGTCAATGAGCTGCTCAAATTGAGTAAGGAACTGCTCCTCCAGGATCTCTAGGTAGCCCACAAACGGGACGCCGTTGAAGTCATTCTCTCCAATGACTTGCTTCATTGAGGGGAAGTAAAGGAGCGATTTCCTCTCCAGGTGTGACTTCCACAACCTCAGTTTATCTTTGAAGGCATTGACTGCAGTGACCATCCCAGAAATATGCTTGTCTTTACCCTGAAGCTCAAAGTTCAAAATGTTCAGTTTTTGCATCAAGTCAGCAAGGAAAGCCAAGTCCATTAACCAAAACCTGTCGTCAAGTTGTTCAACATACTGATCTTTAGACCTAAAAAACTCCTTAATTTCTTCAATCAGGTTTAAGAATCTGGCCAGAACTTTCCCTTTACTCAGCCACTTGCCTTCAGTGTGCAAAAGGAGATCATTGTGCTCAGCATCAACATCTTCCAGAAGGGCTTTATAAAGCCTGTGTTTTGAGGAGACGGCCCGGATAGAGTTTATTATCTTTTTAACCACATCCATTATGTGTTTAAACCGGAGTACTTTAGCACATAATGCTTCCTGGTGAATGATGCAGTGATATGAAACAAACTTTGGAAAAGATTCATCCTGCTGGCACTGGGCGATAAACCCACCAATACACCCCGTTGCTGCTCCCTCGTCGGTGGTGATAGATGACAATTTGTGAAGAGGCAAATTTATTTCCATGGCAAAGTCTTTGAAAGTCTGAAATATATTCTCACCTCTTGTTTTTCCTTTCAGAGGTAGTATTCTGAGTAGCTCCTCTATCACAGAAAGATCACTCAAAACCATTCTCGCAACAACTGCCATCTGAGACGGGTCTGTTATATCTGTCGATTCATTAAACTGAAGTGCGAACCAAAGGCAATTCTGAAGATCACTTTGCAGCTGACAATCCAAGTCTCTGGATATAGACTCAATTCTTCTTGTGATGGTGTTTCCAGACAGCTGCAATTTTTGAATCGCTGCAAGTATTTCTTTTTTATTAGGGAAACCTTCGAACATTGAGTCACCGGCGGTCAAAAATATCTCTTTCAACAAGTCCCCATCTACAAAAGGTTTTTTCCTCTTTGCAAGCAAGCTTGCAATTTTAAAAGATGCCATCGTATTATTCTTGGATTGCACCACAGGCCTGGTGGCCGGTGTCGGTGGAATCGCCAATTTGGATTTCATTTCATGGACCTTTTTTTTCCGAAGTTCGGAATCTAGGGGATAATCTTTTGCAAAACTGCTGTGGTTTCTTTCATAGTGTCTCTGGACATTGTGCTTCTTTGAGACGGCAACAGTTGAGGAGCAGACTAAGCAGACGCACTTGCCATTCAGATCCACAAAGCAATACCTCTCTTCCCACTCCTTGTTGAAAAAGTAAGTCCTTTGCCTTTTAACGGTCGGCGGCTCACTTATTTTAATAACAGCTAGTGTAGAAGGGGGAGGAAAAGAAGAGAACTTCAGTTCAGCTACTAACATGTATGGCCAAACTTCAAAAAAAAAATCCTTACTAAAAAGCAAGAGTAAATTAGTGCCGGAGTAATTGATATAGGAGCAAATCAAGTCTCTAGAAAACAGTCAGTCACCAAAGCCAAAGAAATAAAGGACTGTATGAAAAAGCAAATAACTCTACAATAACAACGCACCCCGGAAATCAAGAGTCCAAATTCTACTGCTGCCATGGGGTCTACTTTGGCTGTGCCTCTCACACGCACCAGTGGTGGTTGGTGCCCACTGAGATTGGTAGGGGGGAAGGCAGGAGGACCAACAGTAGGTGGAGCTAGAGCCAATGACACGCAGAACCAATTCTAGTCTTGTCCCTATCTTCCTCTCTGCTGTGTTCTACAAGGGCAAGACTGAGCCTAAGGAGGAAGAAGCTGATAGGCAAAGAAGCTGCCTGGACTGAGTGAGGGTACAGAAAGCAGGCAGGTATACGGAGAACCTTGTGGGTGCCACACACACACACACACACACCGCTACTCTTGAGCATGTTTAGGTTCCCTCCCCTGTGCGGATTATTTCCCTGGGTAGTGAGCTGCAGACTCACAATTACGTTCTTTCTACACCCCCCGTATTTTATGTCTCTCCTGTGCAGATTTTGCAACAAGCTTCAGGATTTTAGAATTTTAACTCCCCCCGCCCCCAAACACGGCACTTACATTTTTCGCTTCTTTTCCTTATTTTCCCTATTTTCCCTTGGACTGTGATTTCATGATAGTCGCCGTCTTCAGAAACGGGGGATTTAGTCCTCCTCTTATGGTTTATTTCGGTCTTCCTTTTCTGCTCTTCACTCTTTTTGCACCGCCCTCTTTCCGGCGACATCCCTCGCGGTTCTCCTTTACTCTCCACTTCCCATCTTTCAGCTCCTGCAATAAAGGCAGGAAAGGGATAAGCGAGTTTAAGAAATGGGCCCCCAAAATAATTGAGCTACAACTAGCCATTGTGATAAAGGAAGGACTAAAATATTAGGTGGGAGATCGTTCCTTGCATTAAGTGACAGCTGCCATGATACAGTTGGACTAAGATCATGGAGACCAGGGTTCAGCTCCCAGCTGAACGCTGGTTAAGGCAGCCTTTGCCAACTTGGTGCCCTCCAGATGTTTTGAACTACAACCCATCAGCTGTGCTGGCTGGACTGATGGCAACTGTAGTCTAAAACATCTGGATGTAGCCAGGTGGTTAAAGGTTGGGCCATCAGGTTAGACACAAATGTTATTTTGGGTTTGTAAACAGGTCTCATCATCAACCAGGGAAGAAGACACATTACCTAGAGGGGCCATGATCCCACAGCTCTTCATCACGAGCTGCCTGTGCACAGCTCTCTGTTCTGGATCCACCAAAGCCCGCTCCTCCTTAGAAAGGTACATAGCAGCCCCCTTCAAGGTCGCCAGATCCTGGGGGGAGAAAGATAAGAACCTTTCCTTCTTAGGAATATAACGAGAGATATTATCTTTCAGCAAAAGCTAAAAGGCAAGTTCAGGGGAAGTAACTGGGCATTTTGTGCAAGATTCAAACCTTCACTGAGTGGCATCAACAGATGTAAAGGGGGACACGACAGTGGTTTAAAATGAAGCACAAAGTGACCTTACTGGAAGAATCTGCGATCAGAAAGAGGAGGAACATCAAGAAGAGTGGAAGAAATTTAAGGAATACTTAGCTAAATACTATAATATAACATAGGTGGAAATACTTGCAAGCACTAAATTTGGCTTAGGATTAAAGTATGTTGTACTGTATAATATTATGGACTGAGAATATTATGAAAAGAAAAGAAGTTAGTAATTTGAACAAGTTAATTTTATTAGAAAGTGGATATTGGAAAACTGCTAAAATGAGATTTAATGAAAATCAGTTAGGAAGGATTTGAGGAAGTCATTTAATAATGGAATTTAACTTGGATTTTTAACCATAAGACCTTTTGTATGTTTGTTTGTTTGTCTTTTTAATATGTTTTGTTATTTGTTTGTTATTTTGTGTTGTGTTATATCTGTTATAAATTTGGAAAACTAATTTAAAAATTTGGGGGGAAAATAAAAATAAAATGATGCACATAGTGGATACAGTGGAGGGAGAGAAGTTTTTCTCCCTGTCCCATAACACTACAACTTGCGGCCATCCAATGTAGCTGAATGTAAATTCAGGACAAAAGAAAGCACTCATTCTAATAGCAGAAGATGCAGCCAACTGGACAGGTTTTAAGAGGGTTAGATGAATCCATGGAGGACAAGCCTACCAATGGCATGTTCTGCCTCCTCTCTGAAGGCAGTATGCCTCTGGGTACCAGTTGTTGGGCATCACAAGTGGGGAGAACACTGCTGTGCTCACGCCCTGCTTCTGGGCGAATGTGAGAGCAGGTGCTAGATTAGATGAATCCAGCCAGGCTCTTCTTACGCCCATGAGAGATTTGTTCAGGTCTAGGGAGATGACAGGACAGAGGCACAGAGTCCATCTTAAAACAGCTTCCACAACAACCCTCGCCCCCTACCTTATCAGGTTGCCCGGAAGCCGTTTCTCGTCCACCGCACAGAAGAGATTGCTGAGCACGTATTGCTGGAAGCATTCCATAGCCTGTAAGAGACAAGGTGGTGGGAAGCCAGTTCCACACGATGGAGAACCTGTGGTCCTCCAGGTGTTATTGGGCTCCAGCTCCCAACATCCCTGGCTATTGGCCCTGCTGGCTTGGGAGCTGTAGTCAAGACAACATCTGGAAGGCCACCCACATCACTGCAATAACGTATCATTGCTTCAGAGATTTACCATATTTTTCGCTCTATAGGACGCACCTTGTTTTAGAGGGGGAGAACAAGAAAAAATAATTCTCTCCCTCTCTGTGCAGCGCCCCTCCAGCGAAGCGGCAGGAGAAACGGAGCCCCTTCCATTTCTCCTCCCGCTTCGCTGAAGGGGCACTGCGCAGAGAGGAAAAGCCTCCAGAGTGCGCACCGACGCCTCTCACTCTCCAGGCTTCAGCAAAACAACGCAAAGCCTCTGGAGCGCGATGGGAGCGCTCCCACTGTGCTTCAGAAGCTTCACGTTGCTATTGCTGAAGCCATGGAGCCTGCATTCGCTCCATAAGACGCACATACATTTCCCCTTAATTCTGGAGGAGGGAAAGTGTGTCTTATAGAGCGAAAAATACGGTAAGTGGTGCATGTCGAAGCACACACAAGTGTTACAAAATGTCCCGTCAAAATACATTTATACCCATTTTATATTTAATTTGGGTGAAAAAGCTCTTCCCCATTTCTATCTTGGGCATAAATCAAAGTGCTAGCAAAGTCTTCCAAATACTGAGTATGAGCACATTTTTTTTTTTGAATTATGCAAAAGACTGGAGACATGGGAGACCCAGGAAAGCACAAAAACAGCCCACAGGTTTCTTACATCCTCAATAGGGGAGACCAGGTTCAAATCCATACCTTGCCAGCTGGTCCCACTGTCACCCTCTGGCATGATCCCCTTTCGTAGGGGGCTGTGTTTGGTGTCTGTTGACGTCTTCTCTGCCTCGGAGAAATCAGCACCAAACAGCCCCTGCCCCTGAAAAATCAACAAGATCCGAGACTCTGACTAGGGAAGAAGACATTGACTAGAGAGAAAAGGACTGATCAGAAGCAAAGGCCTTGGGATTGCAGATATTATTTCCCCAAAGAGCTGGGCAATTAGTGGGGAGTTTTAGGGTATCCTCCCTCACATTCCTGGGCCCCTGGAACTACCGGGACAAAGTGCTCTCACCTGTTGCTCTTCTTGCTTCTTCTCTTCTGCCTGAGTCAGGAGGAAAATCTCTGCCAGGGCGACTGCCTGGGAACTGGTCTCAGCTCCACATTCTCTGACCCAGCGCTCCATCTCCGGTGGAAGGATGGTCAGGAACTGCTCCAGGATCACCAAGTCCAGGATCTGGATCTTCGTGTGCTGCTCCGGCTTCAGCCACTGATGGCAAAGGTCGTGGAGGCGGTTGCACACTTCTCGTGGGCCCTCGGCATCTTGGTAGCGGAACTGCTTGAAGCGCTGGTGCTGCACATCCGCTCGGAGCAAGTTCTCGCTCAGAGTCTTCTGCATGGTTTTCTCCCAGGATTCCCCGCTGCTCCCAATCTTGATGTTTTCAGGGCTCCTTCCTGATTCAGAGGCAGCGGAGTCTTGCTCTTCCATCTTGGAAGCCTCCAGCGTGAGAGAAGGCTTGCGTCTTTTGCCTGCCAGCTTTTCGTCTCAAGGCAGAGATGTCCCTAACTAGTGGTGTTGCCAAGGCCTGCAAAGCCAAGACATCCTTCTGTTAGGTCCATTAATGCCCCAGGCAAGGAAGATTTCCCCCCAACAAATATGGATGTTTCCTGCTACCAACATGGACTCATCCCAGAAGGAAAAGCAGTGAATGCCTTTTGTTGAAACTCTGAACCTCCTTCACCCACTTCCCTCCCTCTGGCAACCCCTTTTTCTCACTGCCTTGTTCTCCTTAAGCCTGTTACTCTTAAACTACTGTGAAAATAGTTTAAATTAAGGCTGCTGCTTGATGGTTGCAGGGTTGTTGTTGTTTTAGCAGAAACTTGGGGAAACTGAGTTCCCTTACCTTTTTAAAATTTAATAATAATTATTATTTTTGTCTGGGGATGCCAGAACAGATATAGAGTGGTACCTCGGGTTAAGTACTTAATTCGTTCCGGAGGTCCATTCTTAACCTGAAACTGTTCTTAACCTGAGGTACCACTTTAGCTAATGGAGCCTCCCGCTGCTGCTGCGCCACCGGAGCACGATTTCTGTTCTCACCCTGAAGCAAAGTTCTTAACCTGAGGTACTATTTCTGGGTTAGTGGAGTCTGTAACCTGAAGCGTATGTAACCCAAGGTACCACTGTACACCCAATGCCTGAACCAAAAATCCACCTAGATCTGTAAGCAATAAAGTTGTGGCCATTTCTAATCCAGATCATTGCCTGCTTGAGTTTATTAATCACATTTAGCCCCTGCCTGGGGGTGAGGGTGGGGTGGCGGCACTGTGACTGGGGTCACAACAAACAAACTTCGTGGTGAGTCCCCTCACCTTTTCTCCAGGAAAAAAAAAGCACTGGATGGGTGATACTGCACTTTATTAATTATCTGCCTTTTCGTCCAATGGAACTCACAGAAAACTGCCCATTTCTAAGGAAAACCCATTTTATTTTCTCTATTTTAGTTATATTTGGAGAACAAAGTAAAACAAAGTAACATTTCTCTGGTATACTGGCAGGGTACATACAGGTTCTCTTTCTCGCGCAGCTGAGAACTGCCTTGTGAGAGCAAGAGCAAAGGTTTGCACAGGTAAGTAACCAGTTCCCAGCAGTGGAATCCTCAAGCTCTGCAGCAACCGAGACCGACCACAGAATTGGAGAGCTGGAAGGGACCGCGAGGGTCATCTAGCCCAGCCCCCTGCAGTGCTGGAATCTTTCGAACCCACGACCCTGAAAGTACGGTAAGTATCTCACGATCTACCGACTGGGCTCTCTCTCTCTCTTCCCTCTTGATTTCAGCCTTCCCCTTTAAAGGAAATTGTGTTCTGCTTAAAAATACCACCCTGCTCTGCCCCGTGCAAAAATGCAAAGGAGGAGGTGAGGTTTGTTCGGTTTTCAAAGGGGGTCGCTCATTCTAATCGAAGTAGAGGCATAATATAATCGAAGAGCCAGGTCGCTTCGTTTTGCTCCCGTTTTTAAAAATTCAAGAGGCCTGCTTGTTTTTGCAGAGGACTGAAAACGGATTCCCCAATACTGCGGGGAGGGGGGAACGTTGTCCATTTTGGGGCGAAACAGAGAGCTAGGCTCGCCTCGCCCTTCCCAGCTCTGCAAAGGACCCCTCCCAGTTTGCAAGCGACCCACATTTCTTGCGCCTTTTCTCTCCCCTCACTGGCTGGGCTCTGGGCCAAGGATCTCCCTCTGGGTCTTCCCGCCCCACTCCTAGCTTCCCCCCACCCCTCTCTCCTCGCAAGCCTCCCGGGGGTTTCCCTTCGCCCGGATGAACCCAGCGCCTCTCACCAAATCGCCCCGATGCAGCTCTCGGCCAAGACAAAGGCCGCTCTCTCTCCCCCAATGGTGGATCCGGGAGGGGAACGGGCTTCGTGGGGACGGGCATTGGATATGGAGGACGCCCCTCCTCTTCCCTCTCCCTCTCCGCCCCCCTCCGAAAAAATAAATCAATCGACTCTCCACTCTAGGAATCCAGCTCCGTCGAGCTAACCCTTAGAAGGCGGTGCGGCAGGATCCTTCCTCTGCGCGCATTTATAGTGGTCCGCAGGCAGGAAGCGATCCAGCGCGCTCCCTTTTCCCCCTGCCACTATGCAGCGTGCGCGGCGCAAGATGGTTGCTCCTCCGCCTCTCTTGGTTTGCAAGGAGGAAGCTGGCAGCGCAAAAGACAGGACGGGGTAGGGCGGTTGGTGGTGGGGCGATTAATCCCCCCCTCCATCTCGTGCAAAAGTGACTTCAAAGTGATACAGGAAAAATAGAGGGGGTTGGCTTTTGCTGCCCAGCTCCCCAAGGGACTGAGCCCCCCAAGTCCATGATGGATCAGAGATGAATGATGGAGGCAAGATGCAGTGAAAGCAAGGCAGATCTTTATTTTTCTGTTGCAACAAAGTTCCCTACTTCCTAGCAAGGAGGCAGGAGAGACCCAGAACCAAGAAGAAACATCTCTTTTAAGGGTTTGCATTTTGGCATGGAGAAGGAGGACAATCCGCTCCACAAACAGTCAGAAATTCATCACGCCTAAGGTGGGGTTACTGTGACTCAGGGAGGTCAAGGGGTGATATTCTTGAGGATTTAGCAAGTTTTATATAGTTCCAGACACAGTTTACACAAAACATTAGCATTTGGTAAGACCATCGGGATACCCATCAGACATCCCTCAATGCCAGAACATCTGGGCAAACAATTACATTTAATACAAAGGAGGTTCATATACTGTATTTTTCGCTCTATAGCACGCACCTGACCATAACACGCACGTAGTTTTTAGAGGAGGAAAATCCGTAGGCATGCCACCCATAGGCATTCCCTCCATAACACGCACAGACATTTCCCCTTACTTGCTAGGAGGAAAAAAGTGAGTGTTATGGTGCAAAAAATACAGTACATAGGAGAGGGATCCCTTCTGGAACTTCTCCTGATTGCTTTCTGCTTACCTGTTCTCAGGCAAGGAGGATTAAGGAAGCAGAGGAAATACTTAAAGAGTCTTTAGGAGAGCCAAGATGGCTTTTGGATTGCTCTCCTGTACTGTTTTAGACATGTGGTTTATATACAGTACTTACATATGTGTGTTTACCTTGTGCAATTATCAACATTTATTCTATATTTAAGACCTTAGAATTCCTATATCAAAAGCAATCCATTACAATCCATTGCAGCCTAACAGGATACCCCCCCTGGAATTTGTCACACTCATGCACCCATGCATACACATGGACATGACTTTGTAAAATCTGTGCTTGGCTAAAAAGGTAAAGGTACCCCTGCCCGTATGGGCCAGTCTTGACAGACTCTGGGGTTGTGCGCCCATCTCACTTAAGAGGCCAGGGGCCAGCGCTGTCCGGAGACACTTCCGGGTCACGTGGCCAGCGTGACAAAGCTGCATCTGGTGAGCCAGAGCTGCACACGGAAACGCCGTTTACCTTCCCGCTGGTAAGCGGTCCCTATTTATGTACTTGCACCCAGAGGTGCTTTCGAACTGCTAGGTTGGCAGGCGCTGGGACCGAGCAGCGGGAGTGCACCCCGCCACAGGGATTCGAACCGCCGACCTTTCAATCGGCAAGTCCTAGGCGCTGAGGCTTTAACCCACAGCGCCACCTGCGTCCCCTGACTGGGTGCTTGGCTACCCAGAGCTTAAATACATGGCTTTTCACACACCTTTCCAAACACATGCATATGGAGGGGAACCCTAACTTGGTGGCGTGGGGGACTTGAAATGCAGGATGAAACTGTATCAGTACAGGACACAGAATTTTACATCAACATAGGGGACAATCCTGCATTATACAGGACAAGGAGCTGCTCTCGGTTTGCTCTGCCCTACTCCCCGCAAATCCCACCTTGTTGCGCCCATCCAGAGCGCAATTCAGTGGCAAAAGTGGGAAGAGGATCAAAAAGCAAAGGTGACCCTACCAATCCATGCTGAGAGCAGAAATCTATAACTGGGCAATACCTTTATTAGGGCTGACCTCAGTTTCACAAACTGCTACGCAAAGCAGGCCAGATATGACACACAGCAGGGAGGGGGAAAAAAAATAAAGTTCAAAAATTAGGCTGGATGTTGTAGCTGTTTGCAGTCCTATGTTGTTAGTGTGGTTTTAATTGTAAGAATACCAGTTGTCAGAAGAGACATATCACTTTGTTTTACATTTAATAAATAAACATCTAAAATAAAGGAACAAACTGTTTTCATCAGGAATGTAGGGGGTTTTTTTGCATTATGTGAATTAGTTGGACAATACATTTTGACAAGTCAGAGAATTAAGTTGTTTTTTTTTTAATTCAAGTGAGTTATAGTAAAAACAAACAAACATCTGGAGGGCAGCAGGTTGGCAAATAATCCATGGCCCACAGCTAAAGGAATCCCCCCACCTCACTTGACAGTCACCTCCTCTTCCTTCCCTGGTTGCTAGCTGGAGTGTTCCAACATATGCTTGGGGCAAGCATTTGTGCCCTGATGCACCTCGCTTAACAGAATAATGTCTTGGACTTTCCAGGCTTTGGTAGCAACAACAATCATCTTTGCAACAAACAACAAGCATATTTTCCTTTAAACAGAGATTGGTGTCTCTTCTTGGAGAGGAAACAGCTCCTACACACCAGCTTTTTGGATTGTCCTATTACATAACTGGGATGCGGGTGGCACTGTGATCTAAACCACTGAGCCTCTCAGGCTTGGCAACATGGTGAGCTCCCATATCTCTGTCCCAGCTTCTGCCAACCTAGCAGTTCAAAAGTACACCAGTGCAAGTAAATAGGTACCACTGTGGCGAGAAAGTAAATAGCGTTTCCCTGCACTCTGGCACCTGTCAGTGTCCCTTTGGGCCAGAAGTGGTTTGGTCATGCTGGCCATGTGACCCAGAAAGCTGTCTGTGGACAAACATTAGCTCCCTCAGTCTGAAAAGCGAGATGAGGGCTGCACCCCATCGCCTTTGACTGGACTTAACAGTCCAGGGGTCCCTTACCTTTGACTTTCATGTTTTCTATGAGAAGGGAACCTTTTCCTTTGTTTCAGGGTCTGTTGACCTTTCCAGAGGCTGGTGTATTTATTTCACTAAGCAGAAACAGGCTGTGCTTGTGTTCTTAGCAGAGAGATTGCAGATGCAAATGATGGAGAACAGTGGGATCGTGGCCATTCCTGGTAAATCTCCCTCTTGCTTTCCCTGGTAGATGACCATATCAGTTTACAAGATTAGAAGAGCTATTTTTATTTCCTAAAACATTTATATTCCACTGTTCTATATAACAAAAAATGCCATGGGATCTAACAGTGATTAGACACCAACACAAAATATTAAAACATCAGAAGTATAGTAGGAAAGGTTGGGAATTATGGGAGATCAGTGAACAAGTGACAGGCAAGTGTGAACTTATGTCCAGGGGGAATGGGACAGATTTTATCAGTTAAGGATTATTTACATGTAACATATATAAAAATACACAGATCTGTGTAGAGCTGAAAACTTGAAAATTATTCATATTCTAACTGTATTTTTACCAATCTAGTCAATACAGTACAGTGGCACCTTGGGTTACGAACTTAATTTGTTCCAGAGGTCTGTTCTTAACCCGAGGCGCACTTTTGCTAACGGGGCCTCCCACTGCCGCCAACGCACTATTTCCGTTCTCATCCTGGGGCAAAGTTTGCAACTCGGAGCTGCTACTTCCGGGTTAGCGGAGTTCGTAACCCAAAGCGTTTGTAACCAGATACCACTGTAATCTCATCTTCAAGTGTGTCATTTGCCTGTATTCTTATATTATTATTATAGGTTGGCAGGAGCTGGGACCAAACAACGGGAGCTCACTCCATTGCGGGGTCTTGAACCACCAACCTTCCGATCGGCAAGTCCAAGCAGCACAGTGGTTTAAACCACAGCGCCACCCGTGTCCCATCTGCTTGTATTCTTTAGTACATCTCAGATGCTTGATTTGTCTTCTCCTTAGTTTTTTCAATAAATCACTTGGGAGAAGATCCTGACCAGTGAAGGCTTTTAAGGTAACTCTCCGAGCACTGTCCATGCAAAACATAAATTAAATTTCTACACCCCCCCAAGCTGCAGTTCTCCAAGTATTTATTGAGTTACATATAATATTTTGCCTTTTAATGTGAGCATTCACAAAGCAGCCTACCACTGGCCTTACATAATTCTGTTCCATCATCCTTTGGATCGTGCATGCTGGAGCTGATGGGAATTTGAATCCAACATCTGGAGAACCAAAAGCCCCCCAGCACTGGTACAATGAACACATCCATATGGCAAAGCTACAATGAACACAGGAAATTGCCTCCCACAAGGTTTACCACTGGTCCAAGACAAAAGCAACTGAGACATGTCTTGACTGACCAGCTTGTGAACCTTTTACGCTTCCTCTATCAAAGTAGTTCTTATGTTACATAAAGCCTCCAAGATTTAGCTGCAAGTCCAGTGGCACCAATGGGCCTTGTCTGTTTTGACACTGCAGAACACTTTTTGGCTTTTTTCTGTGACACAAAACTGGGTCCTCGGTTTCTCTCACAGAATGGGACACACCACATACCACTGTTCTGGGTATGTAATAATCTCTGATCTGATCCTCCACTAATTTAAGGGGGAAGCATTTTTCAAGTGACATTGCACATTCACCTTCCTAAATGTCCCTCATAGTCAATCCAGCTACATACAGCACAAAAGTGTGCTTAGTTTATGCATGAAAACCCCTCTTCTCATGGGCCCCCGTAAGCCAGATCTTGGCCTGGGTTAAGAATGTCCACAGCAGAGCCACTCTGCACAGTATGGTATCAAACTTAGATGATGCAAATGTGACACACAAGAACACAAGTCACAGCTTTGTTTCTATATATTTATTTTAAAAGTGAAAATTCGGCAATGGCTTCAGATGGCGCCTCTTGGGGTTTTGAAGTTCATCCCTACAGTAGGCTGTGTGACCTGCAGGTTGGATAGGCTGCCGAAGTCCTGGAAGAAATACAGAACAGGGAACACTTAGCAAAGACACACCAAGCAGATTTTAATGTTGATAAATGAAGAGGGCTTTCCCTCATTCTGACTAGCTGAAGGAATAATGTCATTTAACTTTTGAGACTAACTTAAAAGGTGTACAAAACTGACACAATAAACAACAGCACTTTGTATTTGTGGAGAACACAATAATGATCCCCCAAGCAGTCTGGCTTAGCCAACAAGATCCAATGACCATTTAACACTGCAGCATTCAAGAAAAATGCCTCCAAGAGTACTTTGAATACTGCTGCCTGGCAGCGGGACTCTTGGTACTAAAAAAAATGCACGCACAGAGAACACTGCATTGACAAGAAGTAGCTAGCTGACTGTTAGAAGAGCAGTTCCTATTGGGAGGTGTGCCAATCCCCTTGCCCCACTCACCAGGAGCTTCAACATCTCCTTGGTATCAGGGTCCACTTCAATGATCTCCTGATCCAGGGCAGAGACCTGATGGGGAAAGAGGTAGAGGTTAGATTTGGTTTAAATAGTGGTCAACAGACTATAAACACAATTAACATCAGGACAACACAGCACATGTATGTGAAACAAACATTATACCACACAATGGTTCTACGTAGTCTGCTTGCAGCCACTACTAATGACCGGTTTAAAAGAAAAAATGGAGGAGCATCCCAAAACAGTGTGCCAATAGCAATATCAAAACCAGTCCACAAATATTATGACACTGGAGTGGATTTCTCTGGTATGGGAATGGGCTCTGTACAATCATCTCCCAACTTTACAGTCAAAAGTTTTCATTCTGTGGCCATCAGTCACACTAATCCCTTAACTAAGGGAGCACATTTTAGGATTGTAACATATATACGACAATTTCCCTCCACCTATGTACAGTTACCATTAAGTGCACTGTAACACCAACAAAGGTTGTAAGCAGACAAATTCATGCATAACATGCCAGTAGTACCAAATTAGATGGAGCTACAGACTAAACTTTTAAGATTTGGGCTGCCTTGCAACTTTCAGAAGAAAATGAAAATGCTTAAAAGGAGCAGAATCTTCTTGACAAAAGCCTATCACCAGCAGCTACAGAGCTCTAAGAACAGATCAGGAAAGAGAAGTGATAGGAGACAGCACTTGGCCAACACACACAGACACACGCCAGAGTATGGCGACTGGGAAAGTATTTCATAGTTCATCAAAGTAACCAGAAGGACTACCGTATTTCTATTGCTCCATTAAATACCCAGATTCTTGGTCTACCAAGCATACACAAGGATTACCCATGACAACTGCTCAAGGTTTAATAATCTAGGCTTATATTTACCAAAATACTAATTAGAAACATCAGGCAATGACACATTTGAAACAACATGATTTTACATAAACAGAGGAGCCAGTGTGAGAACAGCAATCTTCAGTACATGGAAGCAAATTACTAGGCAGGAAACAAGAACCAGACACTCCTCACATTTCAACTTCCCAACTGCATCCTAGAAGTCATACCAGTGGTATCCTAACTAGGTGGATAATCCATCAGAAACAACACTAAGTCCCCAGGAAGTGACCCCCATCTTGATTCATCCCAAAAGTACCAAAGGTCTGTCGATTACAGGCTTCTTGGATCTTTCTTTTTTAGCCAGAACAATGGTAAATATCTCATAATTCTTCTTCATGCTACATTTTTAACAAGGCTTGTATTGTATTGCTTGCATTGGCTACTCTCAATAGGATCAATAAATATGCTGCTTTAAACTGTGAAAAGGCAAGTTGTGAATGAACAAAAAAGCCCTTGGTCTTGTTCCTACAAACACTCATAAGAAAGCCAACCAATGCCAATGCAGAGCAAGGGAGAAACTAGCCCATTCCTCCTATGCAGCTTAAGTGAAAATCCACATCAATCAGATGGGTAGTGCCTAAACAAAAGTGAAGTGGAAGCCTGTATTCAGTCCTAGTCAACTAGGGTTCTGGCCTAGAATTTGGCTACAAGCAGTCAGAAAAGACACTGACATTGAAAGTTATTCAAAAAGAAATGGAGTGTTTTACTGAGAGGATGTGTACCTAAGCTGTTTTGCTCTGATGCTTCTCTGCAAAGAGATTACCAGCCACTAGTTTTGAAAATCAGGAGTAAGGTTTTTGTCATGACACAGGTAGATAAGAGTCCAGCAAAACTGCCCCTTATTACTAAAAGGCATTTTTAAAAAACCACACAGCATTTGAGAAGTCTCAAGTAGTGACCACACTACTGCATTAAGCACACACAAAAATTGTCTGAAAAGCTCAGGGTTTGGAAGGGATGGAAAGAAGCCCCCCAAACACGGGAAATGCTTTCAGGAATTCTCTGCCTGCAGTATCAATGATCAGGCCACAAGCAACAGGCCACAATCACTTTCGATGCAGGTTTGTCAGTCCTTCTCCATGTCAGTGAACAAGCAAAGCATATCCTAGCTACTGGACACAAGCTGCTGAGTGCCATAGCTCAAGCTTCCATGCTATTCCACCTGCTAGTTACCTAAGGCTACAGAGCTGAGGAGAAGCACATTCTAGCCTCTGCCAGTAGCCGGGTGATCTAGGGCCAACTAGACGGCTGCACCCCTTGCCTTCCAGAAAGATCATAGCAAGGGGAGATCAACCTACTCCCATCTATTTGCCAATGAAGAAGCAACTGTTCGGAGGCTTGCTTTCCTCTTCCCTCTCCGTTCCTTTTGTAACATTTGTATTAACTATGGGCCTGTGGACAGGGATTGTCTCAGCTAATAATGTAAGTACAGCACTTAGAAAATGGTAGGAACTTTTTAAGTGTTACATAAGATTACAGACAGCCTTTATTAGACTAGGTTCTATACTCTTACCTAAATCTGTCCAGTTCTCAAGGACCAACTCAACAACAATATGCAATGCTAGTTTCAGATCCAAGTATGCCATCCTAGTGTCCCTCACCCTTTTGAGGCATTCCTAACTGGTTTTTAGCATTATATTCATGTCTGTTTCAAAGTCGCAGTGTAATATATGTCTAACAACGCCACCTGTGACCTTGTTTGTTCATTGTTACATCACTGGGAGATAGAAGTTGAATCAGCAGTAAGGCCACCCAGGTGAATGCTGCATTTCTTAGCAAACACATACAGTACGCCAAGTGTGCTGGACCAAGAATGTCAAAAGAATACATGCAACTTCTCAAAGCATGCAAAAAAAAGGAGAGGCAATAGATTCCTTGCTATCTGAAGAGAGTGGAGAATCTATGCACCACAAGTAACTCATCTGAGCTTTCAAAACCTACCTCAGGGACATAGTTGTCTCTTCTTTCTCTTTCCTCTTCCTGCAGTTTGATGGAGATGCCCCTAACAGGTCCTCTTTGAATGCGTTTCATCAAATGGGTAACATACCTGCAAAGAGAGGGGTGTCTGATTAAGTTTGACTGTGATTCTCTCAAGTCCAATTAAGGAAAAACTGAAGACACACATAAGAAATAATCTTCCACCCGTTCTAACCTTCTGGCTAATTAAGGAGTGTCTGAGAAGCTCAGGGTTTGATAGGGATGAGAATTAACCCTCCAAACACGGGAAATGCTATCAAGAATTCTCTTCCTGCACTATCAATGACCAGGCCACAAACAAGACCAAAGTCACTTTCGATGCAGGTTGTTAAGAAAGGTGTCTAGCTCACTGGAACCTCCCCAGAGCAGTTGGCTGTAATATTTCCATCGTGTCTCCTAGCATGTGCTAGCAGATCAGAACCAAACAACCTACCCAGCAACTTTATTGCGCAGCTTTTTGCTAGGGATGATGGCGATCTCCTCACATACTCGCTTGTTTGTGTGGAAGTCATTCCCAAGACGGGTATAGTATTTTTCAATTATGACCCGGGCGGCCTTTTTTACCGTCTTTGTGCGCACTCGTCCCTGGGAGAGTCAAAGGGGGGGGGGGAGAGAAAGCAAGATCAGCAAGATGCAACAGAATGACTACACAATAAATTTTGCAAGGGGCTTAAAATCTTCAGCCTAGCCTTTTCTGTAGCAGCCTTTCTCAACCTGTGGGTCCCCAGATGTTGTTGAACTACAACTCCCATCACCCCTAGCTAGCAAGGCCAGAGCTCAGGGATGATGGGAGTTGTAGTCCAACAACATTTGGGGTTGAGAACCGCTCCACTGCAAAGAGTGGAAGAATCCCCAGGCAGCTTCCCTCTCAATGGCCTTACTATCAACACACTCAGGTCCAGAACATGGTGCACTGGAAACAAATAGGGAACAGGGGCAAGGTGGCAGACGTGTGCAGCTTTATCTCAAAAGGGTTCAGAAAAGGTGACATTGGTAGAAACAGTCCCTTTGAGGCAGTCTTTCCCAAACTGGGACTCTCGGATGTTTTTGGCTACAACATCCATCAGCTCCAGTCAGCATGGCTGACTCCAGAGATCATGGGAGTTGCAATCCAAAACACCTGGAGAGGATGGGACTTAATAAGAACATGCTAAGGCTTCACATTCACAACTTTTTGACTCATGTTTAAACACAACTTCTATCAGGAGTTCATGCAACTGCATTTAATATAATTCTATTAAATAGAAGGGAAGCTTATTTACATGGCATACGTTGCACTGTGCTACATACAAACATTATGCCTTGTGTCACTGCTTAGGCCATGGTTTGGCAAAGGTGAGACAGAAGCTTCTAAACTTGGGGTAAACTTCAGTAACTCATAGAGCAAAGGGTCAGCACTACCCATGCATGGCCAGAAAACATAAAAAAGCACCACTACCCCCAGGCACAGCAGGGAAAAGGTCCCAAGCTAGCTGCAGGAAAGTCTTTGCCCAGCCTTAAATTGTCCACAAATCCAGGTGGGTCACATCCAAATGAAAGTGTGGACAAACCTCAGGCACTTTGGCAAGGGGAGGGCAAGAGTCGGAGTGAGCTACTTTTCAACAGCATTTTTAATGGTCGGGCAGCTAAGGTCGAGGAAGCCTTGAGGTGAGAATACCATATTTAAGAGACACACTCCAGACACCTTTTCTTCTATACCTGAATCGTAAGCCTAAAATCCCCCGATACCCAGATGCCCCATCACGCCAAAGGGAAACTTGATTCTGCCGGATTTCTCACCGTCTGACAGGTACTGGGGGATCAGGGCGCCCCAAGGTCCGGAAAGAGAAGGCGGCCGCCCTATACTCGGCTCCCTCCCAATCCTTCCTTTCCCTTTCTCTCCCATCGCCAGTGAACAGAGGCCTACGAAAAGGTTGCACAGATCGCCTCCGCCATGACAGAACCCGATCTCCCACTGGATCTCCCAGCCGCCGCCCCGCACCCGCTGCTCTACCCCCAAATGCATGCAAGGCCTGGCCGGCCTAACTGCGCCTTGAAGCCTTCACTCAAGGAATGCAGCCATCTCTGTACCGGAAGAAACAGGGCACCCCCCACCCCCCAAGTCGGGTTCAGCCCGCAGGGACAAGAAGCGGGGGCTTAGCCTCTGGACTACCGACCGGGCGACCTGCAGCCCCCTCCGCCGGTGCTAGTTCCACCCCGCATTCCCTTCCCAATGGCCCCCCGGCGGCGGATGGCTTCGGATTCCGCTGCCCTCCTGCTCACCATGTCGACGGCGGCCGGTCGAAAAGAGGGCAAAGCATGCCGGGAAGAGAGCTATAAAGCGCTGGGGGCTAGAAGGACCAGCCAAGGAAAACGACGCCGCGCGTCTCCTCAGCGCCGCCTAGCGGCACGGAGGGAGCTTTTTACAAGCCGGCGTGATATAGAGGGAGAGAGGCTCGGGGCGTTTTGCAGCAAACCTTCACTTCCGGCTCATGTTGGACGAAGGTGACTGAAGGCGTAGGAATCCATTCAGATTAAATCCCCGCTTTGCGTTGCGGTACTTGAAATTGCTGTTATCCGATTTCATTTATACTTAAGATATTTATAACCCGTCTTTCTCCCGCGCTGCCATTCCCTCCAGAAAGGTCCGTTTCTTGCTTAATCATCGAATCATGGGACACCCCGGGGTCATCTAGTCCAACCCTCCTGCAGTGCAGGAATTCTGCCCACAGCCGTCCCTGGGTGGGCTCGAACCACCAACCAGACACACTGTACCACTGTGGGCATTGGCAAATGGATGAGTTTACTCCAGGCAGAGCCCGCCCAAGGCATTTGGGCACCTCAAGCGAATAGCTCCCCTCAGCTGCCAGGGAAGAAGGGGTGCTTGAAGATCTACATCAGGAGGGGGGGAATAAAGATACACATCGGGATCATGCTGCCCCTCTGGATCCTGCCACCTGAGGCAGTTACCTCGCCTTGCCTCAGGGATGGGTCTGCCCAAGACTGCAGATGAACTACAACTCCCATCAGCCCCAGCAAGCACAGTCAATTGTTAGGGCTGGTGGGAGTTGCAGTCTTGAGCTGCACGTCTCCCCGTGCTGTTTTAACTGCCCTTTAATAGATTTACTGCCGAATGAATCTCCACGTCCTGACAATTTGGTTTCAGGAGACATTTAAATGAACAGGAGCCCAATCGGGGCGGGAGAGGGAGGGGCAAATCATCCCCATCTAACATAATTTCAGTTTTAGGAGTACAGGGTTATTTCAAAGCCCTTGCAATAAAATCTAAAATCTGCGGCCCTTTACAGTCTTGACAAGACAATTAGTTTATTCAGTTAATTAGTCACTCGGTTTATCAGTATCAGCCCAGTTACTCTTGTTCTCTGGACAGTACATAAAAATATATATTTTAAAAACAATTTCAAACCAGTATGTGTGTGCGTGCACAAATACACAGTGCTTTTTTTCTACTCATTTTGAAATACTGCCCCTCAATGAGGTCAAACTTAGATTCACAAAATCTTTTTATATATATATGCACAATTCTATAAAGCACCACTAAAACATGTTAGTGTGGTATAGGGGTTAGGGTGTTTGATTAGCACCTGGAAGGAAAGGGTTAAAATCCTCATTCACAGAGAAAGCTCACTGGATGATCTTCAGCCAGTCACTACCTAGCCTACCTAGATAAAATGAGGAGCATACCCTCCAACATTTCTCCAATGAAAATACGGGCATTCTGAAGAAAAGTGGGGCATTCCAGGATCAAATCATAACCCGGGACAGCTTCTCTAAATCAGGGACCTCCCTGGAAAAGAGGGTCTGGAGGAGGGAGAACCTTGAGCTCTGTGGAGCAAAGAAATAATCAATAAAATTTTATTTAAAACACAATAAAGAAAGGCTTCTTTTTTCAGGGCAAAAAGAGTTCCGTTGTTCTTCTAACCCTACTGCTGGGCAGTGGATGTCCAAAACATTTTTTGTAAATTATTTCCCCCCACTTGATTCTTTTAGCCATAGGCTGTAGCAACTATGTTAAACCATAAGACTTTTTATTTATTCAATCAACCATTCCATCTTTAAGAATAAAATTCTTCCAAGGTGGCTCACAATAACAATAAAGTCACCAAAAAACAAAACGAAAAAACAAACCCACCACAAACATGCATGATTAAAATGTAAAACACAGTCAATGTAAGATGAGAAATAAAGTATTTACTCCACATCTAAAGACTACAAGAGAGGTTGACTTGACTGAATCCTTGGGAAGGATGCCACACAACTCTGGAGGTGCCACCACCCAGAAGGCCCTGACCTGCTATCAGCCAACCTAATTTATATTGCTGACAGACAGAAGAGCCTCTGAAGCGGATATTAGGGGCTGGGCACATTCATATGTCCAGCTGTATTTGATATCTGGAGGCCAGAGGTTGACGAAGGCACATGGAAGCTGCTTTATATTTGGCCACACTACTTTCTGATCTAGTGAAGTATTGTTTAGTCTGACCTGTAGAGGCTTTCCAGAGTCATTGTAAGAGAAGGGTTTTTTCCATCACCTTTCAATGGAAGATATCATGGACTTAATTGGGAGCCTTCTGGATGCAAAGCACGTGCGCTGTCACTGAGCAACAGGCCAGAGCTGCTTTCGTGCACCTTGGCCAAAGAATTTCGCCAAAGCTTTGCAGAGCAGATGGAGAATCTGCTCAGTGCTGTACCGCACCACCACTCAGGAGATTTCCCAAGTGGTGGCTTATAGAAACTTGACAGGCACTGACACCCAGAAGATGGCTTTCCCTTCAAAGGAGGGAGCCCTCCCAGTCCTTCTGCAGCAAGGTTAAATGTTTTTAGTGGATGAAAATGCTGCCTTCTTCTCCGTGTCCCCTGAAGCAGGCATCAGGCTGGTCTCCAAAGGTCCGAGGTTCCCCCTTAAGCATACAGAGGTGCGAGGTTTGCTGCTGATCATCACTGCTTCACCTCTGGGCTTTTCAAGAGAACCTCCCCCTGCCAAATCCGTCCTGACCAAGGAACCATCAGCATGCCTGGGGCAGAAGCCTCCAGATGCAATCTTGGCCAGCAGAGAAGTCTCTTTGCTGAGCTGCCCGGCCACATCTCTTTTTCCCAAAGAGGAAGGTGAGCATGTGGCGGTTGTTATCTCCTCTTCTTGGGTGGACTCACTCCCACTTCCCCAAAAGCTCTTGTCCATTCTGCTGTGATTCTTGCTGCTGAAAGGTTCACGGGTCCTGCTGGGGTTTCTCCTGCCAGAGGCTGAAAGGGAAATATGGTTGTTCTGGCATGCCTGCCTCCTTCTCCCATTCCTTGCCTGGGAAACACAATGCTGATGGTTAGGCACTTCTTAGGCGTGCAGATGAGACAGAAACGGTGGGCTAGTTTTATAAATGGACTGAAGTTTTCACAGTCACCAAAGAAAACTAACTACCTTGGTGGTGAGGAAGAGCAGTGTGTTGCTGTCAAAGTTTTACTGTAACTTCAGAGTTGCATTATTCAGCTCTGCTCTGCCAATTAATTGCCAGCTCTAAGCACACTTTGGTCCCATCCATCCACTTTTAGGGCACTCCCACCACAGCCATGCAGGGAACAGTGCCCTTTTTGCACCAAAACAGTATCTAACTTAATCATAATAAATAACTGATTGAAAATGAATAGTATGTCAGTATGATAAAGAACAAGGTGCAGTGATCCTGTTAATTATACCTTCCCACTCCTGCCATTTAATTGCTGCTGTGACATTGTTAATTTACTATTTGGTTTTGCTATTTAGTAAAGGTTGATCATGAGTTCAACAGCCAACTTCTGTTCTGAGACTACTCAAAGTACATATGTGTGTATCTTTTCAGGACCCAGAATGCATCTGGAGTATCCCATAATGAGAGCATTGCCACATTGGCACTAAGACAAAGACATAAGTGGCGTGTTCTCTTGCTGTAGATGTTTACACATTGCCTAATAATGTATATTAAGTTACCCCACCCTTAATATACTTTTAACTCACCTTTAAATTCATAGATTCAGGTATCGTATCTGAAGAAGTGTGCATGCACACAAAAGCTTATACCAGAACAAACTTAGTTGGTCTCTAAGGTGATACTGGACAATTATTTCATTTATATATTTATTTTACCATAAATTCATGTCACTGTGATGGTGAACTCCTAGTTTGTAATGGAGTAATGCAGGGGTGCAGAAACCAAATGAAGGAATTTTTTAAGATGGCCGCAGACCAGCATAAATAGAACTAAAAATGAAATTAAAACAATAGATTGGCCTTCTTCTAATCTTACATTCTGGGGTGGGGCAACCACTTCAATCTGATATGTGTTACTTATAGTAATAAAAAGCATGCTGGCCATAAGAGCGGGGGAGAAAATCCAAGATCTACATCGCTAATACACAACCTTGATCCTTGAGATCCTCTGATGGGGCAATTCAGGTGATTCCCCGCAACCCTGAGTTTCGGTTGGCCTTCACTAAGGACCAAGCCTTTAGCATGACACCCTGTGAAACTCGCTACCTGTAGAGGTTAGGCAGGAAATGCCCCTGCCTTTTTTTAAAGCTGAATTGTTTTAGGCAGGTCTTCACAATACGTATTTTTTTATTTTTAATCTATTGCTGTTTCATTGCTGTTTCAATTGTGTTTTACAGATATTTATTGACCTTCCTGCATTTTATCTTGTAAGCCACCTTGATATATTTTATGAAAGTGTGGGTTAGAATAAAAATAAATTAAAAAGTATTGGTTTGGCACAGGGGTGTGTTGGCAGCCCCTAGGCTAGTGTCTATTAAAAGGAGGGGACTGTAGATGGACTTTCCTCCTTCCACTTTTCACGACTGGTGCAAATCCAACTCTTATTACCTGGCAGCTCACTGTCTCCCGGGGGTAGCGGGCAATGCTGCTGCGGATTAGCTGCTCCTTGTGCCAGTCTTGCTGCCAGTGTTCCTGAGCAAGTTCTGACCTCCTTCCTTCCAGACGCTTTGCCAGCTCTTGGTTCTCCCAGTAGATGCGTGCAAGATCGCGCTGCCGCTTCCCCCAATTCAAGCTGTACGGGGAAGAGCAGATCACAGGGGAGGGAGTGGTCTATTTTAAAGAAGGAAAGGAGGAGCTGTGGACCTCCAGAGCTTGTAGGACTCCAACTCTCATCAGCCCCTGCCAACATAGCCAATGGCCAGCGACGATGGGAGTTGGAGTCCAAAAGCGTACAGAGATCCAAAGCTTCCTCATTCCATCTTGAAACCCTTTATTTTAAATCTAGGTTTCTTGCATTGCCTCCTGGCCCCCTTTGAGCCACAGCCAGCCCCAAATGATCTGAATTCAGATGGCATTTGCCTCCACCCCCTTGCTGGAAAAAGCTTACTGATGTCAGGAGGTGTCCTTTGGCCAAGGGTCAGCAAACTTTTTCAGTAGGGGGCCGGTCCACTGTCCCTCAGACCTTGTGGGGGGGGGGGTTCGGACTATATTTTGAAAAATATATATGAATGAATTCCTATGCCCCACAAATAACCCAGAGATACATCTTAAATAAAAGGACACATTCTACTCATGTAAAAACACGCTGATTCCTGGACCGTCCGCAGGCCAGATTGAGAAGGCGATTGGGCCGGATCCGGCCCCTGGGCCTTAGTTTGCCTTTGGCATTACAGTGGTACCTCGGGTTACAGACACTTCAAGTTACAGACTCCGCTAACCCAGAAATAGTACCTCGGGTTAAGAACAGTTTCAGGTTAAGAATGGACCTCCAGAACAAATTAAGTTCTTAACCCAAGGTACCACTGTATTTTCCCTACCACTATCAGACTAGAACTTGGATCCCTCTCTGCTGAACCTGCCCTAGTCACTATTTAAACCAGGGTTCAGAAAACTTTTTCTTTTGTTAATGACTCCATTTTCTCTTGGGTGACCTGCCGGGAACCACATGCTGATGGTAGGCAGAGACAGGGCTATAGGTGTGCAAGACTTGTCCTCATCCTCGTCCTCCTCTCTCCCACCCCATTCCCTCTTCCTTGTCATTCTACCAACCCACAATACTTGTCTGAGGGCCACTAGTTGCCCATGCCTAATTTAAACCCACTGCTTACAGACCTGTGAATGCAATAGAAGTTCCAGTTGTCCACCCGTCCCGGCGACTGCTTGATGCGCCAAAGTCTGGCAGAATGTGAGTGGTTTTCCTGGTCCCGAATAGCTTGGCGTTCTCTTTCCAGCTGAAAACACACAAATGAGAGGCTGATGGCAATTTAATTTTCCATCTGGAGATTTGTTTGGCTGAGCCAAAAATATGTGAGCCCAGCAATTGCATTCAGTTCTGGAGTGCAGAAGACCACGTTTCATTCATTAGACTAATACCATGATTTGTGATTGCCCCATCAAGGGTATATGTCTGGTAGATCTTGAAATTATTTGTTTGCATATGCAAGGGGCAGTTATCCCAGGATATCCCCAACCCTCTTAGATATAAACTTCTGAATTGTGACTGCATAAACAAGCCCACATTGAGCATCCAGTTCAGTCCATTCCACAAATACCTGGAGTTTCTTCAAATTCACCTGGAGATGCAAAGGTGTAGGTGGGGCTTTTGTGTTGATCACAGGAACTGCTAGTTCCACCTGCAAGGTTGAGAGAGTGTCAGGAATATCTGAAGCTAATGATCTGGATTCAAACTGTTTCTTGTATTTCTTTGACCGGTGAGTTTAGATATGATGACAGCATTGTTACAGCTCACAAGAGCTAGACATGGCTACGATTAAATATTTTAGCAAGATTCCCAGATCTATCATGTCAGCAAATCAGGCTCAAAGATAGGATGACAGGAAGCTGTGCTATGCCAAGTAACTAGAACATTGGTATTACCCAAACTATCAGGGAATGGCTTCAAACAGGAATCTTCTCCCAGTCCTATTTGGAACTGCTGGGGATTCTCCTGCAGCATTTAGGTACAAACAGCAGCAAAACCCATGAATGACTCATTCTGGGGCTATTAAATTGCACCCTGCCATGGAGAGTAGGTCACCCTTTGAGTCATTCCTTGGGAGAGTTGCAGGAGTTTGGAAAGCTCATCTTGGAAGATGTTTTTTAGGCATTTGAAATTGTTTTCATCCAGGTCCAGCTTCCTGAGACCCAGGGTGAGAGTCTGGTGATATAAGCCATTCTGACCTTTCTAAAGGAGAAGTGGAACAGAATAAAGCATAATGATAAGGCTGCAACATTTAATAATTTTATTAGCAAGTAAAACATGTCCCCAAGTAACTGAGCAGCAGATTTCAACCACTTTATTATTTTATTTTAATGAAGTTATTGTAAATACTGCTGATGGAGAGCTCTATCTTCCAAGAGGCATCCCTTCCTGCAAGGGGAGGAGAGAGATGTCTCTTCTACATTTACACCTGCTGTAAAGTCTCCTCTAAAACAGATGGCTCTCCATATGTTGTTGGACACCACCTCCCATCAACCCCCCAGTGAGTATGGCCAATGTTCAGGGATGATGGGAGCTGTAGTCTTAACAGCATCTCAAGTGCCCACAGGTTCTCTTCCTTAAAAGTCTTTACCTGTGCACCTGCCCACCACCCCACCCCACTCCCTACAGTTTGCTTTGAGGGGTACAAGTGAGGAATATGCCAGCTGTAATAAGACACCCCAACAACATCCCTTTTGTAGTCTATAGTGTACCTTCCTGCAGTGCTCCTGATAACTGGCTTTGTCCCATTTCTCCTGCAGGTACCTGTTGGTTGCTGGTAGGAGAGGCTGGTAGGCTCGGTACATGCCTCACACAAAGCTCTGTATAACTTGCTGACAGCACTGAAGACAAATGGCTGGAGTGACCCAGCTGGGAAAGAGGCAGGCAGCTCCACTGGGTCCTAACCTCCACCTCTTCTCTGGGATAGTTGATGCTTCAAATGGCACCTGCACAACCCTCAGGCTGAAAACAGAGCATGCCTTCCTTTTCATTATGACAAGTCAAGCCGGTGGCTTTGTTCAGGTGGTCCGGGGCATTGTCCCCTTTAAACAAGAACGTCGATTTTAAATTCTTTCTTATACTGTGTTTCATTGCCTTAGCATTTGAATTCCTTGAATGAAGCTATCTGGTTCTAAAGTGCACAGAGATTTGGCCAGCTAGATGTCTGTTGGCAACCCACAAGCAGAACCGGAGGACAAGAGTGTCTCTCCTCCTGGGGTTTCCATCAACTTGTACTGAGAAGCATTACTTCCCCCAACCATGTAGGCCCAACAGTCTTCATAGCTAGCCTTATGCTACGGGAATTTGTCTAATCCTATTTAAAGGCCGTTCAAGTTGGTGTCCATCACTGATTTCTGTGGGAGTGACTTCCATAGTTTAACTTCCAACGTTCAGGTGCATTTGCTGTCCACAGGTACCAGTGTTTTGAGACAAAAAAATTTCTCTATCCACTTTCCCTATGCTATGCAGAATTTATGAACTTCCATCATGCCAACTCTTACTTGCTTTTTCTCAAAATGTTACACGTGGGGCTGCCTCTGAAGATGGTTCGGAAACTTCAGCTGGTGCAGAATTCGGCAGCCAGGCTGCTCACCGGGGCAAGATGTTGAGCGTATTACATTCTTCCCGGCCTGACTGCCAATTTGCTTCCGGGCCCAGTTACATGTGGTGGTTTTAACATCTTAAAGCCTTAAATGGCTCAGGATTCCCTGCAATACTTCAAGGACTGCCCCTCCAGATATAAACTGACCCAGACCCCCAATCACCATGCAAGGCCCTTCTTTGTGTGCCTCCTCCATGAGGTCTGGACGGTGGCAACATGAGAACCGGCCTTCTCTGCAGTGGCTCCCTGTTTGTGGAATGCTCTCTCCCCAGGTAGGTTCCTCTGGTGCCTTCATTATATTCATTTAAGTGCCAGGCAAAAACATTCCTCTTCAACCAGGCTTTTGGCTAACATCATATATCCTTTTAAATGTGTTTGTGGGATGGGGTTGGGAGAGGAGGAAATTGCTTTGGTTTTTTTAATTATGTATATTGCATTTTTATGCTGTGAACTGCCCTGACATCTATGGAGGAAGGGCTGTATACAAATTTAATAAATAATAGTCATAGTAGTAGTAATAACAATAATAGGCCCCAAGTGCTACCGCCTTTCTTCATAGGGGGGGGTACTCCACTCTTATTTTGGCTACCCCTTTCTGAACTGTTACGGAAATTACAGAATTTTCCTTAACAGAACATACTCCCAGCTCTACAAGATTTTTTGAAGTGAGGTGACTAGGATTGTACACAGTATTCAAAATGGGGTCAACACCAGATTTGCACAGCAACATTACGAGAGTTTTATTTTCAATCCCGCCCCCTAACGTGGAATTCACCGTTTTCACAGCTGCTGCACACTGGGACCGTGCTGAACGCCAGCTGGATATGCTTCAGTTTGTACATTGCTGACAGCTTTTGATGCACTATATTCACCTGAAAAACAGCTTCTGTTCTTAAGTAGTCTCCAGAAGCAGAAATGGGATCACACTTCTATCACATCCTGACATGGCAGCCAGCAATTAGGATGTCATGAAACAGTAGCATTAGGATGACGGCTTTGTTTTCTTTATATTACAAAACACTACTAAAACTGTATAAATTAAAAATTGTCCACCTTGTTCTGAGCAAAGCCACTTTTTTTAAATGCTCTTTTTATGTATGCCTGGCCCCAGAGAACACGGATTAAAATTAACTTAACTTTTGTCTGGGATGACAATTGTTTATTTGCCAAATGCAAATGGCAGACAATCACTCTCTTCACTTATCTTAACGTCTCATCCGTTTCTTTGATGTGCTGAGAGACAAGAGCTATATATGAAACTAGGATTTGAGCCAATACATAATTTGAGTCTTTGCTGCTATGGAAATTATATTGCCTTGTCTACCTGACCGACGATAGGCCCTGTCAACCAATTCCAATTTTTGCCCCAACCTTCTTCCTCCCTGCTGTATTCTGTAATGGCAACACTCAGATGAAAGTTCCACCTGTACTATAATTTTGAAGCATTAAACAGTCATGGTTTCACCCAAAGAATCCTGAGAACTGTAGTTTAACAGTACCAAGAGAGTAAGGCTGCCCTGTTCTCCTCACAGACATACAACTCCCAGACTGGCTTAACAATCAAACCCTCTTCCCAGGGAATTCTGGGAACTGTAGTATCCGGAGACCAATGGGGGTCTCCTAACAATGCTCAGTTCAACCAAATGCAGTTCCCAGGATCCTTTGCAGGAAGCCATGCCTGTTTCAAGTGGTGCAATGCTGCTTTAGAGAATGGTTTTACAGAATGAAGGTCTGTTTTCATAAGAGCAAGGATGCCAGGGAAGGAGCCAATGGTCAGTCACCACCACACAGAGCAGGCTTCTGACACAGGGGACGTGACAGGTGGCTTCCTCCGCAGGGTCCGCCGGCAGCCTCTCCCAGGGTGATGCTGCAACCAGGTGTCATCACCATGGAGCGTTCCTGGGCTTCATCCATTATTCACATGCGACTCGGGTGGAAACTTGATGCCTTGGCTGGTCTAATAATCCACAGGGAACAATGCAAGCCTTTGAAAGGGAACGTAGGCCAGAAAAGGCAGAGGCTGCTTCAGTGCACCCACCCGCGTGTAAATAGATTCTGGTTGCTTTTGTACTAGCCCTTTCCTCTAGAATTGCCAGCCTTTGTTTACTTTCAAGTTTCCATTTGAGAACTCGGATGAAGCTGTTGCCAAATCGTTTGGGGGTGAAGCACTACAGAGGCATGGCAGCTCTTGTGCGTTTTAGATTTCCTGTTGCACAATGCATCGCTTCTTGCCGAGTATGGTAGTGGGATTACTGCAGTAGTGCTTCTGAATGGCTCCCTGAACACTTTCCTTTAATTTACAGTAGGATAGTTCCTGTGGCAGGGGGAGGGGGGGGAGCCATTCAAATGAAATGAGAGAATGCTATTTTCCTACAAAGGTGTGGGGGGGGGGGGAGATGTATTTTTAAAAAAAATAATCCTCCTATATAAACTGACAGTGTAATGAAAGGGCATTTGAGGGACCATTCGAATTACAATATTTTGCATCAGGAATCCCACGATTACGCTCAACAGGAAGCAATAAAATGAGCACTACTGACCAACAGGAAGCATTCAATTAACATTGGAGAGGACCTTTTGCTGAATGGGACTTGATTGCTCATAATCATCAGAAAGGATCTTTGCCGTGGTGAAGTGCACCATATTAAGGTGCCGTGCAGGCAGAAAGTCCAGCTCATTACAGTGCTAAAGGTCTCCCCAACAACCTAGTGTGATTACTCCAACTACTGTAGGGACCAGCTGGGAGGTTATGATGAAATGAGACAGATCCCAAGTAGTGTATTTCCAGTGAGGAGGATGCAGCAAGGCAATTTAGGGGTGCTCAAACACTGCTTGCGGGCTTGCCATCTGGTTGGCCGCTGTGAGAACAAGATGCTGGACAAGATCGGTCACTGGCCTGATATAGCAGTCACTCGGTTTATCAGTGTTTGATCTAGGGAAGGGATGTACCAACACCTGACCAATGAGGAATTTGTCAGCAAATGGCAGAAAACCAGGGCTAAAAATGCCACCTCTATTGGTCTGTCACCCCCCCCCCCAAACTGTATTACCTGGGTTATGAAGGCACCCTAAAGACATTAAAGCTAAGATTATGGGACAATGCACACAGTGACTTGCGATCTCGATCACACGCAGTCTGTAGTCCGCTGGCAGTAGGAGTACAATATGGGCATGTCTTTAACATCTTACATTAAAGACATGACAGTACCAAATTATCGAAGGCTTTTCACCAAAGCCAGACTAAACGTCTTTCCTTCTGCAGTGTTGGATGGCAGGTTGAGAGGAGTTTCCCTACCAGGGCAGACTTTGCTCGTGTGCTCAAGACATCGATTTCATAAAACATATTTTGTTGCAATGTGCAAAATACAAGCAAGCCAGGGCTGAACTGATATTACTCTTGCTGGTACCTTTCCCGGGAAAATCAGAGGCTCACTATGTCAGGTTCCTATTGGAAGACCGGACAAACACTAGAACATTAGCAGTGGCAAAGTTTTTATCGGTGGTTGCAAGAAGCAATGATCCCTATATTCTGAACAAAATGCTTGTTTAACCTGGAGGTAGGCTGTATGAATTGTGTATTGCTTTGTAACGATTTGTTGGGTCTCAGGACCGTAATAAAGGCTGATGATGATATAGCAGGCTTTTATGTTCTTAGCATCCTGTTCCCACAGTGACCAGCCAGAAGTCTGTGGGAAACCCTCAAGCTGGGCTGGAGAACAAGTGTCCCTTCCACTATCAATGTCATGTTTCTCTGTATCAAAAATGCGAAAAAGAAAAAAATGTGGCTCGTTTTGTTTTGTTTAAAAGACTGTTTGGAAGCTTCCAAGACACACACATTCTCACACACACACACACACACACCCTCAAAGGAAAAAAGGGCACCTGAGGATTTGCTGCAACGTGTTTATTATGTGCCAAGAACATCACAGCTTACTCCACGCATCTGTAGGAGAGCGCAGTCTTGCCTGCATATACTACAATGAGGTAGAGACTTCACATACTGCTTCACAAAACCCCACAAAGAGCAGCTGGAATATGCAACATCAGCTCAGCAGGAAGAAGGGAGAACTTAGTACACTGGTTCTTTGGCACACAGCTTCCAAAAGAGGGGAAAAAATAAAACAAAATCAAAACTTCAACTCCCAGCACGATCTATGGGCTGTGCTGCTGGCTCGACTACATTCCTTAAGGGTACCCTCTTGTTTCCTCAGAACAGAAAAGGGCTCCTACTAAAGCACAGCCCTTTAAACCAGCTCAGTTATAAAAAGAAAATTGAAGTCTTGGAACTTTGTGATTAAAAACCTTTATCAAGCCCCCTTAGTGCAACTTAAAGTGCAACGAACTATATACAGCAGCTCGAAGTTTCGTTTATCCGGTCCAGTTTCAAAATCCAAAAATCCTATCCTTCTGGGTTGCAAATACTGCTATTCACAACTGGTAAACTTCATTTTTTTTTTAAACTTGAACAGCTCCCAGACACAAGTTGCAATGATGTTAAAAGCTGCCAGGAAAGAAAAAAAAAAATCTAGTCTCAAACGACTTAAAAACCATTTCAAGAGTGTAAAAAGGAACTGGTAAAAATCCTGGAGCGTAAAATATGAAATATGATTTGGTTTAAGTGAAGAACAAAGTCTCCTTGTTGTTACAGTAAAAAACTCCAGCTGAACAATCTGTGTATTCCGTTCAGATGGGGGGGTTAAATGAATGGAAAGGCACTGTATGGCAACTGCAAAAAAACTGAGCCAATGAGACCTGCATTATTACCATCAGTATTGCAAGGAAGATAAAAAAGGGCCCTTGATAAATAAGAAACCGAGGCGAAGGCATCTGCATTAAACACCTTCTCAACACATGGTCCTTGGCGCTTCTCAGCAGCAACAAGGAACCAAAGTCTGGGAACTGCAGAATCATTTGAGGGGCCCTCCCCTCTGAAAAAATCCCCAAACAAACCCTCGACAAAAAAAAAAAATTCACTGTGCATTAGTGCAGAAACAAATAAAGACCAGCAAGTGCAAACGTGAAGGCAAGATTCCCCGTTAGTCCTTCCGACGGGCACCCCAAGCCTGGGTGTGGCACCGGCAAACATCTCCGGGCTCTTTTCCGGTGGCGGGTGAACAGGAGAACTTCCTCCTGCAGCGACTGCAGTGGCTCCTGGTGCCCCCACCTCTGCTCTAGCTGGAGTCTCTGTTCTTCTGGTTGCGCATCAGTGGGCGGTGATGATGCAACATCTCAATGGAATGTTTCCAGTGCCAGCAGGAGCGACAGAAGTACTTGAAGCAGACCTATGCAGAGAGGCGGGTGGGTGGGAAGAGAGAGGGAGGGATCAAGAAGCATCAGTCTGGCTCCATGAGATGCTCTGACATGCAGCAGGTGGGGTGGTTTTAACCGTAAGATTATAGAATTTTGCTTACACACTTACACACACCTCCCAGGGATATAAAAGGAACTTATTTCAATCTCTGGCTGGAATGCCAACAAGGTTACCTTATTATTCTGGAATGCAATTTATCAAGACAGATCAGATAATTAGAGCACATTCAAAAATCTCCTACTAAATGTGTGGACAGATACTAAGAAGGCATTTTGCCAAAAGGAAGTTCTGACATGGGAGCTGCCCACTGCTAGGATCTCTATAGCACAACAACAGAATGGCTAAGACACCTGGATTATAGATAGGCTACCTTTCCAAGCCTCTCTAGGAGAAGGATAACCCTGACCCCAAACCTCTGCTGCCTTGTGAGAGAAGGCAAAGGAGTAAACCATACTCATATCCAGAGCGGAACTTCTAAGGTGGTTGATGGCGCCTTGAATGCTGCCTCCTGGCAACTGCTGCAGCAAAGCTGGTGCCAAACGCATTGCTCTGTTTTTCTTTGGACCGTATTGGGGGCCTTATGACCTGATGACCTCCAGACACACTGCCCAGGCTTGCGCCCCAGGGAGGTCACTTTGGTGCTGCTTATGCAGCGGTCTGACTTCACCCCTGGAGGTGCACTCCATTGTCTTTTGAGACAGACGGATGCCAACAATTCCCAATAGCCCCATCAAGCATGGGCCAGTGGTCAGGGATGATGGGAGTTGCACATCGACACCTGGAGGGCCAGAAGTTCCCCACACCTGCTAGACACGTACGCCAAAAGCTTGCCTCCTACCATCACAAAACAAAAAGTTTGGGCTGGGAGTTAGGGAGACATCCAGCTCTTCATCCATGAAAAGCCTGCCAAGAAGTTGAAAAGAGGTTGCCCTCGGGCAAGTGGAGACTGTTCTCATCTATGTTAGTTGTTATCCTTTGGAATATCTGAGGTTGTCTTATACAGCGTTGGACGATTCGTCTTTCTAGCTCAGTACTGTTTATAATGACTGGCAGTAGTTCTCCAGGGTTTATGAGAGGGACTCTTCCCCAGTCCTATCTGGAGATGCCAAGGATCCAACTAGAGACCTTTGGCATGCATGCAAGCAACGCAGATATGCTACTACTGAGCTACAGCCCCCCGCCCCCCCCCCCGCCAATTAAACAGAACACAGGACACCAACGACAGCTGCTTCACCTGTACAACAGAGCAGCTTCCACTCACTCCAAAGATGGTGAAAATGGGCAAACATTTTAAAAGGGGGCAAAGGGGAAGGAGCCCTCAAGAAGTTTGTTCTGTGCACTACAGGAGAGTGGGTGGGGTAGGAAACGCTGCCCCTTCAACCAAGTCTAAGGTGGACAGGGGGAAAACCCAAGAGCCTTACCTGGTCTCTGCAGAAGAAGGGACCTGGCTGAGACCTGCAGATCTGACACATGGCATCTTCCAGGTATGGATCAATCTGAACCTGCCCCGGAGGCAAGGAAAGGAAATTAAAGCCAGAGGTAAGGAGCCCAGGGGACAAAGCAGCACAGCTGGAGTTCACAGTGCAATCTTAATGGTGGGGGGGGGGAGAAGAAACGGGGGCACGCACTTCAGAGGCAACAAGCAGGCGCAAAGGCTGAGAGAGTTCTGAGTCTCCTGCGAAAGCAGCTGCAAGGGGGCTTGATGTTGAAGAAGACCAGTGCTACTGCCAGATTCATTTGGCTAAAGCAGGCATAGGCAAACTCGGCCCTCCAGATGTTTTGGGACTACAACTCCCATCATCCCCGACCACTGGTCCTGTTAGCTATGGATGATGGGAGTTGTAGTCCCAAAACATCTGGAGGGCCGAGTTTGCCTATGCCTGGACTAAAGCTTTGCTTTCATTTCATCCACTGGAGAAGTCTGCCCCTTTCCCCAGAAGAGGACCACAGGGGTGGTGGTCTCTGCACGGAACATGAAAATCAACTAGGTGCAGCCTCCCATAACATGTATGCCACCCCCCACCCCTGCATAAGAGTGAATGGTTTGTTTATACACATTCGTCATAGTGGCTTCTGGGGCACTAAAGCCAGTTTGGAGACTGACTGGCAGACTTGTTTCAGTTACTGTGTAAGGAGAAAAAGATCTCCCTTTCCCAGCATATTTAGAACACAGAAAGCTGCCGGAGTCAGACACATGGTCCATCAAGATTGCAATTGCCTACAATGACTGGCAGCAGCTCTCCAGGGTCCCTCCCGCAGGGGATTGAACCTCAGACCATCTGCACACAAGGCAGATGCTCTACCACTGCGCCACAGCCCTTGCCTTTTCTACTCCCACCATTTCTTTGCTCAAACAGGGTTTTTTGCTGGCCTGGAGAGGGCCTGCCACAGACTCCATCTACAAAGGCTGCTCCGGAAGGAGAAAAACTGCTCTTTTGGGTGCCTGTTATATGAAGAACCGGGTGTGCTTACTTGAGGTTAATGCACCCTTTTTTGAGGCCTTATTACAAAGCGGCTGCTTTGGTAAGATTTTAATCAGGAGCCAAGGGCAACGTTTTGAAGCTTAGCTTCCTTAACACGGCTATTCTCTGCGATCTTAAATTATGAAAGGGATGCTTTACATATAAGGAATTTCTTGAAATAAATGCCTTTACAAGCTTGCTAGTGTGGATATAAATATATTATGAAATATGTTTGATGTATTTATGACTGTTTCTGATGCACCTATCTATTGATCTGTTTACTGTTCCCACGAGCTACTTAAGAGCACACTTTGGAAAACCAGCATATAATAAGCTTGATGATGCTAAGATTCCTGGAATATCCAACCTCCTCTGCAATGCTGGAAGAAGATCTCTGCCAGGAAGAGACAGTACTGAGATAGGTGAAGCAGTGGCCCAACTCCTCATGCCTTATACCTGCTATTCCCCCCCCCCCCGCTTACTTACTGAAATCAGTATTTAGGGAAAGAAGTCCTACTAGCTTAATTCCTATTCATACCCCAGCTCTAGCAAGCTCTCACTCTCTGCTGATGTCCCCCCAGGATATATATTTTATCCCACCTAAAATCTCTGTTCTATTTCTAGGGACTATGCAACAGCACCCACTTTAGGGATCCTTGCCGATAAACACAACACAGGAGCTTGTCTTTTCCTTTCGTGCCTCTCACCTTTTTTGTAAACTTGGTTGTTTTGATCTCCACAAATGCAGCACTCACTGCTTTCAGGTAGCTGCGCTGGTTGTTGAAGGTGACACGGCCAGATCCTGAAACAAAACCCAGCCCATTAGTGCAGTGCGCAGCTCCAGGGAAAGATCCTGATACGTATCTACCAGTATAGTAATGCAAGACTTATGAGTCAGCACGAACGTGACTTGCTTGCCAAGGTCTACCACAGCAGGAAGGGAGAGGGGGTTCAGAGGTTAATGGAGGGGAGGGATGCTTGAGGAATTCAATCTTTGCAAATTCCTATACGGAACGTCCTGATCTGCAACCCACAGACTAATGTGTAGATTGGAACCTAGCCACCAACAGATTTCACACGACAGCAGCAAGGCGACCTGCCTCTCCACTTTATTCTCACAACGAAGCGGAGATTTGAACCAGAGTCTTCCAAGTCCTAGCTCTTAAGTGCTACATCACTCTTTTTAAAGTGATTTAGACTTCCTCAACAGTGCAGATTAATGTGGAAAAAGAATGAAACTATGGGTAAACACATGAGAAAGTGACACTGGCCCGAAATAGTCAGATTTATCTATTTCCAGTAGCAGCCTGCTGCCTATTCATCTTGACCAACTATACTCAAGAGACTTCTAGTGCTGAATGGACGGTTCAAAGCCTTTCAAGTTAAAAGCCAAAATAATGCTGTATAGATTTACAGCAAGGGAAGCTAACCTGTGACTCTCCAGTTATTGTTAAGATTTCAACTCCCACCAGAACCAGCCAGCATGGCCAATTGCCAGGGATGATGAGAGCCATCAAGTCAAACAACATCTGGAAGGGCAAAAGTTAGCCACCCCTGATTTATACCGTCACCATCCTGATAACCTGAGGCAGAGATCAAAAGCTACAAAGCAGGCAAGTCTTTGGCTGGAACAGCCTACCCAGAGGTTCAGTTCAAAGGGCTGTTATCCAGTGTTCTCTGTCCACTAGCACTAGCGGGTGGCTGAGTTTTAACGCTGCACAACGGAGGAATCAAATGCAGTGGCTGCGCTAGCAGAAACTCATTGCCTTGCAGAATGTGCAGTCTGCTGGGAAACAAACTTAACAACAACCTTCTCATGCATTGTGTTGCAGAACACCACCCTGAAGCCACAAAATACTGCCAGTGGAACAAGGGAACCACCAAGTGTCTTTAAGTTAGCACTATGTGGGATACAAATCAAAGTGACCACCAACCTTTTCCCCAGTCATGCTATCCCAGCAGTAATATGCCACCCTGTGCAAGGCCATTTGACACCTTTCCCACAACCCTCATGGCACTGGCTTAAGCCAGGCTTGGGGAAGGAGGCGTGAGACACTGGCAGGGTCCCAAAGTCCTCCCACCTCGGTCCCAAAGCCTGATAAGTGCTTGCCCAGCTTTGGGGAGGAGGTAGGAGGACTCTAGAACTCTGCCAGAGCCCTCATGCCTCTTTCCCAAAGTGGACAAGCACTGAGAAGGCACCCTTTTCAGCTGCACATCTGGTGCGACCGCACCACTCGCATTGCCCTAAAATTGCCTCTGTATCCAGGGTCTTCAACTTAGCCATTCAAAATCCTTTTCATTTACAAGGTACCATCTGTACCTATTTTTGGCCATGGTAAGGTACCACCAAAAGGCCCAGAAACCAACAGAATATGAATGAATAGTCGTTGATTAGCCTCACTTACCAATAGGGTACTTGTGCTTGTCTGTGTCGATACCTGCATACACAACGCCAGCAAACAGGTCATTGAGGATCCCTGCTAAAGCTTCGGCATTCAGCATCCCATGAAGAGCTCCCACGAAGACTGTTTTGCCAGGGTCAAGCCTCTGGGTGGGGCTGCGCACAAAGTTGCTGTCTGCCAGGACCCATGGGATCACTTGGACCTGAAGTCACCCAAGAGAAAACTGTGTTCGAGTCAAGTCCACAAGCCACGTATCCTCCCCCTTTGAAAAACCAACCAACCAACTTATTTCTAAGTGCACCTTAAATGGTCTTCCCATGCCCTTATGCCAAGTGCACTCCTACTATAGTAACCTTCCAAACAGCTGAGTCAACACACAGATGGCTGATCTTACATTCAGACTATCTGACTTTTGTACAACAGGCCTTTGGGTTAAAGGTGTCCTGTTGGGATCTGAGCTGTTAAGAGACACAAACTAAGCTGATGGGAACTGTAGTCAAAACCCACGTTGCGGAAGGCATAATGCCAAGTTCTGGGCCCCACAATTTAAGAAGGATGTCGACAAGCTGGAACATGAGCAGAGGATGGCAGTAGGAGCTGTTCAACATGGGAATGGTCTCCCTTGGGAGGCTGTGGACTCTCCTTCACTGGAGGTTTTTAAGCAGAGGTTGGATACAATCGGTCATGGATGCTTTAGCCAAGATTCCTGCATTGCAGGAGGTTGGACTAGATGACCACTGGGGTCCCTTTCCAACTCTACTATTCGATGATTCTATGGAAGCCAGGAGATGGCTAAAGAATAGTTCTTTTATTCCAATTCTGGTACACTCTGGTTCACTACTCTATTTCAACCAAATATTGTGTCCTGTTAACAAGGGGGCTGCCGTCTCCTTTCTGTTCAGTTCCTCTATGCAGTTAAAAGCATATTCTGCCCTACAGACTGCATTTATTACGCATTCCCTGTGAACAGCAGGGTTGGCATGACCCAGTGATAACATATGCTTGCACCATGGAAACAATACTTTGCAAGCAGTACATTTATGCAGCACTTGCCCAGAGTATAGTAGAGCCAAGATATGTGACTGAAGCAGCAACACAAGATGTAGTCGTAGCCCTAATCCTTTGTGCACTGCTCAAACCAATCTCACAAGGGTCATGCCATCTAAATTGAGGATCCAACTTGAATTCAACTAGGGACAGTGGTAACTTGTTATAGATGTGTGGTGCTAGTATCTTAGGGATGGTTTGCTTAGTAGAACACAACCTTGCCCTTAATTTGGGACACGCAAATAAAACACAGAAGGGTGACTGAGCATCCTGCTGGTTTGTTTGCAGCAGATAATAATTTTATTATTTGCAACCTGCTCATCTGACTGGGCTACCCCAGCCACTCTGGGTGGCTTCCAACAAAATATAAAACACAGTGAGACATCAAACATTAAAAAAACTTCCCTGTATAGGGCTGCCTTCAGATGTCTTCTAAATAAAAAATATTTCTATCTTTTGTGGCTGGTTGCCAGGACATATCCAGCCATCTCTCTGCAACCACAGGCATTTAAAGAAACAATATTTAAAGAAGTAATCTTCAAGATGATACTATACAATACATGCTGAATACACACACACCACTGGCAATGTCACAGGGCAGGAAAGCAGAAGCGAACCAGCAACGGGATGCATTCTTCATGGTTTTACTGCAGCCATCCTTCAGCAACAAAGACCTCTTACTGGAGAAGATCAATGAGGAGCCTTGCTGCCAATTCTGTCAACGCAGAGTCACAAGCAACCTCTTCCAGCATCTTTCACACTCCACAACACATTACCCATCCTCTGACCCACTGGCAACACAAACCATGTGCTTAGAGACCTTCAGAACCAGCACTTTTCCAAATGCGCCACTCTCTATCCCTATCTCTCTTCCTGTCTAGCTAAAAGCTGCATGTGTTTGGAGTCAACAACTATGCAACATATGGCACAATCAGCCTTTGTGCAAACGGGGAGCAATTCCACCCATCACTGAGGGTAGCTGCCTATGCAGAAGTCACCCTGGAGAACGAGAGGCCGCTGCCAGTGCTTCAAAGGCAACACATGGCTCCTAAATAAAGCAATACGAGGTTATAGCCACCCACCTGGGTGCTTTGTTTGGACTGCACAGCGGCACATCCTCTCACCTCTTTGCAGCGCATCCTGCGGCTGGACATCTTGAAATAGTACTCGCTCAGGCCACTGGGACTCAGCACATCGCGGGAGCAGTTCTGGAGCAGAGCACGCACAGATTTCTCAGATTCAAACACCAGATATGCATAGCCTTGGGCGGAAGACAAGAAATTTACTTAGAACGCAGGGTGCAAGCATGTTCCCTTCTTCCCTAGGGAGTATTTTTGCAGTGCAGTTTGTGTTAAGAAGTGCCCAGTTGTACTCAATGACCTGACTTAGTTCAACAGCGACCGGTTTGATGTTTTGGGGGTGTGCAAGAGCAATGCCACTCTCCCGCCTGCCTGCTGGTTCATCAGGCAGGCTGCCTCTGAACATCGAGGCTCCATTTACATCTATCAGCGGCTCATGAGCCCTCTTCTCAATGCTTTGGAAAGTGCAGGATCAGAGAATGACAACCTTTTGTCTATATACCACTTTCACAAATACATAGCAGGTTATTTCCACCACTGCATAGAGATGGGGGAAAATGATGATATTAGGCTATCTTCTTGCAATGTACAGAATCTCATTCCTTTTCACCGCTTCCATTAATGGAAGATGGAAGAGTTGGGTCAACTGAGCAATTCTTAGGCACAGCAGAGATTGAAATCCTCTACTCCAGACCGTTGCATTTGCCAGAGATACAATTTTCTCCCCATTAAGTACTCAAATGGTGCACAAAGACTGCAGTGCCAAGAAATCCAGGGTGCTTGCAAACCATAAGAAGTGAGCTTTTTCGTTTTGCTAACACAGTGCTATTTCTAGACCCTGTTCTGAGCTAACAGCAGAATACAGTCCCTGTGGGTGGGATAGCCCGGGTGGGATGGCTATGCTGGGGGAACCACTGGTATGTCCGACTTCCCATGGCAGGCAGTTGGGGAGAGAGAACAGAATATACTTATCAATGTACTTTTCCCAGAAAAGAGGGCTTGCTATTCCAAGCAAGAGATTCCCCTCCCCCGGCAAAAAAGGAGTGTGCACAAACTAGCACTGGAGAGAGTCAGCACGTAATTGTGTACTTTAAATCAACAGAGGTGTATGGGATACACTGGTGTGCATGAACTGAGTGGTAGCAGCCATAGCTCTGTCTAAAGTAAAGGCGGCTCCCTCTGCCCTAACAGCACCCACTTCCTTCTAAGTAGAAGAAGAGTTTGGATTTGATATCCCGCCTTTCACTCCCTTTAAGGAGTCTCAAAGCGGCTAACATTCTCCTCTCCCTTCCTCCCCCCCCCCCAACAACAAACACTCTGTGATATGAGTGGGGCTGAGAGACTTCAAAGAAGTGTGACTGGCCCAAGGTCACCCAGCAGCTGCATCTGGAGGAGCGGAGACGCAAAACCGGTTCCCCAGATTATGAGACTACCACTCTTAACCACTACACCACACTGGCTCTCATCACCCCTCTTGGGACCTGCTAGATGCCCTAGACATCATCCCTAATTACTGGGCATCCCTATGGGTCATCCTGGCTAAGCTGATGAGAGTTGTAGCCCGCAACATCTGGAAGGAACCAAAGGGAACCCATCTGAACCTCCCGACGAGTGAGGAACAGTGCCAAAATTGGAAAGGGGAGATGGAAAAAAACCTAGCATGGAAGTACTCCAGGTTTCTCAAGACAGAACATTAGGGCTGATGCATCTTGAACAACAGAAGACAAGTCACTTCCCCAAATGCCTTAATGGCAAAGCAAGGTTTTCTGCTTGGCTCAGCAGAAATTCAAGCCTTAATACAACTGACTGGGGAGAATGGAAACGACAGCTACGGCTTCCTCAGCACAAATAAACACAAAGCTCTCTTCTTTTCCCTGTGTGACTGCCACCGTGTGAACACCACTGTGTGCAGCCCCGCACCCCGAAAGAGCTGGCAGATTACATTAACGGAAAGAACCTGTGCGCCCGAGTGAGGCCTGTAATCCTATGGTGCTCTACCTGTCCAGTCACCACCATGCAGCCATGCCAGCCCAGCAGCCCTCAGTGCTCTCTATACGTAGCATGGATAAAAAGGTTCCTACCATGTCTGTATTACCTTTAGGCATATTACCTTTGGGAGGGTAGCGGGGGTGCTTGCTATCCTTACCAGGCCACTCCACTCTCAGCGAGCCAAACACACGGAAAGTGCTGATCAGACCCGCTGCACAAATGAGAGATTTACTTTAGAGGGGTAAGAGAGAGAGAAAACTCCCGTGCATGGAGTTATGCTTTGTGCATTTTATTTTTTAAACCCAGTAAAATACAAGCATACAGCAATGTAATTAAATAAAACTTCCCCATGGCTCCATCAAACATTGCATCAATAATGGTTGGCTAACAGATGCGGGTGGTGCTGTGGTCTAAACCAGAGACTAGGGCTTGCCAATCAGAAGGTCGGTGGTTCGAATCCCCGTGACGGGGTGAGCTCACGTTGCTTGGTCCCTGCTCCTGCCAACCTAGCAGCTCGAAAGCACGTCAAAGTGCAAGTACAGTGGTACCTCGGGTTACAAATGCTTCGGGTTATGTGTTTTCAGGTTGCGGACCACGGAAAACCTGGAAGGACCGGAAAGGGTTACTTCCGGGTTTTGCTGCTCGCATGTGTGCACATGTGCTAAATTGCGCTTTGCGCAGAAGTGCCAAATCGCGTAACGCACATGTGCAGACGCAGCGCTGCAGGTTACTAACGCTGCAGGTTGCGGATGTGCCTCCGTCACGGGTTACGTCCGCAACCCAAGGTTCCGCTGTAGATAAATAGGTACCACTCTGGCGGGAAGGTAAACAGCGTTTCCATGCTCTGCTCTGGTTCGCCAGAAGCGGCTCAGTCATGCTGGCCACATGATCCGGAAGCTGTATGCCGGCTCCCTCAGCCAGTAAAGCGAGATGAGCATCACAACCCCAGAGTCGGCCACAACTGGACCTAATGGTCAGGAGTACCTTTACCTTTAACAGACACATTGGGGGGGGGGGAACAAGCACAGGGGAAAGTTTCCTGGCCAGTACAGAACCTCAACGGAGGACAATTATCAACTTGCACCACTGGTAGGAGTGTCATTTTAGGGGGTGGAACTTAATTTTTTACCTTCTGAAAATATCAGTTAATGCCAAATAATAACTAATGATGATGATACACAACATAACCGCAAATACTTGATTTCTATGCTATTTTATACACATTTAACTTGCCAAGCAAAACTAAATTATATCAATTTAACCAAAATCTCTTTTGAAATCCCAAGCTGTGTTACAACTTTATAGCACCCCCTCATTTTTGGAATGTGAAAGCTGAAAAACTCCATTGCACTAGTAATGTACGAGTTGGTCGGGTCAGTCGTTTGGCCACTCAATGGATTTTGGCAAACTGTGATTTGCACTTCTGTGCTCCATAACCAACCCAAATTCTATTCACTACTCCTGATATGCGTTTTCTGCCTTCTCATGTAATGACACTTGAATCATTCCTGGTTTTGTGCAATTCAGAACAGCAGCTCTGATATTTTAAGTGGCATTCTGTGAAACACATAATAGCAATTATGTGGGGGACTCCACTGTCAGTGTCTTAATTATTTGCAGAGCCCACACACTCCACGTGAACCTATCTTTATCTTGACTTCCCTTGTAAAGCAGCCTGGGGAAGCCACAGAGAGGGGATTTTTCTTGATGTTATCTGTGACTGAGTTTGCCCAGGAAGCTTCTTGCCAGCGGAGGCTTAAATCTGGCTGTCACCAAGCCAAGTCCAATGTTCTATTCACCACAATTCACCATCTCATGCTCAGAGCATAAACAGCACACTATGCCTCTGTTCTAGGCCACAGACCAAGGAAGACGAATATAAGAATATACTTCAATGCATGGAGCTGGCTAGTATGGCCTACTTTAACTGGCACCAGCTCTCTCACAAAAGTCTTTTCTGTGCCAAATAATGATAGATAGCAATGACAGAGATTTGAGTGTGGGACCTGCTGGGTGCAAAGCGAAGAGGCTTAGTACTGAGCTATGGGGGTCTCTCCTATAATTGGTGAACTGCTTCTGGAATGTGGTTCCAAAAACATGTGGTGCTTTTTGGGATGTGTGTGTGTGTTTTCTGTGCTTTGTTCTGCTTTGCAGCAATTTTCATGCTGACGTTTCTAAAAGTTGCATCATTTTTGGTATTTTTTCGTATGCTCCTGGGTGGGGGGGGTGTAGCTTTGCCCCCCCTCCAAAGTAGCTTCTAAATTAAATAACCATAGAATTGTATAGTTGGAAGGGACACTGAGGTCACCTAGTCCAATATCCTGCAGTGCAGGAATCTTTTGCCCAACCTGGGGCTCTCTTGCGCCACTGAGCTATCTCCAGGTTTTCAGATAAGCAACACAATACTTTATACTGAAAGCACACTTACTTTAAGAATAGCTAGGCTGAGCAAACAACTGATAACAGAGGCAGCTGTGCTAGCTAGCATTGTCAATCAACTAGCTCCAAGAGCAGATGAGCTGCATAGGCCACATCCCTTGAGGCTGTAGATTCTGTATGGGGAGCCTGGTGTTGGTGCACTAAAAATCCCTTCATCCCTGGCCAGTGCTCATGCTGGCTGGGGTCAAGTGTTGAGTTTCCAACACAACCTGGGGGAGTCACATGCCCTGGTGCCCTCGAGTAAGAGGTAGATCAAGTCAGGATGAGCTGTTCTGAGGAAAGACTGTGGAAACCCCTTAATATTGCTCTGAAACATTAACAACCACCTTCAGACCAGGAAGGGGAAACCCGTCTCTCTCCAGACTTTGCTATCTGCAACTCCCATCATCCCTGACCACTGGCTATGATGGCCGCTGCGGATGCAAGTTTTAGTTCAGCAAGCATGTGCTTGTCGTCCGAGACTCTTCTGTGTCCTCCCCCCCCCCCCGCCATTCCAGAAAGGTTCAGAGGGTGGAAACAAGACAATGGGCCTTTTCTGTGGTTGCTCAAGGATTGTGGAACGCTCTCCTCAGAAAGGCTTGCTTAGTGCCATCAGTGCATGTCTTTATATACTAGGCAAAAAATTCCTTTTTCAAGGCCTGTGGCTATTAAATAACCTATGGTCTGTGAAAGTGTGGGGAAGTGTAATTATTATTTTTTTATTATAATTATTATTTTACTACAGTCATACCTCGGGTTGAAGTAGCTCCGGGATAAGTATTTTCGGGTTGCGCGCTGCGATGACCCGGAAGTAACAGAGTGCGTTACTTCCGGGTTTCGCCGTTCGCACAAACGGTCAAAATGACGTCACGCGCATGCACAGAAGCGGCCAATCACGACCCGCACAGACGTGGGTTGCGTTCCCTTCTGGATGCAAACGGGGCTCCGGAACGGATCCCGTTCACATCCAGAGGTACCCCTGTATTTGTCTATCTGTTGTTACGTTTTTCAATATTTTTTATCATTGATGTTCTGCAGTGTTTTTAATGTTGTACACCACCCTGAAATCTTCTGATAGAGGGCAGTATATAAACTGAATTACCATATTTTTCGCTCTATAAGACACACCAGACGACAAGACGCACCTAGTTTTTGGAGGAGGAAAACAAGGGAAAAAAATATTCTGAATCCCAGAAGCCAGAACAGCAAGAGGGATTGCTGCACAGTGAAAGCAGCAATCCCTCTTGCTGTTCTGGCTTCTGGGATAGCTGCGCAGCCTGCATTCTCTCCATAAGACGCACACACATTTCCCCTTACTTTTTAGGAGGGAAAAAGTGAGTCTTATAGAGCAAAAAATACGGTAACAACAACAACATCTGGAGAGCAGCAGCTTAGCCAGCCCTGCTTTAGAGAAACCGTCTCTACAGTGTGAAACGTCCCCTGTAAATTAGGAACAAAGGTCACAACAAGACAGTTATAACCGCACCTTAATGAAGTGGGGTGGGGAAAAGAGCTAGAGAAAGTCAGGCCCTTCACCCCACAACCTGCCCTAGCAGTTACTTGCCTTCTGTGATATCCCAGGGGACTCCTCCTAAGAACACCTTGCAGGAGTAGATTGGATTCTTGTAGTTTCGGGGCGGAAGCTGCCCACTCCATGTGCAGGTTGCCTCGTTCACAGCTGAAGACAAGAACCAAAAGAGAGAGAAGCTTCGTCTAAGAGCCAAAGACAGCTCGGCATTCATCTTGCACCCAACTCTCCGCCGTGCCAATCTCCCCATGCAAGGCCAGGCTCTGACTCACCCGCTGCCTGCTTGTGAAGCCTGGCTTCCCTTTCGATACTGAACGGGTCGTCCACGGAGTCTTGGATGCCCCAGGAAGGCCAGGTAGATGCTCCAGACCACTGCTTGGGGATGCTGGTTGGGGTGGAAGTGACTGAAGCAAGAGTAGCTTGATCTTGATCCAGGTGGGATCCTGCTCCACCTAAGGAATCCCTGGGCATGCCACCAAGAGGCAGGAATGACATCGGTGGGGAGATCCGGAGATTCGACTGCAAGAGAAACGTGTTAAGAAACACAGTTTGAAGGAGCCAAGTATGTATAATTTCAATGCAGCGGTTAATCTAAAGCATCCTAAGATCCCTCCTCTCTCTCTATGATCCCACCTTAGCCAATGGGAGGAAAGCTACAATTATGAATTCAGGATACTTAACAAAAGCAAGGGGATTGGGGTGGTGGAACCATTTCAAACTATGAAAGGACACAGTAACTTTTTCAGGCTTTAAAAGGGTAAAGGTAAACCCGACCATTAGGTCCAGTTGTGACCGACTCTGGGATTGCAGCGCTCATCTCGCATTATTGGCCGAGGGAGCCCGTGTACAGCTTCCGGGTCATGTGGCCAGCAGGACCTAAGCCACTTTTGGCAAACCAGAGCAGTGCACAGAAACGCCGTTTCCCTTCCCGCCGGAGCGGTACCTATTTATCTACTCGCACTTTGACGTGCTTTCAAACTGGTAGGTTGGCAGGAGCTGGGTCCGAGCAATGGGAGCTCACCCTGTCGCGGGGATTCTAACTGCCGACCTTCTGATCGGAAATCCTAGGCTCTGTGGTTTAACCCACAGCGCTTTTCAGGCTTTACCGTGTACCAAAGGTGATAGAACATCATGGACTCCTCATATATTTTCTCAGCTTAATATAATGAAAGTGTAAGGAATGTCTCGAAAGGCAGGTGGGGGAGTCTGTTTGAGTCTTCAAGGTAAAGTATTAAATTACCAGAAGATTATCCACAAGGAAAGTACTAAATGACCCTAATGGATGAGCCAAATGTGCAATTTAAGGCAATCTAATGGGTTGAATGCTAGAAAATTTCTGCTTTTGTCTACGGCATGCTTCTAGTTGTGTTGGAAGTTTCTGTGCAAAGCACAGTAAAAAAAGATGCTTAAAAACCCAGAAGCAAGGTTGCAACATTTATTTCCTTCCAAGCTTTTTCTCCCCATCCTTACCCAAACTGCTATGCATCTATTCTTTCTTTCAGAGCCAAAATGAATATCATGTGATTTTAGAAAATATGGCTTTTAGCTGATACTGCACGCTTGTATTTTATCTTGTTAAGTGAAGTCACTCTAAGACTTCTTTGTATGAAGTGACAAGCAAATGCTGCTAATCATAAATAAAAATAATGGGCAAGAATTCCAAATCCATGTTACCATGGCAGGCATAATTAACTGTATTTTGGCAGCTGCCACATTCATTAAATTATATGGAGCTTGTATCTACACGCAACGAGAATAGGCTCATTAAATGCAAGCTTCCAGAGCTACATATATGGTTGGCTAAGGCCCTGCACATGAAGAAAACGTTCATGTTAACACTGACAGCTTATTGCCATGTTACTTCTCAGACCTATGGCAAAAGTGGCAGTGCTTAGTATTAGGCTAGTACACCTGTTTTACAAAGCCCTGGACAACTTGGGTCCAGGACACCTTAAGGGCTGCCCTCTGAGTCCTTATCTCCCAGACTGATCACTGAGATTAGGGAGGCAATCCTTCCTTTGGACTTCCATGCATCTCTTGGAGACTTCTTTATGTTGGACAGAGCTGCGGTTATTTAAAATTTTCTTGCTTAAGTGGTCATTTTGATGATTCTCTTGTGTTGACGGTTTCTGTGTGGCTGTAAAGTGCCCTGATGTTGTGTGAGAGGGTGGCTTATAAATACTTTTATCAACTACACACAATCAATAAGGGGGCCAAAAAGTCTTCAGCACAGAATTCTGCAACTCTCTGCACAGTTAAAGTTAAGTTTCTAGCTTCAGATGAAGGCAGTGACAACCAACAGCTCAGAAGCCTGTGTGTAAAGAGGAGGGTAAGTCAACAGGAGGGATAATCTTCTGTATCCAGCTCAGTCTCTGTACTCCTACTAACCCGCTAAATGATGTCTTTCCTCTGCTCCCTAATGAAAAGCGATTTGATGAGTTCTATCACCAGAAGTCCATCCAAAGATGCGCTGCATTTCACAACCTGTTTATTTTGCAGCAGTTACAGAATACAGTCGTACCTTGGTTGTCAAACGCCTTAGTTGCTGATCAAATTGGCTCCCAAACTATCAAAACCTGGGAGTGTTTCAAACAGTTTTTTGGGAAGCCAAACGTCCAATGTGGCTTCCGACTGGCTGCAGGAGCTTCCTGAAGCCATTCAGAAGCCACGCTTTGGTTTTTTTGGAAGTCGAATGGACTTCTGGAACTGATTCTGTTTGACTTCCAAGGTACAACCGTACATCCTGCCCCCCCCCGCCCAATTTTCAGATCCTCTATTCCTTCTTAAAGCTATTTTGCCCTAACCAACGAATTTAGTGCAGAAAAAAATATCCCTTCCGACTTTGTAATGAGCAGGAAACCAAGTGTTGTGGTGTATCTTGCACAAGACCAACAGATCAATGCTCAGTAGACCCAGCGGAATGTGCAACGCTTATTTAAATTGTGAGCAGATCAGGGTCCAGCAGTTTTGCAGTCACAGGTTATTTCTCCAAGAATACAATCTGAAGCAGGACTCTGATGCTTGTAAAAAGCTATAGTTTGGGAAAGCAGAATAGCTTAAATCCACCTGCAGCTGCTTGCATATTCTCCCATTTCCTAGCGACTGGATGGGGAGTCCGCAGCCAGACCATGTTCTCCGAAGTGCCATCAAATCAATTCAGAATTTCAGAGTACCCACCTGCCCTGCCACAACCTCCCCAGCAACTTACAAGAAAGTCTGAGAGATGGTCAGAACCAGAGCTGAATCCACTGGTGTCAGAGTCTGAGGGGCTGCTGGAGCGTGAATACAGGAACGAACGGGCGTTGTCCAGGCGGGAACCCCTCAAAGGGTTCGGAAGGCTATCAGTCAGCTCAGAGCCAATGGGATCCATTGTCAGGAAATTCACAGGGGGCTTCCCCAGGGGATTGCTAAACACACTAAGAACTGCAAAAGAGACAAAGTGATGCTTTATGTACTCTTCAGCCCTGGTACCCTCTGCTCCCCTTCAATCAGATGGTACTTGTTTGCTCTCAAAAATAAAAGAAAAAAGGGGAAAAGACCTCCTTGAGGATTATAAATCACCATCCACTGCTGTGTCGGGGAACAAAAGGATTGCCCACAAAGATCTGTGCTAAGTGCTCCTATGCAGATGCCCACCTATACCAAGCACACTGGCATCAACACTTCTGAGTGAAAATAAATAAATGTGGACCTGTCCAAGCTTTCATTTGTCGTCCCACGACTGATGCTGTTCCATCAACTACTGCATACAGGACCCTGCCATCTGTGGCTTTGCACACAAGAGGAATGGTGCAGACCATTTATGAGATGCCTCATGGCCACATGAACATCTCAGGCAGGGACATCAGGGGGTAGATCCACTGGTCCCATGAACATGTTTTGCTCTCGAGAAGCACAACATGCCAGACAAAGCTGCAAGGCGAGGCAACGTGCAAGTTATGTACGATCTCAAATACTTCAGTGATATGGGACCTCCCAAATCTAATTGTCAAGGCTGCCTCACTGTGCACACAGACTACATTAAACCATGTGTTCTGCTTACACTAGGGCCTGTAAGCAGAGCCACCGTCATCAATAATGCTTTCAGCTCAAAGCAGTTTACACAAAGGGCATTATCCATGACAGTGGCTCTGCTTGTTGTGTGCTCTCCTCGCAGATAAACCTCGCCCAGTCCCCTCCAACACACCAACGGACTCTCCATAGTTACACACAAGCAATTGGGTGAATCACCAGACACAGAGAGATTGTGTTGCTTTGAGAAGGAGAAGCAATAGCTCTGCCACGATGTTGGCATTTTCCTTGCCTACATCTTGACTGGGTTTCTATGTTTGTATTTTCAAGTAGAATAGCTAGAGAGGCTTTACTTGCAGTAAAGAGTAAGAAAAGAACCTCTGCTATGCTAAGCTGGTAAGTAGGCACCTGGGCACGTTTGCGGAGATAGGAGAATTGTACCCTACCTTTTAAAAAAGAAAAGTTGCCGGCCCTCATGATTTCAAGTATGCACTTGAACACATGCAGAATCCTTTGTTGTTGTTATATTCAGCAAGTGGAGCTCTGAGCTCTTTATGAGTACACTCCTTAGTCCTTCACCCCAGGTAAATCACCTTAGCAAGGATGCTCATCTATTAGCACTCAAGTTTTAGGAAACTTAAAACACAAATGGGAAAATGCCAACATGTATTAACTATAAATAGCCTAAAATAGAAGAGTCTTGGGGTCTCCTAATTAATTAGTTCACATACTTGTCGAGTTCAGATGTCTTATCTGTCCCTGTGTAAACAAAGTCCCTACACGGTCTTCTGTAAATACATTTTTATCCATGTTATCTATCATCTTTATGTCCAGCTTAACACTGCAGAGGCAGCACTGGATTATTGTGCTGGCAGCTGTTTCTCACTTGCAACAGACGGAAGACTATGCTGGCTGGGGGGCTGCTTACACAACTCATGAGTAGCCTCATTGCAGAATGTATAACAGGTAAAGTCAACCTGCTAGCGTTCTATTTGCAGGATTTATTATGGGTTCCAATCTTGAAGTATGGGTAGCGAACGTGGATTTCCTTAACATGGAAATCTCAGCAAGAATTGCGCTGAACCAGGCGATTCCTGGCTTTTACAGTAACTTAAGGCAAACCTTATAGGAGAGAGACCTGCAAAGATAAGCGGTGCACTGGTGGCTGTGGTTCTTGCTTTGATGAGTCTTAAGGGACAGTTACCGTGCAACTGGGTATCAAATGAGTATTTATATCTGGATGCTAATGCAACATGTTTTACCTCTGTGTTAGGCTCCTTGCCCTGCTGAACAGCTTGTCTGAACATAAGAAAGCCAAACGGTAAAGAGCTTCATATTCTAATGCCTTCTTCTCCATCATACCAGCGCTGGACATCCTTGTCCAAGTAATCTGATGGTGTGGTTTCCTATAATGCGAAGGTGGTTTGGAGGGAAGCTGATGCTATCTCAGAGAACCATCTTGTTCGGGATGCTTATTGCTCCTATGAAAATTAACTGGCGTCTCCTCACCAATGTTGGCTTCATAGCCAACGAAACCCTGCCTGAATTTAATTTGTCCCATTTTTAGAACAGATTCAGGTAAGGTGGTATTCAATTTTAACAGACTGATGACAGAGACACTGTCTAGGAGACAAGAAGCAGTATGATGCTCCTATTTGTTGTAATTACTTTTATATTGCCCATCAACTATATTCTAGGGTCGCTTACAAAAAAGAAGTGTAAAATCCATATAAGCTGTAAGCCACAAAGTCATGAAGTAGCTAAGAACAGTAAGCAGGATTAAAATTACATTGGAAAAGATTGGGGATGGCATTGTTCAAAGGTCCTTTTACCTGAAATCAGGCAATGGGTGTCAGTGGCAAGGCAAACTTTTCCGGAGAAAGCATTCCATAACTGGTGCCCCCTTTTGGGTATCTACCTGCCTCACCTCAGGTGGAAGCTTACTCACACCATCTTTGGTTTAAGCATTAAGCAAACACCAACTGAATGCTTCTTTAACTACAGAGGACCAGATACTAACACCACCCACACACAAAGCAGATTCTCAGAACTCTACAGCAACAGCAATATTCTGCCTCGGAAGCTTCAGAGCTCGATGTTCCAGGCTTCATGGTGGGCCTGCAATCCTGCCAATTTCTAGATACAAGGGTTCTAAAGCAAGGTGGCCTCCTATCTGAAAAAAAAAAAACCATTTCAATATTATAACAAGGGTTTTGTGGTGGTGTGGTGTGGAGGGACCAAGGCCCTCATAATTCTGCAAGTTGTTTCCAAAAACTGGCCAGCCAGAAGGTCAGAAGGAGCTTCCAAGCACCTTGGACAGAAGGGGCAGGAACGCTGTCACACAGCCAGAATCTAGATACACCGAGTATCGTATTCTGGTTGCGAGAGGTTGCACACAGGGTCAATCTCTGTTCTGCTATGGTAGCCTGGATGGCTATCTTCATTGAGAGGTTACACAACTTGTACAATCGCTTCCTGACTCCAGCCAGTCTATGTGGACATCATGAACTCCATCTTGAGACAGACAGGAGGTACACTTCCACCCACAGCTGCAGCAGAGAGGCCTCCTCCTGTAGCGCTCACAGAGCAAATGTCTCCTGGCGTTTGATATGTGTTTTTGCTGTCCAAGTCAGGATATATCTCTGCTTCAACAGATCCACAAAGACCAGAAGATCCTTGAAGATGACTCTCGACTCCCAACTAGTTGTGTGGATTTGTATGCTCTATTGCCCTTGCAGAAAGCTGGAGTGGCATGTTTCCTACCAACTAGGGATGGGCAATATCTGGTTTTCAACACTGTGAAACAAATTGTATGCTTTTTAAAATTCTATTGTTATCCACCCCTGCCAAGATATTTGGTAGATTTGCCAAATGTTGAAATGAGCACAGCTTTCACACAGGCAAGACTAAATGACGTTCCGTTAGCAGATTGGATGGGCCGACACAAAGGAGTTCCTAAGGAGGACAGAGTTTGCAGCTGCAATTCTGTGTCATAACTCATGTACTCCTTGAATGAGCTTTTTATAATGACCTTAGAAACAAATTATATCCACCCATTGTTAAGATTGCAGAAGGGAAGGACGTCTTTTGCAAAGCCCTTTTTTGTTGTTGTCTGACGTAGAGAGGTATATAACCTTTAGAACATCCAAACTGTTTACTGAGGCTTTACAAATTCATGTCAAACTGAAAAGGGGGAATGGGAAATGATTTACCCTGTAATGGTTGGGGAGTAGAAATGTAAACCGCTATTAGCAGTATTCTTGTTATTCTTGTTTTTATTTAATGGCTGCTTGCAAAACACAGTAAATTGAACTGAACACTGTGATATATCACCAGGTAAACATTGCAATATACTGATATATCACAAGGTCTGAAATATAAGGAGGAAGGAAAAAATAAGGTGGGAAGGGAGAAGCAGCAAAGTGTCTATTCCTGCATGTGGACTTCAAACCAGTTAGGGACGGAACATTGCCCAGCCCTAGCTAAGAGCAATGTTCTCCTACAGAACCTTATTTGCATCTTCTTTTGGTATTGGTGGCAATCGCTCTACACACACACACACACACACACACACACACACACACACACACACACTGCCCAGTTGTCCAATCACTGAATAAGAGGTGTGCATTTTAGTTTATTGCCAATTTTAGTTTTTTCGAAATTTTAAATTGTTCTATCTTTTTAGCTTATCCGCTTTGAGGGTTTTAAAAAAGAGAAAATCAATAAATTACAAAATAATACTAACAATTCCTGCCTCAACATCCTCCAACATGCCCCCAAAGGACCAGGAACCATTAACCCAGCTCTTCTATTGGAAGCAGTGAAGACTGGGAACGGGTAGGAAGATTCCCTTCCTTTCCTGATGTTCACAGTAAACACCTTGTTTTAACCTTGCCTTCTAGAAGACGAGTTAACCACATATCCTGCAAGGCTCCATTCCTCAGCTGACCAAGAAATTACCTCCTTTATTCCCCTTGCAGCTAATAATTTTGAAAGCCTCTATCATGCCCTTTCTTCAGTTATTTATTTTCCTAGTCTAACAAGTCCCAAATGCTTTAGCATCTCAGTGTTAAGGTGTACCAATCCCTTGATGACTTTTCAGCTGCCATTCTCTATATGTTTTCAAGCTCCATCTCCTTTGAGATGGTGCTGTTAGAACTTTTGCACAATATTTTCAATGTAGCTGCACCCAAGGATTTGGGATAGCACTAATAAGCTTATAGTTTTGTTCATATTTTTCCTACTAATTCCTTAACACTAGATTTGCCCTTTTCACAGCCAACAGTACATTGAGACAAACTTTTCCATTTGCTCTCCACAAAACTCAAGTTCCCTTTTCTGAGTAACTACTTCAAAATCAGAACCCCACCAGCATTTACCGTATGGGCCCGAATATAAGCTGCACCTGCAAATAAGCCGCACCTTTAAAATTCGGCAGATTGGGGGAGGCTTGGGAGCCGCAGATGGGATGGGTGTCGTTGCCCCACACTCCTGGGCTGCTGGGGGGGAGGGGGAGCCGTGTTGCTTTGCCAGTGCCCCCCCTTGCCCACACTGCTTCCAGGGGGAGGGGGGAGCTGCGCCGCTTTGCCAGCGACATAAGCTCGCAAATATACCGTATTTTTCGCACCATAGGACGCAATTTTTTCCCCTCCAAAAATGAAGGGGAAATGTGTGTGCGTCCTATGGTGCGAATGCAGGCTTTCGCTGAAGCCTGGAGAGCGAGAGGGGTCGGTGCGCACCGACCCCTCACGCTCTCCAGGCTTCGCACACCTCTCCGCAAGCAGCGGGAGCCCAGTGCTGGGCTCCCGCTGCTTGCGGAGAGTTGCCTGCATGTTGAAGCCTGCGCGCGCTGATCTCAGCGCGTCCAGGCTTCGCGGACCTCTCTGCAAGCAGCGGGAGTGCTCCCACGGCTTGCAGAGAGCTGCCTGTTTGCGGGCTGGGGTTGGGGGAAGCTCGAGCTTCCCCCGCCCCAGCCCCGCGCCTGGGGGGGAAATAATTTCCCCCCCTTTATTTCCCCCCCCAAAAAACTGGGTGCGCCCTATGGTCCGGTGCGCCCTATGGTGCGAAAAATACGGTAAGCCACACTTGACTTTTCACAATTGGATTTTTTTTGGGGGGGGGGGAGTGCGGCTTATATTCAGGTCAATATGGTATATATGATTTTTGATTTTGCATGTGCTCACACCAGTTCTGCAATTCCATTGCCTACTTGCCCAGGTTCTGGAGCTCTTCAGTCTGTAGTTTCACTATATTGAATAGTCTGTAGTAGTCAAGTTTGCAAATTACACCAGGGTTCACCTAACTCCAGGTTATTTATAAGTAGATTACACAGCATTGCTCCAAATAAATTATTTCTTATTCTTTTTTCCTAGTGGGAGAGATCCATTGTTTTATTTCCCCTAATTCAGAAGAAAGTATGTGTATTTATTTCTAGCTTTTATTTCCTATTTCCAGTTGGTATCTGCATTGCATCTGAATTGGTTTTATATATGCATTATTGTCGTTTTAAATATATAAATGAAATATATAAAACAGTTTTTAAGATTGGGTTTTAATATATGCAGGTTTTAAAAACCATTGCTTTAGAATTTTTTTAAAATGATGCAAGCAGACTTGAGAGCTTACTGGACTAAAAGGTGACATGCAACTGTTTAAAAATAAATAGTGTATTTTAAAGCACCTGCGGACCTACACTCCTGTGAAACTTCCACATATAAGAGCCAATTAGCAAATATTCACTATGGGGCAGATGTAAGGACAGAGAAGGAACATGTTTCTCCATTCAAGTAAATAGGAGAGGGAATACACAATTTGCATGGAACCCCAAGTACAGGACTGAATTAAATCTTCTCACAAAGACATGTTAAGACTTTCTCAACTGGATCCTTTTATCATTTAGCAACAAACATGGCCAAATGGAATGGAAGCAAGGGAACTGGCTTGAGCCAGTGGCGCAGCTTAATCAATGTAATGCTTTAATGGCAAAGACCTGACAGTTCAATCTTAGTGAGACAACGTTCTGCCTCTTATTGCCAGCCTGAGAACAAAACTATGTGAAGCAGACAGCACTCTCAAGAGTGTACCACACAAGCTAGCGACAACTGACTACAATGGGACCCAAACAACTGATAAAGGAAGATACAATTTTCTGAGATGGCTGTGTCTTGGTATGTTCATGTGCTTGCCACATACAGCACAACACACAATGGCAATTTTTAATACCTCTGTCCCCTAGACAGTGGCCTAGGAAAGTTAATATTCATGAAGTGGTACCTTGGTTCTCAAACCTAATCCGTTCCGGAAGTCTGTTCCAAAACCAAGGCACACTTTCCCATAGAAAGTAATGCAAAATGGATGAATCTGTTCCAGACTTTTAAAAACAACCCCTAAAACAGCAGTTTAACGTGAATTTTACTATCTAACAAGATCACTGATCCATAAAATGAAACCAATAAACAATGTACTGCAGTCACACAATCAATCAATCAATCAATCAATCTGTTATGTACTGAAGTTCTCACCCTGGGCCAGCAGGGGGATACTGTAGATAGTTATGCAAATGAAGGATCGAAAAGTGACGTTCAGTGATTGGATAGTTTTGTATGCAAATGAAGGATCGAAAAGTGACGTTCAATGATTGGATAGTTTTAGAAAATGGCAACAGTTACATTGTTCTGGAGCTCTATATAAGCAGGCTGACTGAGCTCCTCAACTTAGTTCTGTTCTGACATCTGAATAAAGAAGAGCTGTTTGAAGAATCACTGTGTCGTCTGCTATGTTCGCCCACAACCTAACACAATCAATCAGTAGCTGAACTGGGTTCTACACAGTTACAAAAACAAAAACACAAAATAAATAGGAAAAACAGACAGACCTCAGTGTAACACTGAAAACGGAATTGTGGCACTCAAATCAGATGTGTAACACTCAAAACGGAGCACATTCGGCTTTCAAAAAAGGTTCGCAAACTGAACACTTCTGGGCTTGCAGTGTTTGGGTTCCAAGTTGTTTGAGTACCAAGGCGTTGAGAACCAAGGTACCACTGTACCTAGGAAGACTGATGCATTTAAGGTTCAGAAGCAACACCAAAGAACTTAGCAAGGAGTCAGAGACTGAACTGCACACGATTTTGTGAGTGCTATCTGCAAAATAAGCTTGAAGAGAAACACAAAGGAATGGTCAAATACAGAGTCTCTGGCGGAAGGAGAAAGAGGGCCGCCTTAGGTGGTCTTAATCCAGCACAGCTCACTCCAGAATGGCATCGCCAAAGGAGAAGAATTAAGCAAATCTTCCTGTACTGTAATTCTGTTGCTCTCTCCAAGAACTGCCACTCCCAAGATGGCAATAGCCGAAGCATCATCACTTGTGACTCAGCTGTTCTATTAAGCACTGGAGAGACCCTCTCAATGGAATAATCTGGTGGAACTTTTTCTTTTCTATACCAGATCAATAAGCACAGAGAAGGACAAGCCTCACTCTTTCTAGGAGTAAATCGACTCCACGGATTCAGAGGCCAGGCAGAATACTGGCTCTCTATCCTCTCAAAGACGACAGCATATGAGTGGAAAGTCTCACAGCTGTTAACACTTGTGTTCCCACGCCTCTCATAAGAGCGTCTAGCAAAAATATGCAAGAATACTTCTGGGCGAGGAAATAATATAAAAAGGGAGGGGTAGTTCCATGGGACCCATTGTAAAAGCAGCTAGGGCTGTATAAACATTGCAGAGGTAAAATCACAACAAAGTTAATTATTTCTCTCAATGTGGATCGAAGCTGTTTTGGCAGGAAACACACCAAAATGCAGTATTCTATAGGAGACGATGAGATAGATACAGAACAGATATGGATTGTGGCTAATGTCAAAGCAGAAGCAGGAGCACACTGGTCGCAGAGGAAACAGGAATATGTACACATCCCAATATAAAAAAAGACTACCCAAGCCTTACATAGGTGGGGTGGGAAGCTTAGGAAATGCAGGCATGGGAAAATATTTTACACCAACACCCCTGTCCTCTGTACAAAGGTCTCTGCAGAAATAAGCCCCACAGACTTCAAATGGGGCTTACTCCAGAGCTTACTCCAAGGATGATGTGCAAATTTGTGAAGCATTCCATTAAAAAAAAAAAGTTGCTTGGGAACTTGGGGGCCTTCTTGGTGGTGGCACCCCAATTAAGGGACTCCCTCCTTGCAAAGAGATCTGGCGGTTAACTGGATGCATTTTGGACACCAGCTGAAAGCAGTTCTGCTCACAGCTGGATGCTAAACATTAATGCTGAGCCTTTGCTGTTTTAGTACTACAGAAAGCCTCCCGGTGGTTTAAAAGGGTTGATTATGTATTGCTGGCTGTGTTTGTTGTTTCGCTTCAAGTTCTGCACCCAGCTCTGGGATTGCCTGTGGCAATAAAGAACAGCCAACAATATAATTTTAAACAAATGTCTACGCGGAGCTCCCTTGTCACAGGGAACAATGTGCTGTATTGACCAAATCCAATGCCCTTTTAAATGTGTTGCGGGGGAGGGATTATTGGTTTGTTGTTCTTATTTTTACTATGCATTTGGGGTTATTTTTTTATATTGTAAGTTTATGTTGTGAACCGCCCTGGATCTGCAGGTGAAGGGTGGTATATATTTTTTTAAAATAAATAATACTTTCCTACATTCAACACTTTTACAAACAAAAAAAAAAAAAACCAAACTCAATAGCTACTAACCACAACGACTAGATTCTGCATCCACTGTCAAGAGGTATTGCATCCCTGAATGCCAGCTGTTGCGTTCATCTCCAGACTGCAGGCTTTCCACAGGAATCTGGTTGGTCACAGTGAGAACAGGATGCTGGAATAGAGGGGCCTCTGGCCTCATCCAGGAGGCTCTTGTTACATTCTTAACTAGGAAGAGCGACTTGGAATGTGCAGATGTACACATCTGTACAAATCCAGCAACATGTGGGGAGGAAACCGAACGGGAAGTCAGAGAGAAGAGCTCCTAGTTCATACAGCATGAGGCTACGATGGGCCTTCCAGGCTGTTGTGGGGCCTTTCCTCACCAGGTGTATTCCACAACATGGATCACATCCACAGCACACATTTGAAGCACTTGTAATAATTTTAACAGCCATGGCTTCCCCAAAAGAATAACGGGAACTGTAGTTTAAGGATGCTGGGAACTGTAGCTCTGAGGTGTCTCCTAACAACTCTCAGCACCCTTAAGCTACAGTTCCCAGGATTATTTTGGGGAGGGCAGAGCCAGGACTGTTGATGTGTCGTAGGAGTGCTTTAAATGTATGGCGCAAATCCAGACACATTCCCGACACAAATAATAGTGCATTAGTGGTGAATTTATACTGGACTGTTTCCACATCTTACTTTATTGGTTGTTCTCTAAAACTGTCACAGGGGCATAACAAAAGCAGTCCCGAAATTCTGCAAACATTTGTGGTATGCAAAGTTATGGGATTTCAGCATCAAGTTACAAGATATGCCCCAATTGGAAGTGAAGCAGTTGTTAAAAGGTAACGGTAAAGGACCCCTCGCTTTACAGACCTAGGTAGCCGGCGTTTGTCCGCAGTCAGTTTTTCCAGGTCATGTGGCCAGCATGACTAAGCCGCTTCTAGCGCAACAGAACACAGAAACCAGAGCAGCGCACAGAAACGCTGTTTACCTTCCCACCATAGCAGTACCTATTTATCTACTTCCACTTTTTGGCGTGCTTTCGAACGAGCAACGGGAGCTCACCACGTCATGGGGATTCGAACCGCTGACCTTCTGATCGGCAAGCCTAAGAGGCTCAGTGGTTTAGACCACAGAGCCACCCAGGTCCCTTCGAAGCAGTTGTTACCACCCCTGAAACTTTTCCAGACAGAAACGGTATTGAAAACAAGATCACATTATGACCACCTCAGCAGCATCATGAGCACAAATAATCATGAATGCGGAGTGAACAGGGATTATCTGAAGGGCTCTGAATGTTTTTATCCTCTCCTTCATTACACATGACTACTACTAAAAATACTATCAATACAACATTCCATATAGAGTGTTAAGAGACAGGACTAACTGTACTGGCAACCCTAGAGAAGTTAACTGCACGCAGCCATTCGCGCTCCACACCAACATTTCATATCTTAGGCCAGAAAATCCCTATTTAGCACCAAATTAGTAAATTCAAAAGCAGCTTGGACAACACACTCCAAGTTTCAAACACATGTACAACCTAAACTTTCTATTGTAAGCAGCATTACTGATATGGAGGAAAAGGGCACATCTCTGTACTGAGCCACAATAAATCCATCCTGTGAAGAATTTTCTGCCTACTGCTGAAAAAACAAAGAAAATTCCGCAAATGCTAATTGCACGCTGCTAATATATCTTGCAAATTAAGACCAGGAACTTGCTTTTTGACTGAATTATGCTCTGCCTGGAAATCAGAACTTGAATGAATTGCACATTAGCAGGTTTAAGTACAAGGGTAAGCATCCCATTCTTCCATATCACAGAAGCCAAATTGCATTCAAGGATACAGGCAGCAGATTTAAGGGGGGGGGGAATCTTCATGACCTGATGCTATGTACCAACAGCATGAAGTTGGGTTGTTTTTGTTTTGAAAAAAGGACTTGAGGTTTGAGGTATAAGAAAGCAAATTAGCCAAAGTTGAAAGCAGGCTCAACTTTCCATAAAGCTATTCTTGAATCCAGCCTTAGGGTTCAAGTTCCCATTGGACAAAGGTAATTAAGGCATTGGTTATACTTGTAGGAAGTGGCAGAATGGTAGGGTGGGTTGTATCACTTAAAAAAAATCCTGATAATAAAAAGAAAGCACAGAAAACAACATGTGTTTCCCTGCTTTATCAAACTTTCTTTTTGCCACGAGTTAACATGGAGGGGCGTTCAAAACTAGACTCCCCAGAAGTGGAACAGTCCATTCAGCTACATATCTAGCAATAGTTTAGTTTGGCCGTGACAAAACGATTCCCTATATTCTGCTTCAGTGCTGAAATACCAGAAAATAAGCAAAACATGACAAGCCTTTAGAGATAATGGATACACTCTGACTTGGGGTCAAAAACTGTTCCTACCAGTTACATATTGCTTATAATTCCAATTTCCGATACAGCAGCAGAGAAAGCAAACATCATATTCCAATCTAGCCTGAAAAAGGGAGCAGATGTTTGTCAAGACACAGCCAGACTGTGGTACCATTGACAATGCCTCATATGACCCCGTTTATATTTAGAGAAGAGAAAACCTGGGAGTGGGGAAGAGGAAAAAATGGTGGGGATTCCCCCCTCTTACAAATTGGCAATTTTTAATATTACTATTATGAAATATTGTATTTTAGACTGATGAACAAAACGTTAAAGACAGTATGTTCATATATTTAGTACTCCAGAATGGTGGTTTGTTTTGATACACCAAAAGACAAAAAACAAAAATACAAATGAAAAGAGAGATAAACACAGTATTAATTACAAGATTATAAAGCAAATAATGGTCTTTGGACTGTAGACCCGACCTCCCACCTATTCCTTGTTTCAATTATATGTTACTTGTTGCCCAGTACACACTTTTATCATAGATTGACTAATTCTTAATTTATCTTAGATCTCATATCTTTCTTAAAGCTACTACTGAAATTATTCAAATGCTGCGAAAGAGTTTAAACTGATGTAATTATTTTGCAAATAAATTTTGAAGACCTCCCATTTCGAAACAAATTCCTGTTTTGGTTTGTTCTTTATTTTTTCTGATAGGCTAAAAAGAGAGTGAATACGCACACAGAATTCTCAAATGCAAGAACAAGATGCACTCTGGCCTCTTGGAGGGCACTGTCGTCACAAGAGACGGATCTGATGCCTTCTCTGCTGTGGCCTCCCTTTTGCTGGCATAGTTAAGTGGACCTGTTTCTGACCTCTTAACTAGGCCTCAAAGGACTCGGAAGTGGAAAAAGTACAGAGAAACATAATATTGTTACCACCCAAATTCATGCTGCTGCAAGTGGGGGACAGGAATAATAATAATAATAATAATAATAATAATAATAATAATTTTATTTATACCCCACCCTTCCTGGTTTTAAAAACTGAGCTCAGGGCAGCTAACAGCAAATATAAAACATTGATTAAAATGTGACTTAAAACAGCATAGAATACAACATAAAATGCAGCATCAATATCAATAAAATTCAAAAATTCAGGGCTCATTTTTTGGGGGGGGGAGACCCAGTCAGTAGACATCGAACTATCACCAAGGCTAACTGGCCAAGTTGGTCCTACTAGGGCCAGCAAGGAGACCAGGGAAGAATTTAAATGTGTGGTCCCAGAAAGAGTTTCTTCATAGAAGCATAAAGGGAAAAGGGAATAGAGGATCAGGCTAATACAAATTGAAGGCCAGGCGGAATAGCTCTGTCTTACAGGCCCTGCGGAAGGAGATCAAGTCCTGCAGGGCCCTAGTCTTGTGGGACAGAGCATTCCACAAGGTCGGAGCTGTCACTGAAAAAGCCCTGGCCCTGGTGGAGGATAGTCTGGCTTCCTTACGGCCTGGGACCTTTAAGCTATTATTCATGGATCTTAGGGTCCTCTGCAGGACATACCAGGAGAAGTCCCATAAGTATGAGGGTCCTAGGCCGCATAAGAAGGTCTATGTTTGGAACTACACTATTTGTTTTACTGTACCACTGATTGTTTCTGCTTTTATTGATTTTTCCCTGCTTCTCATAAACTGGCAAAACCAAAGAGATGCTGGGTTTATTATAGTTCAGCAACTTGTAGCTTCTGGATAAGGTGCAAGGATAATATGCTCACCTACAGCATATTACAGTAATCTAGTCACAAGGTTATCCTTACTTCCCTGTCCAGGAACAGTTGCAGTTGGCGCGCCAAGCGAAGCTGCTAATGAGCCACAAATGGTCACCAGGGCTTCTAGTGGCAGCAATGGATTTGGGTCTGAGCCCACCGAACTGTCACCCAGGGCAGGTAAACAACCCAATTCCGAGACCTAGAAACCACCCATAAATAAAAATCATTTTAAAATGGTAGGTGCTGCAGCAATCTAAAGGAGGTACCTCGCATTTCTAGTGATGCTGTTATGCTAAAGCATTGCAAGGCTGGAGTACTTCTTTCAACAAGATTCCCATTCCCAACGACACTGAGAAATTGTATTACTCGTTATAGGCAGACCATGTGCTATTTCTGGGTTTGAACCTCTTTCTCCCATTGTTGCTCCAACTGAAATTGTGCGTTTTTGTGACCTTTACACACAATGTGGCTGCAGACATTGCATTACCATGATGCAGGGAAATTGGAGAAGTTGTGGACGACTGTTGCCATACTAATAAGGTATCCTTGAGCTCAGAAATGAACGGCAAGTAGAATACAAGTTGCCAAATTAGGAAATATTCTTAGTATACTAGAGTAAGAGAGGATGGTGTCAGCATCCCTCTCCCAAAACTGGCCGGCTGGATCTTCTGTATCCCCAGCTGCCCATTCCCATTCTGGCAGAATTTGTCTTATGCCGCTGTCACATCCATGCTATACATTTAAAGCACTCATATACCTCTGGTACAGTCATGGCTTCCCCCAAAGAATCCTGGAAACTGCCCAGAGCTGTTAAGAGACCCTACAGTGCCCAGGTTTCTTTGGGGGGGAACCATGACTGGTATGATACTACATTGAAAGTATGGTGTGCATCTTACCTGAGCCATTTATCCCCCTAGGTCAGTATTATCTACTCTTTAACTTGGCAATGGCCTGGTAAAGTTATAGACAGGACTTCTTTCCCAACGCTAACTGGGCATACCAGGGATTGAACCTAGGAAACTTCTACATGCAATGCATGTGCTCTACACCAGTGAGCTACGGCTCCGGACAGTGGCCAGGGCGGTTAACTCAACTGTTGACTCAGCAACATGCCTCCCTTTCCTACTGTGTTCTGGCTAGCCCTTACCAGCATCGCTGCCTTTCTTCCTTGCTATATGGTCTTAACTGCAATGCAAATGGTCTGCAACCTCTTGCGCTCTCCGACCACTTCAGTCAAACTCTGGAGGGTTGGCTGGGCAAGTTGCTTCACCTCCTATCAAACTTTCAACCAGTGGACAAGTCCTAGTGCTCCCTGCCCTAGCTCCCAAGAGGTGGTAGTACTTGACACTCTACAGCCATGGCCTCTCCACCACAACCAAGATGCCACAACTACATTAACTGCTTAAACCAGTGTTTCCCAAACTTGGGTCTCCAGCTGTTTTTGGACTACAACTCCCATCAGCTCTAGCTAGCAAGACCGGTGGTCAGGGATGATGGGAACTGCAGTCCAAAAACAGCTAGAGACCAAAGTTTGGAAAACATTGATTTAAACAATTGGCTTCCAGCATAGTTCAGTACAGTTCCAGGACGTGGGTGGCGCTGTGGTCTAAACCACAGAGCCTAGGGCTTGCCGATCAGAAGGTTGGCGGTTCGAATCCCTGCGATGGGGTGAGCTCCTGTTGTTTGGTCCCTGCTCCTAGCAGTTTGAAAGCATGCCAAAGTGCAAGTAGATAAATAGGTACCGCTCTGGCGGGAAGGTAAATAGCGTTTCCGTGCGCTGCTCTGGTTTCGCCAAAAGTGGCTTAGTCATGCTGGCCACATGACCTGGAAAAACTGTCTGCGGACAAATGTCGGCTCCCTCGGCCTGTAAAGCAAGATGAGCACCACAACTCCAGAGTCGTCTGCGACTAGACTTAACAGTCAAGGGTCCCTTTACTATATGCCATTCCCTGCAACTAAAGATACCAGAGACAGGTGGTCACTGAGCCCAGCTGACAAATCTGCAACAGAGGAATCACTTTCTTTACCTGGTGAAATAGAAGGCTGTGGACTATATACTTCAATGAAAGCAGCACCGCTGTAAGCAATGCATAATAAAGCTACATATCACACAGCCTTTACCACTCTGGATGGTGAGAGCGAGTCACAGAGGAGCTGCATGCCAATTTAAAGGAATCACAGCAGTAAGTACATGCTTGGATTCAGAACTCATCAGTAGTCAAACACTGGCACTTCAAGAGTGCAGATCAGCAATAGTATTTTTAGCATGATTGCGAACTTTTTGCACTTTCAGCCAGCTCCCTGTAGATTTGTACAGCTGAGTCATTACAGAAGCTTCTAAACTGCTCAGAACCAACAGAAAAGCCTGGTACTTGGCAGGGCCTGTCCCTCCCAACCTACAGGCTGGGGCCTTGAGACAAATCTGGGCAATGCTGCAGTCCTGGTGTCCAGCACTTCGCCAAGATGCCAGCTGCTGCACCAAGGCATGGCGAAGGAAATCTGCCTGCTGGAAATCTGACTCTCGACAAAGCATCCAGTCTTCGCTTACTAAAGCAGTCAACTGAAGGAGATTTCTTCCTTTGCTGAATGATGCACTTGGGAAGGCCATCTACATTGCTTCTTGCTTTTTAAAAACCTGTCTGGAACCCTGGAGAACCAATGCCAGCCCATGCAGAAAATACTAAACTGCGTGGACCAACAGTATGACTCAGTATAAAGTCGCTTCCTATGTTGTTCCTATGTTTCACAGTTTTTCATTTTGAACTGTTTCACCAAAATAGGTAGGCAAAATCAGCTCCCTTCTGCTGTTCCTCTGGCTCTGCAGAGTCATTGCAAAGCAGAAGAAACAGTAAGGGGCAAGGGAGGCTAGAACAGTGAATATGCAATGGCAGAAGTTGCTGTTCAGCCACTTCCAACACTTTCTTTTGCTGAAGGTGGTGGTGGGGAGGCCACCCAGCTCAATCACAATTCTGTGCTTGGATTGAGAATCGAATTGGTATGTGATTCAGAGCTGACTTAAGACCACGAGACGACAACACACCCATAGTTCAGTTTTTGCAGAGGAGTTAATGTAGCTGCATGCACCAAAAGGCACACAATACTGCCAACTCGGGCCTGCTGTCAGCCTTCCACCAGAGTACCTGTCCCCTTTTGCTGAAAGATTCTCAAAATATCCAATGCCCTTCTTTATCCGCTCACGCTCCATTTCACAGAACCACAGAATTGTAGAGTTGGAAGGCACAAGGATCATCTAGTCCAACCCCCAGCAGTGCAGGAATCTTTCACCCAACATGGGACTCGAACCCACAGCACTGAGATTAAGAGTCTCATGCTTTACCGACTCTATGTAGATTTCAATTTCCCCCCTTTTTATTATGGACTGTTTATGTAATTATTGCTTATCGTAGGATGAAATGTGGGGCTAACTGTTTTTTTTAGAAAAGTAAGTGCTTATACACACACAGAACACCCTGAACGTTATACAATCCCTGCCCTCTAGGTGGGTTAATAGATGTGTGGGTGTTGCCACTCGTCCTATTTCTAATATGACTTTGGGTATGGTCTGAAAGTATCTTGCTATGCATATTGTCTGCTGAACCTTAGCTACAAATTCAAGCCCTACATTGACACTGGTTAACTTAATGGATTTATTTAACAGGTTATATACATAGCTTGTTGGTAGCACTCCTAACAGACCTATGCAGAACATCTTCTGGTCTTAGGGATGGGAGTAGAGAAGGAGTCACAAAGCTGGGCTGTACACTTCAGGGAACAATGCACAGTTAATTTACTGTGTCCACATGTACAACACATGATGCCCAGACTGAACTGGTGCTTGGGCCCATATGCAATGCTATTTCTGCCCTATGTCTCATAAATATGCTCCCAATGCCAATGGGATCGTTCTGCATTGCAAGAATGCCTCTAAATTGCACGCTCATAGTCAATAGAAACTGTTATCTAGGTTGGTGAAATCTTAACTTTTGTGGTCAGGGCAAACTGTGGGTATCAGAGCAGACTCCTGCCATGGGCAGAATTTGAGCAAGTTTTGCATTACTGTAAAGAGACTCAAGCGGGATTTGCTTTGCTTGTCGGGGCTCCCATCCGAGGGAAGTTATTTTTGCAGCAGTATCTTACAGCTGGTTGCAGTGCAGTTAAGAAGTACTGTAGTCATGTATTGCTGCAATACAATGGAGTCTAGTGCAGCAGGTCTACAGTACAGAAATAAGTTACGGAGCATGCTTTGTTCAGGTAGTTGCCTAGGCATGTCTGGTTAATGCTGGGCCTCTTTGAGGCCTTCATGATCACATGCATACTGTCTGGAAATCCTTACTGATACGTTACCCCTTCGCACATTGCCTCCCTGGCTTGTATTATATGCACTTTTAATGGGACATTGGGTACATCCAGCAGACCACATCATTTCCTTAATCAGCACAGTCCCCACCTCCCCTGCAGAGACTGTCAAAGTGGCACACAGTTTTTACAGATGGCTACAGCTGAGCAAGTGCCAATACTGCCCCACCTTAAGATGTCTGCACCAAGCTCTTGCCCCAGCCCACTGCGGCCATTATTCTATTGCAATACAAGCAAGCCCGTTAAAAGCACAATATATGCCCAGCAGAGTTAATGGCTGCATTTACAGGGCTCTTTGGGAATCAGTTTGGTAGCGCAGATGTCATCTGAGCAACCAACATCTTCCACTAATGCAGCCCTGCATTAGTTTCCCTACAGAAACTAGTTGTATTAATGCAACACATCTGTTGCCAAAATGAGCACAGCCCAAAATGAAAACAGTGAAGGAATTAAAGACAGGCAACTTTTGCAATCAAGACTAATAACATAAATGGGCCTTCGGCATGTGGTTTCAAGCCCACCCGCCCCACTTCCTGGGAACACCCACCTGTTCCCCACCCACCCCAATTACATGAGCAGGAGAGGCACACATGCCTTTTCTTAAGCCATTCTTGCTAGAAGTTTGCAGAACCACTCAGAAGCTATTTAAGATGTTGATGCCAAAAGCATTTACAACAGCCTGACAGGACCAGCTAAAATACTGCCGAAACATCATACTGATTTCTCCTGTCACCCGTCAAAGCCAATGGTAGTTTCTAAGGCTTTAGCAGGATAAAAATACATTTTGGTTTCTTCTGCAAAAGCCAATACAACACACATTCTGAAAGAACTGTACTGAGTATCATTGTAAACTTTGAGAAGCCCAGCTGAGCAAAAGCAGAATAGTTTTCAGAGGGCAGTGACTAGACTATTCTGGGTTTCTTTTACTTAGCTTGGCTTCTCCAAAGTTTTATCTTCCTGACTCATCACAGGCTGGCAAATCACAGAAACTCTGCAGTAGGAAAGGACAACACTCGAAGAAACAGGTGCAAATGCTTGGCTCCCCCATGAAGGAAAACTTCAAAAGGATAATGGAATGTGAGAGTTTAGTGCAATCACATCCAACCAGAGATACTATCCTAACCTGGTAGATACAGATCAGTAATCTCACAATAGGGATCGAGGCATCTCTCACAGGCCCTTGACCCAGGAAGAGGTACCGCCCACTGCCTAGAGTCAAGATTTGGGCATCTGCTAATGAGCTTGAATGAAGCTCCTTTCCTTTGTTTTTACACCCCCAGCAGGGGGCAGCTTCAATTGCTGTGGGAACTTCTGGTGGGTTGAAAAGCATAGTAAAAAACAACAGCATTCTAAATAAATACAATTAAAATCCTTGCCATCATCAACTACCCACGTTGCACCAGCCTAAAATATTACAACAGCCCACGATCCGAAGCCACTTTGGGGAGCACAACTTTAGTCCTCCAACCAGCTGGCTCTACAGGAGCATCATAGAAAACACTACTACTGCCCCCGCCCAATATTGACCATTGCAATCTCAATGCAGTATCAGGTTTAGAAACTTATCGCTCCCTATTAATTGGGGAGGGGGGCAGCTACAGTTTCCTTTCCCCAAAAGGACTCACTTAGCGCCCCAAGATTACTCTTGAGGGAATGGGTGCCTTAGTAAAACAGTAACAATAATAATGTTAAGAAAGAAGCTGTCGGGAATGATCAGAACCTGCTGTTATACCAGGAACATCTCCTGGTGACAAAGATGCAAAAAAAAAGGCAATCCGGCAACTGTTGCTGTGCGTCAGCAGAGTCACTCACCAGACTGCAGGCTAGGCTGGGCTGCAGCATCCGAATCCTGGGAGCTCCATGGCCTGTCCCACCCTGGCTGGCTGAGAGACTGCAGCCCAAGGCACAGGTCAGTGGTGTCTGGGAGACCACGCGGACCTTCCTGCACAGAAGGTGGGAAGAGCATTCTGCTTGCTGCCACTCCCTTGGAGTCCTGGAAGTCTGCTCAGACAGGGGGAAGAAAGAAAGAAAAAACACACAAATAAAAATACACTCACGCACGAGCTCGGGAGTTTAGGAGTTTTGCAGAGGGAGAAGCCCAAACCAGATCTCACGATATTCGGCAGCTATTATTTCTACAGACAGTGATGACATGGAGGGGTGGCGGGGAGGAGAGGAGCAGAGCACCAGATGGCCTGCGCCCAGACCCACGTCCACCCTCCTATCCCGCCGGCACTAGTGACTGGGCCGGCATGTGATCAGGCTCTGCTGATGCTTACCGTTCTGCCAGAGACGTCACTGGGCCATGCAATATAGCCACATCTTCGCTTACATGATAGAGGTGGAGAGCAAGCCTGCCCATGGGAGCCGAGGCAGCATGCAGGAGGGGAGAAGAGGCGAGGCCAGCGGACACAGTTAAAGAGGGAGCTGTAGCTTAGCTCTGAGCGGGGAGGTGGCTGGAGGCAGCAGCCACCCCCCTCAGTTAAAGCAGAGCAGCAGAGGCAGCAGCACAGCGGCAGAGAGTGATTGTGTGTGTGTGTGTGTGTGAGAGAGAGAGAGAGAGAGAGAGAGAGAGACAGACAGAGAGATCACACTGTTGGCTTGGTGCTCTCCAGCTCCCCTGGCCCCGCCTCCCCACCCACCACCCCCAAAAAACCCTTTTGTCCTGGAATCTTTCCAGCTGCTGGCGCAAGCCCTGGAAGCAGCAAAATGCAAAGCTTCACAATTCTGCTAGCATCGTCTGTTTGCTTTAAACTTGGCTGCCGTGAGCCCTCACAGTCTCTGCATTGTTTACCGCTATGGGTAACCTTCAAATAAAAGAAAAGATTCTGAGCTACGCGTTGGGAGGTGCATGCACACTTAAGGGGTAGTGGTAACAGAGCCTGACGTTTAAACACTGCTAAGGTTAAAGGCACCATCCCCCTGCCTTAATAATAATATAAAAAAACTATTTTTTGGGGGGGGGCAGCCACACCCAAAGCATAACCTGTCACTACACTGCTTTCCCATATAAAAAAAATATATCTCTGAAATAAATGGCACAGGGATGTAGGAGGAAAAGGCAGTTATGTTTTGCAAGTCTCCAAATTCCAGCATAATGCAGAACAGGGTGGGAGCCAGACCAGAGTCTCCTTTGAAGCTCTAGTCATAAGGTGTTCCAGCAGTAACATCCTGCTCACACTGCCGCCCACCTGAGATTTAACAGCTGGAACAAACACCAAAGAGCACAGCTACCTGTGCCAACCTCTGGAATTGCTAAGAAATGGCAGTTTCATTCTCGACTTAAGACCAGACATGCTGCCTGAAACCCTAAAGCAGCCACATTTTTAGCAGGAGGAGGATCTTTGAGGATGCAAAATTAGCTTCTTGTTGAAATCATCCAGGTTTTTTTGGGGGGGTGAGGGGGGAGACAATCAGTTATCAATAAACCAACCATTTATCATTTTTCATGGTTAAGTATTACCTGAAGTCAACACCACACTTAAGTAGTAGGCAGCTTGCATTTTATGCATTATCGCCTGATAAAATCCTTCCTTTCCAGCCCAGCAAGAATCTCTACACACAAAAAGACCCCTCCAATTTAGGGATAAGGCATTCACTGCTTTGCATCATAGCCACAACTCACGTTTTGAAAAATTAAGCTGTATTACACTTGTTTTGAGTTTTATTGTAAATGAAATTTGCAACAGTTGGAGTTGCCCTTAGGATGCTAAATGAAAACCAAAGGTTGCTGGATCCCAGGATTGCTGACATTTATAGTTAACTATTCATGAAAACTTTATTAGCTATTGATAACTGGTTACATTAAGTTTAGAATAGTCCTGTTTTTTTTTCTGGTCTCCCACAGCTGTGGAATTCTTTTCTCTTCCCCCTCAGAAGTTTTTTTTTTAAAAAACCTTGCAATTTAGGTTGTCATTTGTTGGCTAAGATTAAATTGGAGAGATGTTATTGTAAATGGATCATATTGCATGTTATTTACATTTTTTAAAAAGAGTGTGCTCTGAAAGTTTTGGGATAGTGGTGAATGCAGATTTAGACTAGGAAGTCCTATTCTGGAACTCATGGGATTTTATAAAAAGCTATGACTTAAACATGCATGCTAGCTGGGTAGAGATTTTATCAAAACATTTGAGGGGGGGCTTGGATTAGTTGAGTGGCTGAATTGTACATGCCTTTAGAGCGCTTCTTGCAAACACAGAACACTGATTAAGGATTCTCTATTAGACGCAGCAGAGGTCTAAGTACAATATTTAAAAAATCTGCACAAAGTGGCATTTGATGGGCAATATTGGTTGATATATTTCTTACAGAAGGGAGAAAGGGGAACACAATTCCTTGTTATCTATGTTTAGAATATGCCTAATAAACTATATGCTGCAACAGCAATGTTTAAAATGAGAAAATTGTTTGGGAAGGGCAGATCGTATAAGGCAGATCGTATAAAGTCCCCACACCCTGGCGGGCAATATTTAGCCGTGTGTTTTCGCCAAACCACAGCCCAGAGGTGAAAGTGCTCAGAAGAACATCTGAATCTGATCACAGTCTGTATAATTAAAAAAAAAAATCATTTGTGGCTGTATTAGGATGCCACAAATGGTACACTGGGCTGACCAGCGTTCAACATGACTTGGAGAATTTGTGTCCATGATGGAACTTCAGCATAAGGCTCCAAGTCTGAGAGCGAAACTGGTAATTACCTAAAAACCGGAGAATAGACTTAGTAGTGTGTTTGCTGCAGGTCCATGCAGGCACAGGGGAAAAACCCACAGAACACTACAGCAGCACAAAACTGTTTCCTAGGAGTTTCAGTTTTTAGCAAGAAAGCAGTAGTCTCATGGTTGCCAAGATATTCTTGAATGTGTGGGCAATGTCTGAAGTCTCAGAGCCAGAGGGAATGCTGAATAAAATTTATACTATTTCTGGGGAAAGAGTGAAAGGCAGGGCTTGGGTGCCCTCATATGGCTTTCCAACTTTCTTGTGGTTGCAGAATTATGCCAACTGCAAAGTACTGATGCAAACTTGCACCGATATCATTTACACAGTTCACAGTAGTCCGATTTTATTACTTGCAACTCTTGGGGTTGTATCAAATCTACTGCTAGATGAAAGTCGCTAAGCGGTAGATTTGCTGCACTGGCAGAACGTCGTTGCACAAGGGAAAATTACGTGCACTACCAAAGATGGCTGTGCAATGGATTGCACAGCTGTTTCACAACTGTGTTGGATTCCTTTGTTGTGCAGCCTTTAAACTCTGCCATCTCCTACAACCCAGGTTATGTCCACATGAAACATGCTTTGTGATTACAGGGCAATCCTATGCATGTCTGGTAAAAGATCCACTGAGTTCAGTACATTCCACAGACTAGGTGCTTTCATGCAGGAACCTTTTGAACTATGTCTGCACATAAAGGCTACACTGCAAGTGTGGAATACAAGCCTATTCTAGAGCTATACTCTCAAGAACAACCATTTCCTTAAAATGTAGAGAAACAAAGCATATATTTGTGAATGTTCACTCAACATGATCTCCTTTGGGGGAATAATATTCCTTTAATCTGAAATCCTGTTAAACATTAATACTATTCTCAGAAAGGAGTATAACTTAAATCTTTTTAACAAGTGCCAGCTTATTCCCTTGGAGAATAAAGCCCAATCTTCATTTGCTGAGGGAACATCTCAATCAACTAGGTAAAGCTACCAAATTGGGATTCTGTGACTTTTTCTAAACCCAGAACTCACCCTAAAACTTCATATTTACTTTTGGCAATATAAGGGCCACCTTGTTTTTCCACTTGCAAAGGAATCAGCATGTTCCACCAAAGGATGGAGGACAGACCTAGGCATTTGCCCAAGTAGTAGTAATAGTATTTGTAGTAGTAGTAGTAGTAATAATAATAATAATAATAATAATAATAATAATAATAATAATAATAATTTATTTATACACTGCCCATCTGGCTGGGTTTTCCCAGCCACTCTGGGCAGCTTCCAACAAACGATTAAAAATACATTAAAACATCAGTCATTAAAAACTTCCTTAAACAGGGCTACCTCCAGATGTCTTCTAAACGTCAGATAGTTGTTTATTTCTTTGACATCTGATGGGAGGGCATTCGACAGGGCAGGTGCCACTACCGAGAAGGCCCTCTGCCTGGTTCCCTGCAACTGCTAGTTTATGTTTGAGCACTTCGCTTCCCAAAAGGTCTATGTTTTCCACTGTCCATAGTTATGAAAACCTGGACAAACATCAGTTATTCAAAACACAGTAAACCAATTACTCTAAAACAAGCTGCTCTGTCGGCAGAGCATGAGACTTCTAATTTCAAGGTTGTGGATTCAAGCCCTTCCAATTCTATGATTCCTGTGCGATACCACAGAAGGATGCAGGGAGGACAGCATGCCAGTCTACAGGAAACCAAGCTTCTTCTTGTAACTTTAAAACTATGTTTTTGTGATATCCCATGGTTGCTTAGTGGCTGTTTGTGGGCTGAGATGTACACTTGGGCAAAGGGGTCCACTTGCCATGCTCATTCTCAGCCTGCCTAAAACACAATGGTCTCTTTAAAGGAGTCAAGATCTAGGGGAGAGGCTCTCTTAGAAATTAACTTGGTATGAGCTTTGGAAGCAGCCCCCTTCTATGATTTTCAGATTGCAGGCTGAATAGTCCTATACGCATTTACATCAACAGGAGCAGATGGTATTCCCCAGGTGTCTGCAGGAGATCAAGGGATATTGCTATGAGAATGATGCCAGGTTATAAATCCTTCAGAGGCTCATGGCAGAGAAGGCAGTGCCACTGGGATTAGCAATTAGTATGACTGGAAACAGTGGGTAGATGCAGCCAATAAATTTCACCAAGTCATGCCCACATGCTTGATGAGATGCCGCCTGAGCAGAACCAGTCAAATGCTTCATTTTATGAAAGCATTTGAGCTCAGCTCCTGCAAAGCTGTTGTTCAACCTCCCAAAGAAGTAATCCTCTTAAAGTATTCAAAAGACCTTGTTAGCCCAGGTCTGGATTGCACAATCTGAATTTAACTTTCATCAAAAGGGCCTGGAGATGGCTACGGGCAGAGATTTAAGGCTCCATCAACAGTTTTACTGACCCAGGAACGCATTTTTGGACGAATGCACTTTAAAGCTTAACTTCTCAAGGTCAAAAAACTGCACGCAAATTACTACTGTGGGTGTGTGATAAGGGAATTAACCACGTCCATGGTGGCGGGCTACAGTTCTATGTGCGCATAATACCACCAGCATTAGTTAGAAGACATCATTCCCACATTATAGTTACGTGTTTCAAGGTTAAGGCTGACCTAACAACAAATCCATACAGCCCCATAAAATCTGATACGTAATGAATGCTCTGAAAAGGTAGGGCCTTGAATGCTGGAAAGAACTCATCTATTCTATCTTTCTAGGTGGGTTTTTTGTTCTGTCCTGTAGCACTGAAGAACCTTTGGCCCATGGGCCAAATTATTATTTTATTTATTTAAGTTTATATCCCCCCTTTCTTCCCACAGGAGCCCAGAGGAGCAAACAAAAGGTGAAAAAACAAAAAAGCATATTAGAAGGCATCCTAATCTGGTCATCAAGGGAGGCTTTCTTTATTTTTCAAACCATGCACACCTGAAATCATGTGTTACATCAAGTGTGGAGCAGGGAAAGCCGTGACTAAAAAGAAACAACCATGAACTCTAAGTACACTCTAAATTGATCCTTGGTGAGTGAGTGTTGCTGTTAAGTGCCAATAAGCTTACCAGGATCCTACTGCATTACAGAAATCCTGATCAGAAACCCATATGCAGCCAATCCCTGCCAGAGGTAGGGCTTGGTGTCAGCATCAATCAGCTGATGGGCGCCAAAAGCAAGCCCTACAGGGAAACATTTCCTTTGCCAGCATGGTTTGATCTCAACCCACCTGGGCAGAAGGTAAAGGTAAAGGGACCCCTGACCATCAGGTCCAGTCGTGAACGACTCTGGGGTTGTGGTGCTCATCTCGCTTTACTGGCCGAGGGAGCCAGCAGTAGTAGTTTATATAAACTTGAGGAAAGAAAACACTTCACCTGGCATTGCAGTGACATCAGCTAATGAACAGGTGGGCTTCCCCACCCATCTGTTGAAGTGGCCTGGTACTTGCGTGCAGATCAAATGCAAATAATCTCCAAATCAAAAGGACCTAAACAGCACTCAGTCCATTATCTGTGTCCTAAAACAGGATTTGTTATGGATAATTCACAGCCATCTGGATATTTATTATCTAACGTGTGGACCCAAGAAGGTCCACTGCCTCCATTTTCTCCAAACATAATGCAGGTAGTTATTTCTGATAAAAATAACTTAATTGCTAATTGCTTTACTTATACAGCGAGGATGGGGGATTTTAGCTAAATGAGCACCCAGGGTACAGCTTACATATATTTAACTACTTGTGGAGCATTTTGTTTCTCTCTAAATACTATTACCAACTTTGGGCTCGAGCTTTGGGAGATTTATAAATCCCTGGCTGCTTCCTGCCTCCAAATCCTCAAGGCTGCAGGACAAGACTCAGATCATTTTCATAGGCTTGCTCACTGTCCTTGGATAAGTGTCTTCTTCATTTGCTATCTGTAGATTTAAGGACTAATTTACGACTAATTTAACACTGACTTGCCTGTTATACTGGCACATTCATGAAAAAGAGCACTTCGGCTACACAACTACAATGTAAACTGAAGCTTTTCTAATTTTACAAAAACTATTTATGCCTGCAATTATTTTTTGCACTGCTCATTACAACTACAAAATGAAAACAAATGTGTGCTTTCAGACAGGGCCAATTTTTAACCATTTAGAAGCACTGGGTAGTAGCATTTGTTTTATTTTAATGATGGTGCACTTTGGCTTGTGTTTTAATACAACAGTCTTTACCTATGGGATGGGTCTGGTCATGCGGCAGAAAGTAGGGAACAGGTGTGCTTGGGAACTTGAAGTTTACCCACAGTATCAGGAATATAATCCTCATCTGACTCTGCCAGCTGTTCCTCCAGATCGCACACCTTGCTACCAACTTATTTGCTAGCTATTTAAACCATCAAGGAAACTCACACATTGACTGTAAATATTACAACTCCATAGAAGCCTGCAGACTAACACGCCCCATATGTTAAAATATTATAATCAACTCATTAAGTCACCTGATAATAGATCTCTTTCTTTTGCAATGGGTGTTGTGCAGACTCCCTTGAAGTCAAGTGAGTTACCCAGCATGCCGTTTATTTGTCGGAAAATCTTTGCGTTGCTGCACGTGGTCAAAGCTGGAACGTCAGAGTTGTCCCAGCAATCTTTTATGGTCTTTCCAATACTGTCCTTCTGGAAACAAAAGCGACCATATTAGCATCACAGAAGGGAGAAGGGCCTTAGGTCAGAGAGCCTGAATGCAGTCCTCCATGCCTCTCCATTCATAATAGTAGATGCTCCCTTTTGTGTGTTGCCCCTGGCTTCTGGTGTGTTGACTCTATGCCAATTAAGTACTGACAGTGCAGAATTAAGATAGCTCTATACACACCTCAATTTCTTTTTTTAAGCCCTACCCAGGAACTGCGCAAAAGCACACAGGCAACTGTAAATTCTCAGCATACATTTTTGCAGTTTTCTGGTTTTGTACAAATTCAAGGGCCAGAATGTGCAATATCTGAGACAGAATTTTTGAATTTGGTTTGCTTGTGCAATTTTCTGGTTTTGGTACAAGTGTTTGGGATCAAGGGGAGGGAAATATTGCTCCATTAAGGAATGCACAGGAAATAGGTACCAGAATGGCTGGAAAAGGAATGAGAGCATTGAGGAAGTACTAAGTGTGGAAATAGGGAGTACATGAATGTGACAATGGATCCACCCACCCCAAAACACTGAAACAATCTGCAAGCCTAAATAGAGAGGGTTGGAGCCCAATCTCCCCCAATTTATCAGATTATCTCTGTACTGAGTTATTCCTGAATTTACAAAGGAAAGGCATTGAGACTGTTGTTTGAGAGTAATACCATGGGGACTATGCAAATTAAACTGCAAACACACAAACTCTGAGGCAGACAAGCTCCAAGATTCTCTGTCCTGTACCAGTCACCAGCTTCACACAACATCCTCAAGTGCTTTTGTCTGACAAAGGTTATCCTTTAACTGCCACCCTGCCTCTTGCCTGCCTGAATAGGGAGGTGTGAACATAGAAAGGCACCTTTTGACTTTTCTATGGCTGGAATATAGCCTACTGTACAAAGGCAAGATTCTTAAGAAGAGTTTGGATTTGATATCCCGCTTCATCACTACCTGAAGGAGTCTCAAAGCGGCTAACATTCTCCTTTCCCTTCCTCCCCTAGAACAAACGCTCTGTGATGTAAGTGGGGCTGAGTGACTTCAAAGAAGTGTGACTGGCCCAAGGTCACCCAGCAGCTGCATGTGGAGGAGCGGAGACATGAAACCCGTTCACCAAATTACTAGTCTACCGCTCTTAACCACACTGGCTCTTAACCTTTGCTTTGCTGACTTTTGCCTCCAGCTCTGCCTGCCACTAGGCTTGTCCCACCCCCCTCAAAGGGTATGTAATGCTTGGGTTGAAATAGATTACCCACCTTTCGAACGGCATAATGAAAGCGATGCTACAAGCAACAACTTTTAACTGAACGCTTTCAGAATGTGCTTAAGGGCTCAGCCACAACAGCTCTGGAATCAAACTATTTGCACCACACAATGGTAATAAACCAAATACTTAGCATACTCTCAAGTTAGCATTTCCAAGTTTGTGTGAGTGGGTGATTCAGAGCTAGGGTCATTTTCGCTTCCTGTCAATGTAGCCTTTTCATACCATTAATCAAATGATTCCAGTGTCCTCTACTCCACCAACCACGCCTGCTCAAGGCTGCATCCTCCACACACCAACACAGGCACACAAATCTGTTTTCAGATATTGCCAAGAACAGACCTGGAGACCTGGGGATTGGGGCTTGACTGCTTAAAGTGCAGCATATTAATAAAGCAGTGGCTGCAGATCTAAACTCGCAACTCGTAACTCTTGCAACCGTTTCTTAACTTCTGGGACTCTGTGCTTGAGTCTCCAAAGCTTTCTGCACCATGAGGACTAGAATGCTTAATGAAATCAGGACTCGGCAATGTTGAATTCCAGCTTCTCCTAGAACACACAGCTGCAGCTACTGTGTGGTAATCAGCAAGCAGCACAACCACCAGCAAGGAAAAAACCTGAACACAGCACAGTCCTTAAAGTATCTGTGCTATCACAGAACACACCACAGACAGCCCTTCTAGAGTCAACAGCTAATGAAAACAACTGACTGAGTTTCAGGCAATTGACGGAGGATAACACCATCTAGCTAGTATTATTCCTGACTCCACCACCCCTGCTCCTTAAGTTTAGGGCCAACAATGAAATACAAAATCAGTTAAGCTATCCAGCCTTTTTTAAAAAAAGGAACTTGTACAGTGGTACATTCTTATTAAGTTTCATATGCAGTACACAAGCAATTTATTTATGCACTATCAATTCAAGTATCCTCTCCAGTTACAATTTCCAACAACCCTAAAACTACAGTGCCCAGAATCCTTTGAGGCAAAGAACGTGCCTCAAACGTGCTTTAGAAGTCTCTTCTCTTTGCGGGGAAGTTTGAGCCATCTCAGAATTTCTAGCCTTAGCGTCCACTAACTCACCTCCAAGGAACTTATTCTTTACTAGCAGAAAAGGTTATTTTTTTCCACCATGGTACAAACTGAAACTGTGAGCGTTGGGTAGAAAAGTACTTCGAAGGAAAGCACGCCCCCCCCCACAAAACACAGGATAAAATAACTGAAAAGCCCAGATGATTTCATTTAGTGGGTCAGAACCAGGGATTTTTTTCGGCAGCATTTCACAAGAGCTCCGGCGCCTCTCAGGTGAGCCCCATTACCATTATAAGAGAATAAAGGAAGCGTTCATGTTGAGCCCCGGCACCGCTTTTTCTATAATAGTCCTGGCCAGAACCCATACAAGCAATACCACCATTATTATAATTTTGCTATGTTAAAAAGTTTTGTAGCGAAAGAAGCAGAACATGGGGAGGAAAGATGTGCAACAACTTATTGCACGTGCGAAGACTTTCTACTCGAGTCCCACCCAGTTCAATGGCCCGTATTCCCAGTCATTTGTGCACAGGTTTGCAATCTAGTAGCGTGCGCCTAGCGACGCCTACTCAGAAGTAAGCCCTGCTGAATTAAATGGGGCTTACTCCTAGGTAACTGGGGTTAGGCTTGTAGCCTAAAGGGGGGGGGTCCCACCGAGTTCAATGGCCCGTATTCCCAGTCATTTGTACACAGGTGTGCAAACTAGTAGCGTGCGCCTAGCGACGCCTACTCAGAAATAAGTCCTGCTGAATTAAATGGGGTTTACTCCTAGGTAACTGGGGTTAGGATTGTAGCCTAAAGGCGGGGGGGGGGCAGCAGGGGGGTTGGGAAACAGAAAAGCGGGTGGGGCAAGAGACGCGGAGAGCCAGCTAGAGAAAAACGAAACCAACGGGGAAAATGCAGACAGGCACGGATGCGCACAAGAAGAAAGGGAGGTATCTCCACGCCCATGTCCCTCGGAATTAAGAGCAACTTCGCTTCTTAGAAAGCAAAACCCATTAGTACACAAACCGAAGTAGGGGAGCGGAGACGAGAGGGAGTGTTGCCGCCCCTATGCGTCCCCCTCTATACGGCCCTTTTTATGTGCTTACGATAATAGTCAATATTCACGCTGAAGGTCGTGTGGACGCCGCCGCGCCCCGCTAAAGGGTCCCCAGGGCGACTAGCTCTGGGCGACTCCCAAACCGAAACGAAACACCTGCACGCGGGGGGCGGAGAGCCAGAAGCCGCGCGTGGCTCGAGCACGTGAGAACGCTGGGGAAGCCAGACCCGCCCCGGCCACCCCTTTCCTAGGCAGGCGACGAGGCCGCGTCTTCCCGCGTTGCAAAGCCCTGGGGGGGGGTCCCCGCCCTCCGCAGCTCCCTGCCCACCCGCCGCGGTCACCGAGGGGTTTTTGCAATCCCCGCTTGGAGCCTCTCGCCGTTGCTTCGCCCTCCTCCTTTCCCCCGCTCCTGTCTCGGTCCAGCCTCGGACTCACCGGGACCGTAAAAGCCATCCCAAGGCAACCCGCTCGGAAACCCCGCGCGAGCGCTGCACGCGGGAAACTTATACCTGCGCGCCCGCACGTGGCTCCCGCTCCCCTCCTCCGCGGGGCGGGGGGAAAGGCGCTACTTAGGGGGTCGTCGTTAAAAACAGGGAGAAGCAAAGCCCTGCGCGCGCGCGCGCTTCCCCGGGGGATCGGGCGAAGCGTCGCCGGGTCTGCCCCACCCTCGCGTGCAGGAGTTTGCAAACGCTCCCTGCCCGCCAGAAGGGAGTCGTTTTCAGCACAGGAGGCCGGCTAATTAATCAGCCGTTTGCCTCAGTGCCTCACGTACACTTTTGCACGCTCGAATGGCCACGCAAAAGCTTAAATTAGATTTATTTTTAACTGCGCAACGCCACCCGTAGAAATGCAGCAAGGCTAGCAAGCTAACCTGTTTATTTGGAAAAAAACAACAACAACAACGCATGCATATGTGCTATATTCCGCTGCTGTCGGCCTCCCCACCCGGTGCAAGGCGGTTTGCACGACAAATTTGCAACAGCTGAGGACGCGCACCTCGCTGATTTGGGAGCAAGACCCGCTGGATACAGTAGGCCTTACCTTTGAGTAGAGGCTGCACTGTAAAAAAAACCTTAAAACGCCTTGCCTAGAGCCCTCCCAAGCCAAACAGATAAAACAGCTATAGTTTTTTTAAAAGTTATCTGAAGGCAGCCCTGTTTTAGTGTGTGGTGTTGCTTTTACTATTATTTTAGTTGGCACCTGCCCAGAGTGGCTGGGGCAACCCAGTCAGATTGGTAGCATACAAATAATAAAATTATTATTATTATGAGGAAGCCCCTGCATGCAGAGACCACAGCTGTGGCGTCCCCCCAATAGCCTGCTAGAGCCCTCTGGGAAAAACACGGGACCAGTGCTTTTTTCTGGGGGGGGGAGGACGCAGGAGTATGCATACCCCTAAACGTTTTGTGGATCTAACGGGAGAAGAAACTAAAATTCTTTTAAAAATTAGTTTATTCTCTAGCACGGTGAATCGTCAGTTCTGTTGCTACCCCTGATGTCCATTTACTGTATTTCGTTTTCCCGATTTCAACTATAAAATGGTGATTTTCTTGAGTCAAAATGAAAGTAACCCAAACATATTTTTTTTAGAAAAAAGGGGCTGCAAGGGACATAAGAGTAACAGGACGCTTCCCCTTTATCCCATCTCTCCCCCCCCCCCCCCCAGCAACCAGTAATCAGAGGCAAACCATCTCCTCCTGTGGAGGTAGACATTGGCTTCCTCCTCCAGCAATATATCTAATGCCCTTCTGAAGCCATCCAAGTTGGAGGCTACGTGGAAGCATGTGTTGTGTGTTGAAGAAGTGCTCCTTCCGTCTCCTTTGTGTATTTTGAACACCCAACCTCACAATCCACACACACACCTCTGTTCATAGGAGCCAACTCCTGGGGGCCCATAAATAAAATGTTTGAGGGGGCCAGGGCCTCTGCAAAGTTGATGGGCATTGCCAATCAAATTGTTTGTGTGTGTTGTATCATGTGTGTTGTATCATGTGATCAGTTATGCAGGGTGGGGTTTATTTGCGCACACCCCTCAATATTTTATTCAAGATGCCCCCCCTGCTTCTGTTGGTGGGCGATAAAAGATGGGCCTCATCCTGTATATTGTTCAAGGGCACTGCGATTTCGGCTGAAAAGTGGCAAACCTCGGGATCTCTCATCTGATTTTTTTTTTCTCCCATCTCCATTTTTATGGCATATGGTATGCCATAAAATTGGAAGTGTATTTTTTGGAGGTGTTCTTAGCATCTATCAGCTGTGCCGCCTTGAATAAAATATTAGGAGTGGCCAGATAAGCCCCGCCCTGCACAATCGATCACATGACGCGGTGCACACACACCATTTGAATGGCAATGCCCATTAACTTTTAGGGAGGGAGGCCCCCTCCACATTTTTATTGCGGGGAGGGGGGCAAAGGGACCTTGGCCCCTAGGAGCTGGCTCCTATGGCATCAGTGGTTAAAAAACACTTATAAACCAGTTAACCATCAAGGGGTGTAATGGAAAGTTGGCAAGGTTAATTCCATAATTTGCTAGGCTTTCGGGGAGTTTATTATTTTGCAGTTTTAATACAACTGCATACAGTAGTAAATCAGCTTGCAGCCTAAAAGCCGGGTGTCTCTGGAAGTCCTCTCCGAAAACCATGGCAACTCCAACTAATACAACGCTGGCAGTAGCAACCTAGAGTCTCAGGCGGAGGTCTTGCACTTTACCTGCTCCCTGCCCCCCCCCCTTTTTAAACTTGGTGAGAACTAAGCCTAAAACCATCTACATGCAAAGCCTGTGCTATACCACTAGGCACAGAGAGCGTCTTAAAGAGAAAACTACTGTAGTTGTTCAGCATAAATGGGCAAACGCCCTGTTCTGCTGAGCTGCACTGTGTGGTGTAGTGGTTAAGAGCAGTGGACTCATAATCTGGTGAACCGGCTGCTGGGTGACCTTGGGCTAGTCACACTTCTTTGAAGTCCCTCAGCCCCACTCACCTGACAGAGTGTTTGTTGTGGGGGAGGAAGGGAAAGGAGAATGTTAGCCGCTTTGAGACTCCTTCGGATAGTGATAAAGCGGGATATCAAATCCAAACTCTTCTTCTAAGCAGGACCCATGGGATAGCTGTACCTAACCCTTCATTGCTGCTGGCCTCCCCCCAGGTCAGAGAGCACTAAAAAATGTTTTAAGAGCCTCAAAGGACCAGCCTTCCTTGCCTGCAGTCTTCTGGTGTCTCTCTCCTTCTGCAGCCAGTATTGTGCCCTCCAGGGATCATCATAGCAAGTGTCTGCTAGGCCTGGAATGCTTAGTTCAGCTTTCCTCATTGGACATGCTGGTTGCAGCTGAAGGGAATAGCATCTGGTGGGCACCAGTTTGAGGAAGGCTAGGTTAGTTGAATAGTCAGTTTGATGAGTTTAAAAAAAAATCCTTTGAAAGACTAAGCACGTGCCCCATTTAACCGAGAAGCATATTTTATATTTTTAGTACTAGCACAGACTAAAGCTGCAGATGGCAAGATCTGCAGATATCGGAAGCATTCTCCCTTCTCTCACAACAGAAGCAACGTCTCTTCTAAGAAGATGATGCCAGCTACAAGACTATGCACAGCATCGTAATTTCTGTATACTGTACTGCAGACAAGTCAGTCCTGGGTGGTGTGCTCAGGGTATGACTGAAATGCAACGGCAAGAGGCATTTCTGCCTTATGGAGGGCACTGCCGTCACAAGAGAAGAAGGGTTTAATGACTTCTTTGCTCACAGTGGCGTAGCGTGGGTTGTCAGCACCCGGGGCAAGGCAAGTAATTTGTGCCCCCTAACCCGTGGATTTGCGCCCCCTAACCCTAACCCCCAGATGTTGCGCCCGGTGCAGCCGGGCCCCCCTGCACCCCCCACGCTACGCCACTGTTTGCTCATGTCCTTCCTTTTGCTGGCACTTACATATCTGCCCTCTTTTTTTAAAAAAAATAAATTTTTATTAAGATTTTAAAGGTTACAAAAGAGAATAAAACAAGACAGTCAATAAAAAAAGCAAAAAAAGCAATACATCTATAAAAAAAATCATCATAAAACAGAAAAAGAGAAAAAATAAAAACAATAAAAAACAAATCAAACCTTTCACTCGCTTACTTGCATTCACTTATTTCCTTGACTTCCTCACGCCTCCCATTTTTGTATTCTAATTCAATTAGATATTCCAGCAAATCCTTCCAACTTGGTTTTTATCCTCTTGACTAAGTCTCAAAGGACTGGGAGTGGGAGAAAGTGCAGAGCAACATAATTTTATCATCATCCAACTCAAACTGCTGCAAATCCATTGGTATCCCAGATTGAAAGGCAGTGATGCTGCACTGATTCTGCATTTCACCAAGAAGCACACTTGGAACTTATTGTTGGAAAGGTTTCCCCCCCCCCCACCAAATGTTGCGGAGTACAGGCCATCTTCCGGTATTTGGCCAAGGAATGTTGTCAGGGATTCTGCCAAGCATATCCCTCCTGCAACATGGTGGCCAACGTTTTTGCACAACACAACCTCCAACTCCCCTTACTTCTTCCTCCAACTTCTGAAGCACGTGAAAGAAACTGGTCTATGTTTGGAAACACACCAGCTCAAGAAATAAACTGTCACGTGAAAGAGCTTGTTTCAATATGGGCAAACCTGCAGTTTATAGAAGTCCATGGTATATATTATGAGAAATATGGGAAACAGACGCTCATAGTGATAGCTTAGAACAGTGGTCCCCAAAAGGGTGTGGCAGGAGACGACAGCAAGTATGGCAGGAAGAGTCAAAGCCAATCAGTATTATATTCTGAGAATAATTCATGTTCTTATGTAGCTGCATTGTTTTATATCTTCTGGATGTCCCATGGTCGTATTATAAAGTAGTTGCATTCTATGTTATAAATCAAATACTGCTAGTTGTTATTTTTGTTTTCCAATATATTTTCTATAAATAAAAAAATTGGTGTTTTGCAAGCAAGTTTTTATTCTGAAAGTCTGGCCCAGAGAAAAAAGTTTGATAACTACTGGCTTAGAAAGAGGGACTGATTAAATTTCATGTAACATTCATGAGTTTTGTTCCCCCTCCCCTCTTTTCCTCAGTTCTTGTTATAGAAATGAGAGCTTTATATCTGACTGATGCTGTGGAGAACTGGAGGAGACACAATAATTTTCAGAATATAATTTTTTAAACTATAATGTTGATGGTTCCTTAAAAAAAAATGCCTGCTCCTCATGAACTGGCAAAACCAAAAAATATTCTAGTTTCCTTGTAAATGGAGCTAACAAAAATGTAAAAAAATAAATTCAGTTTGTCATTATTGCCTGAATAAATTATACTTTTAATATATCAGACACGATAATTCTATGGTAAATTTATATGTAATGCACTTTTTGTTCCTAAAGTAACAAAGTGACCTTTGATACATAAAAAGTGTTATGTTGTTGTTTTTTTTAAAAAAAATTCCCCCAAAAAGTGTTCATTCCCCCTGCCCACAATTTAAAAAAAAAATCCTACATGGCTTCAAAATATCCAGAAATGTTACATCTCTGTGCTGAATAAATAAGGTCAACTGAGGAACCCCAACTGAGTTGCAGCTCAAGTTCAAGTTGTCCATTGTCATAAAGAAATAGTAAGAGTAGAAATGGGAACTAATTATTATTTCATTTTTGGAAAGAAGGTACATTTTTAAAAACCCTCATCGTTTCAGGTATTTAAATAATGGAATAGCAACATGATGATTCAGGATAGATATGTCTGCATATGTACCAATATTATATGTGCACCAATTGTGTTTTAAAAATACTATGGCAGTTGTTAAAGGTAAAGGTAAAGGTACCCCTGCCCGTACGGGCCAGTCTTGCCAGACTCTGGGGTTGTGCGCCCATCTCACTTAAGAGGCCAGGGGCCAGCGCTGTCCGGAGACACTTCCGGGTCACGTGGCCAGCGTGACAAAGCTGCATCTGGCGAGCCAGAGCCGCACACGGAAACGCCGTTTACCTTCCCGCTGGTAAGCGGTCCCTATTTATCTACTTGCACCCGGAGGTGCTTTCGAACTGCTAGGTTGGCAGGCGCTGGGACCGAGCAGTGGGAGCGCACCCCGCCGCAGGGATTCGAACCGCCGACCTTTCAATCGGCAAGTCCTAGGCACTGAGGCTTTAACCCACAGCGCCACCTGCGTCCCATATGGCAGTTGTTAGATCAACAGAAATCTCAGTCCTCATATACATGTGGTTTCTTGCCCTTCTGCTCCACATTGGAGGAGCCATGGAGGAGGTTGTAATGGGGAAAGAGCAACAAAAGGAGATGTCTCAGGTTTCACTTTTGCCACCATACAGACGAGCCAGGAAACAGAATTTGCAATTCCAGGAAGAATTTTTATTGAACGATCTCTGCCCATAATAAATAGAGCCATAGAACAGAAAAACAGGGAGGAGACTCACTGCACAACAAGGATGGCAGAGTCATAGGGCATATTCAGCATCCCAATAACCCGTTTCAGCCTTTTGTAACCTGGTGCCCTCCAGTTGTACTCCAAAAACTCTAGTACGCACCAGGTTACAAAAGGCTTCCCTAATTTGTTGCTGAGTTAATAATGTCTCTTATCCACATCAGAGGCTGCACCTTATTTTCTACCGTGGATTGTTTCCCATTGCCTGATCTCAGCTTTGACCTGTATTTTACATAGGGACAGGGAGACACAACAAGCTGGGTGGAGGGAGACAGATGGCTGAGCCCAGGAAGGAAGGAGAGCTGGATGACTGAAGTGGGTGTGATGACGAGAAAAGGAAGCATTCTGGTCACTGCGTCAAGGAGTGGATAATGTCCTTTACTAGCATGGTGCTAATCAACATCTTCTCGCTGTTGATAGTGAGCTGTGCCATGCTGCCCGCCTTCTTCTCCAGCATGATGAGGATGAGACTTCCACTGCTAACTGTCTTGGCGGCGAACCTGTTCAGAGGGAAACAACCCAACAAGAAGGTGACTGCACGTCACAAGGTTTAGTATGGTGCAGTAGTCGGAGCAGTGTTTCTCTAGCTGTTTTTGGACTACAATTCCCATCACCCCTGAACACTGGTGCTGCTAGCCATGCAGGATGGGAACTGTAGTCTAAAGATAGCTACAAGTTTGGGAAACCCTGAGTTAGTGCAATTTCCCCAGCCTAGTGCCATGTAGATGCTCTGGACTACAACTCCCATCTGCCCCAGCCAGCATGGGTTGGGAGTAGTAGTTCAAAACAACTGCAGGGTACCAGTTTGGGGAAGGCAAGTTGAATTCCCCACTGTGAGTCCTGGAAGACCTGGTCCCTGCCTTGCAGGCCTTCCTCCACCTGACCTGGGAAGGGGGTGCCCTGATTGATTCCAGCTACAAAAAAACCTAAGGCTGCTGAAGTGGTGTCAGAACATCTCAGCTGTCTTTCAGTGCAGATGTAGGTCGCTGAGCCTGAGCTTCCATAGGTGCCACCCGCCCTGAACCACCATTGGCAGGATTGGCAGCAGCTATATTCTTTTGTTAATTGTGCTGTTGTGGCGCTGTGGGTTAAACCACAGAGCCTAGGACTTGCCGATCAGAAGGTCGGCGGTTCAAATCCCCGTGACGGGGTGAACTCCCGTTGCTCGGTCCCTGCTCCTGCCAACCTAGCAGTTCGAAAGCACGTCAAAGTGCAAGTAGATAAATAGGTACCACTCCAGCGGGAAGGTAAACGGCGTTTCCGCGCGCTGATCTGGCTTGCCAGAAGCGGCATAGTCATGCTGGCCACATGCTGTATGCCGGCTCCCTCAGCCAATAAAGCGAGATGAGTGCCGCAACCCCAGAGTCGTCCGCGACTGGACCTAATCGTCAGGGGTCCCTTTACCTTTAAATGTGCATTTTATATTTAACTTGCTTTAGCAATGTTTTCATTCCCGCCCCCACTTAACTCTGCTGTGTTAAATGTGTATTCTGTAGCTGACTTTCTTTGTTATGTACTATTTTGAAATTTTTAAGTTAATATTTTAGTTTCCTGTTAATTATGTTGCTTTCAATGTATGCTTTATATTTGGTTTTCTTCAGTAATGATTTATTCTGCATTTTTTATTTGATGTTTTAATGTGTTGTCAACTGCTTTGGGGAGATGCGGGTGGCACTGTGGTCTAAACCACTGAGCCTCTTGGGCTTGCCGATTGGAAGGTTGGCGGTTCGAATCCCCGTCACGAGGTGAGCTCCCGTTGTTCAGTCCCAGCTCCTGCCAATCTAGCAGTTCGAAAGCACGCCAAAAAGTGCAGGTAGATAAATAGGTACTGCTCCGGCAGGAAGCTAAACGGCCTTTCCATTTCGCCAGTGGCTTAGTCATGCTGGCCACATGACCAGGAAAAACTGTATGTGGACAAACACCGGCTCCCTCGGCCAGTAAAGCGAGATAAGCGCTGCAACCCCAGAGTCATCTGCGACTGGACTTAACTGTCAGGGGTCCTTTACCTTTACCTTTAAACTGCTTTGAGATTTTTTTTCTTTAAAATATAAAGCCATATAGAAATGAAATTATTATTATTAATAATCCCTCCCTTACATCCTCAGCATGTTTTCATTTTTATTGGGCTGTTTATACCTAAAGAACATTTGCCCAAAAGAAGACACCATAAGATCTGCCAAGCCTTTCTGTAGTTTGGTCTTTGGTTTCCAAAGACAAAAGAATAGCACATAAAAGCGGTTTGAAACCTGAGCAATGAGTCTAGATTTTTGTCTATACAGAAAATGCTAGGACAATAGAGATTACAGTCCCTAGAGAGGTACGAAATGCTAAAAGACTAAAGAGAGGGTGGTGTTTCTAAGAAGTGAAAATCAATCCACATCCTCTCTCAAGGGCAACCAGCTGTTTAGACTTTAAGCGCCCTAGATATTCTTACACTAAAGGCTGCTAGATCCAGAATTCAGAAAAAAATGAATGCTGATGTTGCAAAACATCAGACCTGTGAGGCTCTGAATTGTTACTATTTGGGGAGATTTGCGCAACACTAGGTAGACAGTAATTTAATTGCCCCAGCTGTAATGTGTGGTATCCTGGCTTTGTGTAACTTCAACATTTCCTTTGTTCCATCAAAGTCTGGAACTACAGCTGCAAATTTGCGGGCATCAAGGGCAAGTATTTGAGAACAGAATCAGTAATAGAAGTTGTCAGACATCCAGATGGGGATTAGAAGTGACCCAAGAATATGAGGTTAGGACAGGGATGGAAAACTGGAGGCCCACCATGTGTTGCTGGACTACAATTCCTATCAGCCCCAGCCATCATGGCCAATGGTGAGGGATGATGGGAGTTGTAGTCCAGCAACCTCTGGCAGGCCACAATCCTCACTATTTAGAAGAAGCAGAGACAACATTGATCTTGGCATATGGCAGCCATCTCCTCACCGATACTCCTTGTCTGAGCCACAAGGCACACGGCTAACGTTGGCTGCAGATGTCACCTGTTGCACAATCACGTGGTCACTCTGGCATTTGTCAGGTAGAGTCAACTTCTCTGTGATTTCACTCATCCCTGTAAGCTTCCCTGGAGGACAGAAGGTAGAAAAGGGGGAAAAAGAACAGTAGACATCTGGGTGGAGACAGTGTATGACTTGGGAGGAAAAGGTCCAGGTTTCCCTGGCTGTTTAGGATACAAACCAATCCAGAATGGGAGATCTATGCTATGCGTAGCTTCCCGTCAGCTCCCACTTCAGGTTGCATATGCAACTCTGGAATTCCCATTCCCTAAAAACATTTGATACTGTCAACTGAAGGATTTGAATTTCGCCACCTCATGTCTGCTTCTATCCTTGAGATCTGCAGGTCAAATGTCTGCAACTATTCAATTTTTTTTTCTGGTCAACTCCACCCTATAGGATACCATGCCTGTACCTCTAAGGACAAAGGTATGAGCCCACAGTGACTAATGCAATCTCAATAGCTAATGCAAATTTCTGAAGGGTACACATTTTCCTGTTGCAGCCTGCCCATGTTCTTAGGTCTAGAGGAGATGCCCTTCTTGTCTTTCCACCACCAAGAGAAGGGCATTATATGGAGATATGGAATAGGGTAGGGGAAGCCAACATATAAAATATTTGCAGTGAATAAATGTTTACATACAATTGCCATTTTGGATGCATGCAGAGTATCTATTAAAATAATAATGTGAAAGGGCAGCAGTGTTAGAGGCCTTCATGAACAGTGGCAGCACTATTTGTTGTACCTTCGCAGTGTACGTAGCTATCTGCACTTGCTTAATAAGGATGGCCCTGATCCTGAATATTCTGCCTAAACCTGTCCATATTCAACCCCTTACTTCTTATTGGATTAGGATTATTGTTGTCTACACTACAGATGGTTCACTGACCACGGTTAGAACCAGATCTGCATTCAAAACCCTAAATCTAGGATTTGAATACAGGCTTCCAAGGCACAGCCAAGTGGAAAGACTTCATGGACTGAATCACTTCATTCTGCAAATGTGGGAGGAGGATGTTGCATAATCAAAAGTTTCCATAGGAAAAAAAAGAGAATGTCAAGCGGAAAGCTAGGCTAAATTGTTCTCCGTGTCATGCTAATTTTCTACAGGCAGGGTGGATTTTTTTTTGTTTTGGTTTGGTTTTAAATATGCCTGAACATTCAAATATGTAATGCAATACCTGCAGCCCTACATGCTACTTGTCGGAAAAAGATTCGCAAGTTGATTCTGATGAATATAAAACCGACCTTGGGTTTTGCAATACAATTGTGTGGTTGCACTCCACTGTGTATAGCAATTCCTATTTATTTTATTTATTTGCCAACACATCTTATAGGCTTGTGGGACAGACCTAAGAGCTTCTGATTGCTGCAGAGAGAGCTGCAAAGGGCACATCCTGACAAGATCCAGAGTTCAGGGCAATTCTAGTTTGACACACCCTACCCCGTTCTAACCAGGATGAGTCCCCATTGTATCTTAGCTGAACAAGAGGGACTGATGGGGGCTATCTGAGAAGAAGACATAAGATCGATATATGTTGTAATATCTATATAAGCCAAGAGTTTCCAAATGGAAGTGTACTATGTGTCCAAGGGAGGGTATAGGTGTATTTTCGTGTGTGTTTTTTAATATTCAGGAAGGGACCCTCATAAAACAAAAGCATTTTAGCACACACACCCCACCCTAGAGGATTATATTTCTAGTGTTCTTACGAAGAGCCATTCCAAACTAGTAGGCTTTGGGTTAATTGTCCCAGAAAGCCACCCCCCCCCCTGCTTGCAGAAAGTGGTGTGCAGCTTGGAGTGTTATTGGAGGCAGTGGTGCCTGGGTGCCGGGCATTAACATGCCAAAAAGGCTGCCTTGCTGGACCATGCAGGGAGTTTCGTCAGCCGACGAGATGCCAGGTGCTCTGCCAAGGTAAAAGGAGAAGGGAAGACGGAGGGGAAGGTACAGAAAGGACCTCAGGAGCAGGTCCACCCCTCTGCTGGTCTCTCTCACGGCATGCAAAAGTACATGCAACTCTACTGCAGAGGCAGAAAACCTAGTGGCCCGTCAGAAGGTAAGACGCTTGCGGGCATTGGTGCCCTTACCAAAGCTTCAATGCCAAAACCTTTCATTGAGAGCCTAGCAAACTGAGTTCTGAGGATGCTCCCTAGGTTGCAGAACAGCTTGACCGTGTGTTCTGTCAGCTGATGCCCAGGAGCCAATTCCTGTCTGCCAGGGCCTATATATTCTTAGCCTCGGCGCTTGCTCCTGAATCAGAACAACATGCCTCTGATGCAAGGACAACTGTGTGGGAGTGCCTGTGCTTTTGGATCTTGGCCCCTTTCCAGTTTTGATGATGCATCCTCCTCTAGCCCAAGGTCAAGAATCTGTGGCCCGTAAGTCCAACTCTATTCAGCTCTAGCCAGCATGGCTAGTGGTCAGGGGTGATGGGAGACTCCAGCTTTAGCCCCCTTTATCCTTGTCTGCTGCACTGGAATTCACCCTACTTCTGCCCAACTTGGATCAAGAGCCAGATCCTTTGGGTCCTCTCAACAAAGTTATTAAAGACCCAATAACACCCCCTGCTTTTGGGTCAATACTTGGAAACTTAGCCCTTGGCCAATACGTCATCCATCTTCTGTCGGAGTCTATCTCAAACTCCGGTGGAGCTCAGTAAGTAAAGCTTAAAAATAGCCACACCCCCCAGTGTTTGGCACGCCTTCATAGGTTACACCGAACCATAAGAACTTTTTTTAAAAATAGCTAATCAATATTAATTAATAACTGCTAACTTTACTGCCCTATTGCTGTGCGTAGTGTCAATGTACAGCTGACACCCAACATCTGGGCAGTAGCTTAAAATTTGATATGGTGTAGAAATTCTTATAATCCTTGCAAAGTTGAAAATAAAGTTTTTGAAATAATAATAATAATAATTTATATCCCGCCCATCTGGCTGGGTTTCCCCTGGCTAGGCGGCTCCCAACAGAATATTAAAAACATGATCAAACATCAAACATTAAAAACATCCCTAAACAGGGTTGCCTTCAGATGTCTTCTAGAAGTCAGATAATTGTTTATTTATTTGACATTTGATGGGAGGGCGTTCCACAGGGCGGGCGCCACTACCGAGAAAGAGTTGCTAGCCTCCTAAATCAGCCTTCATCAACCTGGTGTCTTCTAGAGGTTATTGGACTACAACTCCCATCAACCCCAGGGGGCTGATGGGAGTTATAGTCCAACAACCTCTAGAGGGCACTAGGTTGGTGAAGTCTTTCCTAAATGTTTCCCCATGTGTATTGACATCTGTACTAGGCTGGGGTGGGGAGACCCAACAAGTACTTCCTTCAAACATGTTTTCTATACAGTCGTACCTCGGGTTACAAATGCTTCAGGTTGCGTTTTTTCGGGTTATGGACCGCCGAAACCCGCAAGTACCGGAACGGGTTACTTCTCAGTTTCGGCAGTCACGCATGCGCAGAAGTGCTAAATTGCAACCCGCGCGTGCGCAGATGCGCAACTCTGGGTTGCGAACGTGCATCCCGCACGGATCACGTCCGCGACCCGAGCGTCCACTGTACTAGTTAAATGGAGACAATTCTTACTTGCCGGGGTGACAAACAGCCTGCCGGGGAAATCCTTTATTGCACTAGCAAGCTAGAAAGGTTACATCTTCCTGACCTCTAGTACCCTGTTTGCGACCTATTAACAGAGTTTGGTAGGTGGGGGCATGGAGAAAAGGGGCAAGGGATCGGGAAAGTTGCAGGAGAAATAGGGTGTGTCTACAGTGCAAGTTGCACCAGGCTAAGGTTAGGAGAAGGAGGTGTGTGTCTGCGGTGAAAGCAGTGCTAATTAAAGGCTCTGCAGCTAGTGGGTTGGGAAGAGTCTCCAGGGTAGAAGCAGTGCTATTACTACAGCTAGAAAAGGAGAGAAACTACCCAGTGGAAGCAGCGCTAGCACTACGGCTACAAGGAGCAGACAGCAGCTGCAGCATCCACAGAAAGTAGCTACCTGTGCTGGGACTTACCCACACCCATCCTTAACAGTTGCTCTAAAGAAAAAGAAGAAGCAAGAATGCACAAGGCAGCGGAGGAGAACAAAACACATGATTAGCATCAGCTGCCAACACGGCCCCCAACCAAAAGTGCTCCCCCCATAGCCACGGCCAGCCCGAGAGGGTGATGGCAGCTCTTGAATGGGGGCGGCGCCAAGAAGGCCCTCCCCGTGTGGGTCTCTCTCCCACTTCTCTCTCGCTGGCCAGTTACACCCGGAGCAAAAAACCATTGGAAATCACAGGAGTAGGGAAACTCTCTCAAACCCACAAAAAGAGAAGCATGGTCTGCATGCAAAATGCAGTACAATCCTATATATGTTTACTTGGAAGTAAGGCCCACTATGCCCAGTGGGGCTTACTCCCAGGAACATGTGAATAAGATCGCATCCTTGATGTAGCAGGAAAAGAGCCATGACGATTTTGAGTCTGGTAGCCTTTTTGTAGGGGGAAAGCGCCCCACAAATGCCTATACTAGGGCGAGGCAGTGGGGTGGGGGCTGAGGGGAGGGGAGGGACGCCTGAATGGCCGACGGCAATTCTCCCCTGTCTAGTATGATCTCGCTTCTCTTCCGGGGCAGAGTGGGGCAACAGAGAAGAGGGCTGTGCAATCCTGTCTTCATTACCAAGCTATGGGTTTGGAGCTTGCTGTTGAGAATCTGCCCTGCTTCCTTTTACAGCTGGTTTGGGGACGGGGAGAAATCACACTTACCTTGCTCCTTTTTGAATTCATTCTCGCTCATGAAGACAGGAGCCATGAGCTCCCCCACTGGGGGCTGGATGGACACATAGAACTGGCGTGTGTGTGTGCTGGAAAAACAAAGAGACCGCGCGGGATGAGCTAACACAAAGGGAGACGCTTGGCTTCACCAAGAATTCACCAAGAACAACAGGGCAGTTCCTTAAGACCACTATTATCTATCCTGCAGCTATTATACCCTTGGCTAGTTATCTTACCTTTCCTACTCATAAAAAGGTAAAGGGACCCCTGACCATTAGGTCCAGTCGTGGTCGACCGGGGTTATGGCACTCATTTCGCTTTATTGGCCGAGGGAGCCGGCGTACAGCTTCCGGGTCATGTGGCCAGCATGACTAAGCCGCTTCTGGCGAACCAGAGCAGCGCACGGAAACACCGTTTACCTTCCCGCTGGAGCGGTACCTATTTATCTACTTGCACTTTGACGTGCTTTCGAACTGCTAGGTGGGCAGGAGCAGGGACTGAGCAACGGGCACTCACCTCGTTGCGGGGATTCGAGATGCCGACATTCTCATCGGCAAGTCCTAGGCTCTGTGGTTTAACCCACAGCGCCACCTGCGTCTCTTCCTACTCATAAGGATGGCCTACTAACCTCGGCCACCCCCCATCTGCCTGCCTTTTTACTTGCAACCAGTCCAACAGGTGTGCACTGCCTGTCAGCTCCTTCCTTAAGTCTCACTGTTGCCCTTATAGACCATGGCAGGGAAGAGGAAGGAAGGCAAAACTTAGAATTAACCGTCTCTGTCTGTCATTGGATTGTATCCAGTATTAGACCTATTCAGAGTAGACCCATTTAAAGTAATGGACACATCTAAACTCGACCCATTAATTCAAACGGGTCTACTCTGAGTTGGACTTTGTTGGGTGCAACCCACTCCAGTCTCAGCAGCCACCAGTTTCCATGGATATGGCCATGTTCCCTGTCTTCCGTCCTTGAATTGTCTTCCTGAGATCATTTTAAAATCTTACTTTCAAACACTTGTATTTTGTTCCCCTGTTTATCTTTTTTTAACATCAAATTGCTCTTCTATTGCTGTGCATAGCAATCTCTAACTTAAATCGAAATGTTGTGTCTGTGGTCTCACACATCTATCCATTTTTGGTGGCAGCTCCTTAAATGTAGAACTCATTGCCTCGTTGTATTTGCATGAGTCAGTCTCCCTCCCGCTCTATAAGGAGCAGATAACAGGTACCTTATCTGTTTTTGCAGGCCTCCTTCTAGTCTGCAGATTTAAATTTAATTTTCAAGAAAGTAAAACCAAAGCATATCACAGTGTCAGTTTGCATTTCTTGGTACGCAAATTATTGATCTGATGTGTAGAAATCTTTCCTATTGGAAGTAATTCAAGAGGGTTCTGGAAGCTTCTCTGTGTGAAAGAAACTGGTGCAAGCTGGAAGTTTCTAGCTGAAACGTAAGTTTCTATTCTGCCCAGAGACAAGCTGCAGGTGCATGATGTTTAGGTTATTCCTTCAGAGAAGCTGAGTACAGCTGGCTTAAACTGGTTCTGTTAACTCTTTCTGTCAAGGTCATGCTGAATATAAAAGTAGGGCCAGAAGGAGCTTGGATTTCACTTTCTATCCCTTTTTCCTTCTTGTGTGGAGTTCTGTATATAGTATGCTTAGTGTTAGGGTTTTAATCTTATTGTAAGTTAATGCAAGTTTAAATTAAGTCTACTGCAAATGGATTTCTTATGGACAGTGCAAATCCTGAATGTATTGGATTTGTGACCATTATGCTCATTTGCCTTCAGTAGCAGTAAAGCTCTGCTGGATGAAGTATTAATTGTGTCTGATCTATTTTTTGGGAATCTTGCAATGTGTTTAAGTTTTTACTCTGCTAACTATATGTTGGAATCAGCTCTGGATCAATATGAGTAGAATTCATGGCATGCAGCCCATTGACTAAGGTGACCTGCAGGGAGCTCTCTCATACACCGCCTTTGCAAACAAACAAAAAAGTAGAAGTATAAATATTATTATTATTTAGTAGCAGCACATTCAGCTTGTAACACAGAAAGGATCAACCTATCAGTGAGGTAGCAAGGACAAGGTAGACATGAAGCTAGCAGAGAGAATGGCAAAATATTGCTGATATGGAGTTATTGTACTCTTGAGAGCAGAGCAGAGCAGAGCTCCTGCTATTCTGTTATGGCGGAGATGCTTTGGTCTGCTCATTGCTGAGAACACAGCCATTGCTTTGCACAAATGAAGGAGAAGAGGTACTCACCAGAGCTGGAAGCTGGCTGCCTGGGTCGAGTCACAAAAGTCTATGCCCATAGCAACACTGACTGTTTCACCAGGTGCCAAAGACTCTGCAAGCCCAGGAGAAAAGGACCCGAGTGAGATGTTAGGGTTGCCCCCATCTCGCACCTTGCACCAGGAGGCTCCAAAGTACCTTAGGGTGGGTTCAACATCCCCTCCAGTTTCATTAAGCAATACTGGGCACTCCATCCCAAACCCCATTTCCACCCAAAAGTCAGTCAATGCTTTTATGGCTACTGAACGCGCTGAGTCATCACTAGGCTGATTTTTGAGGATCAGCCCCCCCTAGTGGGTTTGGGGGGGATAGGGTTGCACTTCTGAAAACTTCTGGTTTCCTGCAAGTCTGCAGATATTTCCCTCTGGTGCGACGGCACTCGCACCTGAACTTTAGAAACAGTGCCAATGTTGCTGTTCCAAATGGCCCAGAGGCTAGAATAAAAGGAAAATGGCCCAACTCCTATGCTGTTGCAATTTTTTCCCCCAAGCCAAACAGTAGTGGTTCTAACCACAAGAGACACACTCAGACTAGTGCATGGTGTAGTGGTTAGAGTGTTGAACTAGGACCTGGGAGACCAGAGTTTAAACCCCCATTCAGCCACAAAGCTCAGTGAGTGACTTTGGGCCTGTCAGTCTCTCTCCCCCCCACCTCACAGGGTTGTTGTGAGGATAAAATGAGAGATAGAACCATGAGAAAAATATAAGCTACCTCAAGATCCCTGAAGAATAAGGGTAAAGGTAAAGGGACCCCTGACCATTAGGTCTAATCGTGGCCGACTCTGGGGTTGCGGCACTCATCTTGCTTTATTGGCCGAGGGAGCCGGCATACAGCTTCCGGGTCATGTGGCCAGCATGACTAAGCCACTTCTGGCAAACCAGAGCAGTGCACGGAAATGCCGTTTACCTCCCCGCCGGAGCGGTACCTATTTATCTACTTGCACTTTGATGTGCTTTTGAACTGCTGGGTTGACAGGGACTGATTCGAACCACCGACCTTCTGATCAGCAAGTCCTAGGCTCTGTGGTTTAGACCACAGTGCCACCCGCGTCCCTTCCCTGGAGAATAGGTAGGAGATAAATGGAATAAAATATATAAATAAGTATCAGCTAGGCTTGCTAGTGGGTAGGTAACATTCTCAAACCCAACTGACTACCCCAGAAGGAGCCAGCGAAAAGCATGGCTGCCTGCTGAATCCCAAGCGCATGCATGTACCCATGCTCACATAGATCCTACCGATCTCCTTGAACTCCTGGACACGCATGCCTGAAAGCAGCTTGGGCTCATTCACACGGATGTTCTTCACCTCAGCAGCGGTGTTATTGGAGATCTGGATCTGCACAGCCACCATACGGGAATCAGGGGTGAAAGGCTGTCGGCTGAAGTAATACTCGACAGACAGCCCCTCTCCCGTCATGCGGTGCAGCAGCTCATACGTCTTCACAGCGCCAAACGCAGGACTGATCATCTGCAAAGCAGGGGAGGAAGGAAGGAAGAAATGGGGAGATTCAGGCAGGCTAAAGTGCAATGAGGAGAGGCAGGATGGAAGGAGGAAGCCCAAGAAGGAACCAGGTGCTCCTTCCTAAATCCCCTTAGGAAAGAAAAGAGGTATTTTAACAGCTTCTAATCTGGATGGAAAAGTCGCCTTCCATACAAGAATGGGTTAATGATTTGCACTCCCTCTCCGTATCTGAAGTGGAACCGTATCAACATAAACACAATTAACAGAAATACAAGAAGCATTTGGTCAGCCTTTCTTGAAATTTATGCATCACAGTTGGCCATTTAGTATATATTGGTATTTCTAGTTTATATGGTCAAAACATCATATTCCCCTTTCCTACATCCCGTTTTTATTTTTTTGTTTGAATGCTATTTTCTTCTTTGTATAAATGTATAATAAAATGTATAAAGTTAGAAATCAAAAGCTGGGAACATCCAGTGCAGTTCTCACTGGAAGGCAGCGTGGCAGCTGCCAGAGCACAGCACAGCCGTGGCCAATCATGGGTCTTGCACAGGAACACAAGGAGCTGCCGTATACTGAGCCATATCATTGGCCCATCTAGTTCAGCATTTATCTACACTACTGGCAATGGCTCACCAGGGTTTCCTAGCCCAGTTGGGAGATGCCAAATATTGAACCCAGGACCTTCTGTTTACAAAATGTGCACTCTTATCAGTGAGCTATAAAATTCCCATATAGTTTATACTAGCCACTTCAGATCTTGGACAGCACACCCGGGAGACTTATTTTCCTGACAAAGACAGCTAAGGAAACGTACCACAGGACTCTAGCTTTCCCCAGCCACATAATTATCAGGTCCAGCACCCTAAAAATATCATTTAAGGTCCTATCAACAAAAAAAGAACCATCGTGGAATAGGGCAGTACAGTGGTACCTCGCAAGACGAAAAACGCGCAAGACGAAAGAGTTTTCCGTTTTTTGAGTTGTTCCGCAAGACGAATTTCCCTATGGGCTTGCTTCGCAAGACGAAACGTCTTGCGACTTCTTGCGAGTTTGTTTCCTTTTTCTTAAAGCCGCTAAGCCGTTAATAGCCGCTAAGCCGCTAATAGCCATGCTTCACAAGACAAAAAAACCGCAAGACGAAGAGACTCACGGAACGGATTAATTTCGTCTTGCGAGGCACCACTGTATCCAACTAACTCATCCCATCAGTGCAAAGATTTCCACTTGTGCAACAGTGTCCCTCACTTTTCTCCCCCTATGTTCACCCTACACACACTCCAAATCTGCTCCAAAGGGTTGGGAGGACACCTGGAAGATATTTAGAGGGTTGTTGGGAGAGGGGAAGGAGAGGGAGAGCTGCCGGAACATTCACATAGCATTATGTTAGTGCTATGTTCAAATTCCCACTGAACTGTGATGCTCACTGGATGGCCTAGGCCAATCACACTCTCTAGGCCAAATCTACCTCACAGGGTTGTTGTCAAACAGATGGAAGAAAGAATCGTGCATTCTGCGAGCTTCTTGGAGGAAAGAGAAGATCTAAAAAGGTAAGACAGATAAATTGAGAGAAATATATAAATAAACTGAGATCACTTACAGCAGCCGCTAAAGAAGTGTCAGTCAGGGTGAGGCCCTCAAGGTCGGTCACTAGGCTGCTGGAAACTGCGGGGCTGGAGGCAACTGGCTGTGGGGGAGGGGGTGTGACTGTGGGGCAGAGAAGCAGGAAACAAAGGCGTTAATGAACTTCTAGATCTGGACCTTTCACAATTTGGGTTGGGAAGAGAGAATGGCAAGTCAACAAGACCTGCTCTATGGGGGAAAAATAAAAGTGCCTAGAGTCAGATGTGAATGCGCGCACACACACACAATATACAAAAGTGCTCTCCAGCACCATGGACAGATCACCTGCTCAATGGCAACCTGTAAAGCAGTCATTCCAAAACTTTGGCCGGGGCACAGAACATGAATTTAAGCATGGGTCCCTATGAGGCTCCAATATGCTGCAGTGTAACAGTTGCCTCTCTCTACCAGGAGTTGTTGAGTGATCCAGTTGCAGACAGACCTGCTAAGCATAACTTGACCTCAGAAGAAGTAATCACCTGCTGCATCTCTTTCCTCTCAGTGACAATGGACACAGAGTGAATTCACAGCAGGTGACCTTCTTTGAAAGCAATTATTCAGACCCATCTCAGGACAACACAGGAACTTGTTGCCTTATAGCAAGTTGGATCATTGGTCCACCTAGCTCAGCTCCCGCTCCAAAGATTTCCAATAATAATGTTTCCAGCCCTAACCTACCTGGGATGCTGAGGATTAAATCTGGGATCTTCTATCACCAGAGAACTACATCGCTTTCCCAAATTAGATGAGGCATGCATGCATTGAATTTGTCTGCTTTTGTTGTTCTAAAAATAGTTATCATGACACTTTCCCCCATCCACCCCCCAAATCAGGATCAGAGCTGCAGGTGTGTCAAGCCTGTCGCCCACACTGTGTCCTTGATGCAAACCTCCATTTCCCAGCTGCTATTTAACGCAGGAGTTTTTGGTGTCAATAGCTAATCCGGGTTTCAGCTTATTTGGTCTACAGGCCATGGGCACCAAACACAGCATAAGCTTTATCAAGAGAGCCTCAGCGGTGAGAAAGACTAAATATACCTGCACACAAGTTGTACGTTTTAAAAGCAAAATATGACAAAAGCCACGAATAAGCAGAAATGGTTTTCTAAAAATACGTTTTTGACTAAAGCAAGATCCTTGGCTGCATTTTCTGTAATCTTAGGATTCGAATCTGCCATTAAAATGGAAATTATTTCCCCAAGTGCAGAAGGGGCAAACTACAGCATCTGTCCTGAGCAATGTCAGGCGAAGGGGAAGAGTTTTGCTGGGAGCATGGTATGATGGGAATAAATTAAGCCCAGTGTTTCTCAGATTTGGGTACCTAGTTGTTTTTGGACTACAACTCCCATCATCCCTACCTAGCAGGACCAGTGGTCAGGGATGATGGGAGTTGTAGTCCAAAGAGAGCTGGGGACCCAAATTTGAGAAACACTGGGTTAAGCTCCTGAACATGCCCTGTGATTCTGACCACGAATGTTCATTTATTTTATTGTTTGCATGCCACTTACAGGGCAAAATGGCTTCTAAGAGGTTTACAACTATGAAATGAATGATTAAAATACTATTTTAAATACTCCGTAACAAAAATAGTGCTAATTCTTGAAACCAGTGGCACCAGGTGAACTTTTAGGCCCCATCCACACTTTATGTTGAAAGCAGTATCATTACGCTTTTAACAATCATGGCTTCCCCCAGAAAATCCTGAGAACTGTAATTTCTTAAGGGGGCTAAGAGTTTTTAGGAGACCCCCTATGCCCCTCACAGAGCTACAATTCCCAGTGTTTCCTGGGAAGGGGGAAACTGTTAAGGGGGCAACACTTACAGTCATCCAGGTCGAGCAAGGAAATCTCCTTTACCCCTTTCTTGGGGGCTTTTGGAGCAGGCTTGCTGCTGGGAGGCTGAAAGACAAGACAGAGGAAAAATTAGGAAAGCGTTAACTTTGTGTTTGCCGCATTGGCACAGCCAGTCCTAAACCCAGTCAATTCTGCCAGGCACAGCACTCTTCATACTCATCCATGTCACTCGCCACTTGAAGCCAACATATTATATGCTACTAATAGCCAACTCTGATTCTTTGAGTGCCAGTCCTCATACAGCCAAAACAGCACCATCCAGGCACAAAAAGGATGTTGGGAAACTGTGTACGTGCAGCTACTCACACAGAGTCAATTAAGGTTTGGCAGACGGCCAGAAGGTCATGTGAAGGAGTAAGTCTGCCTGGTGATAACAGAGACATGGAGACAACTCCCTGATTGGTCAAGCTCTCTCGAGGGAGTGATAATTAATGGCCTACTAACTGGAATGTGTTACTTCAGTGTTCAGAGTTCTGTGTGTCAGTGTAGGAGTCGTGAGTCGTGTCAGAGAGAGCTAGCAAAAGATCTGTGTTCTGTTCCTGTAAATAGTCCACTGTATATAATAAACACCTAACTACAAGTTCCTGGTTCCTGCTTCGTCTATCCTGTCTGCAGCCAAGTTGCCAATTGCTTCCGTGGATTCTGCGTTGACTCTGCTAGGTCTGGCTAAGGTCCTGCAACTAGTCAGAAAGTTGCGAAACACCAAATAGGTTTTGCCAGTAAGGGAGGCCTGAACAGGCTTGGGGGAACAAATCATTCTTAGAAAGGGGCAAGCCCATAAAATTGCCCAATGAGGACTGACCAAGCTTAGTGGGTGCACCAAAAAGACACCGGAGCTGGCAGATTTCATGACCCCACACCACTCACCGCCCTTTTCTTTTTCACTTCCTTTTCCAAGTGGGGTTCCTCTGCTTCGGAGCCAGAATCAGACTCCGACGAGCTGCTCTCGGATGGGCTGCCCTCCTCAGACGAGGATTCTGAGCCCCTTTTCATGGCCAGCACCTTTTTCTTGCTCCGCTCTTCCTCCTCTTCCTCCTCACTGGTGTTATTAGAAAGGAAAAAAACCAAGCCAATTGAGGCTTAGGCTGCATGCACTCCATATATTTAAAGCACATGAATCCTGGAATCTGCAATTTACCCCTCACAGCGCCCTTAACCAACTAAGTCACATGCTTTAAGTCACGGAGGACCTTAAGAATCAGTTTGATTCCCTCCCCCTCTTTCTTTTTCCTTCCTCCTCCTGTGAAGAGGCTGCATCCTAATGTTTTAATGCTGTATTTTAATCTTTTTAAATTGTATTTTAATCAACTTGTTTTTATTATTGGTTGTTAGCCGCCCTGAGCCGTCTTGGCTGGGGAGGGCAGGGTATAAATAAAAAATAATAATAATAATAATTATTATTATTATTATTATAATGGATGGCATGTGTGCAGCCTTAGGCAGCTTCTTTGGGGCCTCCTGCTTCTTGGGGTGTAGCTGGGTGTTGGGGATTATGCTGATTTGCATACTGCAATGTCATTGGTCCATATTCTCCAGCAATTCACTCAGCAGCTAGTGCATGCTTGTACGGATCTCTTCCCAGTTAGTTCCTCGGATGCTAATGCTCAACGTGAACAAAGGTCTGTGTGTTTTTTAACCATACCAACACATAGGAGAGCATTGGTACCACCCACTTGCAGTCTGGAGTGGTACACTCTGCTTTACCAACTCACTCTTCAATATCCTTATTCTACTAGGTGCATAGATCAATCTGCATGTCTGTACTTGTGTACACACACAAACACACATGTGTGCAGGCAGGCAGTGTCTGCTCAAGACATTCTACCGCCTGAAGCCCAAGATGGCACTAGACAATGAGGGGCCAGCCACCTGTCAATCTTCCGACACCACAATGACATCAGGTGACTAAAGGATGTCCAAGCTGACCCGCGTCAAAGCAGAACACTGCAGAGCTGCATTCTCTGCTCATTGGCTGATAAGGAGAGGGTTCAATCCTGCTGGCTGTAAGGATCTGCTTCATCAGTGTGCTCTCTGTAGGGAATGTTCTGCCAAAGTGCCATGCAGCAGGATAGAACCCCATTCCTCTTGCCCATCATCTGACATCACCCAGTGTCATCAGCTGATGGACAGATGGGTATGGTTTGGGGGAAATGGCCTTGCAGGCCAACTTGAACCCCCTGGTGAGCAAAGATCGATCAGTGGACTTTCTTGGATACGCCTCTGTCTGTCTGGAACTTTTATTTTATTTTATTTGGACACAGGATGCCCTTAGAAATGGGTGTTCAAAATTGCCTCTTTTCATCTGCATCTAATGCCATATAATTCATTGAGTTTATATGCTGCCTTTCCACAGTGAGCTGGACCCAAAGTGGATTAGAACATTCACTTCTTATAAAAAAATACAAAAAACCCCTACTTTGTGTATGTTGAGGGTGGAGAGTCATTCCTTTCGTACCTTCCAGCACTCTCTAGGGATCTTTTCCT